>NC_082712.1:25156346-25793811 GCF_030144855.1 Hypanus sabinus | reverse complement strand
GGAAGGTCATATTGGACAAATCTTATTGAATTTTTTGAAGAGGTTACGAGGAAAGTTGACGATGGTAAAGCAGTGAATATTGCCTATATGGATTTCAGTAAGGCCTTTGACAAGGTTCCACATGGAAGGTTAATTAGGAAGGTTCAATTATTGGGTATTAATATTGAAGAAGTAAAATGGATTCAACAGTGGCTGGATGGGAGATACCAGAGAGTAGTGGTGGATAACTGTCAGTTTGAAGGCCGGTGACCAGTGGTGTGCCTCAGGGATCTGTATTGGGTCCAATGTCATTTGTCATATACATTAATGATCTAGATGATGAGGTGCTAAATTGGATTAGTAAGTATGCAAATAATACTAAGGTAGGTGGCGTTGTGGATGATGAAGTAGGTTTTCAAAGCTTGCAGAGAGATTTAGGCCAGTTAGAAGAGTGGGCTGAGCGATGGCAGATGGAGTTTAATGCTGATAAGTGTGAGGTGCTACATTTTGGTAGGAATAATCCAAATAGGACATACATGGTAAATGGTGGGGCATTGAAGAATGCAGTAGAACAGAGTGATCTAGGAATAATAGTGCATAGTTCCCTGAAGGTGGAATCTCATGTGGATAGGGTGGTGAAGAAAGCTTTTGGTATGCTGACCTTTATAAATCAGAGCATTGAGTATAGGAGTTGGGATGTAACATTAAAATTGTACAAGGCATTGGTGAGGCCGAATTTGGAGTATTGTGTACAGTTCTGGTCACCGAATTACAGGAAAGATTTCAACAAAATAGAGAGAGAAGATTTACTAGAATGTTACCTGGGTTTCAGCACCTAAGTTATAGGGGAAGCCTGAACAAGTTAGGTCTTTATTCTTTGGAGCATAGAAAGTTGAGGGGGGACTTGATAGAGGTACTTAAAATAATGAGGGGGATAGAGTTGATGTGGATAAGCTTTTTCCATTAAGAGTAGGGGAGATTCAAACAAGAGGACATGATTTGAGAGTTAGGGGGCAAAAGTTTAAGGGTAACACGAGGGGGAATTTCTTTACTCAGAGAGTGGTAGCTGTGTGGAATGAGCTTCCAGTAGAAGTGGTAGATGCCGGTTTGGTATTGTCATTTAAAGTAAAATTGGATAAGTATATGGACAGGAAAGGAATGGAGGGTTAAGGGCTGAGTGCGGGCCAGTGGGACTTGGAGAGTGTAAGCGTCGGCACGGACAAGAAGGGCTGTGATGGCCCATTTCCATGCTGTAATTGTTATATGGTTCTTTTACTGTGGATATAGATACTTGTCTACCTGTTTCCTCCAGCATCTTCACAAGGTCCTTTGCTGTTGTTCTGGGATTGATTTGCAATTTTCGCGCCAAAGTAAGTTCATCTCTGGGAGACAGAATGCATCTCCTTCCTGAGTGGTTTGACGGCTGTGTGGTCCCATGGTGTTTATACTTGCATACTATTGTTTGTACAGATGAACGTGGTACCTTCAGGCATTTAAAAATTGCTCCCAAGGATGAACCAGTCTTGTGGAGGTCCACAATTTTCTTTTCCCCCCGAAGTCTTGGCTGATTTCTTTTGATTTTATTTGTAAACTTCTGACACACTGGATTTCTGATATAGTCAATTAAAAGTGGAATAATCTGTCTATAAACAATTGTTGGAAAAATTACTCGTGTCATGCCCAAAGTAGATGTCCTCAATGTCTTGCCAAAACTATAGTTTGCTAATGTGAGATCTGTGGAGTGGTTAAACAATGAGTTTTAATGACTTCAACCCAAGTGTATGAAGACAGAAGTTTACAACTGTAGGAAGAGCAGTCAATTTGCTCATGTCTATATATATATACCGGATGTATGAGGCCTTGACTCAACCTAAAGAAACAATGGTATACAAAAGATTACAGATTCATTTCTTGGATTGCTTTACTGTACAGAACTAAAAGATGCACCTCTGCAGACTCCATTCTTCCGCATTTCAACGACGACTACTTTTTCTGCTGTTTCCTTTGCACATTGCTTTGATACTGTCGATATGCTCACAAGCAAACGACATAAGTACGGCAACTATTCAAACAGAGAACTTCAATGTTGACAGAAAACACAGAACAACATGCTTCCTTAATTTGCAGCCAGAGAAGAAACAGGGGATCAGTCAGGGGAGATGCCATTCTTCATTTCAATGATTAAAGTCACAGAAATTTGTGAACCAATCCCACAGCCACAGCAATCAATCAAGTGCGAGATGTGTGTGGTAAGGGGAATGCATAACCAGCTCAATGGGTTTAGGTGGCAGTGACATAATTAAAATGAAAGTGACAGGAATATCCTCCCACGTTACACATTTGTCATCCTGATCCACCAGCATGCAGCCACACAGACTATTCTTCAGATTTGCCAGGCACCAAAGCTATCATCTTGCACCTTTAAGAAAAAGGTACATCTTCCAGACAAAGTGTCAGCTATTATTCTGCTGAAGAACCCCTACAACCAAGTCAGAAAGTTGTAAGCTCAGGGTGCTTCCTAGAGCATCGGGGCTGAAAAGCTAGCCTGACAGCATGTGTAGTACTTAGGAAATGCTGTACTGCTGAGACTACAGTACAGTTTCAGGAGACTGACGAGATATGGTTTAACCAAGCTTTTGTGGAAAAGTTCCCCTCCCTTTTACATTTTAAAGCCCTCTGGTGGTAAAAACTAGTATTTCAGCTTTTTGTCCTTCATCAATCTATGTAAATCTCAAACCTTTCACCTTTAAAAAAAGATAGGACACAATCTTTGGAGCTGGACCTCACTGCATTGTAAAATGTCCTCCTCCATACATTTTTTCAACTGTTTTCTCACTTATTTACTCCATCAATATTTCCATATTTATATCTAACTCATGTTAAAGATTTGTTTTGTTAGATGTACATTAAGACATGCAGTAAACATATTAT
This sequence comes from Hypanus sabinus, assembly GCF_030144855.1. Taxonomy (NCBI): domain Eukaryota; kingdom Metazoa; phylum Chordata; class Chondrichthyes; order Myliobatiformes; family Dasyatidae; genus Hypanus; species Hypanus sabinus. The sequence goes on along the minus strand of NC_082712.1, from coordinate 25,790,901 downwards.
TTACAGCAATGATCATGGCGAGTTCAGTGTTATGCTGGGGCAGCTTGCAAGCGTCACCATGCTTCCGGTGCCACAACTTACCAACCTTATGCCTTTGGAATGTGGGAGGAAACCCAAGCACCTGGAGAAAACTCATGTGGTCATGGGAAGAATGTACAAACCCCTTACAGACAGTGATGGGAATTCAATACTGATCACTGGCACTGTAAAGAGTTATCTCAGCTGCGAAACTTGTGCTGCCCCATTTTTAAAATATGCTAGTCTTCATGTTATCGGCAAACTTGAATACGATTCATTATTGGGTATGATAGCAACAAGTATAAATATTTAATGTGCAAGCACTGATTCATATAGCCACCAATAGTTACTGCAAATTGAAATATCCAAATTTTGGTAATTAAAGGAAACAAGTCTTATCTGCATATCAACATGAAATTTCTGCAAGTGCTGAGGCCCTCGAATTCCCAACATTCACACTACCTCCGCTTTCCGACCCCTGCTTCATCACTCACCCACCTCCAAGACTGATCAAAGACAAGGGCCAGAGTGAGATGTTGCAGACACTCCCCAGTATTTCTACAGGAAATTCTACCCAAACAATTTAGATGAAGGGAAAACATCAACATTGGTTAGTTTCAGTGAGGTTTTCAAACTTTTTTTCCTGGGTCTGTTGCACTTTAACATTGGTAGTACAAATACTAAGCAATAGTGGTGGAATATAGTCAGAAACATTGAACATTTCTGAAAGCTTTGACTGCCACCAAAGTTGGGGGTACAGCTTAACCAGATGTCAGTTTTATTTCAATTGTCATGCATGGTATTTGTCTTGCTTCTCACCAATGGGTGGTTTACTTAGGAAATGAAGGACTGACACAATTACAGGCATTTTTTGTTCTCAGGCTATAGGCAAGCAGAGATGGACAATCAGTGATTGCCTAATCTGTGCTATCATTTTCATCCTGGTCATAGTGTTCAAGATAGTCTCCTGAATAGGGAGATCTGTTTGCTCTACAGGAGACTTGTTACAAGGAATGCTGTAGTTAATAAAATTAAATGCTGCAGTTATTACAGAATCACATTACTCAGTACTGGGTTGACATTTGTGAATTAAGATAATTTTGTGCCAAGAACAATTGTAATGATTCATGCAAGTGACTTGAAATCCTGATAAGAGCATCATCGGGGAAACTGGGAAACTTTCTGGCCAAATTTCTAACTTCACCCTACGTCTTGACCTCAAGTGGCTGAGGTGGGTACAATATATGATGTTACAGCTTGTCCAAAAGGGATGTTATAACATTTGGAATTTAGGACATGGAAAATTCTCTTTAAATAACGGGCAGTTGATGACAGCAGGTTTGCAAAGGAAGAGACCATTGTAATTTCCTTTTCCAAAGGCAGGGAAAATAAACTAATGGTGATAGTTTAAGTTCTTATCCAATAATATAAGCACAATGCCATCATTGATTGGGGCAGAGGACCAAGTGAAAAACAATAGTTTAACTTCTAACTATTCACCTTAAAATAAACATGATATAGGCCAATGAGATTTATAGATACCTTCAGTATATGAAATTACTTCCCCACAATTCTCAATTGGACACAGTTTTGTGCAATATTGTTGAAATAATATTTTCAGCTGAATGAATCCCAGCCCACATAGTTTATGGCAACTGCTCGATATTTTTCCATTTGCACGATGTTTGATTCTGCTAGTATACACACACAAAATAGATTACAATATCATACAAGAGATAATACAACACAAGCTTCTATTTTCAAAGGGAAATGCATTCTCTAATTGCCCACTGACATTCTAAAAGCAATGAATTTGCACAAAACAAGTTTGGTTCAATGGTACATTAAGAGAGCATTGCTCCTCTCTTCCAAGGGCAACTTCTAGCCCTTTGGCTCTGAAAGGAAAACCACAACAAAGAAATGCAAACCGGTTACTTGCCTTGAGAGCATCAACAAGCAAATGCAACATTTACTTTATTCAGTCAGAAATTATCACAGTAGATCCAGTAATGCTCCAAGGGCCATTATTCAAATCCTGCTGCATTCATACTTTCAGGAGAAGAACAATGGCAAAACTCCTCAATTTAATGCATCTCCACTTTTTGCTCTTTACATTTCCATCAGGTAGTAAGGCAGCAACAATTAGTGTCACAATTAACCTGTCTGCAACAAACAGGAATTCCCAGTGGCCAACCAGTTTAATTCTAATCCCCATTCCTATATCAGTCCATAGTCATCTCGGGTGACTTCAACCATGTTACCATGGCTAGAACACTGTCCAACTTCACACAGTATGTGAGCTGTCCAACCAGAGGGGAGAGGACCCTGGACTGGATGTATGCTAACATTAAGGGTGCTTACAGCTCCTCTCCCCTCCCCCCACTGGGAAGGTCAGATCACAACCTGGTGCATCGCAAACCCTGCTACGTGCCTCTGGTGAAGAGTAAACCTGCAACCTCGAGGTCATTGAGGAAATGGTTAGGGGAGGCTTATGAGGCACTCCAGGATTGTTTTGAGGCGACAGACTGGCAGGCCCTCTGTGAGCCACATGGAGAGGACATTGATGGGCTCACAGAGTGCATCACTGGTTACATCAACTTCTGTGTGGACTGCAATGTTCCGGCAAGAACTGTCCTTTGTTATTCAAATAACAAGCCATGGTTAACAAAGGACATCCTGAATGCTAAAAAGAGGGCATTTAGAGATGGAAATAGGGAGGAGCTGAGGACAATACAGGGGGCTCTGAAAACCAAGATCAGGCAGGCTAAAGACAGGTATAGGAGGAAGCTTGAGTGGAAACTCCAGCAGAACAACATGAGAGAGGTCTGGAGCGGGATGAGGACCATCATTGGGTTCCGGCAAACTAGCAACAAAGGAGCTGAAGGCAGTGTGGACAGGGCCAATAAATTTAACCTGTTCTTCAACAGATTTGACACTGTGGCCCCTGCCCATCCCCCACATGATTTATCTGTTGTCAGCCCCCAACCAACACATACTCCACTCTCCACTCATACTCATCCTCACAGCCCCCCACCCTGCTCTCGTGACTACACCCTCTCCCACACCTGAAACCACCACAGTGGGCTTCACAGCTGAACAGGTGAGAAGACAGCTGAAACATCTCTACCCAAGCAAGGCTGCAGGCCCAGAATGTTTCAGCCCCAGGGTGCTGAAAGCCTGCCCCCCCCCCCCCAACCCAGGAGTACTTCACCATGTCTTCAACCTGAGCCTGAGTCTCCAGAGGGTTCCTGTGCTGCGGAAGATGTCCTGCCTCATTCCTGTACTGAGGACACTGCGCCCCAGTGGCTCCAATGACTACAGACCAGTGGCATTGACCTCCCATATCATGAAGACCCTGGAGAGACTTGTTCTAGAGCAACTCCAGCCTATGGTTAGGCCACACTTAGACCCCCTCCAGTTCGCCTATCAGCCCCGACTAGGAGTTGAGGATGCCATCGTCTACCTGCTGAACCGTGTCTACGCCCACCTGGACAAGCCAGTGAGCACTGTGAGGGTCATGTTTTTTGACTTCTCCAGTGCTTTCAACACCATCCGCCCTGCTCTGCTGGGTGAGAAGCTGACAGTAATGCAGGTGGATGCTTCCCTGGTGTCATGGATTATTGATTACCTGACTGACAGACCACAGTACGTGCGCTTGCAACACTGTGTGTCAGACAGAGTGGTCAGCAGCACTGGGGCTCCACACGGGACTGTCCCGTCTCCCTTTCTCTTCACCATCTACACCTCGGACTTCAACTACACCACAGAATCTTGCCATCTTCAGAAGTTTTCTGATGACTACCATAGTTGGATGCATCAGCAAGGGAGATGAGGCAGAGTACAGGGCTACGGTGGGAAACTTTGTCACATGGTGCGAGCAGAATCATCTGCCTCTTAATGTGAAAAAGACCAAGGAGCTGGTGGTGGACCTGAGGAGGGCTAAGGCACCGGTGATCCCTGTTTCCATCCAAGGGGTCAGTGTGGACATGGTGGAGGATTACAAATACCTGGGGATACAAATTGACAATAAACTGGACTGCTCAAAGAACACGGAGGCTGTCTAGAAGAATGGTCAGAGCCGTCTCTATTTCCTGAGGAGACTGACGTCCTTTAACATCTGCCGGACGATGCTGAGGATGTTCAACGAATCTGTGGTAGCCAGTGCTATCATATTTGCTGTTGTGTTCTGGGGCAGCAAGCTGAGGGTAGCTGACACCCACAGAATCAACAAACTCATTCGTAAGGCCAGTGATGTTGTTGGGGTGGAACTGGACTCTCTGACGGTGGTGTCTGAAAAGAGGATGCTGTCCAAGTTGCATGCCATTTTGGACAATGACTCCCATCCACTCCATAATGTACTGGTTAGGCACAGGAGTACATTCAGCCAGAGACTCATTCCACCGATATGTAACACTGAGCATCATAGGAAGTCATTCCTGCCTGTGGCCATCAAACTTCACAACTCCTCCCTCGGAGTGTCAGACACCCTGAGCCAATAGACTGGTCCTGGACTTATTTCCACTTGGCATGATTAACTTATTATTATTTAATTATTTATGGTTTTGTATTGCTATATTTCTACACTATTCTTGGTTGGTGCTGCTGTAACGAAACCCAATTTCCCTCGGGTTCAATAAATTCCCTCTGTCTATCAGTCATAGCTCCCTCTTATGCCACAGCGAGCCCACTTTCAAGGTTGGATAAAAAAAGCACCTCATATTCCATCGAGGTTATCTCCACCCTGATGGCAGGAACATCAATTTCTTTAACATTCCCTCCTATTTCACCATTCGCCATTTTAGCCCTCATCTGCCTATCACCTCTCTGGTGCCCCTCCTCCTCACTTTTCTCCACTGTCCATTCTCCTCCCATCAGATTCCTCCTTCTTCAGCCCTTTACCACCTATCATCTCCCAGTTTCTCACTTCATCCTCTGCCCCTCTAGTTTCACCCATCCCCTTCTAGTTTATACTTCTTCCATCCCCACCCCCATCTATTCTGGCTTCTTCGACCTTCCTTTCTAGTCCTGGCCTAAAATGTTGACTGTTTATTTGCCTCCATTAATTCTGCCTGGCTTTTTGAGTTTCTCCAGCATTCTTTTCGTGTGTTACTCAATTTCCAGCATCTCTGGAGTTTCTTGTGTTAACAGTTAATGCTGCAGCCTCCTCGTTTAGCAACCCCAGCTCAATCCTGCCCTCAAGCTATGTTTGAGGAGTTTGCATAATTTTCTTTCTCCAGGGCACTGGTTTCTTGACACATTGCAAAGATGTGGCAGTAGGTTAAGTGCTCACTGTAAATTACACCTTAGTCAAGACAAGTGGCTGAAAAATCAAAGGGAACTTGAGGACTTGTAAAAGTTACATGCAAGGAAAGAGAAAGGAATCTGGTACCTGGCATGAATTTAATGGACTGAACAGTGTCCAATGTCAGTAATGACCAAATTTTGACTTAATTTCTGTAATAACCAACTGATAGATAGCCAATATCAATTACTTTTCCAAGGCTGAGTCTGGCCCTTGTGATTAAAGCCACAAAGCACAAATAGTAACTTCTTGACACTAATCTGTGACCACCCCCCCCCCCCCCCCCCACAGTCACAAGCAGCAATACAGTTGAAGAAACTGGGCCTCTTTAGTGAAAACACAAATTACATTAACACTGCCACTTCAAGCAGTTATAAATCAAAAACCTCCAAAGCCATTTATTGTTCAACTAAATGTGAGTGCAACAGTTCTCCCAAGACTCCTATATACAAAACGAATTCCATTATCGCTCTTGATTTTTTTTTTCCCATTGCATACTGCTATCAAGAAATTCATCCTGTCTCACAGTAAGCAGTAAACACACTACAGGCACATCAAGTCAAGTTTGAAATCAATTGACTTGAGTGAATTTTTGAGATAGTACAATGTTTTGCTGAAACAGGATAACAATCCTTAATATCCACACGACCATGCACTTTATACCCAAAGAATTTGAGATGCAAACTTCAATGATGTGAGTTGCCACGAGACCACTACAGAACAGAATCCAAGATAGCATGGGCACAAATACTTCAGCTCACAAGGTCTGGACTGATGATGATGCCAATCTAAACTAATTCTACCTGCCTGCACATAGTCTAAATCCTTCTATTCCTTTCTTACTTGATTGTATGTCAAAATGCATCTTAAATGTTGCTGTTGTATCTGCTTCTAGCAGCATACTCCAGGCATCTACTGCTATATAAAAAAAATCAAATCTCACCCCTCTTCAAAACATTTCCCCTTCTTACCTTATAGCCACACTCTCTAGCTTTTGACATTTCCATCCTCAGTTTAAAGACTTCGACTATGTACACCTCTTATTATATAGGCTCTTTGATGTAACCACACCCCCTCAGTGAAAACAATGCAAGTTAGTCCAATCTCTCCTTATGGCCAATGGACTCCAATCTGCATCATCCTGGACAACCTCTTCCATGCCCTCTCCAAAACCTCCTCATTCTTCCTTTAGTGCAAGGCTAGAACCACACACAATGCAGTGAATTCTGGTTAAAGAACACATCAGGACCAATACATTCAGGCCCAGTTAGCTGAAATTTCATGGAAATAGTCAAAGGAATTAAGAAAAAAATAACTACCGTTTAACTTCAAACGTTTGTAAATAACAAATTATATATTTAAATAAAATCCATGACAAATTAGAACACTACTGAAGTCACTGCAGTACTATGTAGCTATTAGGAATTAATACCAATAGTTATTAACAGAGGAATTCATCCAGTGTATGCTGGCATGTACCGGGTGTCAAGGGAGGGTTAGTAGCTCTGGTGAAGGGGCTTGCCATGTCTGTTTTGGGGCAGCTCTCTTACTTCTGGGCTCACCAGATATGTGGCTCTAAATAGCTCTTTGCATGCCACAGTGGCCGTACCCCGGTACACTGCTTTGACAGACAGGCTAAACCAGGTGAGGGTAGCTAATGAGCCCTATACTCCGGTGAAATAGGGACATGCTTGTCCTAACATGTGAATTCAGCTCTAGGAGACTGGGCAGATGAGATCAACCATGAAATCCAACAGCCTAGAAGATGGTTCTGTGATATTTCCTGGAGCACAAAGGGTATGATAATGTACAAAAGAAGTCATGGTTATCCACTGTGACCAAGGAAGATGCCAGATTGTGATGGCTATTCATACCACAGGACCTGGAAATCCAATGTTAAGAGTGTGGAGCTGTCCCAGTGCAATGGCTTTTCCACTTTCAAAACTCCCCTGCACAGGTTTCACTGTCATTGATGGATATAGTGGACAACCAGCATGTTGCTGTGTACTTTTGGTGGCATGAAAATGACAAAACGAGCACAGATACCTAATATAGGGAATGGATAGCCTGCACACAATGCTTTCAAACACATTCTCCAAATCTTCCTTTCCATTGTAACATTCAAGATGATTGTTCATACCTTCAATTCATTGTAGATCCTAACCTGAAGTAATGAAATAGTTTCATTTTCACTCCTAGCCATTTTTGGCATCTCCAAGCCCTAATGCTTAAAACTGCGGTCAGAAATCCAATTCTAAATGGTCTTACTACTTATCTCTCACCAAATATCACTGACAAAATTCACTGCTTTTTGAAAACAAACACACACAACTGATGCTATTTAAAAACTGTTCGCTCTAAGCACTGTGTACTATCTAATAGGCACACAAGTTCATATAACTGACCCCAGTTAGAAGCTGTTCATCTCCTCTCCCAATTACTTGACATAAAGTCCCTTATTCAAATGAATGAAGGGAATCATGGCCATTTTCTCAATTAGCTTTTGCTCTTTAAAAGCCGTCTCAAATAAGCAGCTGCCCCAATTAACCACAATCTATTGTGTTCCAAATGTGGCTTGCCGAAGGTAACTACAGTTAAAACTTGAGAGAATTCACAGTACTTAATGTGAGGCCCAGCAGAAAGCAACAGGTTTCATATTCTGAAGCAGAATAGATATGCTGTGAATAATTCAATATTTTACAATCATCTTACTTAATGGCTGGTTGAGTAAATAAATCAAGTGAAGACTGACTTTTGAGATTCAAATCAGTTTGTAGATACATCTGAGACATCCCTATACCAATGGTATAAACAAGCAGAGGATGTAACAAGACTTGGCCTACCATTGCCATCTTAATTTGACTAGTCTCAGGACCAATTAGATCTTAAATATTCAGTTTTCCAGCTGTCTTTTCTGTTTGCTGAGTGAACAACTTTTGAATCTATACTCCACATTCATCCTCAAGACACAGTAATTCTGTGGCAAAATTACCAAATTATCCAGAAGCTTGGATCATCAAATTAGAGATGTAGTCTCCCCATTGGAAAATACAGGTTACAAAATAAATCCACAAGCTAATAAAAAAAATCTAATATGTGTAATGGCAATTATCAAACAAACAGATGTTTGTTGATCTCCACGATGAAAGAAAATCTGCCATTCTTTTCAAGTCAACTCTCAACTACCCAACGTAACAGTTAGAATTGCAGCTGAAAGGGAGGTGGTGAGGGTATGTAATTAGTGATGAACAAAATGTTCCAGCAATCACTCAGACACAAAAGATAAAATCAATTACATGAAGAGAAACTAAAGAGAAATAAAAGGAAACATTTTTAGTAAAAAGAAAAAAAACTTGAAATAATATGATTCTACAATAGCCATCAATGACACTGTATCCAGTAGGGTGAAGCAAACCACTTCAAAACCATTACCCTTACCTTAAATGCTGTTCTACACTTCAGAATCCACAATATTATAATTGCCTGCCTCATTGCTAGCAATCATCCCAGAATGCCCTGAAGATTTCTTGTGGAAAAGCTTGGAGGTTTTTAAAATCACAAGAGCTTGTGGTTCTGAGATAGCTTGGCACATCTTTTGTCAAAAAAAAATCACCCATGTTTCAGTCAGTAAAGCTTCGCAGTACAAAGCAGCCTGAGCCATTTATTAAGCTTTACATCTTTTTTTTCAGCTGAGCTCCATTTGTAAGAATTAGCATGAAATGGTATAAACCTGAGACTAATGTATTCTAATCAATCCCAGGTTACATGTGATAGAAATAATAAGCAAAAATGACAAGCAGATGGAAGACAATGAAGATGGATAATCCATTCGGCTCTGAATGTGTTTTTGATATTGCTTCAGGTGAAGTACTTGTCGCAGAAACTGAAAGTCATTAAAACTAATTAAAATCTTCTACAGACCATTTGTACTGAATTCTTGGACCACATCAATTTTACTTGTGAGTGGCGACAATCATTTTGATATTATTCTGTGCATGATTGCTAATTAGAGCCTAATCATTACTCAATTTACCAAGCAGAGCAGAGTGGTGCATTAATCCCAAGAATAACCTTTTAAGATCAAGCTAATTTTCACTTCCAATCAGTATCAGAATACAGTAATGTTTGCAGAGATGAAGCAAAATTGATATTGGTATCATTATTAAATCCAGTCATGTCAAAAAGTATAGAAAGTTCTGATGCTAAAAATGAGCTATTTCCAAAACAAATTTCTTAATTTTATACTATCAGATAATTTAAAAGAACCAATAGAAAAAATTAATGAAAAACTGATGTGCAAAAATTTGAATTGGTTTCTAAATATAGCCGAATATTATCTGTTTCAGTTCCAAGGGTGGGGGAGGTTAAGACAGCAATCTAAGTATTGTAAAAATATGGCGTACAAGTCAAATTTTAGAGAATATTTTGAAGGACCACAAAGACAGGATTGGTGTGGTGATGGTATGGCACATATATAATTAAGTTATATAAGTTATCTATTAATAACTTCCCAAATCATATATCATGATATCAGCCAGGATCACAATGGGTCCGCACATTGCCTTAGATGTCAAATGTTTGTCTCCCATCTCCACACTCAGAATTGTTCACCCCAGGTAACTTCTGACTTCTCTCCCTTCTCAGATTGCTACCCTGCTTTTGGACATCCCTCCCCACCCCTTTCCCACTTCCCTGTCAGACTTCCTTCCCCACTGATTGACTTTCCTCCCCAGTCTACTTTTGGACAGATTTCCCCCTCCCCCCACACACACATCAGCATTCCCTTCCCACTCCTTCATCAGACTAATCCCCCCATTTCCTTGTCAGGGGATTCTTTGCTCTCTGCCCCACGGTTGGACTTTTCCCATTCTACTGTCAGTCTAATCACCCCCAGTCTCCTGTCAGACTTCCCTTCCTGCTCTCCAGTCAGACCAATCTCCCCGCTGCTCAATTGTCAGATTAACTCCTCTACCCACCTCTGCTGAACGTATCTCCATTCTCACTATTGGATTGCTCTTCCCACTCCCCAAATCCAATTTCCCCCTCTCTTATCCTGTCATACTAACTTCATCACTCCCCTTATTGAGCTGACCTTCACTGGGCTAACCTCCCCATTCCCTGTACTTTTCTATTTTTTTTGTTTTCATATTCTCCCACCCCCCCCCATGATATTGGAGGACATCAAGCTAGTCCTGACGAAGGGTCTCAGCCCGAAACATCGATGGTGCTTCTCCCTATAAATGCTGCCTGGCTTGCTGCGTTCCACCAGCATTTTGTGTGTGTTGCTTGAATTTCCAGCATCTGCAGATTTCCTCCTGTTTGAATAATAGTAGTCTTCTTTTTTTTTAAACTTTTTTTATTGCATTTTTAAATGATTACAAAGTATGAAAAAACAGTGTATATAACCCTTACCCCCTCCCCTTAACCCCTCCCCCCTTCTTGAATTGTTTCTTTTCTGTTCAGACATGTGACGCTGGAGTGGAAGAAGCTTTTCCTAAATCATTCAGTGTGTGTTTTCAGGCTCCTTTACCTTCTCCCTGATGTTATCAAAGAGAAGAGAACATGTTCTGGGTGACAGGAGTCCAAAACGATGGATGCTGCCCTTTTGAGGCATCACCTTTTGAAGATGTCCTTGATGCTGGGGAGGTTTGTCCTTATAAATGAGCTAGCTGAATTTGAGTTTACTGCACCTACCTTCCTGTAATCTATTCTCTCACACAAGCCCATCAACTCCCTTTAATCCTCTCATCACCCATTGACATTGAAGGTCATTTACAGAGGTCACTTCATCTACCATCCTGCGATTGGGATGCAAGAGGAAACCAGAGTACTTTGGAGAAAACCACAAAGTCATAAGGAGAATGTGCAGACTCCAGGCAGACAGCATCAGAAGTCAGAACTGAACCCAGGTCAATGGAACCCAGAGGCAACAGCATGGCCTGCAACGTTGCTAAATTACACTGCAGGATAATTGTTCACCCATTGGACTTGCCTCTCCATTCCACTATCCACTTCGTTCACTGCTCTCTCTGGTCTGAGAGACTGTTTGCTTGGGGTGGGTGTACTTCTCCACCGGTAAGCACTAGACAGGCACATGGGAAGACACTCATAGACCATTTTCGAAATAGGGAGAAAATTCAGAAATTGGAGGTGTAAATGGACTTGGGAGATCTCATGTAAGATTCCCTAAAGGCTAACTTGCAGGTCGAGTCTGTCATAAGGAAGGAGAATGCAATACTAGCATTCAGTTCAAGAGGGCTAGAATATAAAAGCAAGGATGTAATTCTGATTGTTTATAGGGCAATGGCAAGATTGCATTTGGAATATTGTGATCGGTTTTGGGCCCCTTATTGAAGCAAGAATGTGCTGGCATTGGAGAGTGTCCAGAGGAGTTTCATAAAAATTATCCTAGGAATGACAGAATTAAAGTATAGGCAGTGTTCAATAGCACTGGGTCTATACTCACTAAAGTTTAGAAGATTGAGGGAGGATCTCAATTAAACCTATCAAATATCGAAAGGCCTAGAAAGAGTTGAAGTGTGGAGGATTCTTCCCATAGTGAGAGAGCCTAGGACAACTTCAGAATAGAAGGCTGTCCCTTTAGAACACAAAATGGAAATTATTTAGATTGAGGATGGTGAATCTCTGGAATACAGCCCAAGTTATTGTGTATATTTAAAGCAAAGGTTGATGCAGACTCGATGGACTAAATAGCCTAATTGTGCTCTTCTTTCTTATAGAATGAATCCAAATGTAGAGAGGTGATTGTAAATTTTCAACATATTTCTAGGCTCAATGATGTAATCCTGTAATTATAAAATCTGCAGTATGGTCCCTTATAACTTTGCATCTTACTATCCGCTGCACTGTACTTCCTTTAACTCAAGTCAAGTCAAGTCAACTTTTATTGTCATTTCGACCATAACTGCTGGTACAGTGCATAGTAAAAATGAGACGTTTTTCAGGACCAGGGTTTACATGACACAGTACAAAAAACTATACTGAACTACATAATAAAAAAAAAGAGAAAGCTATACTAGACTACAGACCTACACTGGACTGCATAAAGTGCACAAAAACAGTGCAGGCATTACAATAAATAATAAACAGGACAATAGGGCAAGGTGTCAGTCCAGGCTTCGGGTATTGAGGAGTCTGATAGCTTGGGGGAAGAAACTGTTATATAGTCTGGTCATAAGAGCCCAAATGCTTCAGAGCCTTTTCCCAGACAGCAGGAGGGAGAAGAGATTGTATGACGGGTGCATGGGTTCCTTCATAATGCTGTTTCCTTTGCGGATGCAGTGTGCAGTGTAAATGTCTGTAATGGTGGGAAGAGAGACCCTGATGATCTTCTCAGCTGACCTCACTATCCGCTGCAGAGTCTTGTACCAGAGATGGTACAATTTCCGAACCACGCAGTGATGCAGCTGCTCAGGAAGCTCTCAACACAACCCCTGTAGAATGTGATGAGGATGGGGGTTGGGAGATGGACTTTCCTCAGCCTTCGCAAAAATTAGAGACGCTGCTGGGCTTTCTTTGCTATGGAGCTGGTGTTGAGGGACCAGGTGAGATTCTCCGCCAGGTGAACACCAAGAAATTTGGTGCTCTTTACGATCTCTACCAAGGAGCCGTCGATGTTCAGCAGGGAGATGTCGCTCCCTGAAGTCAACAAACATCTCTTTTGTTTTGTTCACATTCAGGGACAGGTTGTTGGCTCTGCATCAGTTCATTAGCCGCTGCACCTCCTCTCTGTATGCTGACTCATCGTTCTTGCTGATGAGACCCACCATGGTTGTGTCATCAGCGAACTTGATAATATGGTTCGAGCTGTGTGTTGCAGCACAGTCCTGGATCAGCAGAGTGAACAGCAGTGGACTGAGCACGCAACCCTGGGGAGCCCCCATTTTCAGTGTGATGGTGTTGGAGATGCTGCTCCCGATCCGGACTGACTGAGGTTTCCCAGTCAGGAAGTCTAGGATCCAATTGCAGAGCGAGGTGTTCGGGCCCAAAAGGCTCAGCTTTCTGATCAGTTTCTGTAATACTATTCAGCATTTTGTTTTTGTTTTCACATGTACTATCTCTGTGTATTGATGTAATGAAATGATCTACATGGTTGGCATGCAAAACAAAGCCTTTCATTGTACATTTGATGATAATAAACCAGTTTTGCTTTTGTATCTATTTAACAACAGTGGCCATAGACAGCACCAGAAGTCAGAACTGAACCCAGTTCACTGGAACACAGACAACTGCACGACCTGCAGTAAATTATGCTGTTGAATGACTTCCAGTCAAGATGGTGTCTACATACAATGCTCCTTTGGATGACATCTCTGAATAAATCATGAAACTAATTTTTTCCCTCTTATTTTTGTGTCTTTTACATTCATTTCTCATTTTGAACATGATTTTGGGACTGTCGAAGGTTGTGTTTTGCTGTTTGGAGATCAGTTGGGCGCTTCAGTGCTCTGCCGTCTCTGAGAGGATTTCGGGAGGCTGAGGCAATGTGAGAGAACCTCATGGTGAGAAGGACGCAGGATGGCACACGAGCTGATGTTTGACCCCATTACACCAATTAATAGTTTTGATTGTACGCTGATTAAAGTGACAATGTGCCTGTTCCATTCTGCTGTATTATTTTGTGCGCGAGGAGGGATTTGGTGTTGATGTGCCTGGTGGTCCGTTTTTGTTCTTTTTTTTGGTGGGGAAGTGGGATTTGGGGTTGAAGTCCGTGCTGCCTTCTTTCTTAGTTTCATGGCTTCCTGGAGAATTGAAGAATTTCATAGTTGTGTATTTTGATTATGACTGAACCTTTGAACCGCAGGTCAGCTCGTCTCACCAAACATCTCTGAGAAGCTCTACGAAGCTTTCTACCAGGCAGAACAACAGTTCGGCATGAACTAGATGGGCTGAAGGGCCTGTTTCTGTGTTGTAGTGCCCTATAACTCTAACTCTCTATGCTGCAATCCCTCACATAGTGTATCTGTATCTTAACTTGATGTCATAATAAATTGAAAAGCAAGAATGTTAGGTACTTACATAAAGCTAGCAATCATATTCCTCAACCTCAATTCTAACCCACTGAATTATTTACTGCCTTTTACGAACTTGTGGCATTGGGTTACAACCAATTAATTAGTTTCAAGCAGTAATCTGATGTACATATATGAAAGCAGAATGCCAAATTATACAGCAAAGCTCTCACAAAATTAAATCTGTGTGATTGTTTTATCATTAAACAACGCTAAGCTTTAGATTAAATAGTCAGATCGCAGCTTCTGTTTTTGCTTAGACTGGTTAATGCTGCCAGATCCCGAACATGGCTAATTACTTGGCTTCAGTCCACTGTACTCCACCAATGAAAAAGAACTCTACATTTCAACAGTCTGTCACACATTTCAACAGCCTTGCTATGTTTAATATTGTCTTTGTCATCTGATCTACTGTTGTTTTCAAACTTTTGTTTGAAGAATGAAATGTTGTTGATGTATCTAAAATACCCACTCAAACTGATTTTGAGGGGGTATAGAAAATGCAAAGATACAGCATGCTTCAGTTCATAGAACAATGCTAGTGATGATACCTGCCCACTCCAGTTCAGAGGATGTGATCTGCTAATGTGCAAGTGGGAAAATTAAAGCACAGACAGGTTGGATAATGAAAATATGATATTTTCACTGACCTCCTGGTCTACACTACTTCAGTTCTATTGTGTAAAATTCTGCTTCAAGCAGAAGGCTGTTCTTTTTGTTGTATTTTCCAATGAAGCTGTCAGGTTGTTTATCATATCAGCAGGAATCCTCAAGCTTCTTCACTGAAGCCAATGTTCCCAGCACAGAGACAATGATGCCCATGTATCAGCTTCACTGCAATGCAAATGCTGAATTAGTGTTCTCTAATCAGTCCCTCTCTCCATCGCTCACTCATAGTCCAATTTCCACAAACACAAGTAGCTTTCCCAAGCTGGGAGACATCATGATTGGCATTTATGCTGTCACACCTTCCACCTGGAAGTGGACTAAGGCGAATGGAGTTGCGGTGAAATTTTTAATGAATGATGCAATAGGCCCAAAGCCTCAGAAGACCTACAGCTACTCCTAATTCATAAGAAGTGAGATGCTGGTGGAGGAAATGCACACAAAATGCTGGAGGAACTCTGAAGGCTAGGTAGCATCTATGTACAGTTAATATTTCTGGTTGAGACCCTTTGGCAGGACAGGTCTCAGCCCAAAGCTATAAATCAGCTATACCAGACTGGGTGTTAAATAATGAACTAGAGGCGATTAGGGAACTTAAGGTGACGGAACCTTTAGGAACCATTGATCACAATAGGATCATGTTCAACTTGAAATTTGAGGGGGAGAAAGTAAATTCTGAGGTAGCAGTATTTCAGTGGAGTAAGGGAAGTTACAGTGGTATGAAAAAAGAATTGGCGAAAGTAAATTGGAAGGAGTTGCTGGTAGGGATGTCAGCAGAACAGCAATGGCGTGCAGTTCTCAAAAATGAAGGTGGTGCAGGACATACGTATTCCAAAAATGAAGAAATACTCAAATGGTAAAATAGTACAACCACAGCTGACAAGGGAAGTTAAAGCCATTGTAAAAGCAAAAGAAAGGACATGCAACAAAGCAAAAACTACTGGGAAGATAGAGGATTGGTAAGTTTTTAAAAACCTACAGAGAGCCACTTAAAAAAAACATTAGAAGGGAAAAGATGAAATACAAAATCAAGCTCGCAAATAATATCAAAGTGCATAGTATTTTTTTTAAAAGTATGTTAAACATAAAAGAGAAATGAGAGTGGATATAGGACCGCTAGAAAATGAGGCAGGAGAAATAATAAAGGGGGACAAGGATATGGTTGATGAACTAAATGAGTATTTTGCATCAGTCTTCACCGTGGGGGACACTCGCAGTGTGCCTGATGTTGTAGTGTGTGAAGGAAGAGTAGTAGTTGCAGTTACTAATACAACAGAGAAGATGCTCAGAAAATTGAAAGACCGTAAGGATACACAAGTCACCTAAACTAGATGAACTACATCCTAGGGTACTGAAAGAATTAGCATTAGAGATTGTGGTGGAATTAGAAATGATCTTTCATAAATCATTGGACTGCAGCATGGTGCCAGAGGACTGGAAAATTCAAATGTCACTCCACTCTTTAAGAAATGCGGAAGGGAGCAGAAAGGAAATTATAGACCAGTTAGCCTAACCTCAATGGTTGGGAAAGTGTTAGAGTCAAGAACAGGGATGTGACTCTGAGGCTTTATAAGGCACTGGTGAGGCCTCAGCTTGAGTATTGTGAAGATTTTTGGGCCTCTCATTTTAGAAGAAGTGTGCTGGCATTGGACAGCATCCAAAGGAAGTTCAGAAGGATGATTCCAGGAATGTAAGGGTTATCATACGAGGAACATTTGATGGCTCTGGGTTTGTACTCACTGGAATATCGAAGGATGAGGGGGAGGGGGGATCTCATGGAAACCTTTCAAATGTTGACAGGCCTAGACAGAGTAGATGTGGAAAGGATGTTTCCCATGGTGGGAGAGTCTAGGACAAGAGGACACAGCCTCAGGATAGAGAGGAACCCTTTCAAAATGGAGATATGGAGAAATTTCTTTAGCCAAATAATGGGGAATTTGTGGAATTTGTTTCCACATGCAGCTGTGGAGGCTAGGTCATTGAATGTACTTAAGACAGAGATTGATTGGCTCTTGATAGGACATGGCATCAAAGTTTACAGGGAGAAAGCTGGGAACTGGGGTTGAGGAGGAAGAAAAAAAAAGGATCAGCCATGATTGAATGGCAGAGCAAACTTGATGGGCCAGCTGGCATAATTCTGCTCCTATGTCTTATGGAAACATCAACTGTACTCCCCCCCCCCCACACCCCCAATAGATGCTGCCTGGCCTGCTGAGTTCCTCCAGCAGTTTGTATGTGTTGCTCGGACTTCCAGCATCTGCAGATTTTCTCTTGTTTGTGGTGGGGAGGATAGGGTTAAATGATTAGAGGGGTCACACAGATTTTGTAGATGAGATGGTAGGGACAATCAGGCAGCTCCATCACCTACAAGGCATGACCAAGGAGTCTTGTGGAACAGTCTCCATTTACTTGGATAAGTATAGATTCAACTTGACTCCAGGAGCTTGATGCCAATCAGGAGAATGCAAACTGTTTGATGAGTTCTCTCTGCTTTGGCATCTTAAGCAACCCTAACTATTGCTTCAGCTTTTGTTGGTCTTTTAAATAGCTTTAGCACCTACACAAGTTCAGGAATTCCCTTCCAAAAAGTTCTACATCCTTACTTCTGAAAGAAACTCCTCATACCTTGCACTTGGATAGAGTCATTGATTACCATGTCTCTTGTTGAGGACAATTCTAGCCACTTGGTACTTTGCATTTATCAGCTCATACATTAACATTGTCTAAGTCTTACTTCATGGAGTCATGAACTGTTCCATTTGTGGCACAATTTCTAATGGAATTGAATGCAATATTTACAATCCTCCACGAGGATCCCTACTTTGGGCTATCAGTTACTAAGTGCAGTTTCTTGGCACTATCAGCACTACCATCCTTTATTTTCCTAATGACAGAATGCAGATTGAAAAGGCGACCACTATCTGTTGTGTATTTAATATTTCAGTAATTATCAAGTAATATTGTAAAGAGATTGTTTAGGCATTCATGTTAATTTAACTACTCATTCTGATTTATATGTAAATTTACACACATGACATATTTCACCTCACCATCATGTCATACGTACACACCTCACCTTGAAGCAGAAATGAAGTTAGACTTGCATTCTTGACACTACCGTTTTTCGTCCAGTTAGTTTTATGTTTTGGAGTTACAAAACTTAATATTAGTGACAAGGAAGCTTTACACAAATCCAAGATAATTGTCTCACTACACTTCAAGTAAAAAGTTAAGTTTATGTGGGGGGGGGGGTTGGGAAGGAAATTGCAGCACATACCTCTTTGGTAGGGAGAGTGGTAGAGTTAAAAAGGCAAAGAAAAAATGGGTGTATTCATGGGTTTGTAAACAGTGACTACTAGGTGATAATAATCATAAATTAAAAAAAATGGCTGTATTTCAAAGTAGATGAAATAACCGATGAGAAATGAGTGCCGATTTTGCAGAAGGCATTGGATTTAAAGGCATACAGTTGGCTTAAAAGTTTGACTTCTCCAACCAAACCAGCCAATTAGCTTTGCTGATATTGTGAAAGTAGTGGAGAAACATTTAGAATTTGAACTATTGTTGAATGCAGGCACTTTATATTTCATAAGTGGAATTAAACCAAATGTATTTGTTTCAACACATCGCTGAATTGAAACAAATGTCTATGTACTGTAATTTGTTAAGGGGGGTTCATAATACAGAGATCATTTAGTTTGTGAAATCTTACAAAGAAAGCATTAAAATAGCTCCTAACTGAAATACAACTTAGAGTCTATAAAAAGTATTCAACCCCCTCAGAAAATTTCATGATTCATTGTTTTACAACACTGAGTCACAACAGAAAATAATTTATTTTTTTGACACCAATCAACAGAAAAGATTCTTCCATATCAAAGTGAAAACAAATTTCAACAAATTAGTCTAAATTTATTCAAATTATTCAATACAAAATAACTGATTGCATAATTACTCACCACCTTCAAGTCAGTATTTAGTATATGCACTTTGGCAGCAATTACAGCCTTGAGTCTGTGTGGATAGGTCTCTATCAGCTTTGCACATCAGGATACTACAACTTGCCCCCCATTCTTCCTTACAAAACTGCTTATGCTCCATCAGATTACACAGGGTCGTGGGTGAACATGTTGCCCCTCTCAAGTTCAGCCACAGATTTGCAATTGGATGTAGATCTGGGCTCTGATTTGACTACTCCAGGACATGAACTGTGTTGTTTTTAAACCCATTCCTGTGTAGCTTTGGCTTTGGGTCATTGTCTTTCCAAAAAAGAAATTTTCTTCCAAGTCCTGGTTCTCTTGCAGATTGCATCAGGTTTCATCCAGAATTTCTCTGTACTTTACTGTATTCATTTTCTTTCATCTATCTCCTGACTTGTACTTTTCACAGAATTGCTTAGAGTGTTCTTTTTCCTCCTTTGTGTAGTTTTTACCAGAATATTCTCTCACCAACAGTTGGACCTTCAGCATACAGGTGCATTTTTTACTGCAATCAACTGTGACATCATGACTGCAAACAGGTGATCTCCATTTAACCCAGTTTGTGATTTCTGAAACCAATTGGCTGAAACAGTGATGATAAGGTGTGTTATATTGAAGGGGGTGAATTCCTCTGCAATCAAGTATTTTGTGATTTATATCTGTAATTAATTTAGATTATTTAGGTATCTGTTTTCATGTTGACACCAAAGAGTGTTTTTCTGTTGACCAGTATCAAACTAAATCCACTGTTAATCAATGTAGTAAAACAATAAAACATGAAAACTTCCAGTGGGTGGGGTTGAATACTTTTATAGGCCTCCAAGTAGCAGCCAGGATGTGGATTACAAATTACAACAGGAGATAGAAAAGGCATGTTAGAAAGGCAATGTCATGATTATCATTGGGGATTTTAAAATGAAAGTGGATTGAGTAAACCAGGTCAGTACTGGACAACAAGAGAGAGAAATTGTAGAATGTCTGTGGGATGGCTTTTTAGAACATCTTGTTGTTGAGCCTATTCAGGGATGGGCTCTGCTGGATTGGGTGTTGTGCAATGATCCGGAGGTGATAAGAGAGCTAAGGTAGAGGAACCCTAAGCGAACAGTGATCACAGTATGATCAAGTTCACATTGAAATTGGAGAGGGAAAAAATAAATTCTAATGTGTCGGCATTTCAATGGAATAAAGGAAATAACAATGGCATGAGAGGGGAAGTGGCAGAAGATGACTGGAAAGGGACTTTTGCAGGAAAGACAGCAGATCAGCAATGGCTGGAGTTTCTGCAAAAAATGAGGGAAGTGCAAGACAGATATATTCCAAATAAGAAGAAATTTTCAAAGGGAAGAAGGACACTACCGTGGCTGACAAGTGAAGTCAGAGCCAAAGTAAAAGCAAAAGAGAGGGCATACAGGGAATTCAGAATTAGTGGGTAGATAGAGGATATGGGGAGCTTTTAAAATCTTGCAGAAGGAAACTAAGAAGGTCATTCAGAAGGAAAAGAGAGGAAGCTGGTGACTAATATCAAAGAAGATACAAAAAGCTTTGTTAAGTATATAAAGGGTAAAAGAGTCAAGGACAGATATAGGACCAATACAAAATGTAGATATTGTAATGAGAGATACAGATATGGCAGAGGAACTGAATGCATATTTTGCATCAGTCTTCACAGTGGAAGACATCGCAGTATACCGGACATTCAAGAGTGTCAGGGAAGTGAAGTTTGTGCAGCGAAAATTACGACTGAGAAGGTGCTCAGGAAGCTTAATAGTCTGAGGGTGGATAAATCTCCTGGACCTGATGGAATGCACCCTTGGGTTCTGAAGGAAGTAGCTGGAGACATTGTAGAGACATTAACAATGACCTTTCAAGAATTGATAGATTCTGGCATTGTACCAGATGACTGGAACATTTCAAATGTTACTCTGCTATCTAAGAAGGATGGGAGGCAACAGAAAGGGAACTATAGACCTGTTAGCCTGACATCAGTGGTTGGGAAGTTGTTGGAATCGATTGTTAGGGATGAGATTACTGAGTACTTGGAGGCACATGACAAGATAGGCCAAAGCCAGCATGGCTTCCTGAAAGGAAAATCCTGCCTGACAAACCTATTCCAATTTTTTTGAGGAAATTACAAGCAGGGTAGACAAAGGAGATGCAGTAGATGTGGAATACTTGGATTTTCAGAAGGCCTTTGACAAGGTGCTATACATGAGCCTGCTTTGCAGGATAAGAGCCCATGGAATTACAGGGGGGTTACTAGTGTGGGTGGAGCATTGGCTGGTCAGCAGAAAACAGAGAGATGGAATAAAGGGATCCTATTCTGGCTGGCTGCCAGTTACCAGTGGATTTCCATAGGGATCGGTGTTGGAACCGCAGCTTTTTACGGTGTATGTCAAAGATTTGGACTATCGTATTAATGGATTTGTGGCTAAATTTGCCGATGATACAGAGATAGGTGGAGGAGTTGGTAGTGTTGAGGAAACAGAGAGCCTGCAGAGAGATTTAGATAGTTTAGGGGAATGGGCAAATAAGTGGCAAATGAAATACAATGTTGGAAAGTATATGGTCATGCACTTTAGTGGATGAAATAAACAGGCAGACTATTATTTAGATGGGGAGAGAATTCAAAATGCAGATATGCAAAGGGACTTGTGTCCTTATGCAAGGTACCCTAAAGGTTAACCTTCAGGTTGAGTTGGTTATGAAGAAGGCGAATGCAATGTTGGCATTCATTTCTGGAGGTATAGAATATAAGAGCAGGGATGTGATGTTGAGGCTCTATAAGGCACTCGTGAAACAACACTTGGAGTATTGTGCGCAATTTGGCTCCTTATTTTAGAAAGGATGTACTAACATTGGAGAGGGTTCAGAGAAGATTCACGAGAATGATTCCAGGAATGAAAGGGTTACCGTATAAGGAATGTCTGGCAGCTCTTGGGCTGTATTCCCTGGAGTTCAGGAGAATGAGAGGGGATCTCATAGAAACATTCTGAATGTTAAAAGGCCTGAACAGATTAGACATGGCAGAGTTATTTCCCAGTGTAGGAGATTCTAGGACAAGACATCATTATTGAAGGACGTCCTTTTAGAACTGAGGTACGGAGAAATTACTTTAGCCAGGGGGTGATGAATCCATGGAATTTGTTGCCACGAGCAGCTGTGAAGTCCGAGTCACTGGGTGTATTTATGGCAGAGAAAGGTATTTTCTTGATTAGCCAGGGCATCAAAGGATATGGGGTGAAAGCAGGGGATGGGGATGACGGGAAGAATTGGATCAGCCCATGATTGAATGATGAGCAGACTTGATGGGCCATTGGCTTACTTTTGCTCCTATATCTTAGTCTTGTGGTATGTTTAAAAGAATGGTTGAAATCGCAGTAACTCTGTAACCAGCAGACAGAGACACAACTGATTTGCAGTCATGAATGAAATTGAGTGTGAATAGCACAGCAATATCTAAAGAGAAACCTGCATGGCCAAACAAATTCTGTTAGCATTGGAGCAGAGTCTCACATACACCAGACCAATGCAGGTTTAAAGGCAAAACTTGCAGAAAATAAAAACAAGTAGAATAGATGAAAAGTGCATGCCCGGCAGACAAAACTAAATGGACTGCACAGAGAAGAAAAAAAAGATAAAATGTCAAATTTCAGTTTCAGAAAGAGCACAAATCTGCATGCTGTTGATGAGAAATGTGATAATGAGAACGACGCGTGACACAGGACTGGACAGCCCTCAGATTTACATTGTGAAACCTAGTCCAGAAATAAAGAGCAAATTAATTAATTGTACACTGATTTGGCTGTTTCAGTCATACCACCAAATGAGTTCAATGGAATTTCAAAGATACTGAACAGAAGCTTGCAGATGTTCAACTCAGAACTTACACAGGAGAAAAGAGAATTCTTATGGGAATGACATTTATACCAGTGAAATAGAACAACCAACAAGCTGCATTAAGCTTGCATGTGGTATGAGGGCCAGTATTGTGAGGGTGTTATTGGATGAGACAACTATGGCTTGATTGGAAATCCATCCACATTTGGAAGGCCACATCCCCTGCAATAGTGCCAACCTTGCCATGCACTGTTCAGGATGCCAACACATCAAGAAGAAGGGTGTCTAGAGCAATGGGAACCAATTCCTGCAGTCCCAGAGCAAACTCCTATAGCCACCACAAAGGAGGATCCAGAACTTGGGATTGTTTCACAGGCACACGTTTCAGCTCCTAAGCAGAAAGATCCCTCTTGTTCAGAAAGACGTTGTCCCACCAGAGTAAGAAAGCCCCTGCTAAGTTTGATTGCTTCCAGACTTCCTTGTTTTTCTTCCAATTAGTTTTATGTTTTTGTGTTATAGACAATAGGTGCAGGAGTAGGCCATTCAGCCCTTCTAGCCAGCACCGCCATTCCCTGTGATCATGGCTGATCATACACAATCAATACCCAGTTCCTGCCCTCTCCCCATATCCCTTGACCCCGCTATCTATAAGAGCTCTATCTAACTCTCTCTTGAGTGCATCCAGAGACTTGGCCTCTACTGCCTCCTGGGGCAGAGCATTCCACATATCCACCACTCCCTGAGTGAAATAGTTTTTCCACATCTCCGTTCTAAATGGCCTACCCCTTATTCTTAAACTGTGGCCTCTAGTTCTGGACTCACCCATCAGCGGGAACATGCTTCCTGCCTCCAGCGTGTCCAATCCCTTAATAATCTTATATGTTTCAATCAGATCCCCTCTCATCCTTCTACATTCCAGTGTATACAAGCCCAGTCGCTCCAATCTTTCAACATATGACAGTCTCGCCATTCCAGGAATTAACCTTGTGAACCTATGCTGCACTCCCTCAATAGCAAGAATGTTCTTCTTCAAATTTGGAGACCAAAACTGCACACAATACTCAAGGTAGGGTCTCACCAGGGCCCAGTACAGCTGCAGAAGGACCTCTTTACACCTAAACTCAATTCCTCTTATTATAAAAGCCAGCATGCCATTATCCATATTGGATTTGAAATTCTGAACTATCTGTACATCCATTGCAACTAAAATATTACTCAGACTGAGAACCTGGAGTGAGTCACTCATCTTCAGAGACCACATATTAGATGGAGGAAGGATGTTGCTAATAGTGGAGAAGGTCTTAAGATAAGGGGGTAGATATTTTTTTTAAAAGACAAGCCTCGTATTTGTAAAAAAAAAGTCATGATTGCACAACTTTACACATTGTCAGTAATGTGTCATTACCACCATCATAACGCTTGGCCTGTTTTGCAACACAAGGCTTCAGTGCCACAGCTGGAGTACATTCTGCCACAGGGCCTTTGTTGCATCTGTGCTTTCAGCTATTCTTTGATGTCACATGGAGTGAATCAAACTGGTGTGTGTGTAATGGCGCAGACCTCAAGAGGAAGCTGAGATGGATCATCAATGATAATACCAGCTGAAAATGGCTAGAGTTGCAAAGATAAGTGCCTTGTCTTTGATCTATTTAATGCAGTGACCCATTTTAAAGTGAATTTTCTTGATAACAAAGCACTGTATGTCTTTCTGAGGAACTAGAAATCATTGCATAAGTACAAGACTTTTTAATCTGAAGTACCATCGGCACCTGGCATCCAAGGTGAGATGAGTTCCACCCTCCAGCAGGAATGCTGAAGTGACTGTGTTAAAAATGCTGTCTTCCAATCTACTACCTATTGAGAATTGTTAGATAACTGCTGCAAGTGGACAGTCTTGTTCCGATTAATCCACAGTCAGCCTGTTTCAGTTTAAAGGGTTTGATGGTACATCCTAAATCACCTTAATTTGCATTCATTAGAAGACTCATTAGTCAGATAGCGTTGATTAATGTTTCATTAGCAATTCAGTTCAGAACACATGATGTGAAGGAATGACTTAATATCTAAAGCTCCTTTTTAAATAACTTAAGTGAATATTTCACAGTAAAAAATTAATAGTTCAAGTATTTTATTGAAGACCTTTTTTGTGAAAATAAGCATTGCAGTAAGGGGGTACTTCTTATAATAATGAAAAAATCTGAATGACAATGTGAAGGTGAAACATAGTGTGGGAAATTATGGAAAATGCTTTGCCCTTTACCTGTTCAATGGGTTCCTTGGAGATTTTTAGTTTTGTTTAATATTCATTGAACTTTGTAAGTGTTTCTTTTCAAATAAAATGAATTACATTTATTTGAAAGCATTTTTTTCTACTGCCTCTTGTACAGAGAAAAGCACATATCTTGGAGGCAACATTTGTTATCAATTAAAGTTAAATGTTAAATATATTTAATTGCAGTCAATATATTGAATACAATAGCATTAGTGAAATAGACATCAGAATCTGAAGTACAAGTAAAAGGATCTTTTCGTGTGCATTGGAATTTGATTTATGGATTGGATTGTAATTTGACAAGGATTCTTTCAATTTTATGTTTTTATGTGTTTTCACTCATTCTTTCTTGTTTTTTGTGCAAATTGTTTTTTATGCATGGGTGGGGGGTGTTCTTGTTTGTGCAATTTTTTTGTACTTGGGAGGGGTTTGTTGTTCTTGTTGTTTGCATGATTTGTTCGTTTGCATGATTTTTTTTTTGTGCGTGGGAGGATTGATGTTTTTACTTGAACAACTTCCATGGTTTTCCTAGTTCCATGGCTGTCTGAAGAAGATGAATCTCTTCTAAGATGTATCAAAGCATACATACTTTGTTAATAAATATACCTTGTTTCTTGAGCCTTGCATGTAACGTTGAAAATTATTTTAACTTTAAAGATGTTGTATTTAAAGAATTAATAGTTGAATTAAAGTAGTTTGAAATGAAGCCATTCAGACAATTGTTTCCAACCAGACTTTGAAGGTCAAAGTACATTGATTATCATAATATGTATGTTTTTTCAACCCTGAGTTTTGTCTCCTTGCAGGCAGCTGCAAAACAAAGAAACACAATAGACCCCATTGAAACAAAAGACCATCAAACACCCAAGGTGCAGGAAAAAACCGTGCAAACGATAAAAGTAAGCAAATGGCATTCAGAACTGAAGTTCACAAAAGAGAGTTGGCACTGTTGTCGTTGCGGGCGACAGTCACAGTTCCGTACAGAGATGAGCAAACCTCATACAGCAATGGCTGAAGTTCAGTGTAAAATCGAGTAAAACTCACCGAGCAGCAATTGAACTGGCCCATCACTCGCCTCTGGCCCTGACACCCTGACCTTTTCAATCTGGCCTGGTGCTTAAATCAGTCAAACCTCAGGTCCTTCTTTGCTTTTGAACCATGCCACCATGTGCTCAGTTTAAAGCCTAGTCAAAGCATGAAATATGCAAACCATGAAGAAAATTTTGATGATAACTTTGACAATGAAGTCTTTTGTTTGTTAAACATTTCTGCAATTTAAGACATGAAATAAAAAGAAAAAATGGACTTGCCGGGCCTCAGAATTGTAGCAGGTATTAATGCTGTGGTGTTCATTGAGCTTGGCATGCCAAACTAGGCAATTAGCATTTGCCAAGCTCGGCAAAAACCGCAACTTCAAATGCCTCAAACCAAACTGTCAGTATTCACCACTATCCTAGATAATAGGTATCATCTTAAAGCTAGATGATAAGCAGTGAAAGAATGAAAGTGAGAATCTGCCTTTACTAATTTGTTCTTCTCTACAAATGGAGGAGACAGTTAAGTGACAGCTATATTACAGAATCACATAAAGATAACAAAAATCATTCCCCAAACTACTCAGGTTTTAAGACAATCACTGGTTTTATGGACAATATTACTGACATTAGAGTTTTACTACAGAATGATTTACTGGCTTGAATTTAAAATTTCCAGCTTCAATTGAGGTATTCAAATTCATGTCTCCAGATGCAAAGGATGTAACAATTATACTAGCAGAGAGGAACTGTTTCTAGTCTGTGATCTCACTTCCCCCCCCATTTAGAATATTAGCTAATGTCAAGGTCTAATTCTCAAGTACACTTGAGCAACAGCTTCTTTTG
Source organism: Hypanus sabinus (assembly GCF_030144855.1). NCBI lineage: Eukaryota > Metazoa > Chordata > Chondrichthyes > Myliobatiformes > Dasyatidae > Hypanus > Hypanus sabinus. Next base: position 25,763,914 of record NC_082712.1, on the reverse strand, counting down.
CAGGAGATAAATCCGTAAAAGATTTTGTGTAATCTTACTAATCATCACTCGACATCCCCAGTAACTGAAGTCAGATGCAAGATTTCAAGCTAAAGTGTTGACAGCTCCTCTCCCCCCACTGATGTTGCTGGACTCATTTGGATACTCCAGCAGACTGGTTGATGCAGTAGCCTGTCTGTTTGGAGGTTAAAGGCATTGGATGATAATAGTGCTGATGAGGAAGATGGAATGAGAACTCCGTTCTCTCTTTTTTGCAAATTCTGGTTCAGGCAGCCTTATATCAAGCAAGGAGCGCATCAACTCTGAGGTGACATGTTTGGATGAAGGAGATTTGTCACTGAATTAATTAAAACAAAAATTGCAAATGGTACACCCTTCACCCACAATTTTGAATATCAGCAGGTGTTCCTTCAGAGAAGCTGAGCTTAATTCTGCATTGAAAGTGTTAGAGCAATGGGGGAAGGATAGGGTGTTGGGGTTAATTGGACAGCTCTTTCGGAGTGCTGGCAAAGAACGATAGGACAAATGGTGTCCTCTGGGGCTGCATCATTCTGTGATCTGTACAAAGCTTGGCAGTGAAAATGATGCCTTTTTATATAAGGTGTCTGGACAGTTGTGTCATTCGAGTCGTGACTATACAAGAATGCTAATGGTGGATTATGTGGACAACTAGACCCTGTTAGCAATATCTCCTCATGTCATAATCATAGAAGGAAAGACAGCATTCATCAACAAAACTGGCAATGCTACTGAACAGAGCAATGTCACCCAGGCTTCTGCAAATCTTTAATCAAGAAGTTTTCTGAAATACAGTATCTGTTTGGGGAGTATTCCATTTCATTTTGTGTTCCCCTTCTCCAGTTTGAGAAGAATTTCTCACTATCAGTTGAAATACACCACACTCTATAGTTCAAAGATTAATGTATAATTGGCATGTGACAAAGATGCTCAAATAAATTCTCTTTATCATCATTTTATGAAATTGTTTAGATCTTTGAGTCATGAGTTTGACCTTTTTCACAGTTCAGAGAATCTTTCCCTCTGGGTTTCACCTGGACTTGAACACCATTGCAGTTAAAATCTCTGCAGCAGACAAAAATCCATGCCGAGCAATGATCAATGTCTGACAAGGGATGGTGTTACACACTGAACTGTACAACAGTCAGTGCAATAGGATGTAAGGACAAGCAGTGATCATCAGTGTTCTTAAGCTGGGCCCTTTATTGCCAGCAGTCTGGAAAACCGAACATCCCATCATTACAGTGAGCTAGCAGAGCTCACAATGCAAACCTTTACCAGGTCAAAATGATGTCTATGTACTAACAGTGGAATGAACATCAATTTCTCTATCTTCTAGTTATATTACCTCCTCCCTTTCCCACTTTCCTTTTCTTCCATTCCCCACTATCCTCCCCACTTACCTCCTCTCTTCTCCTCACCTGCCCATCACTAACCCTTTGTACCCTTCCTCCATTTGTTTCTCCACTCTCCTTTCCTATCAGATTCCTCCTTCTACAGCCACCTATTACCTCCCAGTTTCTCACTTTATTCCCCCTCTCCCACCCACCAGGCTTCAGACATCACCTTCTTGCTTGTACTCATTTCCCTCCCCCCACCTTTATATACTAGCTTCTTCTCCCTTCCTTTCCAGTCCTGATGAAGGGTCTCGGCCTGAAACATTGACTGTTTATTCCTTTCCAATGATGTTGCCTACCCCGCTGAGTTTCTCCAGCATTTTTCATGTGCTACTCTAATTGCTAATGTTGTCTTGAAAACCACACTGTTCAAACTATGACAGAGTGTTGATGAACAGTGTCAAATATATCTATCCATGCCAGTCTTTGGAAAATTTTGACATTGACATCGAGTGAGGCAGTAACATCAACCACCTTTTAAACAAACTTTCAAAAGGATATTCCTCAGCTCAACTCCTTGAACAGATCAGTTTGTATTCCAACTAAGTTCCAAACTCAATTTCTCTGCAATGGTGCCTCCCACAGCTTATGATCTATTTGTGATACAGAGCACTGAAGATTCCAAGACATGACCCTCGTTCGAGTGCATATCAAGGAGCTGTTCAGATGTTTTCCAGGAATCGAGTTCCTTGATACTATCTGGATGCATGAGGAAGAGTTGTAGAGGTGCCAGAGCCCTTCTGTTCAGCCCCCGTAAACACCAGACTTCCCACCAACTTCCACAGTGTAAGCCGCCCTTCCGTGAGTGTGGTGAACTACATGTACCTGTCTGACACGCCCCCTGCTGACTGCTCCTGTGGCTCCTCCCACAGACCCCTGTATAAAGGCGATAGAGGCCTGAGCCCGGCCTCTCAGTCTCCAGGATGTAGTATGGTGGTCAACCACTGCTTGTTCCTTCTTCCAGTCAATAAAAGCCGATATCTCGCCTTCACGTCTCAGAGTGAGTTATTGATGGTGCATCAGTGAGGCTGCAGATTGTTCCAGCGTTTTTCTCAGGAGCTGTCCATGCAGATACAAAGATCTACCCTGCTGGGCTGAGTTCATTTTGACTCCATCTTTGGCTTGGTGTCATTAGCGCACAACAACCTCAGGATAAAAGAGGGAGATCTGCCAAAACCTGCAGAGCAGCATGGAGTGTGCCTGCTGTAGGATGGGCTCGGACACTGGCAGGATTGTGCTTTTGTGCCTATTACCTAGCTGACAGAGTGATTTTAAACCTGGGTATCTAATCGATGTCTGCCATTTGCATGCTATCTTTTGACGCGGGCAAATTATCCTGCCATTTGCTGAAGCTCTAGCAAGCTCTCTAGTTAGACCTTGCATTCTGCAGACATCTCCCCAAACTGCACTACAGCCTTCTAAAAATACATTATGGCTTGTCAGTTTCATTTGAGAAATGTCACCATTAAAGACGTAATGGGTCATTTATTTTACAATGATTCCTTGAAGTATTTGACAGCACAGCTATCACAGTGTAATGGCAAATCTGTTTCCGCTCTATCTGCAGCAGTACATTACCACACTTCTTGTCTGCCAGTGTAGAGGAAAGAAAAAATGAGCAATATGGCTGAAGGACTGAAGTGACTTTTAAGACAATCCCTGTCACAGGAACAGGTAGGGACCATTCTGCCCCACAGTATACTCTACCAGTCAGTTAGACCAAGACTGATCTACATGTCCAGAGTACCCCTTATATTCCTTCTTCATCTAAAGAAGCCCCTGGGGATTAAGGATGGCTTACATCTAATTTGGTAATCTGAATTCGCAGGACTCAAATAAAGCCAATGTGAAAGTTCAAAGTCAAGCTTATATGCACAACTACATGCATGTGCAGCAGCATTATGGGTTCATTGCATCAGATGCATTACTTTCACAAGAAAAAAACACATATTTACATCATAAATTACAGAAAAATATACCAAGGTCACAATGACCTGGATGAGGAAGTGGAGGGATGGGTTAGTAAGTTTGCTGCTGACACAAAGGTTGGGGGTGTTGTGGATAGTGTGGAGGGCTGTCATAGGTTACAGTGGGACATTGATAGGATGCAAAACTGGGCTGAGAAGTGGCAGATGGAGTTCAACCCAGATAAGTGTGAAGTGGTTCATTTTGGTAGGTCAAATATGATGGCAGAATACAGTATTAATGGTAAGACTCTTGGCAGTGTGGAGGAATAGAGGGATCTTGGAGTCCGAGTCCATAGGACGCTCAAAGCAGCTGCATAGGTTAACTTAGTGTTTAAGAAGGTGTAAGGTGTATTGGCCTTTAACAATCGTGGAATTGAATTTAGGAGTCGAGAGGTAATGTTACAGCTATATAGGACCCTGGTCAGACCCCACTTGGAGTATTGTGCTCAGTTCTGGTCGCCTCACTGCAGGAAGGATGTGGAAGCCATAGAAAGGGTGCAGAGGAGATTTACAAGGATATTACTTGGATTGGGGAGCATCCTTTATGAGAATAGGTTGCGTGAATTTGGCCTTTTCTCCTTGGTGCGATGGAGGATGAGAGGTGACCTGATAGAGGTGTATAAGATGATGAGAGGCATTGATTGTGTGGATAGTCAGAGACTTTTTCCCAGGGCTGAAATGGTTGCCACAAGAGGACACAGGTTTAAGGTGCTGGGGAGTAGGTACAGAGGAGATGTCAGGTGTAAGTTTTTTACTCAGAGAGTGGTGAGTGTGTGGAATGGACTGCTGGCAACTGTGGTGGAGGCAGATGCGATAGGGTCCTTTTAGAGACTTTTGGATAGGTACAGGGAGTTTAGTGAAATAGAGGTCTATAGGCAAGCCTAGTAATTTCTAAGGTAGGGACATGCTCGGCACAACCTTGTGGGCCGAAGGGCCTGTATTGTGCTGTAGGTTTTCTATGTTTCTGGAACAAAAAAAAAGTCTATTGTAGTGCAAAGTTGTCAAAGTCGTCATAGTTCTGTTGTGCTGAGTTAGTGATACGCTTTGTGCAGCATGGTCCAGGAATCGAAAGATTGAAGGGAAGTAGCTGTTCTTGACCCTGGTGGTGTGGGACTCAGGCTTTTGTACCTCCTGTCCGATGGTAGCTACAGTAAGTTCTTACTTTTCCACAGAGGCTACAGAAGCTGGTTGAGGGAGTCGGTGAGTCAGTTGCTTAAGTAGTGCAAGGTTTATACTGTTCAAACAATACTTCCATATGCTCTTGACACATACATCTGAGATTCTCAGAGCCGTCCTGCCTGCTGCTGCTCCACTCTGAGCAGTCATCAGCCAGAGGTTCCCAGGAGTCAGTGAGAATATCACTTTTCTTCAAGGAGACTTTGAATAGATCCGAGAAACATTTCCTCTGCCGCCTGGGATTTTTTTTGCATGACAGAGCTCAGAATTAAGTGTTTGGTTCAGAGTGTGTTCTACATGTAACCCTGACAGCACTCCTAGCAACTGTCACCTCCATTCTTAAGTTAAAGACATGGAATGCAGACCTTTGTGTGAAAAACTGTTTTTATTCAAGAGAAAATTAGTCAGGTCCTACTGGGGACAGTGAAACTATATGCCTACACCATTTTCTTGTTTGAGACAATCATCAAAAAATAGTTCAAAGGAAGGGACCAATAGATTTAATATGGTTCAGTGACTGAGACCAAGAATGAGACTTCTGATTGTTCAGCATTGTGTCAATTGCTTTATAGACCAGTCCCTGGAATCCTCTGTGTTTTATGATACAAGACTTTGATAAAACACATTTAAATCTGTTTGCTTATGTTTAGACCAGGATTTCCCACCCTGGGATCCACAGCCCCTTTGCTTAATGGTATTGGTCCAAGGCATAAAAAAGGTTGGGAACCCCTAGTTTAGACTCACCTCTCCTCCTTCGCAGCTGAAGGCTAGGAGTCCATTTACTGGGTGAAACTCTGAAACTCAAAGCGATGCTGTGTATTTGCAAGCACAGGTATAACCTCTAGTATTAGACACAGGTGTCTAATATTCAAGGACATGCATTGAAGGTGAGAGGGGGTAAGTTCAAAGATGATATACAGCACAGCATTCTCTTTACACGGATTATGGTGGTTGCCTGGAATAAGCTGTTAGGGATGGCAGTGGAAGCAGATGTGATAGAGGTGTTTAAGAGTCTCTCAGATAGGCACATAAATATGCAGAGAATGGAGAGATGTGGACCTTGTGTAAGCAGCAGAGACTGATTTCATTAGGCAGTTAATTACATGTTTAATTAGTTCGGCACAACATTGTAGGCTGTAGTGCCAATTCCTGTGGTGTACAGTACTATGTTCTATGTTCGAACACAGGTCAATTTCACAACACCTATATGCAATGGCCACTTTATTAGGTACCTCCTGAGTGTACATTCACGGTCTTCTGCTGTTGTCGTTAATCCACTTCAAGTTTTGATGTCTGTGTTCAGAGGCGGTCTTCAGCATGCCACTACTGTAACATGTTTTTATTTGAGTTACTGTCGCCTTCCTGTCAGCTTGAATCAGTCTGGCCATTCTCCTCATATCTCTTTCATGAACAAGCCATTTTTGCTCACAGAACTGCCATTCAATCAACCTTTTTATAGTTTTTTTTAACACAATTCTCTCTAGATACTGTTCTACATGAAAATCGCAAGAGATCAGCAGTTTCTGAGATTCTCAAACAGCCCCCATCTGGCACCAAAAATCATTCCAAGGTCAAAGTCACTTAGATCACATTTCCCACCCATTCTGACATTTGGGCTGAACAACATCTGAACCTCTTGACCATGGTAACACACTTTTAAGCATTAACTTGATGCCACATGATTAGCTGATCAGATTTTCGCATTAATGAGCAGGTGTACAGGTATACCTAATAAAGTGGCCACAGTTTATATTCCTTTCAATGCTCTGAAAGGCTAAGCCTCCAACTTAATTCCTCCAAAGCTCTGGCCTGTACCCTGATGAAAACAGTGAAAAATCTGGTTCCCTATTAGAGATACATAGCAACCTAATGGCACTGCTGCAGGATTTCAGTTCTTGTGTACCTCCACTCTCAAGTTAATGGAACAAATCTGTGGGATGCCGAAAACAATCAGTGATCAGAATTCTCACACACATTCAATGTAGGCAACCGAAGACGAATTTCTAAATCACTGTGTCTCATCTCCTTCAGTATTCATAGAGCAATATTTACAATCAAAATAATCTCACAAATAATTGCAGCAGGGAGACCTCAAACAAGAAAAGATATGTAGGTTTGGACTTACTAAACATAAGAATGTAAGCAACATAAACAAGAATATCTGTAACCCCGTCCCCTGTAATAATAAAGATGCCAGAATTCATAAATATTAACTGTCAATGCATTTCCAAGTACCCTTCTGAATATATTTCACTCTTCCATTCTGTTACCAAGGACAACTGTACAAATCTAAAATATGCAGTTCCGAAAGGGGACATTTTGGTTAATGTCCAAACCTATAATTTTCATGTTGAAATGTTATTTTCAGAATATAGATTTCAACATAACCAGTTCTATGATGACTATGCACCAGCCAATCCAGATTTCAAGAGAATTGCAGAACAGTTACAGGAACTACCTGTAACATCTTGCTTTTTGAAGCATGAAATATTATAAGGACAATTTTATTTCCTATAATCCTCACTTCAACTTTAATTCTTCAGTTAACAAGCACGGAGCGTAAAGGGACCAAACTGCAAGGAGGTGAGTAAATCCAAACCTACATATCTTTTCTTGTTTGAGGGTCTTCCTGCTGCAATTATTTGTGAGATTATTTTGATTGTAAAAATTGCTCTATGAATACTGAAGGATCTGCAGCACATGCTATCTGAACACAAATCATGGCTTGATCAACCAAAGCTGGTTCACCTGGGTGGGGGTGTCTGAAAGACCCAAAACACCCGATGACCCCAGGTTGCATCAGTGATGATGTGTTCAGAGCATTGTGAGATGTATTTAAGAGAATCCTGGATAGGTACATGGAGCTTAGAGAAATAGAGGGCTGAGGGTAACCTGAAGTAATTTCTAAAGTAAGTACATGTTTGACACAGTATTGTGGGCCAAAGGGCCTGTAATGTGCTGTAGGTTTTTCTATGTTATTTCATTTTCCATGTTATCTTAAGCAAAACCATCTCCTTTCTCTCTCATTACAGCCATAGTTTCTTTTGAAGAATTACGTTACTTGATTTTACTAATCTTCAGCAGCGTACTTCATTACTTCTATGCTCATAACTGTGTGGCCAGATTCAGCTCTTGTAATAAAGCTGCAGATCACCAGCATAATGGGCCAGATCTCAGTAACCTCCTGTACCACTGAGGGCAGGTTCTTGTTCTTTTGCTGCTGTAGCCCATCCTCTTCAAAGTTCAATGTGTTTTGCATTAAGAAATGCAAACCACTGCTAGTTACTGCCGCCTTCCTGTCAGTTTGAACCAGTCTTGCTGTTTTCCCCTAACCTCTCTCATTAACAAGGCATTTTTTTCCCCAGAGAACTGCCACTCACTAGATTTTACTTTTGTTTTTTTTTGCACCATTCTCTGCAGGCTCTCGAGACTGGCATACATGTAAATTCCAGGAGATCAGCAGTTTCTGAGATAGTCAAACCATCCCGTTTGGCAACAACAGTCATTCCACAGTCAAAGTCACCTAGATCACATTTCTTTCCCATTCTGATGTTTGGTTTGAGCAACAATGGAACCTCTTGACCGTGTCTCCATGCTTTTATGGATTAAGTTGCTGCTACATGAATGGCTGATTAGATATCTTCATTCAGGAGCACGTGGCCACTCAGTGTAAGTATCAATAATAAGCCACATATAAATTACCATATCACCTCTGCTTTTGAAGAGATTCAAGAAATCTGATGAGCAGAGCAACAAACATCCGTCTTTTCTCTAACCAATTAGGGAAATTCTTCAATCTTAAGGAAATTCTTCCTCGCTACATTAACATTCTGCATAGCTTTCAGGAAATCGTGGCCTCACTCAATCACTTTGGAATAATGGAACATCATTTTTCGGTGACATGTTGCCACTATATTTGATGTTAGTGAAACAGAATCTGGGAGTAGGACATGAGTTTATTTAGGAGCTGCAGTATAAACTATGGTAGCTTAGGCTATAAAGAAGAATGGCATTGTCACTGGGGTCCTCGTTGGTCAGAGTCAACTGTGGTTATTTCACCCTAGCTGTCTACTGAATGCACAAGGCAGTACACAAAGCCAGGGCAATATTAGATGGAGAGCAAGTTTTTGCACATATAGCAGGCTTGCCCTCTCTCCATGCAACTGATGAACCCAAAGCTTCTCCGTGGATTGTCACCTTGTTGTGGTGGAGAAGCTTGTGTGGTCCTGAGATCCTGAGAGTGATGCCGTCTGGAGCTATGCCCCTGGTAGGGTCACCCATGGCGATAAGGTCGAGGGTGAGGTCCCTGACAAAGAACGATCCAACCAAGACCTCAACGGTGGAACAGGCAGATTAAATTACATTGAACTCAATGGCTGTGAAGGCGAATGAAGGCTGCAACAAATCCATCAGCTCCAATCGTCATGGTTTCCATGCCATTGGAATCAGTTTGTTGATTTGTGAAGTATCATGTGCTTCTTGGAGTGCAACATCAAGTACACATTAAACAGATATACGCACAGATATCTTCACTCTGTTATAGATCAACGGAACAAAGACCATCATCCTCGACCTCGAGGGATAGCCATGATGATGACGAAGATGAACCCAAAGGGACAGTAGAGTCTGATACAGTTTGGCACCAGTGTCACTTGAGTTGCCAGTCAGCTTTGAACTCAATGTAGGACTGCTTAGGGACTCCAGGGCTGAATTTTTCCCTCCAAGTTTACTCCCGAAGCCTCTCCCAAGAATGAGTATAGACGCAAGGCAGTGTGAGGTTGAAGATCAGAGCTTTCCTCCTCCCAGATGAGCCGCCAACCATGGCTGACAATTCCCATCTGCCCGAAGCGCACAGTTTTATAATGTATAAATTATGCAACTTGATTCATCTGCTTACAGGCAGCCACAAAGTAAGAAATCTGAATGAACCCAATATAGAAAAAGAGACCAACAAACAATGCAAACAGAGGAGAGACAGAAAACACAGATCATGCAAACAATAAAAGAGAGAATCAAATTGAGTCCACAGACCCGGAGCCTTGGACAGCCGGAGAAGGTCCGTAGCTTCAGTCTCAGTTCATCACACAGTGGGGCAAATTGTTCCAAAGCTTGGAGCAGCTGGAGCAGTCTCACAGCCTCAGTATCATGCAGCGAGGAGTAAATGCTGCAGAGGGGCAAGCAGAATCGGTCCAACCCTCGCCTCCAATGCCTACACCTTGCCTTATTAGTCTATCAGAGCCGGCATTTAAATTGTCCAAACACTGTATTGTACCCCGCACTAGGACCCAGGCCCCACTGCAGCGATATTCACTGGGCCTGCTCATACTTGAACTTTCCAAATCGGCTCGGTGCTTAGATCAATCCAACCTCGCTTCGAAATTCCTACACTCCGACTCCTTTCCAATTTGCTCACCCCAACTCCAGTTTGAATATGCCCCGGCCTTGCTCTGACCACTCCTTGAACATGCCTCGACCTCACCAATACTTAGTCTATAACTTCTTACGCCTTGGGGATTCAAATGTTTATTTGGGTGCTTTTTAAATACTTTGACAGTATCTGCCCCCACACCTATTCATAGAACATAGAACACAGAAATCTACAGCACATTACAGGCCCTTCGGCCCACAATGTTGAGCCGACCATGAAACCTACTCTAGAAGCTGCCTGGAATTTTGCTAATGCAAAACCCTCTATTTTTCTGAGCTCCATGTTCTTATCTAAGAGTCTCTTTAAAGACCCTATTTTATCTACCTCTACCACCATCGCTGGCAGTGCATTCCACGCATCCACTACTCTCTGTGAAAAATTTACCTCTGGTATTCCACTTGTACCAACTTCTAAGCACCTTAAAATTATGCCCCCTCATTTCAGCCATTTCACCCCTGGGAAAAAGCCCCTAGCTATCCACATGATCAATACCTCTCATCATCTTATACACCTCTATCAGGTCACCTCTCATCCTCCGTCACTCCAAGGAGAAAAGGCCAAGCTCACTCAACCTATTCTCATAAGGCATGCTCTCCAATCCAGGCAAAATCCTTTGTAAGTCTCCTCTACGCTCTCTCTATAGTATCCACATCCTTCCTGTAGTGAGGTGACCCGAACTGAACAAGTGCGGTTTAACTAAGGTCTTATACAGCTTTAACATTCCTTACGGCTCTTGAACTCCGACCATGCATTCCAAACTCTAAACATCCCCTGGAAAGAAATTCTTCTCATTCCCCTTTAAACTTTTTGCCCCTTATACTAAAGTTCTGATGCCAGATTTAGACAACTCTGCTACTGATGAGCCCATTCTAATTTCAGATACCTCTGTCAGACTCTCCTTCAACATTCTTGCTCCAGGGAAAACAACCACAGCCTAACCAGTCTCTCCTATAACGTGGTTGACGATCTGGTATAAACAGCTTGATATGATGCTATGCATTAGAACAACTAAGAGAGTTATATTTTTAATGCGGACTTACCTATTTCTATAACGTTGTTTCGTTTTCTCAATGTACCTCCTGGTCTGCAGTGAAATGAAGAGCTACTGTCACTTCCTTCAATTACAGCAATGAATGGAATTTAATCTTTCCAGAATGGAAGTAGCTTACCTTTTGCCCACATGCTGTTTGATTCTATCCAGAGTAGATTAGACATTGATCTCCATTTCTGAATGTTTTAACTAATCTGTATGCAATGGTAACAACGGAATGGGATTTAGCAAAGGAGCAAAAGGACTTCAGATTTAAAGATAGATTTTAATTATGTTAACACTGATCGGCGACAGCTGAAGTAGGAAGCTAGCAATAATCCCACAGAAAATTTTATAGACTACGCTTAGTGGCCACTTTATTAGGTACACTTTTACACCTGCAGGTATAAAAGGTATGCCTGATCTAATCAGCCAATCATGTGGCAGCAACTCAATGCACAAAAGACATGGTTTCAAGGCTGAATCGTTTAGACCAAACATCAAAATGGGGAAGAAATATAATCTAAGAGACTTTGCTCGTGGAGTGTTTTTTGTTGCCAGAAGGGGTAGTTCGAGTATCTCAGATACTGATGATCTCTTGGGATTTTCACACTCAACAGTCTCTGGAGATTACAGAGAATGGCATGTTAAACAAAAATAAAGCATATAAATATGCCAGTTAATATGGGACACATTGAGACAAATATATTTTGCCCAAATCATACAGCTGCTCCAATTAGCCAAAGTTTAATGGAAATAATTAAAAAGTTTGTAAAAATTCAGAGAAACAAATTATGTATTTAAATGAAATCCCGAACAAACTTGAACACTATCAATGGTATTGCAGTGCTATAAGTCTGTGTATTAGTTCCTAATAGTTACTGATGGAGGAATTTATCCAGAGCACGCAATGAACAAATCAGCGTTGACACTGAGTCCAGATAATGCACTGACTTAGTACAATGCTATCGATGATTACATTCTTCAAATCTTCATCTTCATTGTAACATACAAGATGATTGTTGATACATTCAAGTTCATTGTGGGTCCTAACTTAAAGAGGTGAATTCCTTTCATTTCTACTACCAGATCTCAGAAACTGCTTTTCTCCTGGGAGTTTCACATATAGTAATCTCAAGGGTTTACAGAGAATGGTGTGAAAAGCAGAACAAAAATCCAGTGAGCCGCAGTTCTGTGGGTGAATACACCTTGTTAATGGGAGAGGTCAGAGGAGAATGGCCAAACTGGGTTCAAGCTGACAGCAAGGCAACAGTAACTCAAATACTGCAATCATGTATTACGACAGTGGTGTGTAGAAGAGCATCACTGAATGTACAACACGTCAAATCTTGAACTGGATGGGCTACAGCAGCCAAAAAACCATGAAAGTACACTTAGTGGCCACTATATTAGGCACAGGAGGTCACTGAGTGTCTATGCACCTTCCCTATGCATCCGATGAGAATGCCTCATGATAAACTTGTTAGGAAAATGTGTCTATCTCATTAAAATGACAGTCATCATGTTGAAACAAAATTGGTTTTGGGACAGAAAGCAGATAATTGTAGTGAATTGTTGTTTTCCAGATTGAAGAAAAATTATAGGGCATCTCCCAGGAACTGAAGATTGGAAAGGTGCTCTATTGAATATTTCACTACCTTGGATGTGAAGAAAGAAGGCATTAATTCAATGCCGTACAGAAAGAAAGGAACAGGAAATAGTCCTGTCATTCTTATTATTAGGATAAATAGCATGTAGCAAATGGAAATCATGTAAATCTAAGTAAGAGACAATTATCTCAAACCATGTAGCTGATGAATCTATTCAGCCATAATGGCCATTCAGGAACACTTTTCAAATGTTGATTAAAAAAGAGGCAGGATGCTAGATTGGTTTACATCACACTTTCTACATAACACAGATGCTCCTAAATCCCATAGCTTCTTAATCATCATCTATTCTGCCAAAGGATTAGGATGCAGTCAGTCGATAAATTGAGAGGTGTTAGTGGTAAGGATGTCAGCACAGCTTGCTGGCTATGCTTGGAGACCAGGTGCACCAGGAAACATTTGGCATTGGACACCGAATGCAGCAAATGACAGTTGCGTCATTAGTGGGGTAGTGTTCGGAACATGAATTAACTACCACTGTGCTAAGGAAAAGCAGTCAGATCCTGCCAAAGATGCTATTTAATCAATCTTCATTTTTATGGTACTAGAAAAATAAATTGAACCCATAGCAGATTCCTTGGTATATTCCCAACACTTGTTTGCGTTATGCAAATATTGACTGCAATTGATGACAAGAGATTCAGCAATTGTTTGAAATTACTTTGATTCATGGCAGAAACATATCTCCAGTTACTTACTGTACTTTGAAATTGAACGTATCAGCAATAGTCACATAACCATCCCCTTTTTCTCAGGAGACAGTGTGGGAAAAGGACTTCAGAGAAAAAAAAAGTGAATTTGTCAAGTAGAAAGTATCAATGGCCTTCAAACACATGACAAACATATCAGATAGGATAATGCTAAACTACTGGGGTGGCACAGTGGTGCAACAAGTCGAATTGTTACCACACAGTGACCTGGGTTGTATCCTGACCTCTGTTGCTGTCTACATGGGGGTTGCAGGTTCTCCCTGTTATTACATTCCTTTGGAAGCTCTGATTTCTTCCCACATCCTAATGGCATGATGTCTAAGTGGCCACCATAAATTGCCCCTGTTGTGTATGTGATAGTGGAATTCAGGAAGAGTTAATGGGAATATGGGGAGAACAAAAGAGGTTTAGTGTAAATGGATCAATTTGGTCAACATGAGATTAATGTTCAAAGGGCATAGTTTTGTGCTGCATGACTCTAACTACTGAGTGGTCTTTCTTATTATTGATTTTTTGAGATGCCTATGCTGCTGGCAAGGGGAGCGTTTGTTGCCTGTCTTGGACGAATTGAGAAGATAGTGAGTCTTCAGTGGTTGGTAAGTTGATGGAGTAGATCCTGAGAGGCAAGATTTATGAACATTTGGAGAGGCATAATATGATTAGGAATAGTCAGCTCGGCTTTGTCAAAGGCAGGTCATGCCTTACGAGCCTGATTGAATCTTTTGAGCATGTGACAAAACACATTGATGAAGGTAGAGCAGTAGATGTAGTGTATATGGATTTCAGCAAGGCATTTGATGAAATACCCCATGCAAGGCCTATTGAGAAAGTAAGGAAGCATGGGATCCAAGGGAGCATTGCTTTGTGGATCCAGAATTAGCTTGCCCACGGAAGACAAAGAGAGGTTGTAGACCGGTCATATTCTGCATGGAGGACAGTGACCAGTGGTGTGCCTCGGATCTGTTCTGGAACCCCTACTCTTCGTGATTTTTATAAATGACCTGGATGAGGAAGTGAGGGGTGGGTTAGTAAATCTGCTGATGACACAAAGGTAGGGGTTTGCGAAAAGTGTGGAGGGCTGTCAGAGGTTACGGTGGGACTTTGATAGGATGCAAAACTGGGCTGTGAAGTGGCAGATGGAGTTTAACCGAGATAAGTGTGAGGTGGTTCATTTTGGTAGGTCAAATATGATGGCAGAAAAAAATATTAATGGTAAGATTCTTGGCAGTGTGGAGCAGCAGAGGGATCTTGGGGTCCGAGTCCATAAGACTCTCAAAGCTGCTGTGCAGGTTGACTCTGTGGTTAAGAAGGCACATGGTGCATTGGTCTTCATTGATCGTGGGATTGAGTTTAGGAGCAGAGAGGTAATGTTGCTGTTATATAGGACCCTGTTCAGACCCCACATGGATTACTGTGCTCAGTTCTGATCACCTCACTACAGGAAGGATGTGGAAACCATAAAAAGGGTGAAGAGGAGATTTACAAGGATGTCGCCTGGATTGAGGAGTATGCCTTATGAAAACAGATTGAGTGAACTCGACCTTTTCTCTTTGGAGCGACGGAGGATGAGAGGTGACCTGATGAGTAAGTATAAGTGTATAAGTTGATGAGAGGCATTGATCATGTGGATAGTCAAAGGCTTTTTCCCAGGGCTGAAATGACTCACACGAGAGGGTCACAGTTTGCAGTTTCTTGGAAGTATATACAGAGGAGATGTCAGGAGTAAGTTTTTTATGCAGAGGGTGGTGAGTGTGTGGAATGGGCTGCTGGTAATGGTGGTGGACCAGGATAAGATAGGGTCTTTTAACAGACTCCTGGATATGTTAATGGAGCTTCGAAAAATAGAGGGCTATGTGTAACCCCAGGTAGTATCTAAAGTAAGGAAATGTTCAGCACAGCTTTGTGGGTCAAAGGGCCTGTATTGTGCTGTAGGTTTTCTATGTTTCTGTATTTCTATTAGCCCTTCAGGCTCTATTAAATCACTGGTGAAGGCATCCCTCAGTACTATCATATGAGGAAGTACAAGGATATATAAATAGTATTGAAGGAACAGTGAACTGTCTCCAAGATGCAGTGTAATTTGGAAGGGAACTTGCAGAAGACGATAATACACACAAAATTCTGGCCGGGCAGCATCTATGGAAAAGAGTACAGTCAATGTTTCAGACCAAGACCCTTAGGCAGGACTGGAGAAAATGAAATGAGCAGTCACCTCCCCCACCTTCTAAATCTGACCTCCCAACTCTTTTTCTCCAGTCCTGCTGAAGGGTCTCAGACCGAAACATCAACTATACTTTTTTCCATAGATGTTGCCGGGCCTGACTAAGTTCCTCCAGCATTTTGTGTATGTTGCTTGGGTTTCCAGTATCGGCAGATTTTCTCTTGTTGTAGAAGATGGTGTTCCCCAACATTTGCTCCCAATGTCCAAATAGATGGTGGAGGCTGCACATTTAGGAAACACTGCTGGACTAGCTATTGATGAATAACTGTGGTGCTTTGTTCTTGATAATACATACTGCATGGTGCAAATCAACATTGGAAGATTTTGGAAGGTGTACTGATCACCATGGAAAATCCGGGATTGTTTCCTTCGGAACAGAAATGTTGAAGTGGGAGATAAAAAAGAGTTTTGAAAATTATGAAGACTATCGATTCTGTAAAGGAGATTTCAATGGTGTGAGACCTGGTAACCAGGTAACAGCAACCTACAGTAAATAGCAGAAGCATCCAGGAAGAAGAACAAAATCTGCTTAATGCAGACAGTTATGCACTGCTTTAGTGACTGGTGGAAGATGGATCAGTTGTAACTTCAGAAAGTGAATTCAGCTTGTGTTTGAAAAGAAATAATTGTGGAGTCAAAGGAAACAATTGGTTGATTAGATTATTCAGGTAATCTTTTCAAATCTATGTCTGCGTTATGATCTGAAAACCCATCAAAAACCATTGGAAAGGCAGATTTGGGAGGGCTGATTTAGTCAGCAATCATTGATGGATAAACACCAGAGGTTCTGGAGATGTTGTAAATCCCAAGCAACACACACTAAATACTGGAGGAACTCAGCAAGCCAGGCAGGTTCTATGGAGAGGGATAAACAGTCAGCAATTTGGGGTGAAACTCTTCATCAAGACTGGAAAAGAAGGGGGAAGAAACCAGAATAAGAAGCTAGAATCATTAATTGGTTCTATATCCAAGTGTAGCACAGCTAATAGAGCCACTGCTTCATAAGGCCAGAACCCCAGTTCAATCCTAATGCAATGCGCTGTCAGTATGGAGTTTGCATGAGACCAACATACCAACATGGGTTGTTAGATTCATAGGTCATTGTAAATTGCCCTTAGTATATAGGTGAGTGGGAGAATTTGGGTGGAGTTTATGAAAATGTGGGGGTAACAAAAAGTGGGATTATAAACACAAGAAGTTGTGTTTACACTGCAGAAACACAGTGCAGCTCTCAGAGAAGCATGAACTGTGCTTTCCTGCTCCATCAGGAAGGTGAAATGCGAGTATTCTCAGAAAATTTACAGGCACTTCTGTGATCCCAGAGACATGAGGTGTATGTGGCTGGGAATACAGAGGATTACAGGCTACAAGTGCACATCAGTGACCAGGATACATCACTCCTTGAGAGGCTGAATGCCTTCTACCCTCGGTTTGATGCACAGAATGGTGAGGAGGGCACCCTTCCCATCAGGGGAGCAGACAGAAGCAGAGGTGAGGAAGACCCTGGCCGGAACCAACCCACACAAAGCTGCAGGATACACCAGATCGGGTTCTGAAAGACTGCGCAGCCCAGCTGATGGAGGTGCTGACGGATATATTTAACTTCTCTTTGGAACAATCCACTGTCTCCTCAGTTTTTAAGGTGGTAACCATCATTTCAGTGCCAAAGAAGGCAACAGTAACCTGCCTAAATAACTACTGTGTGGTGGCATTAACATCGACTATTATGAAATGCTTTGACTGACTGATCACGGAGGACATTAAAGGTTTCCTCCCGGCTACATTGAACCCTTTCCAGTATGTTTACCACTCAAATCGATCCACTGATGATGAAGTAGCCTCTGCCCTTCATTCTGTTCTGTTCTGCCTGGAAAATGGAGTCTCATATGCCATCATACCCCAGAAACTATAGGGGAAACTTTTCTTGTTGGGTCTTCACACCTCCCTCTGCAATTGGAACTGGACTCCTTAAACGTAAGGCCACAGTCAGTCCATGTGGGCAGCAATGTCTCTTGCCCTATTATGCTGAACACTGGCACTCCCCAAGACTGTGTACTCTGCTTGCTGCTGTTCACACTGCTGATGCATGACTGTGTCACAGATCCAGCTCAAACCATTTCATCAAGTTTGCAGATGACACAACAGTGGTTGACCTTATCAAGATGATGATGAGATCGAGTACAGAGAGGAAGTGGAGCAGCTGGTGGGTTGGTGTGAGAAGAACAACCTAAGCCTGAATGTGGGGATGACAGAGGAAATCATTGTGGACTTCAGGAAGGTCCAACCAAAACATTCCACTCTGTGAGTACATTGCTCCTCCATGATAGATTTAAGCGCACTAAGTTCCTGGGAGTTCACATCACGGATGACCTCACCTGGTCCCTCAATATCATCTCCCTGAAGAAGAAGGCACAGCAGTGCCTTCACTTCCTAAGAAGACTGAGGCAAGCAAGGCCCCCACTCCCCCCTCCTACAGAAGCACCTTTGAGAGCATCCTGATAAGTTGCATCTCCATCTGGTAGGGGAGCAGTTGAACATTGGACCGTAAGTTCTTACAAAGGACTGTGAGAACAGCTGAGTGGATCATAGGGGTCTCCCTACCACCATCGGGGACATCTATCAGAAGCACTGCATATGCAGGGCCCTCAGTGTTCTTAAGGATCCCACCCATCCATCCAGGATCCTCTTTAACTTTCTACCATTTGGCAGGAGATTATAATGCATAATGATTATAATGCATAATGCAAACAAGATGGTCAGGATGAGAAACAGTTTCTTCCCCCAGGCCATTAGGCTTCTGAATTCCTTGCCGTACCATATTCGAAGTGTTGCTGGTTAAGCTGTTCCGTACCTTACAATATTTAATATTAATGTACTTTAGTTTGGTATTGATGTGCGATTCATCTGTAGATTTTCATAAGTTATCATGTGTTATGTGTGCTATGTTGTCTCATTTCACTAGACACTTGACTTGACTTGAAATTCTGCTGATGCCGGAAATCCAGAGCGGCATACACAAAATACACAAGGAATAGCAGATCAGGCAGCATCAAGGCAAATGAACAAATAGTCGACATTTCAGGCATCAAAAGTGGATTATATTGGATTAGTGCAAATGGATGGGTAATGGTCAACATGAGCCAATGGCTCTCTTTCAGTGTTATATCTCTCCATGACTTCATGAGCAAGACATTACCAAACTGTTCCTGAGGCAACCTTACCATTTAAGAAATATATTGTCAGGTGTAGAATTGACTTATCATCCTATCACAGATCAGATTCCAAATTGAGTACTCCGGAAATCTGTCCCTTTTCATTCTTAATATTTCATCATCACATCCACCAATGCCCGTTGATCCTGGATGCACCAAGAAAAACACAAAAAATATGCAGTGCTTCTGCACTTACAAGATGACCTTCCTGAGTCCCTATTAACGCCTCTTGATGAATAGGTGGTGGATGAAGCAGGATAGTTCACAGCCTCCAAAATCGCTGTCATTATTGGTTATATAATTACAGTGAAGTAAATTAATTAAGAAAATAATAGGACCTATTTTTATGCAATTTGCTGTGCAATTAAGCACATTGTCAATGGAAATCACCACTCTACAGAATACCAAGAGCAAGGTGTTTACATGTTTAGTAATTAATAATGTAAATTACTGCGACAAAATTGAATTTGGATTTGAAATTGCTCAACAGCGGTAGAAAGCTGAATGCTTTATAAGCTCAGAGATGCATTCTGTGCCATCTCAATAGGTTGCACTTTAACTGGAGTCACTGTTGCTGGAACGTTTTGCAGAGTTTTGATTTTCAGCTTTAAAGAATATCTCAGAGCATTTCAGTTCTTTTCTTACCACTGCTCTCAATTACTTTCCAGCTGATCTTTGGAAGTCTCTTGCTTTGGTGAGGTGGTAGTGGAAACTGAGGACGATGGCTTGTTTAAATTGATGTGATGTACACTCAGTGGCCACTTTATTAGCTACATCTGCTTGTTAATGCAAATGATCGAGGTATTTAAATTTATGAGGGGGATAGATAGAGTTGACGTGGATAGGCTTTTTCCATTGAGAGTAGGGGAGATTCAAACAAGAGGACATGAGTTGAGAGTTAGGGGGCAAAAGTTTAAGGGTAACACAAGGGGGAATTTCTTTACTCAGAGAGTGGTAGCTGTGTGGAACAAGCTTCCAGTAGAAGTGGTAGAGGAACATTCAGTATTGTCACTTAAAGTAAAATTGGATAGGTATATGGACAGGAAAGGAATGGAGGGTTTTGGGCTGAGTGTGAGCCAGTGGGACTAGGTGAGAGTAAGCATTCGGCATGGACTAGAAGGGCCGAGATGGCCTGCTTCAGTGCTGTAATTGTTATATGGTTATATCAAATCAGCCAATCATGTGGCAGCAACTCAGTACATAAAAGCATGCTGAAGTGGTCAAGAGATTGTTGTTCACACCAAACATCAGAATGGGGCGGAAATTTTGTCTAAGTCGCTTCAACCTCTAAGGGCAGATGATGGTGCCTCAAGGCAACTCCTTTGCTTGTATCTTTGGGAACAGTTCTATTTCTATCTTTAATATCTCTTTTTATTCCTTTCCAGGGTTCTTTTGAAGACCCTGAGCTGGAGTTGCACGTTGACTTTGGTTCTTTGCGGAAATGGGAGCGTTCTCAGGGTCTTACGAACCTTTTCAATATGCCAAGGATGCAGCCTGGAAGAGCAGCGCGCCTTCAGGGTGTTGGATTTTTGCGGCTCTGGAGGTGGGCAGATTCGAGGTTGGTGCCACTGCCTGGTGTGTCGTGGGAGTACATGGAAGAACAAAAGTAGCATGCTGGCTGCTGCCCGTGTGCCCGGAGACCCGAGATCTTCGGGCACAGAGCTTGGAAAAAGAGACACAATAGACTTCTCACATAATAAATCAGTGAGTTTATTTGTTCTGTCTCCCCTGCTGCTGTGAAATGGGGACACCTCTTTTTCCCTTATTAGGGAGAGAGAGAGCCTGTGGTATGTCAAATACTGGGTGAACGAGTAGCCTTTGAGGTACTGTGTCTGTGTCTTTATTGCAGCTTTGGTGCTCACTCAAGTGCTCAGTGGAGGGTGCAGATGCTTTTCTGTTGGTGGGGAAGGGGGGAAGTCATTGCTTTGCCTCTGCTTATGTGTGGGAGGGGGCAGCTGGGGGGTCTTTGGGGTTCTAATATTCAACTGTCATTCATTCTTTGGGACATTCTGTTTTCGTTGATGTTTGTGAAGAAAAATAATTTCACGATGTATATTGTATGCATTTCTCTGACATTAAATTGATCTATTGAAACCTTGAAATGATCGTTGGTGCCAGATGGGGTGGTTTGTGTATCTCAGAAACTGCTAATCTCCTGGGGTTTTCAAGCTGAACATCTTCCAGAGTTCATATAGAATGGTGCAAAAAACATCCAGGGAGTGACAATTCTGTGGGTGAAAATGCCTTGTTAATGAGAGAGGTCAGATGAGTTCAATTTGACAGGAAGGCAACACTAACCATGTGTTTCAACAGTGGTGCAAAGAAGAGCATCTCTGAACACACAACACATTGAGCTTGAAGTGGAAGAGCTCCAGCAGCAGAAGAACCCATTAAGTTGCACTTGAGTTACCAGTGAACATTTCTGTGAATCCGGGAATGCAGATGGGACACATGAATAAATTGATTGCCGATTTAATGAAATGGAGCGATTTCCCTTCTTTAGCAAACCCATAGATGGTAGTGTGTTTTACTCAGATATTAATCAGTGATATCAGGTTCAATAGCATCTTGGTCTAAAGGTATAATTATATATATTTTATGTAAGTCAATATAATTATGCAAAATTCAATAAGCACTTAAATTAAAAAAATAAATTTGCTAATGGAAGCAGTTGTTGATGCTAATCTAGTCTACTAAAAGCATGATTGTTCACAACCCAGCAGATCAATATTGCACATTTATGTTAATCAGCAGTATTGCAGGATAACATTAAGTGATAGGAGTGCAAAAAAGCACTCTCTGCTGGGAGGACAATATGCTGTTTCGATCAAACATTATTGTCACTTCTTAATTCAATATTAGTCTCACAATGTCTAGATCTCCCACACTGTCTGTTACTCTGTGGCAGATGTTTTTCATGTTGAGACCCTGTGACCTTCTGAGTACATTTGCATTCCTTATTCATGGAAATCGGAATCATAGTGGTCTACTGCCAAATGTGACATTGATGTCAAGGACAGTAAATACCAGATTTTAGACTAATATGATCCTAACTTTCAATTAATAGAGCAAATGTTTATTTGCTTTCAAATGTCCTACACACATGACTCTGAAAGTGCAGGATAAATCATCCCAGTGATGTCATAGTCTCGGCCAAAGGAAAATGTAAAACTAAGGGAAATAGCCCATAACTAAAGTTGTTATAAAAGTGATTTAATAAAAACATAGAAAAACTACAGCAAAATATAGATCCTTCAGCCTACAATGCTGTGCCAAACATGTACTTACTTTAGAAATTACTTACAGTTACCTACAGCCCTTTATTTTTCTAAGCTCCATGTACATATCTCTTAAAAGACCCTATCATATCCGCCTCCACCACCATTGCCGGCAGCCCATCCACCACTCTCTGCTGAAAAACATATCCCTAACTTACTCCCCTGTACCTACTCCCAGCAGCTTAAAACTGTGCCCTTTCATGTTAGCCATTTCAGCCCTGGAAAAAAGCCTATGACTATCCACACGATCAATGCCTCTCATCATCTTATACACCTCTATCAGGTCACTTCTCATCCTCTGCCACTCCAAGGAGAAAAGGCCAAGTTCACTCAACCTATTCTCATAAGGCATGCTCCCCAATCCAGGCAATATCCTTGTAAATCTCCTTTGCACCCTTTTGATGGCTTCCACATCCTTCCTGTAGTGAGGCGACCAGAAATGAGCACAATACTCCAAGTGGGTTCTGAGCAGAAATCCTATATAGCTGTAACATTACCTCTCAGCTCTTAAACTTAATCCCACACTTAATGAAGGCCAATGCACTGTATGCCTTCTTAACCACAGAGTCAACCTGCATAGCAGCTTTGGCTGTCTAATGGACTAGGACCCCAAGATCCCTCTGCTCCTCCACTCTGCCAAGAGTCTTACCATTAATGATATATTCTGCTATCATATTTGACCTATCAAAATGAACCACCTCACACTTATTTGGGTTGAACTCCATCTGCCACTTCTCAGCCCAGTTTTGTATCCTATCAATGCCCTGTTGTAACTTTTGACAGCCCTCCATACTATCCACAACACCCCCAACCTTTCTGTCATCAGGAAATTCACTAACCCATTCCTCCACTTCCTCATCCAGGTCATTAATAAAACTCACAAAGAGAAGGGGTTCCAGAACAGATCCCTAAGGCACACCACTGGTCACCAACCTCCATGCAGAATATGACCTCTCTACAACCACTCTTCTGTGGGCAAGCCAGTTCTGGCTCCACAAAGCAAGGTCCCCTTGGGTCCCATGCTGCCTTATTTTCCAAATAAGAACAAAGTAACTTTCTTAAAAATGAGCAAAGTAATTATCAAATAAAAGGAACAGACAAATTTATGATAGATTATATTTGATTCATTTGCCAGATATGTTTTGAATATTGAAATATATAGTGAAATGTATTGTTTTGTGTCTAAGAACAACACAGTCCAAGGACTGTATTGGGGACAGCCCTCAAGTGTCGCCATGCTTCTGATATTAACATGGCATACAAGACCATGCACCTTTGGAACACGGGAGGAAACCCATATGGTCACAGGAAGAACAAACAAACTCCTCCCGGAAAGTGGTGTTAATCAAACCCAGATCAATAGTTACAGGCACTGCAAATCAATAGGGTTTGTTGCAGAACCTTTACATAAGACCATGTGTCACCATATAGCAAGCATAACTTTCTAAGATTCAAAGAGTTATACAGCACAGAGACTGGCCATTTGGCTCAACTTGACTATGCTGATCAACAAGACTATTCTAGTTAATAACAACTGCCTGCATTTAAGCCTTATCTCTCCAAATCCTTCCAATTGATGTATCCATCCAAATGTAGTAATTATACCTACCTCCATCACCTCTTCTTGCATCTCCTTCCATTTATCCACCGGACTCTGTCAGATCCACTTTAAATCATCCTTTTCTCATGTTACTTTGATCTTTATTTTCAGACTCCCTTCACCACAGAAAAATTCCTATAGCTATGTCCCTCATCATTTCCTGACTTTTATGTCACTCCTCAGCCTCCAATATTCCAATGAGAATACATTGTGGACTTTAAAACATGCTTAAGCAGCCTACATTGGTTCAGTTCCCACCCAGTCAGGTCTTACAATATCCCCTTACACAGTAAGAAAACCAACAGGTGAGCATTGTGCTTTTTTATCCTGTACTTTGAGTTCCTGTTTATGTTGCATGGATAGAAAAATGTAGTGCATGGTATCAGAATCAGGTTTAATATCACAAGCAGATGTTGTGAAATTTTGTTATGTGGCATCAGTATATTGCAATACATAATAAAAGACAAAATTACAGTAAGTATGTATATTAAAATTAAAAAGAGGAAAGAAAAGTAGTGAAGTTCAAAGGTTCAATATCCATTCAAAAATCTGATGGAAAAAGCTATTTCTGAATCACTGATTGTGTGTCTTCAGGCTCCTGATGGTAGTGATGAAATGAAGGCATGGCCTGGGTGATAGGGGTCCTCAATGATGGATTCCACATTTTTGAGGCATTGCTCCTTGACGATGTCCTGGATGTTGGGGAAGCAAGTGCCAATGATGGAGCTGACAGAGTTCACAACTTTCTACAGATTATTTTGATCCTGCACAGTAGCAACCACTACTCCGCTTACCAGATGGTGATGCAGCCAGTTAGAATCTAGTTGACATCATTAGGTGCATCCCTGTTGCTGGGAATTGAACAGGCAGGCATACTAATATAGAATAAACAGTAATGTAGCCACTCAGATTTTGTGTTTGAAGTGATTTCATCTTGAAATGAATTGAGTACAATCTACAAACGTTTTTACCTAAGATAAAATCAGATGTTGCTTGACAAAACAAACCATCAAACAGTTCAATGACTTGACTTTAAATTCCAAGAGAAATAGACACCAGGAGGAACATTGAGTTGAGGGCAAAGGTTAGATCAATCATGCTGCTACTGATTGTCAGAGCAGACCCAAGAGGCATTATGACCTATTTCTCCAATTTAAAGCTAAGCTAATCATGGGAGAATTAACCTACCCAATACATCTTTGGACTTGTGGGAGGAAACTGGAGGATTCAGAGAAAACCCACACTTTTCACAGGGAGGACATACAGTGACTCCTTACAAAGGATGCTGGGATTGTACTCCAAACTCTGACATGCCAAGCTGAAACAGCAACATGCTAACCGCTATGCTAAGGTGGTACCCAATCATATGAAAACTATTTTATCACGTCTTGAAATGTGTCAATGGATATTTTAGATTCAGAGTCACTGTTGTTCTGCAACATAACTTTGTCATGTTTAATACTGCATTTCCTATGCAGAGCCAATGAATTAAGTCAAAGTTAGGCTTTGCTTCATGGAGCATCCGTGGACTAAAGACTAATAGAGCTGCCTATACATTTTCAGACACTCTAGCACAGAGGTTTCCAACCTTTTTTATGCCATGGACCCAAGGGGTCACGGAACCCAGGTTGTAAATCCCTGCTCTAGCGATATCTTCCAGACACCCCTTCTGAAAGGCAACACTTCTAATTGAATATGTATTCCTAGGCACTATGTCTCATCAAGTTAGAGAAAGTACATACATTTTGGACTTAAGCCTGAAACAACATGTTTTAATTCAGCATTTAGCAAGTTTATATTTATTCCAAACCAACACTTAAGAAATATGAAATGGAAGATTACACTGCACTTGAATGGAAACACTGCTCAGTCAGTCAGCATGATGCTAATTGAGAATAAATTTGATGAATGTAAGTCTGCAGATTCCAATGCAAAATTAATACCATGCTTCCTTCCCAGAGATCAGAATGCAGTCTCAAATTTCTAACCCACTTGCAAACTTTTCTACTGATTCATCAGCTACCCAAGGAGATAAATCAAACTGAAATGAATCTTCTACATTGCCAAGTGGATAAAGGTTTACACAAAATGAAGATCTAAAATAATAAAAAGACACACTAGAAATATGGGAGATTGCTTTGCCAAGCACCTACACTCTGTTTGAGAAAAAAAGCAGGATCTCCTTGTAGCCACCCGTTTCAATTCCACTTATCATTCCCATTCTGATATGTCAGTTCATGGCCTTCCCTACTGTTGTGATGAGGTCACACTCAGATTTAAGGAGCAACACCTTATATTCCATTGGGTAGCCTCCAATCTGATGGCATGAACATCAATTTCATGAACTTCCAGTAATTGCTCCCACTCCAGTTCCCCATTTGCCATTCTGGTTTCTCTCTCTCATATTATCTCCTTACCTGCCCATCACCCCCTGGTGCTCCCCCTCCTGCTCTTTCTTCCACGGTCTTCGACCTTCCCCTATCAGATTCCCCCTCCTCCAGCCCTTTATCTCTTTCACCAAACAACATCCCAGCTCTTTACTTCACTCCCTCTCCCGGTTTCCTCTATCTCCTGCCACCTTGTGCGTTTTCCTCCTTCCCCCCACCTTCTTGCTCTGACTTCTCTTTTTTCCCAGTCATGATGAATGGTCTTAGTCCAAAGTGACAACTATTTATTCATTTCCATAGATACTGCTTGACCTCCTGAGATCATCCAGCATATTGTGTGTTTTGCCCTGGAAATACTCAACACTTCAGGCAGCATCTACAATGCCTATAAAAAGCACAACCACCTGCCAGCCCCCCCCCCCCCCGGAAGTTCTCATGTTTTATTGCTTTACAACATTGAATCACAGTGAATTTAAAATAGCTTTTTTTGACACTGATCAACAGAAAAAGAATCTTGCGTCGAAGTGAAAACAGATCCCTATAAAGTGATCTCAATTAATTACAAATATAAAAGGCAAAATAATTGATTGCATAATTATTCTCCCCCTTCAGGTCAGTATTTAGTAGGTGCACCCTTGGCATCAATTACAGCCCTGAATCTGTGTGGATAGGTCTTTTTCAGCTTCGCACATCTGGACACCGCAATTTCTCCCCATTCTTCTTTACAAAACTGCTCAAGTTCTGCCAGATTGCATGTGGATCATGAATAAACAACTCTGTTCAAGTCCAACCACAAATTCTCAATTGGATTGAGATCTGGACTCAATTTGGAAAACAAATCTCTCAAGTCACAGTTCTTCAGGTTTTCCTCCAGTATTTCCCTGTATTTTGCTGCGTTCATTTTACCCTCTATCGTCACAAGCCTTCCAGGACCTGCTGCAGGGAAGCATCTCCACAGCACGATGCAGCCACCACCATGCTTCACAGTAGGGATGGTATTTTTTTGATGGTGTGTCAAACATAGTGTTCAGTTTGCTGGCTAAAAACTCAATTTTGGTTTCATCGGACTACAGAACCTTCTTCCAACTGAATTCAAATTCTCCCTCATGCCTTCTGACAATCTCGAACCGAGATTTCATGTGAGTTTTTTTCAACGGTGGCTTTCTCTTTACCACTCTCCCATTAAGCTGCAACTGGTGTAGCACCTGGGTAACAGTAGTTATACGTGCCATTTCTCCCATCTCAGTGACAGAAGCTTGTAACTCCTCTAGAGTTGTCATAGGTCTTTTGCTGACATCCCTCACTAGTCCCCTTCCTGCACTGGCATTTAGTTTTAGAGTACAGCCAGCTCTTTCCATTTCTTCATGTTTGACTTACTCCAAGGGATATTCAGTGGCTTGAAAATTTGCTTGTATCCTTTCCTGACTTGTGCTTTTTGATCATCTTTTCACAGAGTTGCTGTGGTGAACTACATATACCTGTCTGGACACGCCCCCTGCTGACTGCTCCCGTGGCTCTTCCCACAGACCCCGGTATAAAGGCAATTGAGGTCTGAACCCGGCCTCTCAGTCTCCAGGATGTAGAATGGTGGTCAACCACTGCTTGTTCCTTCTTCCAGTCAATAAAAGCCGATATCTCACCTTTACGTCTCAGAGAGAGTTATTGATGGTGCATCAGTTGCTTGGAGTGTTCTTTTGTCTTCTTAGTGTAGTTTTTGCCAGGATGCTGACTCACCAGCAGTTGGTCCTTCCACATACAAGTGTGTTTTTGCTACAATCAATTGCAACACCTCGACTGCACAAGGTGATCTTCAATTAACCGATTATGTGCCTTCTAAAACCAATTTGGCTGCACCAGTGATGATTTTGTCTGTCATGTTAAAAGGAGGAGGATACTTATGAGATCAATTATTTTGTGTTATATTTGTAATTAATTTAGATCACTTTGTGCACATCTGTTTTCACTTTGACACAAAGAGACTTTAGTGTCAAAAAAAGTCTCCTGTGATTCAATGTTGTAAAACAATAAAACACAGAAACTTCAGGGGGTGGGGGATTGTGAATATTTTTTATGGGCATTGTATGGAAACAAAACAATAACATTTTATCTTGATGTCCTGTTATTAGGTAAATGGTCACTTACCTGAAACCTTCCTGAGCTGAAACCTTATCTATTTTTTTCCATAGATACTATCTGACTGCTGAGTATTTTAAGGATTTTTATTTTTTACCACATATGGTTTGGATGAGTATCAAATAGAACTTCTGGTCTCATTATTTTCTTTGTTCTATAATATAAAAGATGCTTGCAAAGGAATTGGGATTAAGGTTTTAAAACTATCCTCATAGTGTCCAGTCTGAAACACCAATCTGGAGCAATGGAGATTTCCAAGTTCAGTGTAAATTATAACAGTAATTGGAAAATTTTTCTAGTGCTTTTTTTTAATATCACCAAAGGCTGTAAGAAAGTGATGTCCATGGTGAGGAACTCTTTGAAAATGACTTGTTACAGTACTTGTCCTAAAGTTAATTCAGATTGAGGCTGGAAAGGTAGATCTCATTTAGATGAGGGAAATGAAATTTTAAAAACTCTTGTGCATATAATGAAGAAAATTATTTATTTTCTTTCTTTCTGCCACTCAATAGTATTTACCTCACCTCCCTCCCCCCACCCGCATTAGCGCCATTGCTTACTCTGCAAATCACAAAACCACATATCTTTAATTTTCCATTACATGCAGTGCTCTAATACCAAGAGGAGCGATGACTGTTTTAGAAAGCAGTGCAATTCTGGTGCATCAACACTGTTTCATATATAATCCCTTTGAAAGCAAGTATAATGGGGCTTTTCACCACATAACACTCAGATAAGCCACAACTTCGGAGGTCACATTAATTATTGATGACTCCACGACTAATGTAGGTACCATATACAGACATTTAGATTAAGTTCTGGTCTCTGAAGTAATGGCACACTAGTTCTACACAATTCCTGATCAGTGTTTTAAATTATTTCCTCTGCATAAAGTGGGATTGCTGCTTATAATAAACATCAAGAATAGATTTTCAATCTTTAATTCGCAGTGCAAAGTTGAGTTTACAGAAGATAGAATTCTGGCATGGGTCATCAATATAGCTGCTGATTTCTCCAACTACCGTCCATTGGTGCCTCTCATATGGGGTGAGTGAACTATCAAAAGATATAAAGTTATCCTTATCTTGTGAATTTATGTTATATTTCTTCAGCACGGTGGATGCATGGAACATGCTGTCGGAGGTGGCCTGAGAGGCCAATACATCAGGGACATTAGACACTCTTAGATGGGCACATGGATGAAACAGAAATGGCATTCTTTAAGGGAAGGAAGCATTAAATTGATCTTGGAAGAAGTTAAAAAGTTGTCACAACAGTGTGGACTGAAGATTGTGTTCTCTTCTATATTACCATATAACCATATCACAATCACAGCACGGAAACAGGCCATCTCTGCCCTCCTAGTCCGTGCCGAACTCTTAATCTCACCTAGTCCCACCTACCCGCACTCAGCCCATAACCCTCCACTCCTTTCCTGTCCATATACCTATCCAATTTTACCTCTAAATGACACAACCGAACTGGCCTCTACTACTTCCACAGGAAGCTCATTCCACACAGCTATCACTCTCTGAGTAAAGAAATACCCCCTCGTGTTTCCCTTAAACTTCTGCCCCCTAACTCTCAAATCATGTCCTCTCGTTTGAGTCTCCCCTACTCTCAATGGAAACAGCCTATTCACATCAACTCTATCTATCCTTCTCAAAATTTTAAATACCTCGATCAAATCCCCCCTCAACCTTCTACGCTCCAATGAATAGAGACCTAACTTGTTCAACCTTTCTCTGTAACTTAAGTGCTGAAACCCAGGTAACATCCTAGTAAATCGTCTCTGCACTCTCTCTAATTTATTGATATCTTTCCTATAATTTGGTGACCAGAACTGCACACAATATTCTAAATTTGGCCTTACCAATGCCTTGTACAATTTTAACATTACATCCCAACTTCTGTACTCAATGCTTTGATTTATAGCGTTCCAAAAGCCTTCTTCGCCACCCTATCTACATGAGACTCCACCTTCAGGGAACTATGCACTGTTATTCCTAGATCTCTCTGTTCCTCTGCATTCCCCAATGCCCTACCATTTACCCTGTATGTTCTATTTGGATTATTCCTGCCAAAATGTAGAACCTCACACTTCTCAGCATTAAACTCCATCTGCCAACATTCAGCCCATTCTTCTAATCAGCATAAATCTCCCTGCAAGCTTTGAAAACCCACCTCATTATCCACAACACCTCCTTCCTTAGTATCATCGGGATATTTACTAATCCAATTTACCACCCCATCATCCAGATCATCTATGTATATTACAAACAACAATGGGCCCAAAACAGATCCCTGAGGCACCCCGCTAGTCACTGGCCTCCATCCCGATAAACAATTACCCACCACTACTCTCTGGCATCTCCCATCTAGCCACTGTTGAATCCATTTTATTACTATAGCATTAATACCTAACGACTGAACCTTCTTAACTAACCTTCCATGTGGAACTTTGTCAAAGGCTTTGCTGAAGTCCATATAGACTACATCCACTGCCTTACCCTCGTCAACATTCCTCGTAACTTCTTCAAAAAATTCAATAAGGTTTGTCAAACATGACCTTCCACGCACAAATCCATGCTGGCTACTCCTAATCAGATCCTGTCTATCTAGATAATTATTAATACTATCTCTAAGAATACTTTCCATTAATTTACCCACCACTGATGTCAAACTGACAGGTCTATAATTGCTAGGCTTACTTCTAGAACCCTTTTTAAACAATGGAACCACATGAACAATACGCCAATCCT
Organism: Hypanus sabinus; assembly: GCF_030144855.1. Lineage (NCBI taxonomy): Eukaryota > Metazoa > Chordata > Chondrichthyes > Myliobatiformes > Dasyatidae > Hypanus > Hypanus sabinus. The sequence continues at coordinate 25,732,925 of NC_082712.1, read as the reverse complement.
CTGGCACAATCCCCGTTTCTAATGACATCTCAAAGATCTCCATCAGAGCTCCTGCTATTTCTACACAAACTTCCCTCAAGGTCCTGGGGAATATCCTGTCAGGATCCGGAGATTTATCCACTTTTAAATTTCTTAAAAGCACCAGTACTTCCACCTCTTTAATTGACATAGGTTCCATAACTTCCTTACTTGTTTCCCACACCTTACACCATTCAATATCCTTCTCCTTAGTGAATACCGAAGAGAAGAAATTGTTCAAAATCTCTCCCATCTCCCTCAGCTCCACACATAGCTGACCACTCTGATTCTCTAAGGGGCTAATTTTATCCCTCACTATCCTCTTGCTTTTAATATAACTGTAGATGTACTTTCACCTTATTTGCCAAACCAACCTCGTATCTTCTTTTAGCTTTTCTAATCTCTTTCTTAAGGTTCCTTTTACATTCTTTATATTCCTCAAGCAATTCCTTTACGCCATGCTGCCTTTATCTATTGTAGACATCCCTCTTTTTCCGAACCAAATTTCTAATATCCCTTGAAAACCATGGTGCTTTCAAACCTTTAACCTTTCCTTTCAACCTAACAGGAACATAAAGATTCTGTACCCTCATAATTTCACCCTTAAATGACCTCCATTTCTCTATTACATCCTTCCCATAAAACAACTTGACCCAATCCACTCTCTCTAAATCCCTTCGCATCTCCTCAAAGTTAGCCTTTCTCCAATCAAAAATCTCAACTCTGGGTCCAGTCCTATCCTTTTCCATATTTATATTGAAACTAATGCGATTGTGATCACTGGACCCGAAGTGCTCCCCAACACATACATCTGTCAGCTGACCTATCGCATTCCTATCTATATCATTCTATGTTCTATGTTCCTTGACATCATCAATATTTTTTATTGGAAATGCAACTACTTTGTGTCAGTAATTAGATTTTTATTTATAATGAACAACTTTATATCCTCAGTGCTTTTAACAAATGTTTGGAAGCAACATGCCATTGGCTATAAGTGTGAGAGTTATTTCCAAGAAGGGTTCAAAATAGGTACAAAGGTATAAAGAATCTCCAGGTGTGAAGGTTGAGCAAGTTTTGAAACTGAAGTTTCATATCGTAGAATTGGTACCTGGTATCTTCACGTGATAGAGAGCTGGGCACAGAAAACACAAAGTTTCTACTTAACATCAAGGACCCATTTTTGCATTAATCCTAACCTATCTCATTCTCCTTATATTCCCATTAATAACCGTATCCTCTAATTCTTATCCACACTTTAGGAGAGATTTACACTGGCCTATTCACCTGCCAACAACTCCATCTTTGGGATGTGGGAGGAAAATAGAACACCATAAAAAAATTGAATGGACACATGGAGAAAATATAAACTCTACTCAATGTAAAGGATGCACATTTGAGTGAGTGATGTTGTGAGTTAGTAGCTTACCACAAGAGACAGGTCTTTGCTGCACATTGAATTGTGTCAAGTAAATGGTTTGTCCAAAATCAATATTGGTATTGCGGAGAAGGATATGTTGGAAGTAATCCTGCTGTGATAGTACAATGAACAACCAGTTTCAGTTTTAGAATCATAAAGTTATACGGCATAGAAACAAGCTCTTTCAGCCCAACTTCTCTATGCCGATCTGATTGTCTACCAGAGCTAGTCGAACTATGTTTCACCTATATTCCTCTATTTATATGTCATGTCCAAATAGCTTCTAAGCATTGTAATTTTATGCATTTCTACTATCCCATCTGGCAACTTATTCCATACACCCATAACCCCCTGTGTGAAAATGTTTCCCTTAGGTTCCCATTAAATCTTTCTCATCTCACTTAAAACCTACACCCATTAGTGTTAGGCTCCGCTATCCAGAGAGAAAAAAAAGATTGTGTCAAATGTCTGTGCCCCTCATGATTTTCTATATCTGGGAGTACAAAAGGTTCATTCCTCTTCCTACTCCTACTCCTATCTATCTACATGTATCTACCTACTACCAATCTACCTATTTATTTATTTATTGATTGATTGAGATGCAGTACGGAATAAGCCCACAGCTCTGAGTCAGATGTATCAGTATTACAGTGGAGTAAAGGGAATTAAAGAGGCATGAGAGAGGAGTTGGCCAAAATTGATTGGAAACAAACACTGGCAGAGAGCAATAGCTAGAATTTGTGGCAGTAATTCAGAAGTCACAGGATATATACATTCGAAAGAAGAAGAAGTATTTTAAAGGAAAGATGCCACAACCGTGGCGAACAAGATAAGTCAAAGCAAAAGAGACGGCATATAATAGAGCAAAAATTAGTGGGAAGTTAGAGGATTTGGAAGCTTTCAAAAGCCAAAAGAAGGCAACTAAAAACTCAGTAAGAAGGTAAAAATGAAATACAAAAGTAGATTCTCCAATAATATTAAAGAATATAACAAAAGTTTATTCAGATACATAAAGTGTAAAAGAGAGGTGAGAACCTGCTGGGAAATGATGCTAGAGAGGTAGTAATGGGGGACGATGAAATGGCAAATGAAACTGAGTAAGTATTCAGCATCAGTCTTCACAGTGGAAGACACTAGCAGTATGGTGGAAATTCCAGATGTCAGGGGGCATGAAGTGTGTAGAGAGAAGGTTCTTAGGAAACTGTAAGGGCTGAGGGAGGATAAGACACCTGGACCAGATGGTGTACACCCCAGAGTTCTGAAAGAGATGGCTAAAGAGATCATGGAGGCATTAGTAATAATTTTTCAAGTATAACTAGATTCTGGAATGGTTCCAGTAGAATGGAAAATTGCAAGAAAGGAGAGAGGCAGAAGAAAGGAAACTATAGACCAGATGGTCTGACTTCAGTGGTTGGGAAGATGTTGGAGTCGATTTTTAAGGATGAGGTCTCAGGGTGCATGGAGGCACATGATGAAATAGACTGTATTCAGCATGGTTTCCTCAAGGAAAAGTCCTGCCTGACAAATCGGCTGGAATTCTTTGAAGAAATGACAAGCAGGATAGACAAAAAAGAGAATCAACTAATGTTATGTACTTGGATTTTCAGAATTGCCTTTGACAAGATGCCACACATGAGGCTGTTTAACATGCTATAAGTCCATGGTATTACAGACAAGATTATAACATGTATAAAGTGATGGCTGATTGGCAGGAGGCAAAGAATGGGAATAAAGGGAGCCTTTTCTGGCTAACTGCTGGTGACTAGTGGTGTTCCACGGGAGTCTGTTTTGGGACCAACTCTTTTCACGTTATATGCCAATGATTTGGATGATGAGATTAATGTTTTTGTTGTAAAGTCTGCAGAGGACATGAAAGTAGGTGGAGGAGCAGGAAGTTTTGAAGACGTAGAGAGCCTGCAGAAGGACAGACAGATTAGGAGAATGGCAAAGAAATGACAGATGGAATACACTGTTCAGAAATGCATGGTTATGCACTTTGGTAGAAAAAACTGAAAGGGTTGACTATTTTCCAAATGGAGAGAAAATACCAAAAAAAGAGGCCCAAAGAGACTTGGAAATCCTTGTACAGTATTCCCTAAAGGTTAGTTTTCCGATTGAGTCTGGTGAGGAAGGCAAGTGCAATGTTGCTGAGCATTTCAGGAAAATGAGAATATGAAAACAAAGATGTAATGTTGAGACTTTATAAAGCACTGGTGTGACCTCACTTAGGATATTGTGAGCAGTTTTCAGCCCCATATCTTAGAAGGGATATGCTAAAACTGCAGAAGGTTCAAAGGAAGTTCATGAAGATGATTCCAGGATTGAATGGCTTGTCACATGAAGAGCATTTGATGTCTCTGTGCTTGTATTTGCTGGAATTCAGAAGAATGAGGGGTGACCTCATTACAACTTACTGAATGGTGAAAGGCTGTGATAAAGTGGCTGTGGAGAGGATGTTTCTTGATGTGGAAGAGTCTATGACCAGAGAATAGAGGTGGGTCCTTTTAGAGCATAGATGAGGAGAAATTTCTTTATCGAGAGTGGTAAATCTGTGGAATTCTTTGCCACAGGCAGCTATGGAGACCAAGTCTTTATGTATATTAAGGTAGAGGTTGATAGATTCTTGATTAGTCAGGGCATAAATGGATACAAGAAGACAGCAGAAGATTGGGGCTGAGAGGAAAATTGGATCAGTCATGACGAAACGGCAGAGCAGATTCCAAGGACCAGATGGCCTAATTCTGCTCCTATATCTTATAGTGTTTCCATAGATGCCAATTGAACAGTTGAGAATTTCCAGCATTTTTGTTTTTATTTCAGATCTTCAATATCTACAGTGTTTTTTTTAGTTAATTAAGAAGTCTATTTGCATGGAGTTGAAGATATGGTGGAATGATCCAATGGCGGCATTCAAAGTAATAAATTTTCTATAAAGGAATTGTTCCCATCTTATTTGGAATCCAAAGTAATAGGCACAATTTTATCATTACAGCTTAACCATCCAGAGGTGAATCCAGAACATTTTCAATCAGAGTGTCAGAAAGAACACGGCAGAATCCCATCAAAGGCTGAGGATACTGCAACAAAATTGCAATTCTTAAGACAAAAATTGACTGTTTTTGTTAAGTGTATCAAAGGGCATGGATCAAAGACAGCTCAGTGGAGTGAAGATAAGGGGCAGCCCTGAAAGTAAGGAAATGGCGTATCAGCTTAAAGGACTTGAAAGGTCTCCTCTCACATTCTCTTCTATTGTACCTCAGCAAATCATCAATCTTACTGGGACATGAAAACTAGAATCTCAATTTAATTTGCATAGTGCGATATGATCCCATGTGTAGACACACAGAGCTGATGCAGAACAGATTCCCCTGTGAACTTTAGACGCAAATTCCAGAATCTCTTATATTAAGCAGCAATCCCTCATAGGATTAACAGGTAAGAGACACATCTGTAATTCTTTTGATTTCCCATTAATTTTACTTCCGATGTTGCACTCATAAATGAACGATATATTTTTCCAAATATCAGTAAATTGAATGGAGTTCCCAGTTCTTCTGTTATGACTAATTTCTTCCATGCGTATAGACTCTAAGAAGTATTAAAGACTGGTATTTTACTAAACTCCAGAGATTTCAATGCAGCAGTAATACTAAATTCATTTCAAAAGATGAATGATTGTTCTCATATTTCATGGCACTATTCCTGATAACTGCAGTGTAATATGGACTAAATATTCAGAGAATTGACAATGTTTCTCAAGAGGCAAATATTCTTAGAGGAATATATCAGTTAGGGCATTGATTTCAACAACTCTGATGATTATATTTTCCTTGCTCGTTTTGTCATATGTTAATATTCTCCCTGGATGCCCCATTGTGTTCATTGCTTCCTTGCTCAAAGTGTTTGATATTTAAACAAATGAAAATCAATGTGTTTTGTGACTGGTTATAGATGATAAGCCAAAGAGAGTTTAACATTCCACGTCTAAGCCTAATTAGCATTCAGTCAGCAGTGCACGACAAATACAAGAAGTTCTCATGCATAAACCATCTCGCCTGCTCATATCTTCAAAATAAACTATGTTAATGAATTTACCTGTGCTATCATTAGATGCACCTACATATATTTACTGAAATAAAAACAGTCTGAAGAGTGAGTCTGACTTATCAGTGAGCTACAATATATAAACATACTGTGTTGCAACTGTAGTTGCTGCCTGTGATGCCGCTGGCATTTAAGGCAGCTGTGAAGTTCCTCAATCCTTGTCTGTTCATATCTTCTATATCTATCATACATAGATATAGAAGGATTCTTCATTGCAGTTGGCCTAACAATTGTTTTTTGACCAGTCAGAGTTGTTAATCCTGAGCTGAACCTCCAAACCAGAAGGACTCTTGGACAACTCTTAGTCTGGCCTCTACCCTTTGACCTGTTTGGCATGAGTGAGCCTATGAAGAGTCAAAGCAGAAGGCCCTGATTCCCGTCAATATACCATTGAGGCACTCAAGCCTCCAAACCCTCTGACAGGGTTGTGGTCCTCTTGGAGGAGGGAGGCATTAGGTAACATGAAATAGCACTCATGTGTGAATGCTAATATAAAATTTCAGCTTAGAAATAAAAATTATTCTATTTTCTATTTAAGCTGTACTTGGCTATACTACCAAAGGTAGAGAATACACACAGTGACCACTTTATTAGGTACACCTGTAATCCTGCTTATTAATACAATTATCTAGTCATGCAAATCAACTCAAAAAATAAAAGCATGCAAATCAACTCAAAAAATAAAAGCATGCAAACATGGGTAAGAAGTTTAGTTATTGTTCAGACCAAACATAAGAATGGGGAAGATATGTGATCTAAGTGACTTAGACTGTGGAATGATTATTGGTGCCACACAGGGTGTTTTGAGTATTTCAGAAACTACTGATCTCCTAGTATTTTCATGCACATCTGTCTCTAGAATTACAGAGAATGGTGCAATAAAAAAAAGGATCCAAAGAGAGTCAATGGGTGCAATTCCTTGCTAATGAGAGAGGTCAGAGAAGAAGGGCCAGACTGGTTCAAGCTGACAAGAAGGCGACAGTAACACAACTGACCATGCATTACAACAGCGATGAGCAAAAGAACATCTCTGAATGTACAACACATCAAACTTTGATGTGCATGAGCTACAGCAGCAAAAGGTCTCAAATAAAGTGACGACTGAGTGTATATTTATAATGAGATTTTACACATGGTTTAACCATTATACTCAGCTTTATTGCATAACTGAAATTCATCAAAGTTCTTGACATTCCTCGCAAAATCTCGAGGATAAATATTCTGCTGAACCTGCTTGTGGTTGTGTCTGTAACTGGCCTATTCCAGAGCAGTGGGAGAACATCATGTTAAGTTGTCTCAAGTACAGCTAGCTCATTTAAATGAGCAGGAGGAAACATAAGTGGAGCTTTTGATTTGCCTTAATGAAGTTAGTTTAAATGTTATGTCTGTTCTAAAGTTCTTCATGAACTTATTTTGATATTACTTTTAAAAGGTCTATAGCAATTTCGATTTTTTTGTAAGATCAAATGGAGTTTCAGGCATTCAAGGTAAGTGGCTGCTTTGACAATCAGTGAGCATTACTTGTTGTAGTAAAACTGCCCAGTTGCAAAGAGAGAGCCATTGAAATTCCCCAATCCTTACATGCCAACTGAGCCTCAAATGGGAAACACCACCTAGAACTACTGGCTGCCTCAGGGCAGTGGAAAATCCACCATCTCTTTTCACTTTCAACAGGGATATCAATTTTCCCTCTAGCCAGTACTCCAACACTGCCTGAACTTTTTGGATAATGCTGGCCAGACCAACATTTATCATTCATGTCTAATCGCTACAAGCTAAGCTCCTGATATCAGTGAGGAGGTTCAAAGGGCAATTTTTTTTTCTTGAGTTATACATGAGTCAGACTGACTAAGAACACAAATTTCATTTTCCAATTATGCTTAAATAAACCAGTGAAGATTTTTTGAAAAGCTGTCAACTTATTGGTGGCTTATACTAATACTGTACTGTATGGTAGCAATTTCATTTTTTATTAAGAAATCAACAAGTTGTTCATATGTCTTGGAGACATTTGAGGTCATGGTTCCAGGAATGAAAGGGTTACCGTATGAGGAACATCTGGCAGCTCTTGGGCTGTATTCCTTGGAGTTCAGGAGAATGAAGGGGGAGCTCCTAGAAACATTTCGAATATTAAAAGGCCTGAACAGATTAGATATGGCAAAGTTATTTCGCATGGTAGGGGAGTCGAAGACAATAGGGCACGACTTCAGGATTGAAGGATGTCCATTTAGAACAGAGATGTGGAGAAATTACTTCTGTCAGAGGGTGGTAAATCTGTAAAATTTGTTGCCACAAGTGGCTGTGGAGCCCAAGTCATTGGGTACATTTAAGGCAGAGGTAGATATGTTCTTGATTAGCCAGAGCATCAAAGGGTATGGGGAGAAGGCAAGGGAGTTCGGATGACTGAAAGAATTGGATCAGCTATGATTGAATGGTGGAGCAGACTTGATGGGCTGAATGGCCTACTTCTGCTCCTATATCTTATGGTCATTTTCTCTGTATAATTAATGCGGTTGGCATTGCTGAGACCTGAAAGAATTGATACATTCCTGAAGTGAGACTTCCTAATTGAAAGTGGTTTTCAATACAACCTTTTGATAACATGTACGGTATATGGTAGCTGATATTTACAGTTAAGTTTACTTTTCAGAACATTTTCTAGTCTGGTCACCCTTCTGTGATAAGGAAGACTCACAGATATTTATGCTTACAGCAAAGATGCTTTTGCCAATATCTTGGTTGATCAGTAGGTCTCTGCACAAAGCAGTACAACAGTTTAGTCATTCTCGCAGTGGGAGCTTGCTGTGTGCAGCAACCCTAACGACATTTACATGGCATTTAATTAGCTACAGAGTATTTGAATGACTTGGGTTATGAAAGGTACCGGATGAATGCAAGTCACTGTCTTGATGCTTAGGAAAACATTCAGACTTTCACAAAGCTGCACTGAAGAATTTTAAATAAATCACCCTGTTCATTCTCAATCTATTGCTAACAGTGCTTTCTGTGGATTCTCTTTATATCATCCTTTACTGCTCACTTTATTTTAGTTCTCAATTAACTGGGAAATACCTAATGTAACAAAAAAATAGCTTTTGTGGATTCATTTCCCGGAATAAATTTGTACCTGTCAGTTCAGTCTCCAATATATTACAAGGGAAATAGAAAAGTTTAAGATGACTACAACACTGGGAATTATCCCAATATGTATTTAATAAGTGCTGAAAAGTTGTGCACAAGCAGAGCAGTAATGTTAATGCAAAATTTATGATCCCAGTATGCTAATCATGTTGAATAGCAGAGCATAGAAAATCCTATCTTTAACATTTATGTTCATATGTTAAGGACATTTATAAATTAATAGTCTTACTGCAGCAGCACTGATAGGGTTTAACAATGATTTTGTGACGCTTCAAGCAAAAAGGTCACCTAAACAATATTTTGGAGTACCACTACAGAAATTCTCCCATTGTTTGAAATCATTGCAACTGAATCAGTGGTAGTTCAATAAAAATGTTGTTACTTAAAACTAGATTTCTGTAGTTTTGCCTTTTAATGTTTAAACAGGCCCTGCATCTCTCTCTAATAACTGATTTAAATATCTCCTGCTAGTTTCTACACCTAAGAGAACACAGAATGAACGATCATCATCATCATCATCATTATGTGTCATGCCATATGATGAGGGCAATCATGGGTTCTTGGCAAATTTTCTAAAGACGTGGTTTGCCATTGCCTTTTTTGGGGCCGTGTCTTTACACGACAGGTGGCGCCACCTATTATCAATACTCTTCAGAGATTGTCTACCTAGCTTCTTCCCCTCTGCCATCTAATTTCTAAATGGACATTGAACCCATGAATATTACTTCACTACTTTTTAATTTCAGCTTTTTATTTGCATTACTTATTTTAACTGAACTATTTGATAGTCACATATATATACTTGCTGTAATTCATTTTTTTCTATATTTATTTATCATTTATTTCATTGTACTGCTGCTGTAAAATTAACACATTTCATGATATATTCTGATTTTGATAACCAGGACAGATGATATGTATCAGCTACTCACATGGCCATCCACCACCAGCTTTTGTGGCTTCTCGCAATCCTGATCAGGGGACTAAACAGGTGCTACGCCTTGCTTAAGGGTGTCCTGCAGGCTAGCAGAGGGAAGGAACATCTTACATCTCCTTAGGTAGAGATGTATCTCTACCTCACCACCCAAGAAGTAGGCAATACATAGTACAACTGACTTTGAGTGATATGCACCATCTACTCCTTCCTTCTCAACCTCTTTTCAAACTTAGATGCAATGAATTATATTTTCCCTCTTCAACATTCTCTTCAGTTAAGAATTATCCTGCTTGTGTCCTGTAATCACTTTCTACTTTAACTCTGAAGCAACCTGTTCTATTTGTAATAAACTGTATTGACTCATCACAGCAGTTATCCTATAGTTACAAAATATGACTATAAATCTTTACATTTTGTTTTTGACCCTCATTGCTGTCTGGTGCACCACTTGTTCCATCATCCATTCCTCGACAAGCCACAACTTCCTCCATCTAAACATTGGTAAGATCAAAATAATAACATCCAACCATCACAAATTATATTCTTGTCTCAAAGCTCATCAATTCCTCTGGTAAACTGCTTTTACAATCATCAATTCTGAGATAAACCACTGCATTTTTTCTCCACAGTTAAACATCGGGAAGACCAAAGCATTCACCTCCAATCATCACAAAAAATGCTTTAGTTCCAGTATTCACTCATTAATATAACACTTAGCCTAACTAAATGGTTTACAGCCTGACCTGAGCTTCTGTCCTCTGCTACAAAGAAGGCGATAATCAGACTCTGCTGCACTAACTTATCTCAAAGTTCTCTATTTTTCTCCTCTTATCTATGAAATATCTTTCTCATTCATTGAACAATTATAGAAGTCAATAGCACTATACAGAAGCCTCATAAGCGAATTTGGAGTCACATGTCACATGACTGTGTCAGGACAACAGATTTCACTCTTGGAGAATGTCACTGAACCAGAAAGAACTTTATGACAATCTGATAAGTTGCTGGACACCATTAAAAAGATGACCTTATCATTCCAGATTTCAGAAGGATTTGATAACAATTATATATTCCTGTCTGGCTTAAACAACATTAAAAAAGGAGCAATTTAGCTCAAGCCTCATAAAATAAGGATAATATTTCATGTAGATGTAGAAGAGCAGCATAAAAGATCATCAGACAATGTGGCAAACCTAAAGATTGGAAAAAAAATCAGATTTCAAGCAACAAGGATAAAGAAATTGATTCAGAAAACAGAAATAGTATCTAAGCGCACTTTTCAGGAACATAAAAGTAGTAAGTATAAGCTTACACAAATTGTAAAATGAAAGGGATCAGTGAAGTTAATGGTAGGTCCCACACATTTAAGAACATTTATTATGGGAATCAATGCAATGGCAGAATAACACAACAAGTTAGTCATGGGGGTCCTGGAGCCATTGAGTTATGCAGCACAGAAGCTGACCCATCAGCCCACATTGTCCATGTAGGCTAATGTGCCTTTCTCATTTGGTCCCATTTGCCTACATTTGAAACCTATCCCTTGAAAGTTTCTGTTCCCTATCAATGTACCTGTTTAAGTATCTTTCAAACTTTGGTAATGTAGTAGCCTCTACCATTTTCTCCAGCAGCTAGTTCAATTCCACTGTATGAAATATCTGTCAGTCAGGTCCTCTTTAAAACTTTCCCCTTTCACTTTAAACCTATGCCCTCTAGATTTAGACTCCCCTAACCCAGGAAAAAGACTGTGATGTTTCAGCTTATCTATACCCCTCACAATTTTATAAAGCAATTTTATATGGTCACCCCTCAGCCTTCTTCACTGTAGGAATAACAGTGCCGGCCCATTCAATCTCTGATAATGATTCAGGTCCTCCAGTCTGAAAAGCATCCTTATGTGTCTCCTCTGGCTTATTGCATCTTTCCTACTGTGTGCCAACCAGAAGTGCAAGTGCAGGGTCTTGTACCACTGTAACCTGACGTACTCTGGTACTCTTTGGATCTGTTCCACTATCCAGAAATGTTAATTGGGATTTGATGAAGATGAGAAACTAAAGGACAACAAACTGTGCTGTAAAAACTGAACTGAAAAATATTTGCACTGAGAGCAAATGAAGTCCCAAGGACTGAAAATTTACCCCTCCAAGTACAAAAACAAATGGGTGTGGAAAAATTGAAAGCTCTGGCCATTATTTTCTGCAATTCCACTAACTTTGGGAAAATTCCCACTGTGTGTAAAAAAAAAGAGCGAGAAAGTAACATGGAATATAGATCAATTAATCCAACATAAATGGTGAAGAAACACACACAAAATGCTGGTGGAACGCAGCAGGCCAAGCAGCATCTATAGGAAGAAGCAATGTCGACGTTTCAGGCCAAGACCCTTCGTCAGGACTATATAAATGGTGAAGAAATGGCAATTATAAAACAATGAGATACCAGAAATAACAAGAGTTTCTGCAACTGCTGCAAATCCAGAGTAACATACACAAAATGCTGAAATAACTCAGCAGGCCAGGTAGCTTCAACGTAGAGGAATAAACAGTCAACGATGAGATAACAGAACACTTTAAAATTTCAACATGCTTTAACAAAGATAACATGTATTTCTTCAAGGGAAATCATGTTGGACAAAGCTTGCTGGAGTTTTTCAGAATGCAAATACAAACTTCTATGCTCAACTCCTTGCAGTGGAGCTTGAACCCATAATTATATGGCTTGGGGGCAACTCTACAGCTAACTGCATCATAGCTACTAACGACTGGAACAGATCAAGCTCTGACCCCAGCTGATAAATGGACAATGCGGAATAACACTTTCATTCCGCACTATATCTTCTCAGGGAGGCTGACAATTCAAAAACGTTTTGGAACACTGAGTGCACTTGGACAACAAAAGGACGAATCCACAGCACAAACAATAACAGCGTGAGATTTATCTCTACGGAGCCAATTTATAGTGTTCATTTATTTGTCTTCTAAATTCTATGTGACTGGAATCAATATACTTGCCCTCTTCACATTAGGGACTTTATCTGTCTGCACCTCTCGATGAAAACGATTTTTTAAACCCATAGTGAGACCAGCATGACAGAAGAATGTGCATTGCCTCAAACGCAACTGCTGTGTTAAACAGCTGTTACTGCTTCCGTAGGCTTGTAGTGCTATCTCACCATAACTAAAATAGAATGAACTTAAAAGTGTTGCAGCGACTTAAGCTTCCAAAATAGGGCTAATATTTTGTTTGCCTAACTTACCTTGATTAAGGTTAAAGCCAGTTTTCCACTTAACATATTAAATGCTTGACACTGTCATCTCAAATAGAAATAAAGTGAGTCAGATTCACTTTGCAAATCCCTTGAGGTACTATCAACAAAATTTACATTTATTATCGCTCTGAGAAGGGCTTATTTCAGCTTCTGTGTGTTTTTTTTTTAAATTACTCTTCCTTGCTGACACAGAAAAGCTCCTATAGAGAAAGCCATCCCCAAAGTAATTAAAATTTCAAATGATCGAAGCATGGAGAAATGGACATAATTGCAGAATTTGATCTGTTGAAAATGTCAGCAAAACCTCTGAAGTCCAAGTGAATGTGGAACTCACTATCAGAATAACACAAGCACAAGCACAAGGAAATCTTGATAAACACTTGAGGGAGCATGGAGTGGTTGTGGCGCTAGGGTTATTTGAAGGAGGGTGGGAGAAGACTTACATGGAGAATAAATACTGTCACAGCTGCATTTGGGCCACAGTGCTTTCCCTGAGTGGTCGGGCATAAGGATGGTTAGTGTTTTCAGTTATACATTTCTGGACTGAAAAAATATCAATTATTGAGTTTGCAAGTAGCAAAGCTGAATTTGGCATATATGGGCAGATATGAGCCATTGGACCTTGGCCAATGTCCACATGGGAACACCAATGGCAGAATGAAAATTCAGTAAGCCTGTTAATCTCTTCCAGCCAGATTACTACACAGGTGGTAAAGTCAGAAATTAACCCCATTCAGTGATGATTGAACAGTAGCCAAGACTCACTATGAATTTAATAAGTGCTATCAATGTTGAACTGATGCTAATATATTAATGTGCCGCCAGTCTGTAATGGGCAGATACAATCTGCCTCATTTCTTGGATTCTCTCAGTGTAGCTTTTTATTAGATGGACTTCCAGGATCTGTTTTGCATCCTAATATGATATTAAAAAAACAATGCATTGGCAAACAAATACGACTTAGATATCTTCATAAAATGGCACCAGTGTTGTGTATCTCTGTGTTAACTGTTGACAACCTGCACACATTTTTCTGGTAAGAAAGCACTAGTTAATATAAATCCAAGTGCGGTTGTGTTTTTCATTGGCAAAGCAGTATATTTTCCTTGGACCATTGAACCCAACATAGGATGTAGCTGAACCAAAGCGTAATACTGTGGATGTTGATGATCCATTACCATTGGTTGATCAGACGTATCGATGTTATGTGTAGTGCACCGTATCAGTCCCCTAATGGTCCATTAATTTTACAGCAGTGGGAGGCTGCCCAGTCCCAGTAGGAGAACACATCTCAACACAAATAATTGAATTCCTTCCCCTGTGTAAACAGAGTTAACCACAGGAGTGAAATCATTGTGGGTCCACGTCTATTTTTAGCCATAAAAGGCCATCAATTATTTTCAGCACCCTACCTTCCTGGTAGCTATGGATTTATGGTTGAGAACCCAGCTGCTGTTAATGCTTCGCTGTGGGCAAAGTTAGTCTGAGTTTTTCATTTAGTACTGCACTAGGAGCCTTATTTTATGTCTGACTAATTACCCTCGGCGTCGATTCCAATAAAACAGAATCACACAATACCTTCAATGTTTCTTAACCCACAAGCCAACAGAACACACCATAAGGGATTGTTGTCTTCTTGATCAATAGATGTTAGCCTTCCATCTATCCAAACTCACATTTCACATTTTGGAATGCTTTTTTTGTTGTTGGAAGTTTATAAGGTACCCTAGTCATCACCATATGATTCATTTATGTTGTAGTGATGTGCTACACACAGCGCTGAAATAACGACACGCAGTTGGTAAGTCGTTTCGAGACTAGTTTATTCAAACTTCGCGGCGCTGGCATTTAATCCCTAGTGCCCGCCCTCTCTGGGCGGAAACTACGTCAGAGGTGCATTACCAAAGTCTCTCCCCGCGCACTGGCTATTTGTGAGCCGGTTCGCCTGCGCAAAAAGTGGGTCGCCACATAACCACCCCTCCCCCCCAGAACCGGCAATACACCCCCCGCCCCAATGTCCACAGTCTGGATCAGCCTCTGTTTGGGAGGTCTGCCTCTGCGCCGTGGTGCCTGAACCTCGACCGGCTGCACCAAGTCCACATGGGTTGGTTTGAGTTGGTCCACCGTGAAAACCTCCTCTCTCCCCCCAATGTCCAGAACGCACATGGACCCGTTGTTGTTGATCAAATTGCTGGCCCCTCATACAGTCACTGGAGCGGTGCCCGGTGTCCGCCCCTTCGCATAAACACAAACTTACAGTTCTGCAGGTCTTTGGGTACATGGACCGGGGTCCGTCCGTGCTGTGAAGTCGGTACAGGGGCCAGGTTGACGAGCTTCTCACATAGTCTCTCCAAGTCTGCTGCGGGTTCTTCCTCTTGCACCCTTGGGGCTGGTATGGACTCTCCTGGGATGGCCAGGGGTGCGCTGTACACCAACTCGGCCGACGAGGCGTGCAGATCTTCTTTGGGCGTTGTGTGAATTCCAAGCAGGACCCAGGGAAGCTTGTCCACCCAGTTAGGTCCTCTCAGGTGGGCCATGAGAGGACCTAACTAGTCCGTTCGACTGTGGGTGGCAGGCAGTTGTGTGGTGCTGCTGCATTCCCAACAGGCTGGCCACAGCCAATCACAGAGTTAGATAGAGCTCTTATAGATAGCAGGGTCAAGGGATATGGGGAGAGGGCAGTAACGGGGTACTGATTGTGTATGATCAGCCATGATCACAGAGAATGGTGGTGCTGGCTAAAAGGGCTGAATGGCCTACTCATGCACCTACTGTCTATTGTCTATTGTCACAGGCTGGAAGTGAACTGGGTGCCTCTGTCGGAGGTAATGTGGGCCGGTACCCCGAAGCGTGCTACCCAGGTTGCAATCAGTGCTCGGCTGTAGGAATCGGCAGATGTGTCGGTGAGCGGGACCGCCTCTGGCCACCTCGTGAACCGGTCTACCATAGTTAGGAGGTTCCGCCTCCTCGGCACACTGGTAGGGGGCCCACGATATCCACATGAATGTGGTCGAACCTCCGGTGGGTGGATTCGAACTGCTGCGGCAGGGCTTTAGTGTGCCGCTGCACCTTGGCTGTTTGGCACTGCGCGCACGTTCTGGCCCATTCACTGACCTACTTGCAAAGTTCATGCCACACGAACTTGCTGGAGACCAGTCAGATGGTGGTCCTGATAGATGGGGGCGCCAAACCACATATGGAGTCAAAAACTCGCCGCCTCCAGGCTGCTGGAATAATGGGGCGAGGTTGGCCGGTAGCCACGTCACACAGGAGGGTCCTCTCACCTGAGCCTATGAGAAAGTCCTGCAGCTGCAAACCCGAGATTGCGGTCCTGTAGCTGGGCATCTCGTCGTCTGCCTGCTGCGCCTCCGCCAGTGCTGCATAGTCCACCACCAGGGACAGGGCCTGGACAGCTGGTCTGGAGGGTGCATCCGCCACGACGTTGGCCTTTCCCGAGACACGCTGGATGTCCGTCGTGTACTCGGAGATGTAGGACAGATGTCGCTGCTGACGAGCCAACCAGGGATCGGACACCTTTGTGAATGCGAAGGTCAACGGTTTGTGGTCCCTGAACGCAGTGAATGGCCTGCCTTCTAAGAAGTACCTGAAATGCTGGATTGCCAGATACAGTGCCAACAGCTCCTGGTCGAAAGCACTGTACTTGAATTCGGGTGGTCATAGGTGCTTGCTGATGAACGCCAGGAGTTTCCAATGCCCCTCGATGAGTTGCTCTAGCACCCCACCGACTGCTGTGTCGAACGCGTCCACTGTAAGGGCGGTCGGAACGTCCGTTCTGGGGTGCACCAGCATCGTGGCATCTGCCAAGGCTTCCTTGGCTTTAACTAAAGCGGCCGCGGCTTCTTCATCCCAAGTTATGTCCTTGCCTTTACCCGACATCAAGGTGTACAAAGGGCACATGATACAGGCTGGTGAGGGGAGGAAATGGTGGTAGAAGTTCACCATACCAACAAACTCCTGCAGGCCTTTGACCGTGTTGGGCCGGGCAAAGTGGCGGATCGCATCTACCTTGGCGGGCAGAGGTATTGCCTCATCTTTGGTAATCCTGTGGCCCAGGAAGTCGACGGTGTCGGGACCAAACTGGCATTTGGCCGGGTTGATCGTGAGGCAGGAGTAGAGCTGGAGGAGGTGGGACAGATGCTCCTGACGACTACTGCTGGCTATAAGGATGTCGTCCAAATAGATGAACGCAAAGTCCAGGTCGCGTCCCACCGCATCCATTAGCCGCTGGGACATCTGTGCGGCATTCTTCAGTCCGAATGGCATTCGGAGGAACCCGAACAGGCCGAACTGGGTGATGAGAGCAGTTTTGGGGATGTCTTCAGGGTGCACTGGGATTTGATGGTACCCCCGGATGAGGTCTATTTTGGAAAAGATTCTTTCCCCGTGCAGGTTTGCTGCGAAGTCCTGTATGTGCAGCACAGTCTGGAGTTGTAGCCTCGTTCAGTCTGTGGTAGTCGCCGCTTGGTCTCCAACCCCCGCCTGCTTTGGGCACCATGTGCAGGGTGGAGGCGCATGGGCTCTCGGACCTCCGTACAATTCCCAATTCCTCCATCCTCTTGAACTCCCCCTTCGCCAGGTGGAGCTTTTCCGGGGGGAGCTTTCTTGTGCGGGCATGGATGGGTGGTCTCTGGGTCGGGATGTGGTGCTGTACCCCGTATCTGGGCATGGCTGCCGTGAACTGCGGTGCCAGAATCGATGGAAAGTCCGCCAGGATTCTGGTGAATTCATTGTCCGACAGTGTGATGGAGTCCAGGTGTGGGGCCGGCAACTTGGCTTCACCCAGGGAGAACGTCTGGAAAGTCTCGGCATGTACCAGTCTTTTCCTTTGCAAGTCGACCAGCAGGCTGTGAGCTCGCAAGAAGTCTGCTCCCAGGAGTGGGTAACTTATCCACCTTAGGACCCTTCAGGTTGTCTGCCACTTTTTCCTTTGTAATGGCAATACACTGATTCCTGCTTCCTGACTCTCAAGGACCTCTGGCACAGTGCTAGTGTTTTCCACAGTGGAGATTGATGGAGAGCACTGGTTAAGTTCATCTGCCATTTCATTGTCCTCCCGTTACTACCTCACCAGCATCATTTTCCAGTGGTCCACATCAACACTCACCTCTATTTTACTCTTTATATAACTGAAAATCTATCAGTATCCTACTTTATATTATTGGTTAGTTTTCCCTCATATTTCATCTTTTCCATTCTTATTGCTTTTTTAGTTGCATTTTGTTGGAGTTTAAAAGCATATCTATCCAGTGCCTTGTGAACTATTCTCAGAAACTGCATTTCCGCCCGGAGAGGGCGGGCGCTAGGGATTAAATGCCAGCGCTGCGAAGTTTGAATAAACTAGAGCCGAGGGGTCTGCAGTTTCTGAGAATAGTTCACAAGGCACTGGATAGATATGTCCCACAGAAGAAGTTGTTCTCAAATGGTAGGAGTAGGCAACTGTAACTGACAAAGGAAGTTAAGGACTGCATAAAAGCCAAGGAAAGAGCATATAAGGTAGCAAAATTGAGTGGGATGTTGGATGATTGGGAAGCTTTTAAACTCCAACAAAATGCAATGAAATGGCAGATGAACTTAACATGTGCTCTCCATCAATCTCCACTGTGGAAAACACTAGCACTGTGCCAGAGGTCCTTGAGAGTCAGGAAGCAGGAATCAGTGTATTGCCATTACAAAGGAAAAAGTGACAGACAACCTGAAGGGTCCTAAGGTGGATAAGTTACCTGGACCAGGTGGACTACATCCCAGAGTCCTGAAAGAGGGCGCTGAAGAGATAGCAGATGTATTGGTTATGATCTTTTAAGGATAACATGATTCTGGCATTGTTCCAGAAAACTGGAAAATTGCAAATGCCTATCCCTACTCTTTAAGAAAGGAAATTCATGGCCAGTTAGCCTAACCTCAGTGGTTGGGAAAGTATTGGGAGTCCAATACGAAGTAATAGATTTCAGGAGGGCTTAGAGTCCAATTAAAAAAAAAGTCAAAGTCAGTATGGTTTCTGTGAAGGGAAATCCTGCCTGACAAACCTGTTAAAGTTCTTCGAGGAAGTAACAAGCCGGGAGGACAAAGGAGAGGCAGTGGATGTCATTTACTTGTATTTTCAGATGGCAGTTGATAAGGTGCCAAACATGAGGCTGCTTAACAAGATAAAATCCCCTGGCATTACAGGAGAGATACTGGCATGGATAGAGGAATGGCTGAAAGTCAGGAAGCGACAAGTGGGAATAAAAGAGGCCTTTTCTGGTTGACAGCCAGTGACTAATGGTGTTCCTCAGGGGTTAGTATTGGGATAGCTACCTTCACATTGTTTGTCAGTTATTTAGATAATGGAATTGATCGTTTTGTGGCAAAGTTTGCGAATGATATGAAGAAAAGTCAAAGGGTAGGTAGTACTAAGGAAGCAAAATGATTACAGAATTGGAAGAGTGGGCAAGAAAGTGGCAGATGGAATACAGTGTTGGGAAATATATGATATTCATTTTGGTAAAAGTAACAACAGTGCAGTCTGTTATCTAAATGGGAAGAAAATTCAAACATCAGAGGTGCAAGGGGACTGAGGAGTCCTTGTATAAGTCTCCCAGAAAGTTAACTGACAGATTGAGTCTTTTGTAAAGAAGGCAAATGCAAAGTTGACATTCATTTCAGAGAGAAAAGAATGTAAAAACGAGGAGACATTGCTGAGGCTTTATAAGACACTGGTCAGGCCGCGTTTGGAGTATTGTCAACAGTTTTGGGCCCCATATATCAGAAAGGATGTGTTGCCATTGGAAAGAGTCCAGAGGAGGTTCATGAGGATGACTCTGGCAATGTAGTGGTTAACCTATGAGGAGTGTTTGGCTGCCTTGGGCCTGTACTCACTGGGATTTAGAAGAATGCAGCGGGATCTCATTGAAACCTGCTGAATTTTGAAAGGACTAGATAAGGTGGATGCAGAGAGAATGTTTCCTATGGTGTGGGGGCCCAGAACTAGAATCCAAGAGTGACCCTTTAGAACAGGGTAAGGAGGAATGTTTTTAGCTGGAGAGCAGTGAATCCACAGAATGGTCTGCCACAGACAATTGCGGAGGCCAAAACCGTGGGTATATTCAACACAAAAATTGGTAGTTTCCTGATTGGTCAGGGCGTCAAATGTTTTAGCGAGAAGACAGGTGTACGGGGTTGAGTGGGATCTGGGATCAGCTATGATGGAATGGTGGAGCAGACATGATGGGCTGAATGGACTAATTCTGCTCCAATGTCATGTTCTTATGGACCCTGTGATTTCAGTCTCTGAGGCCAAGAAGAGTGTATCTTACAGGAGGGTGAATACGTGGAAATCATCCAGCTCAGGTGGGGTAGCTGGATGAGTACTAAAGGCCTGTACTGATCAACTGGCTGATGTGTTCACTGAGATCTTTAACTTCCCACCTACTTCAAGCAGGCTTCAATTATACTGGTGCTTCTGAAGAACGTGGTAACCTGCCTCAGTGGCCACTGTCCAGAAGCACTGACACCCACAGTGATGAAGTGTTTTGAGAGGTTGGTGTTGAAACAGATCATCTCCTGCCTGAGAAGCAATTTGGATTGACTCCAATTTGCCTATTGATACAACAGGTCCACAGATGGCGCCATTTCATTGACTCTTAACTCAATCCTGGAACACCAGGACAGCAAAAATGCATACATAAGGATGTTCTTTATTGACGACAGCTTAGCATTCAACATTATCATCTCTTCAAAACTAATCAATAAGCTTCAAGACCTTGGTCTCAATACCTTCTTGTCCAATTGGATCTCCTTACTTGAAAACCCCGGTCAGTTTGAATTGACAACAACATCAGCTCCACGATTTCAGCCCAGCTGCACCACAAGGCTGTGTGCTTAGCTCCCTGCTCTACACACTTTACACTTACAACTGTATAGCTAAGCACAGTTCCAATACCATATTTAAGGTTGCCGATGATACCACTGTTGTAGGCCGAATCAAAGATGACAATGAATCAGCATACAGGAGGAAGAATGAAAACCTTGCTGAGTGGTGACAGAGCAACAACCTGTTACTTCATGTCAGCAAGACCAAAGAGCTTATTATTAACTTCAGGAGGAAAACCAGAGGTCCATGAGTCAGTCCTCACCAGAACATCTGCAGTGGAGAGGGTCATAAACTTTAAATTCTTTGGTGTTATCTTTTCAGAGGACCTAGCCTGGGCCTAAAACATAAATGCATTGCAAAGAAAGCACAGCAGTGCCTCTACTTCCTTAGAAGTTTGCGAAGATTCGGTATGATATCTAAAACTTTGACATACATCTATAGATGTGTGGTGGAGTGTATATTGTCTGGCTGCATCATAGCTTTGTATGAAAACACCAATACCCTTAAATGGAAAATCCTATGAGAAGTCGTGGATATGTCCCAGTACATCACAGGTAAATCACTCTTCTAATATTGAGCACATCTACATGGAGCTTTATTGCAGGAAGAAGCATCCATCATCAGGGACCCAAACCATCCAGGTCACTGCTGCTACCAAGAAGAAAGTCATGTCAAGTCAACTTTTATTATCATTTCAACCATAACTGCTGGTACAGTGCATAGTAAAAATGAGACAATGTTTTTCAGGACCATGGTTTATATGACACAGTACAAAAAACTAGATTGAACTACTTAATAAAAAAAAGAGAAAGCTATACTAGACTACAGACCTACTCTGGTCTGCATAAAGTGCACAAAAACAGTGCAGGCATTACAATAAATAATAAACAGGACAGTAGGGCAAGGTGTCAGTCCAGGCTTCGGGTATTCGGGTACTGATAGCTTGGGGGAAGAAACTGTTATATAGTCTGGTCGTGAGAGCCCAAATGCTTCAGAGCCTTTTCCCAGACAGCAGGAGAGAGAAGAGATTGTATGAGGGGTGCATGGGGTCCTTCATAATGCTGTTTCCTTTGCGGATGCAGCGTGTAGTGTAAATGTCTGTGATGGCGGGAAGAGAGACCCCAATGATCTTCTCAGCTGACCACACCATCTGCTGCAAGGTCTTGTGATCTGAGATGGTGCAATTTCCAAACCAGGCAGTGATGCAGCTGCTCAGGATGCTCTCAATACAATCCCTGTAGAATGTGATGAGGATGTGGGGTGGGAGATGTACTTTCCTCAGCCTTCGCAAAAAGTAGAGATGCTTTGGGCTTTCTTTGCTATGGAGCTGGTGTTGAGGGACCAGGTGAGATTCTCCGTCAGATGAACACCAAGAAATTTGGTGCTCTTTACTATCTCTATTGAGGAGCCGTCGATGTTCAGTGGGGAGTGGTCGCTCCGTGCCCTCCTGAAGTCAACAACCATCTCTTTTGTTTTGTTCACATTAAGAGACAGATTGTTGGCTCTGCACCAGTCCGTTACCTGCTGCACCTCCTCTCTGTAAGCTGACTCATTGTTCTTGCTGATGAGACCCACCACGGTCGTGACATCGGCGAACTTGATGAAGTGGTTCGAGCTGTGTGTTGCAGCACAGTCGTGGGTCAGCAGAGTGAACAGCAGTGGACTGAGCACGCAACCCTGGGGAGCCCCCGTGCTCAGTGTGATGGTGTTGGAGATGCTGCTCCCGATCCGGACTGACTGAGGTCTCCCGGTCAGGAAGTCTAGGATCCAGTTGCAGAGGGAGGTGTTCAGGCCTAATATGCTCAGCTTTCCAATCAGTTTCTGAGGGATGATTGTGTTGAATGCTGAACTAAAATCTATGAACAGCATCCAAACGTATGTTTCTTTTTTGTCCAGCTGGGTTAGGGCCAGGTGGAAGGTGGTGGCAATGGTGTCATCTGTTGAGCGGTTGGGATGGTACGCAAAGTGCAGGGGAACCAGTGAGGGGGGCAGCAGGGTCTTGATATGCCTCATGACGAGCCTCTCGAAACACTTCATGATGATGGATGTATGTGCAATGGGACGGTAGAAAGTACACTAGCCTCAGGGCTCACCAGGTTCAGGAACAGGTATTCCCCCTTAACCATCAGGTTCTTAAACCAGAAGGAACAACTTCCCTCAACTTCACTTGCCCCATCACTGAACTGTTCCCATAACCTATGGACTCACTTTCAAGACACTTTATCTCATGTTCTCAATATTTATTGCTTATTTATTTATTTATATTATTATTATTATTATTATTATTTCTATTTTATCTTTCTTTTTGTCTTTGCAGTCTATTGTCTTTTGCACATTGGTTGTTTGCCCTGTTGGTACAGCCTTTCAACAATTCCATTCTGGTTATTGGATTTGTTGAGTATGCCTACAAGAAAATGAATCTCAGGTTTGTATATGGTGACATAAGTGCACTTTGATAGAAAAATTACTTTAAACTTTGAACGCTAAGTGAGTGAGGAAGATTCAAAGACACCCTTGCATTTGGTTTGCGTTTCGAGGGTATCTCAAATTGTTTTTCAGTGCATTAAGAAAAATACAGCATCTGTGCACCACACAGTTGCACTAACAGTTGCATGATAATGATCAAATAAATTATGTAGCGATGCAGATTCAGGAATAAACATTGAGCAGAAACATTCCCTGAACTTTCTCCAATTGTGCATAGTGATTTTTATGTTCACTGGACAGGATAGAGGGAATTAATTGTATTTCACGTGTCACCTCTGGCATTGTACAGCACTGTGACACATATTTGGTGAAGGAGAAGAAGGGAGATCTAATACTTGCACTTCCATTTTTCAATGCACCCATCATGATCATATATATAAAATTGACCCATTCTGCTGGAAGACTATAGACCTGAACTATTTGTTCTGCCCCTTTTTCCACATCTGTACGATGAGATTTAATGTCAACTATTGAGTTGTGGACTTCTGGCATATTATTGGGTTGAGCATTTTAGTGAAAGCTATGAATGGAAAATAATAACAAAATACACAGAGGGTGAACAATTTATGATGGTTAGCAGATATTGCCATTTACAAAGTTCATAGAATTGGGACACATAGGATTGATTTCCATTTCACTGCCGAGATAGCAATCTGGAGATGTAAATACGAGGAAATCTGCAGATGCTGGAAATTCGAACAAAACACATAAAATGCTGGTGGAACACAGCAGGCCAGGCAGCATCTATAAGGAGAAGCACTGTCGACGTTTCGGGCTGACACCCTTTGTCAGGATATCTGGAGATGTATCACGTTGATAGTGGGATGAATATCTAATGTCTTTAATGAAAAAATAGTGTCTGCACTTCCCCCTTGTTCACCCACCTCACTCCCTCTAATGAGTTCAATATTGCTCAATATCTGTCTCTTTAGAGTCTTCACACATTGTGAAAGATTCTTTAACATGTAGTTGATTGTGCAAAGTGGCAAATTGTACACAAGTTCCCATAACATCAACTACATGTTAAAGAATCCTTCACAATGTGTGAAGACTCTAAAGAGACAGATATTGAGCAATGTCCACTAAATGTTGGCAGAGCTCAGAAATTCAGGCTGTACCGATGGAGGGCAATGAGCAGAAAATGCTCCACAGATGCTGTCTGACCTGCAGAGTTGCTCCAGTGTTTCACATGCTGTGACGTTTCTCTGTAGTGTGTGTGTTCTTGGGATGTGAGTATTACCAGCAATACTGAAATTTATTGTCTTTCTGTAAGAGCCCACAAACTGAAGAGATGTTTAAGAATCAACCATATATACCATATATTGTGCTGGAATAAAATTATATTATATTGTACCAAACAGGACGATTGACAGATTCTAGTTTGGGAAAGGCTCTAGAAAACCTGCAAGGTTTTACAACAATGTGATGGTTTCAAAATTACAATTATTGAGAATAGTTTCTTCTATAAAAGCCAGATGTTTTAATAACTTTTTCTGGTGTCATGGTGGGACTCAAATTCATGTCCCTGACTCAATGGTCTAGAACTGTGACTCTGAATGCAATAACTACCCTACTACACAGAACTGTTTGGTAATGTTTAATGGTTGCAAAAACATCTATTTAAATCCAAACCTCTCTGTTTAAATTATTTTTTTCATGTAACGTCAATGAACATCTAATGGAACAATTATTATTTAACATATTAAGAAACTAGCTGATCACAACAATATTATTTTTTTAATCTGTTAATTGGTTATTAGTAAATTCTTGCTTTGGAAAGATTACTCTGCTAATAACAGAGCAAGTTAATATGACAGATAACTGAATTTTCCATCAGTTCTGCAGCAACCTGTATTAACATATTGCTTTAAAAAAGAGAAATAAAACTTATTCTTCACAGAAAAGAATGGGATTAAATAATGAGAACTGGGAACTTAAAAAATCCAGCTATCACTACAAATTGCAGTATTCTCCTCACTATCCAACAAACTGACCACAGTACTGGTGCAATCTGCGACCAATAATAACCATGTTCTGCAAACAACTACCCACTCTGCAAATGTATTAATAATGGTCCTCAATGCAGCATGATCATGAGCTTTAAAGAAATTCAGCAAGATAGAAACAGAAGGAAAGATAATTCTCATCTGCAAATGGCTTTTCAGATTATCTCATTTATTTTAAACCAGCTTAAGATAATTAATTTCACTATATCATTCTGTGATGTAAAGAGAGGCATCAGCCCTGTTTGATCTTGCTTAGGTATATGGGTATCCGCACAATAATGTTAGAAAGGTGCTTTTAGGATTTAAACTCACCAATGGCTTGGAAGTAGTTACATGGGGGATATCAGAGGTAGGTTTTTCATGCAGAGAGTGATAGGTGCGTGGAATACACCACCAGTGATGGTGGTAAAAGGGGATACAATAGGGTGTTTTAAGAGACTCTTAGAAAGGTACATGGAGCTTAGAAAAATAGAGGGTATGCAGAAGGGAAATTCTAGTCAGTTTCTAGGGTAGTTACAGGGTCAGCACAACATTGTGGTTGAAGGGACTGTAATGTGCTGTAGATTTCTATATTCTATGTCCTATGTATCAATCATAGAACCTTCCTGTCTGCCACAGTGCAGTTTCTGTTCCAAGCAATGATGCAGTTTGTTAGGATGCTCTCTACTGTACATCTGTAGAATAACGTTGAGTATAGATATGAGATATACACAGATCATCTCTCTTCAGCCTCCTCAAAAAGTAGAGGGGTTGGTCAGTTTTCCTGACTGTGTACGATGTGTTCTGTGACCATAAGATTTTGTGCGAGTGGTGAATTCCCAGGAGTTTGAAGCTGCTCACAGCTTCCACTGCTGTGTCTCCGATATAAAGAGGTGTGTTGATAGTGTGTGTTCTCCTGAAGTCAATAATCACCTCCTTTGTCTTGCTGACATTAAAAAAAAGGTTATTTGCCTGGTACCAGGCCTTGAGCACTTCCACCTCCTCTCTGTAGGACATCCCATCATCGTTGGCATTGTGTCCCACCACTGCTGTGTCATCGGTGAACTTGACAATGTGATTACTCGAGTCTTTGGCTGTGCAGTCGAGTGTGAGCAAAGTGTATACCAAAGGGTTCAGCACACAGTCCTGGGAAGCACTCATGATGAAGAAGAGGGAGAGGGAGTGGTTGTGCATCATGACTATCTGAGATCTGTTGGTTGGCAAGTCAACATCCAGTTGCACAATAACGCATTTAGACCGAGGAATAGAATTTTGTTCACCAAGGTCTGTGGGACAACAGTGTTGAATGCTGAACTGAAATCTAGGAACACCATTCTGACATAAGTCCTTGTTTTCTAGGCATATCAGGCCCAGGAGCAAGACAGATGCTATGGAATCATATTGGAACCATATTGCTGAAGTTTTCATTGCATCTGTGTGTACGTGTACCTGTGCATATGACAATAAACTTTAGTTTCACTTTCAAAACAGTGCACAGCAAACTCCAATAAAAAGCAGTGAGAAAAACAATTAGTTTTATTTTTTCTATTTTGAAACAATATCATGGGATCTGACCTGCAGCTAGTCAACCAAAAGATATCACTCCAGCAGAGCAACAGCTCCAAGGACTGGACTGGTGTTGGTCTGAATTATGTACTAATTTTAGACATGAGTTGGTTGGAGAGCCCTACATCAGAAATAAGTGTGCTGCCTCCTGGTGGCACACTCATAATATCAGTTTGATGACTATTTCCACGTTTGTTTTCACACAGTGAATTTCAAATTAACGAAGTGGCAAAATAAGACTTTTCATTTGAATTCATTTTAAATGTTTATATTCCATCCGAAGATTTTTCAATCTTAAGAACCCCTTCTCACGAGTACTCCACAATGTCCATGAATAAAAGAGTTTTTGAGTTTTTCTATTTGGGAATTATTTGATATTGTTGTGACCACTTCATGTTATTAATCAGGAATTTTCAGTTTCTTAAATCAGGCCTTTTAATTGCTAATCAATCTTAACATTTTTTTCTGCCTTCTATGTTGCTATAAATAAAACTTCTTCACGTTCCCTGAATCCTCTGGGAATATCCCTGAATCGTGTGTGCTCGGACCACTCAATGGGGAATTCAGTGTGCTAATACTATTCACTGCAGAATGCTTTGTTCCCCAGAAAGAATCACATTTTAGGGAGATTGTTGCAGTCTTGCACACGCTTAGGAAAGGAATTACTTTTTAGTTATTCATGGCTTCATTTCAAAAGTCAGTTAATACCCGAGTGCTCTCTCAACTGTACATCTAACAAGCTTACAGAATAGCAAATTATCCAGTATAATAAATACAAGTACTGGGCATTTTAAAATTCAATTAAATGGTGAATACAAACTTAATGTGGCAAAATCTTTTGAGTTCCCCTGAATGTACAGGAGAGCTGCCCAAAAGGACATGAATGCATTCAAGAAAACGGCATGAAAGCAATTTGTTAGATGTAAAGCACTTTGGAATAGTCTGATGATCGAAGAAGCCAGTGCACCAATTCAGTTTTAGTCCATTCAGGACTTCCCCTATTGCTTATACTGCGAACTAAGTGTTCATTGGAATGAATAGAATTTTTTTAAATTCATTGATTTTGAAAGAATGTTTTTATCACTTCAGTAACTCAATTATAGCAACCAAAAAAAAACACAATTATTCTGTTAGCATTTCCACCAGTATTTTTGAGACTTTCAGTCTTTCTACTCCACAGAAAGCAGCCTTTGATATCACCTCTTAACCTGTAGTGGATAAAAAAAAAGGATGGAAATTGCTTTCTCCTTGGGCTGAGGGCACACATTTTTGCCAAACAGGTGGATGAACTGACTTTATCCGCTTGAAGCCTTGTTGCTTGCCTCCTACTGTTGCTTGT
This sequence comes from Hypanus sabinus, assembly GCF_030144855.1. Taxonomy (NCBI): domain Eukaryota; kingdom Metazoa; phylum Chordata; class Chondrichthyes; order Myliobatiformes; family Dasyatidae; genus Hypanus; species Hypanus sabinus. The sequence goes on along the minus strand of NC_082712.1, from coordinate 25,704,790 downwards.
GTCAGCTGCACTGTTAATGGAATCATAAACTAATCCAGTACAGGAAACCATTTAGTTTATTCCTGCTCTTTGAAAGTGATATTCCAATACACTTCTCTCATAGCCTTGTAAATATTTATCCATTTCCGTTTCAGAGTTATTACTGAATTGCTTTTATTGGCCAGGGCATCAAAGGATACGGCAAGAAGGCAGGTGTATGAGGTAGAGTGGGATCCAGGATCACTCTGGTATTATTGAGCTTCATGTTAAATAATCATCCAGAAATTTTTGCTTTATAAATATGTCAATTGAACTAGTCAATAGACATTTGGTTGAGCTAAACAGGGATTACTTTTTGGGATTTATCTACAAATATTTTCTTATTGGATCAGATAGCACATTTATATTGCAGCCTTTTGTTCACTATTATAATACAATTATTCATCTTTGAAGTCAACAGATATTATACAAAATGAAGAATGCATTGAAAAAGTAAGGGCAGATGCCTCCAAGTCAGGATGGCACATGCCTTGGATGGCAGCTTTCAGTTGTTGGTGTTTCAATGCTTCTGTCGCTCTTGTCCTTCCAGCTGGCCTGTGTTTGGAAGGTGTCTTGTAAAGAGCTTCAGTGGGTAGATGCAGTTCGTCCTGCATATGGTACAAACTGCTGCAACGTGCACCCAGTGGTGGACAGAGTGAATGGTTGTGGATAGGGTGCCAATCAATAGGGCTGCTATGATCTCAATAATGTTGAGCTTCTTGAGCATTGTTGAAGCTATGCTCATTCAAGCAAGTGCAGACTATTCCATTTGACTCCTGACTTGAGTCATGTCGATAGTGAACATGATTTGGGGAGTTAGGAGGCGAGTTACTCACAGCAGAATTCCAATCCTTTCACCTGCTCTTGTCGCTACATTGTGTACATGGTTATTGAAATGAGTGAGTTTTAATTTTAGACAGCCATGTTTTAATACCAAAGGGATCCCTGATTTTGCATTGGCGATGTTAACCTGTTATATATGTGGTAAGTTATATGAGTTATACCTCACTCCTAAGTAATAAATTTATAATTCATTCCCTTCTCCAAGTCACTTCAGTGCATGTTCAAGGTTGGACCTGTTTGACTTTTAGATGTGGTGTTAAATTGAGAGTAGAAGTAGGGGAGAAAATGGGATGGTTGCAGAGTTGGGCAGATAACGCTGGGTGGAACTAGTTTAGACCAACCCAATTACAAATTGCTGATCTATTGCTGATCAAGTGACCTATAGCAATCTTATGTCCGGATACTTCAGAAGAACAATCCCAGAACCTGCAGGGCAGGCAACTCACCTTAGTACATACAAGTGAAACTGCTTTTTACCAGGCATCTTGGAGATGTGGCTCGGTAGACCCTTGCTGACAGCCACTGGACCTCAGTGGTGAGAAAACTAGCTTTTCAGACTTCATGCTTCTAGGATCGATATGACTTTGGGTCTTACCAAACCCATGAGGTTGGGATGTCTCGCACAGCCAAACCCTGATCTGTGTGAATACCCATTGGCAAGAAATAACAGACCGTACACTGCATACAATGAGAAAGAAAGTATGTTTACAAATTTTAGCTTTATTGAACAGTTAGTAGGAAAAAAGGAAAAAAATAATAAGGGCCCACTACCATTAACCCAGTCCAAATATGCACCTCAGTTGGAGCTCATCTCAAAGTTGTCCTTAATTCACACGCCGGATCCACAGTTTGCATGAAAACACAGACCACCTTCTGAATGTCACTCAAAATCCATCTCGAACAAACAGGCTCCCCACAGGAGTATTCGTCCTTCCTGCATGAAGCCATTCATCTCCACAAAGTACTTTGTACCTTGTGCAACAGAGATGGCATCCTCAGCCATTTTCACTCCAGTCTTCTCCCACCTTCCGCCAAAAAGTTCTCAACCCATACCAGTGTTTGTCACAAAAACCCCTCTAGTGTTCTCTAGAACCTTCTCTCAGTTCCACTGTCCTGATTGGATGACACTACATACCTAAGCCTGTACATCAAAACCCCTTATCTTTAGCTCTAACCCCAGTATGCTAAAAGCAGAACAGGCTGCTCTTACAGAACTGCTAAAATGAAATACCTAGAGTATAGCAATAAATATCTTTAACCAGCGTGTTACACAAGGATAAAGCTGAGCGGCCCCCAGCTCTAGCACTGAAGCCTGATGCTGCAAAGCAATTACTTTGCTCCATGTATTTACAAAGGTAGGGAGAGGAACAGGAAAATAAGAGGAGGAGGAAGAAAAATACTAGAAATGTTAGGTTGTGAGTATTTGTTCCAGGATGAAGCAGGCTTGTAATAAAGGAGCATTATTCAGAAAGGAAAACCCATAGTCTGTGTGAACTCTTTCCACCCTCAGGACATTGCAGCTACTGTCCTGTGGTGCAGAAGATTGCAAGGTAAAAGTTAAAATGAGGATATGGAGTTAACCTTGGTGTCATTGAGAATATTGATCCCTAATCCCTAAATTCAGAATCAGAATCAGATTCAAGTATTGTGCAGAAGTCTTAGGCACATATATACAGCTAGGGTGCCTAGGACCTTTGCACAGTACTGTACAGCACACAGTACAACGCTGAGCGAGGAGCAAGTTAATAAATCTGATGGGAGCAAAATATGTTGGGAATGGCAAGGGTGGAGTGTTGCAGGAGGGGTGTGGGGCAGGTGAAAAAGAAGGAGTGGCAGGGGCAACAGGTGACAGACACACCCAGCCCTGAGACGCCAGGCAAGGTCATTTGATTCCAAACAATTGGTTAATTGAACATTACATAATGTCTCTTTGGTGCTTCCCACTCCCTCCTCTCTTCTTTCCACTTTTTCAAATCATGATTCCTCTCTCCTTGCACCCTTCCCACTCTCAGTCCACAGTAGAGACCAATATCAGAGACAGGTTTATATCACACAGGTATGCATGAAATTAGTGCTTTTATTTTGTGACAGCAGAACACAGTATACATAAAATTGCTACAGTATTATGCAGATATCTCAGGGACCTGATCTGCATAAATGTACCTAAGAATTTTGCATGGTAGTGTGTAATGCAAGTAACAAGAGCTGGGAGGTGGATGTGAACCATCTAATTGTGTAATAGGAGAAAATGAGTTTGGATCCATTTGACAGATTCACATTTGTTATATTCACCTTTGCAAAGAAATTCATTACTTTGCTGAGTAGCTATCGAACAATATCTTTACAAGAATCTACGAACTGCTTGTCTTGTATTGACGTTTTGACTTGCCATTGTGTATACAAGTAAGCTGTAAATTTTGCCCAGAACCCCAGCTGGGGAGGCTCATCTTTGCAAACAATTCTAATTATATTAGATTCTCTTGAAGGTTGTACTCAGAAACCATACACAAAGAACTGGGTTATCTTCAGTGGATATTTAAAAAAATTTCAACTCATGAGATGAAACTGAAAGATGTGCACCATTGCTACGAACAGTTGAAAGCTGCTACGTCTCTCTAAAACACTTTATAGGGAACAGAAAAGAATTTCCATCCAGTTTATATTAAGCATATTAACTACACGTCCTCTTCTGCACAGAACTGTATGTCATGAAAGTTGTTGTTCTTGTGATGGCAGTATATTGCAAGCTGTTAAAGAAATTTCTTCAAGTTAATAAATACACGGTGCAAAAGAGGAACAGTGAGGTAGTGTTCAAGGGTTCAAGAACCGTTTTGAAAACTGGTGGTGGTAGAGAACAAGTAGTTCCCAATGAGAAGAGGGCATACCCCAAATGGTGAAGGTCCTAATTGATGGAAGCCACCTTCCTGAGGCACTGTCTTTACTTTAAATGCACAAATATGATATTTTGATGCAGGGTTTCAACCCAAAACTTCAACAATCCCTTTTCTCCCACAAATGCCACTGGACCCTCTGGGCTCATCCCAGTGTTACTTTAATTGTACTTTAGAGGGTTAAAGGATGAAGGTGCCTTCATTTAAAATTGGAACGATGTGCCTGTCCCTACATCTGGGGCAGCCATATCTTAAATCAAGTGGAGAGACGAGAAAATACCCAACCTTCGGCATCACAGATGAAGCAAAGATCTCTTGTGACAGGTCTCCATCTTTTTGTATTAATCTAGTTTTTTTTTTGCAGCTGAGGGGCATCTATTCATCACATCTGGAGCAGACAAAGATTTTCAGTTTAAAGCTATTTGTAATGAACAAAGGAATTCGAGCTGAAGCAGTATCAGAAATGTCCATTTCAAACCGATGTCTGCACTTTTTCAAATGGTACTTGTATGGAATTTCAAACAGAAAACTAAAGCTGATGGGTCAGCGCAGATTCGCCTCTAGAAATGTGTTTTTATGGGCTTTGGGAAATGTAATTGTGCACCCAGCTGATGGAAGCCAGTGGGCTGCCAAGTGACAACCTTTGAATGTGGATTGGCAATGGTCCTTATTTACTGCCTGGGAATCAGAAAGGAGGAATTACTCTGTGAGTTGGTGATATCTTGCCTCCAGGGCTTTCAATTCAACTTCAACCTGTCAGTGAGTAATTTGATGAACTGTCCTCAGAGCATCACAGCATCATCGACAAAGTGATGGAAATCCAATCAAACAAGTCTAAACTAAAGACGGACCAGCGGACAGTTTCATTACCAAACTGAATGACGACTGCAGTTCTGCACGGTGCGACAGTAGTCCCAGGCAGGAAAGACAGTGTGATGAGTCTCAGAGGTTGCAAGTGTCAAAGCAAATGTAACTCACTGATAACTCAGCATTGCAAGAGACAGTTGCTATGGCTAGCAGACTGGAAAAACTGAGAGGCAACTGGTTATTGCAAGTGACAATGATCAGTAAGTCAACACAATCTCAGGTGTTTCCAGTTTTATCGCTCTTAAAAGAAGATGCTGGCAAAGAATGTAACTGAATGTAATTGAATTGACTTTATTTCTTAGATGCTTCACATGCATAAGGAGTAAAAATCTTTACATTACTTCTCCATCTAAATGTGCAATGTGCAATCATAGTAATTTATAATAATTTATAATAAATAGAACAGTCAATGTAATATAGAGTACAGTCAAGTCAGCATGAGTTAATCAGTCTGATGGCCTGGTGGAAGAGGCTGTCCCTGGAGCCTGTTGGTCCTGGCTATTATGCTGCAGTACCACTTCCCGGATGGCAGCAGCTGGAATAGATTGTGGTTGGGGTGGCTTGGGTCCCCATTGATCCTTCGGGCCCTTTTTACACACCTGTCGTTGTAAATATCTGAATCATGGGAAGTTCACAACTACAGATGTTCTGGGCTGTCTGCACCACTCTCTGCAGAGTCTTGCAGTTAAGGGAGGTACAATTCCCATACCAGGCAATGATGCAGCCAGTCAGGATGCTCTCAATTGTGCCCCTGCAGAAACTTCTTATGATTTGGGGGCCCAGACCAAACTTTCTCAACTGTCTAAGGTGAAAGAGACGCTCTTGTGCCTTTTTCTCTACACAGTTCGTGTGTACAGACCATGTGAGGTCCTCAGTGATGTAGATGCAGAGGCACTTGAAGCTGTTTACCCTCTCAACCCCAGATCCATTGATGTCAATAGGGGTTATCCCATCTCCATTCCTCCTATAATCCACAACCAACTCCTTTGTTTTTGTGGCATTGGTGGTTTGTGGAGAGGTGGTTTTCTTGACACCACTGTGTCAGAGATATAATTTCTTCCCTGTAGGCAACCTCATTATTATTTGAGATAAAGCCAATCAATGTAATGTGTCATCGGCAAATTTAATTAGCAGATTGGAGCTGTGAGTGGCGATACAGTCATGGGTATACAGGGAGTAAAGGAGGGGACTCAGTATGCAGCCCTGAGGGGCTCCTATATTGAGAGTCGGAGGGTTGGAGATGAGGGAGTCCACTCTTACAGCCTTCTGGTGATCTGACAGGAAGTCCAGGATCCAGCTGCACAAGGCAGGGTCGAGACTGAGGTCTCTGAGCTTCTTGTCGAGGCTGGATGAAACTAAGATGCTGAATGCTGAACTGTAGTCCAAGAACAACGTTCTCACATAAGCATCCTCCTTCTCCAGATGTGCAACGATGGTATGTAGAGCAGTGGCTATTGCATCATCTGTCAATCAGTTGCACAATAAAGGAGCAGGAGTTGGCCAATTACAAGTTGGATCATTGTTGATCCAATATTTACTCCAGCTCCACTTTCCTGTATCTTCCACTTGATTTTATATAGAAAAAATGTATATCTTGCTCTGAATCTACTAAATAGTTGAGCCTCTGTCTTGACGAGAGAAGTAATTCCACTTCATCTGTCTGAAATGAATTTTGAAACTATGTCCCTGATATCCAGAATTCCTCTCGAGTAGAAATAACCTACACAATTACTCTATCTAACCGCTTCAGAATCCTAAATGTTTTGAAAAGTTGTCCTCTCTTTCTTCTAATTATGTACTCAGTGTGCTCAATCTCTTCTCTTGAGTCATCTCTTTCATCCCTAAAACCAACTGAGTAAAGAACTCTATTTTTAATCCCGATATTATTAATGACAAAATGGCTAACATTTTGTGTTCAAACTTATGTAAGAAAGAGGCTAAGGGAGTGTACAATATGTGGAAGAAAACTAAGGTAACTAATTTTCCAAATTCTGCTTGATTTTTACTGGCCTCTCAACATACGCCCAGAGGGTGTTGAGCAGATGTCCAAAAACCAAAGCACCAATCCCTCTAATGATCACAGTAGTCCTCAGGAAGGCAAAAGGTAGAGAGGGGTGGCATGCCAGTGTAGCAGTTATAGTGCCAGCTGAAAGATCAGGGTTCGATTCCTGCCACTGTCTGGAAGAAGTTTGTTTGTTCTCCCTGTCTGAAAGGAGGATCCAGGTGCTCTGTTTTCCTCCTGCATTCCAAAGGCACACGGTTAGGGTTGGTGAGCTGTGGGCATGCTATGTTGGCACCAAAAGTGTGAACGCCCAGAACAATTCTCACTGATTTGATTTGACACATATGATGTGCTTCCCTGAATGTTTTGATGTACATGTGGCAAATAAAGCTAATCTTTCTTTCTTTCCTTTCCTATTCTGTGTGTCAGACAGGTGCCAGGGATCTATTCTAAACCTTGATAATGCCTGCCTGCTTCATAAATTGAGCCTTCACACTCATCCCATCAATTCCTTGATGGATTAATACATCCAGTGAGAGTTTCTTTTTTCACCAAACTTGAAATGCACAGTTACTTTCCTAATAACTCTTGCATCCTTTGAGAATATCCCATTATAATTGCAAGAAGCACATTGAATCTGTTTCAAGTGAGTGTAAAATAAACTAAGTAATGGATAGCAAATTCTAGTCAGGAAAAGAAGCAAATATATACCTTGATGTCTGATTTAAAACTAGGAATCACAAGAGAATAGATGAAAAACATGTATTAATACAAATGCTTTACAACCAATGCAATCCTTTTTTGAGGCTACACCAGCAGCAATGTTTTATGCTTCTTACATTGTTTCTTCTTAGTTTATCTTTCCAGATAACTAAAATTTGTATCAGGCAAGCTCCCACAACTAGCAAAGGGATTAGAATAAGATGAGCTGTTTTAATAATATTCAGTAACTAATTTTGCAGAATTTTTCAGCAAGGTGCTATTGAACCTTGGAAAGAAGGCCAGAGCGATAGTACCTCAGAGTGTGCGGCAGTCCCTCAATATTGCATTGATGTATCAATAGATTTAAGTACAAGTGGTCCGGAATGGGACTTGAGTCAATGATTCATTGTCTCAGCCAGTCAATCGGCCTTTCCAGTTTGTGAGAACATGCCAGTTTTGATGAAAGATCTTTAGTCTGTAATGGTGCTCCATTTTACCAGATTTGTAGCAACTGTAATGTCTTTCTTCTATCTTCTCTCCTCCATTCTCAGTTACCTCTTTACATCAACACTATCAACAGATGAAATTAGCAAGTGCTCCCTCAGTTTGCAACACCACTACTTAAGACCAAAGTACCATAATACATAGGAGCAGAATTTGGCAACTCAGACCATTCTGTTCACTCCTCCATTCCATCATGGCTGATCCATCATCCCTCTCAACACCATTCTCCTGCTTTCTCTATATAGCCTTTGATGTCCTGATTAACCGAGAACTTATCAACCTCTTTTAAATATACTCAATACTTGGCTTCCACAGCCATCTATGGCAATGAATTCACAGGTTCACCACCTTCTGGAGAAAGAAATCTGTTCTCATCTCCATTCAGAGGCTGTGACCTCTGGTCATAGACTCACCCACAATAGGAAACATCCTCCTCACATTCACTCTGTCAAAGTCTTAAAAGATTTCATAGGTTTCAATGGTAAGACTCTTAGCAGTGTAGAGGATCAGTGGGATCATGGGGTCCAAGTCCACAGGACATTCAAAGCTCCTGCACAGGTTGACTGTGTGGTGCATTGGCCTTCATCAACCATGGGACTGAGTTTAGGAGCTGAGAGGTGATGTTGCAGCTATATAGGACCCCTGGTCAGACCCCACTTGGAGTACTGTGCTCAATTATGGTGACCTTACTACAGGAAGGATGTGGAAACCATAGTAAGGGTGCAGAGGAGATTTACAAGGATGTTGCTTGGATTGGGAAGCATGCCTTATGAGAATAGGTTGAGTGAATTCGGCCTTTTTACCTTGGGGCGACAGAGGATGAGAAGTGACCTGATAGTGGTGTACAAGATAATGAGAGGCCTTGATCATGTGGATAGTCAGAGGTTTTTTCCTAGGGTTGAAATGATTAGCATGAGAGGGCACAGTTTTAAGGTGCTTGGAAGTAGGTACAGAGGAGATGTCAGGGTGAGATTTTACACAGAGACTGGTGAGTGCGTGAAATGAGCTGCCGGCGGTAGTGGTGGATGCGGACACGATAAGGTCTTTAAGAGACTCCTGGATATATACATGGAGCTTAGAAAAATAGATGGCTATGGGTAAGCCTAGGTCGGTCTAAAGTAAGGACATGTTTGGCACAGCTTTGTGGGCTGAAGGGCCTGTATTGTGCTGTAGGTTTTCTATGTTTCTATGTTTCTAACGGGGGGGGGGGGGGAACTCACAGAAACATTCCGAATGTTAAAAAGCCTGAACAGATTAGATATGGCAAAGTTAGTTCCCATAGTAGGGGAGTCTAGGACAAGAGGGCATGACTCCAGGATTGAAGGACATCCTTTTGGAACTGAGATGTGGAGAAATTCCTTTAGTCAGAGGGTGGTAAATCTGTGGAATTTGTTGCCAAGAGCGGCTGTAGAGGCCAGGTCATTGGCTGTATTTAAGGCAGAGGTAGAAAGGTTCTTGATTATCCAGGGCATCAAATGGCATGGGGTGAAGACAGGGGAGTGCTGGGTCCACTGTTATTTGTCATCTATATCAATTATCTAGATGATAATGTGGTAAATTGGATGAGAAAATTTGCTGATGATACAAAGATTGGAGGTGTAGTGGAAAGTGAGGAAGGTTTTCTTCAGAACTTTCAATGTCGTGTCTTGCCAAGAAAAATTGCAGACCAAAACATTGCATTATCTCCATTATTTTTGCAAGCTTGATGGTTTTGGAAGGACAAAATTTCATGAACAAAGATTTATATCATAAATCCATCTCTGACATTTACTTGTCTTCTGGTTCCTCAGACCTATTACTGCTGAAATTGACTTGCTGAATGCTGACATTCCCATACCAAGTCTGTACAGCCTTAACATGGTGCCAGTCCTTCAATGAGAAATAGCCCCACACCTTGATCTGTTCCAATTACTCCTGTGACACGGAGGACTTCACAGTGCCATGCAAAAAAGTGCAAGGTTCATTCCTGCTCTCACTAACATATCCTCCAAATTATCACCAGCAAACCATGGAATATTTACTTATTTACCTGACGCACAGAATAACAGCTGCATTTGTATATTTAAAAATGTTAGTTGTGTTTTTGGGGCATTTTGGAAAATAAAAAAAGCCTCTCTTAGATGAAAATAATATTCACATTGAAACTGATCTTTGCATGTAGCACAATTGTGTTTTTCCCCAGCTTGTCATAGTCATAGACGTATTGATTGAAAAATGTGAAGTGCCAGACAAAGAGTTATATAGGTCAGAAATAGACCTTTTGGCTCAATTTGTCCATGCTGACCAGGTTGTAATCTTGAGATAGTCCCATTCATTGATGTCTGGCTCATGTCCCTCTACACCTTTTCCATCCATGTATCTGTCTAAATGTCTTTTTGAACGTTGTAATTGTACCTGCCTCTACCGCTTGCTCTGACAACTTGTTCCGTGATACCCGCCACCCTCTGTGTGAATGAATTGCTCCTAAAGTCCCCGTTAAATCTTTCTCTCCCCAACTTCACCTTAGTTTCTTGTTCTATGCACTTGGAAAAAGACTGTAACCTTGGATTAGGCATTGGCTCAATGGCAGAAGCCAGAGAGTGGTAGTGGAGGATTGCTTCCCTGAGTGGAGGCCTGAGACTAGTGGTGTGCCACAGGGATCAGTGCTGGGTCCATTGTTATTTGTCATCTATATCAATGATCTAGATGATAATGTGGTAAATTGGATGAGAAAACTTGCTGATGATACAAAGATTGGAAGTGTAGTGGACAGTGAGGAAGGTTTTCAAAGCTTGCAGAGGGATTTGGACCAGCTGGAAAAATGGGCTGAAAAATGGCAGATGGGGTTTAATACAGGCAAGTGTGAGGTATTGCACTTTAGAAGGACAAACCAAGGTAGAACATACAAATGTTCTAAAATGACAAGGCACTGAGGAGCGCAGTAGAACAGAGGGATCTGTGAATACAGATACAAAATTCCCTAAAAGTGGCATAACAGGTAGATAGGATAGTAACGAGAGCTTTTGGTACATCGGCCTTTATAAATCAAAGTATTGAGTATAAGACTTGGAATGTTATGGTGAGATTGTATAAGGCATTGGGGAGGGCGAATTTGGAGTATTGTGTGCAGTTTTGGTGACTGAATTACAGGAAGGATATTAATAATGTTGAAAGAGTGCAGAGAAGGTTTACATGGATGTTGCCATGACTTGAGAAACTGAGTTACAGAGAAAGGTTGAATAAGTTAGGACTTTATTCCCTGGAGCGTAGAAGAATGAGGGGAGATTTGATAGGGGTACATAAAATTACGATGGGTATAGATAGAGTGAATGCAAGCAGGTTTTTTCCACTGAGGCTAATTGAGAAAAAAACCAGAGGACATGTGTTAAGAGTGAAGGGGGAAAAGTTTAAAGGGAACATTAGGGGAGGCTTCTTCACACAGAGAGTGGTGGGAGTGTGGAATGAGCTGCCAGATGAAGTGGTAAATGCGGGCTCACTTTTAACATTTAAGAAAAACTTGGACAGGTACATGGATGACAGGTGTATGGAGGGATATGGGCCAGGTGCAGGTCAGTGGGACTAGGCAGGAAAATGGTTCGGCACAGCCAAGAAGGGCCAAAAGGCCTGTTTCTGTGCTGTAATGTTCTATGGTTCTGTGGTTCTATCTACATTCTGCATGATGTTTAAAGCATTTATGATCATCCCTCACCCTTTGATGCTCCAAGGGGAAAAAAAAAGTCAGCTCATCCATTCTCTGCTAAGAACTCAAGCCCTCCATTCCTAGAAACACCAATAAACATCTCATGAAAGAAAATATATTTACACAAGACAACTTAAAGAAAAAATTGCTGAGTAAATATCAGAGCAACATCAAACACTGAAAAATAGAAAAGCTTCATCTCTGACTCAAAACCTAGAGTCTGACAATTTTTCTGTGAACCAATAATATTTGCTTTAAGGACAATCAATGAATTATCTGAAAAATCCTGTTGACATTGGAGAAGCAGCTCGATTGCAAACAGTGTGGCCTGATCTTTCTGAATGATTGCACATCGCATGCTGTTATGGCAGTTACTGGTGAGAAAATTTTATTTTTACACTTGCACCAATGTTGAGCAAGATAAGAATGTTAAACAGCTGATTGCAGACTGCAGACTGACACTCGATAATATAGTGTGGATTTTGTCTCTGAGGAGAAAAAAAACATGTTGAAATGTGTTATATTTGCTTTGCCTTTCAAATATATTTAGTTCTTTATTCACTCAATCTACTTCATATTTAGTGTACTTTGTGACAGTGACATTATTGTGAAAACACAACATACTGTGACTCCATCTGTCCAAGTCTACATGTATTTATTTGTTTTTTTTTCCAATTGTTAGCCATTTCTTCTGGTATTGGTAGCCAAACTTAATTCAATCCAAATTCTTCAATTATCCCACTGTTGCAGAGTATCCCTGAGTCAGGAGCTTATAGGACATATTCTTTTGCTCTTTGGTTTCCAGCCCAAACTCACCAGTTGGATGTTATTTGGAGTAATGAAGGCAAAGCATCTAATGCCACTATCTTAAAGCCTACTGCAGTGTAAGAATTGCCTGACCATTAGTTCAGAGTTCAAAGAAAAAATATTGTTAATATACGTTTATGTCACCATTTGTTTCTTTGAGGTTGTTATAGCCGAGGGGAAGGTAATGGGGACCAACTCCGATGACCTATTAGGTGCTCCCAATGGTATGCCCCTCAAATAGCCTCCGACAACCAAGTTCATCTCCTGACCTTCATCTGTTTCTTAGCTACTAATCCCATTTCTACTGACAGGAGAAGGGTGAAAGGCAGGTTACTGGTGTTATAAAACAAGTCACTTCAAGCAGATGGGGCTCATCAGCCGTGGTTGGCAGCTCATCTTTTGGTGTAAGCCATATTCTTCATCTCCTGTTAGTTTTCACATGGTAGACCTTAAGACCTCAAAGCTACTCAGTCTGTGTCATTCTCATCATTATCAAGTTTTTCATCAACATGCAAATTAGTGCTCTTTTAGAAACGGAAACTTATCTTTTTATCTTTTTCTGTTCCCATTGATTTTTTGTCAGCCTGCCCAATATACTCTTTGAATGTGCCCTAATTTGTCACATTTTCTGCATATTTTGCCTTTAAGCTTGGATTGATCTAAGTCCCTGCTGCCACAATAGTAACACAATTCGGCTGGCTTCTGTTTAGATATTGCAATTTTGTTCACTTTCACTTTTATTCCTGATTGCAACTCAATTCTGCTTCTGTCTGCTGTTTCCACTGATACAGCTAATTCAACTGTTATTTTAAATTCTTTTAAGTTGAGTTTCAGTTAGGAGCTGTCTTCCAGGCTATCTTGTAAGATTCCACAAGTTAAAAAATCTCTCAGTGCATTATTGTCCACTACTGAACTGAAAAAGCTCAGACAATCTCTTTCCAAAATATTGGAAGGGTGTATTCCAAACGTTTTCTGTACTTTTTAAAGTTAATTATAAGCCCAATCCTTTGACTGTCTTATTTGGTATTGTTGAGGAAAGAGCTATAATTTTGGAGCTTTCTCATTTGCGGGTACTAGCTTTTATTTCTCTTGTGGCTAGGAGGGTGATCTTGTTTAAATGGAAGGAGGTTGCCCCCCACCCCACACATGCTTAATGGTTATGCAATGTTACGTCATGTTTAAATTTACAGACGATTCATTGTTCGATTTCTGATTCTAACCAAGATTTTCAAACACAATGGGGACCCTTACTGAACTATTTTAAAAATCTTTGAATTATTATTGTTATTAAAATATAGATCTGGGCTATTATTATATAACACTATATGGTAAAATACTCTTTTTTTATCTCTGTTTTTTTTACCAACCAGCTTTGTCCTGGTAGTGGGTGTAAATTTTTTATAATATAATTAACCATATTATTGTATTTCATAATTCAATTTATTTCATTTAATTGATTATGAATATGGGATACCATGATTGTATCAGTGTGATTTATATATAGTGCATTTTATGGATTCTTTTGATTTATAATAAGTATCCTTATGAATTCTGTGTCTGTGTATATGAAATTTAATAAAGGTATTGGAAAAAGAAAAAAAGAAAAACAATCTCTTCAATTCATCCACATAAGCTAAATGGACTGCTCTTTCTTTTATTCCATTTATGAAATGTAAAGCATCCTGCAATCAACAATGGTTTCAGTTCTAAATGTTCCTTTTACAATATCAGCAAAACTCCTTCTAATGGATTTGGTTGGACCAGTTAAACTTCAAAGCAAACTGTATACCTTTAAACCCAATGCACTCAGCAAAAATGGTACTTACTTTTTATTGGCTATTTTAATTGTTTCAAAATATTGCTCAATTTGCTCAGTAAACAATTTGCAGTTATCTCTTGTGTAATCGAATGTGTCTATCTTTCTGATGTAATCAGCCATTTTTGTTATTTTTTATTGATGATTCATCATCTGGTATGCCCTGTTTATGAACCTGTGAATTTTGTCATCCCAGGTTCATTTAAAACTTATTCACTACTGGTGAGAAAATTTTATTTTTACACTTGTAACTTCAAAACATAAAACTAATTGAAAAGAAAGACAGAGCTGGGAATACATCCCTTCGTTTCATTTTACTTTAGGTGAGGTATGCAAATATGACACAGTGTTGTAATGACATATGACATTCATCTACCTTTACATATAACCCACAATAAATTATTTAAAAAGTAAAGATTGCTTATTGAACAATATATCTATAATATTACTCAAATATCATTAAACTATTAAAATTTAAAAGTTTAATTTAATTAAACTATTAAGGTTGAGTAAACTAGGCTTAAATCTACTGGAAGTTTGAAGAGAGAGAAGAATTGAATGAAACAAATAAGATCCTGATGCTTATTGACATGGTAGTTGTGGAAGGGATGCTTTCTCTTGTAGGAAAATTAGAAAAAAAAATATGGATCACTGTCACAGGCCATCTTTATTTCTTGCTACTACCATCTGGAAGAAGGTACAGGAGCTTCAGGACCTTCAAGTTCATGAACATTTATTACCTCTCAACCACCACGCTCTTGAACCAGTAGGAGTAACTTCATTCAACTTTGCTCAACTTCATTCGTCCCATCACTGATCTGTTCCCACAACTTACAGATTTATTTTCAAGGACTCTTCATCTAATGTTCTTGATATTCATTGTTTATATATTTATTATTATTATTTCTTTATTTTTCTTTTATATTTGCAGAGTGTGATGAATTTTGCACACTGGTTGTCTATCCTATTGGGTGTGATCCTCATTGATTCTATTATATTTCTTGGATTTACTGAGCATGCCTGCAAGAAGACGAATCTCACACTTGTATGTGGTAACATACATGAACTTTGATAATAAATTTACTTTGTAAGAGTTGAGCAGAGCCACTATTTAAGAAAGAGAAAATTACTGATTGCAATGAGATTTTGAAACTCTCTTCCTCAAATGATGAAGGAAGCAAGATGCTTAACTATTTTTTTAAGGCTGAGATAAATAGACACATGATAAACAAGGGATGAAATAGTATTGTGATTATACAAAGAAAATTGAGCTGTAAACAAATAGGCCAAGATCTTACTAAATGGCAGAAGAGGCTTCAGAGGCCAAGTGGTGTATTCTAGCTCCTTATTCACATAATGAAATGTTTGTGTATACTACTGAGCCGTAACATCAGTATTACCATCATTTTAAATGTTAAAGTCAAGCCACTATGGAAGAGCACAAGGAACAGAATAGCCTATTTCTCTTCTTAAATTCATTGTTTTGTACAAAGGTAACCTGCTTTCAGTTTGAAGATCAAGGGGGCTACTCCAAGTGTTCTGGTCAATATTTTAATGTTTATGCTTCACTTCATATTACCAAAACAAGTTGTCCAGTCATCGTCACATAGGTTTTGTATTGCAGTAGCTTGCTGTATGAAAAAAAACTGCCACACTTACCCCATTATTTTAGTAGTTGGCTTTGTTGACATGTGAAGTCTACCATATAAAATAGAAACACAGGAAGTATTCAGCAGGCCAGCATTTTGTATATTTAGCAGAGTATCTCTGTGTGCCAGAATATTATTTTCTTTGAAGGTGAATGAGCGCAGCTTGTGGAAGGTGAGGTGGAATTTCTTTAGCCAGCAGGTTGTGAATCTGTGGAAATCAGTGCCATGGATGGTGGAGGCCAGATCATTGGGTATATGGAAAGTGGATGTTGATAGGTTCTTGATTAGTAAAGGCATCTAAGGTTACAGGGAGAAGGCGGGAGAATGGGGGTTGAGAGGGGTAATAAATTGGCCATGATGGAATTGCAGAACAGATTTGATGGGCCAAATGGCCAAATGCTGCTCATATTTCTTATGGTCTAAGGTGGTATCTTAATGTGCAGACATGTATAGGAGTGGTGAGTGAGATTTTTTAGAGCATGAGGAAAATAGCAACCTACCTGCAGTGTATTTGTCATTATTTTTAATACAACTTTTTGTGACACCCCCACCCCATACTTAAGCAAGGGGAAGAATTATCTTTGCATCAACCCAAAAACCTCCTTAGGAATGTTATATATTACAATGAGATCTCCTCTTATTCTTTCAGCTTCAGCAAGGTCTCGTCTTATTTTTCCCCAGATTCTGGAGAATATTGGCCCATCTGCTTCATCTTATTTCATAAGCAAATTGCCATGAATCAAAATTGTCTTTGGACTCCCTCATTCTTAGTGTTTCTTTCCTAAGGTTCATAGACTAGACTAGTACATAATATTCCAGGTCTGATCTCAAAAGGCTTATATATAATTGCAGTAAGATAACTTGGCTCTGTGACTGGAAGTCTGTTCAAGATGGAGCTGTGCTGTGCCACAGAGAGGAAGCAGCAGCTATGAAAGGAGAGGCTGAACAACCAAAAGACCCAGCCACAACCTCTGCCACCACTTACTTTTGCCCACATTGCACCAGAGTGTGTGGATCCCAGACTGTCTCTACAGCCACCTGAGGACCCAGCAATAGAAAATCCCCTCAGTGAATAACATACTTTACACTGCTATTACTCTTAGACTAAAATTCTCTATAAGAATTGTCAGCATATCATCTGCCTTTCTAGTTGCTTGCTCTGCCTCCATGTTAACAAGTGCATCTACATAATGGCCAGCTCCCTCTGTAATTTAACACTTTCATCATTTAAAGAAATATGCTACATATTAACCCAGGTAGATGACTTCACACTTTTTCTAGTCTTCTTCTAATTTGCCACAAGCAGTCTTCTGTTGGGTGGCTCTCTCCCAGCTTAAGAGCAAGGTCAAACCAACCCCCAGTAAAGGATGAAGCCCAGTACAGGTATTTGTTTACACTGACACACCACCCTTGTTGTCATGGGCTAACATTTTGGTACTACTCAAGTGGATAAGTCAAGGGTATACCAGGGTAGACAAAACAATAAAATGTCTTCTTTTTTCCATAACATTTTCTGATGTTCTTAACTTCCTTTAGGCTCTTTGCGGATATTGAAGAAAGCAGGGTTCCTTCATGCTCCAGACAAATATCAATTATCTTGTGTGTCAGTACTATCAAAAGTTCTGGTACATAAACACATAAGCACATTGTGCTGGCTGTCCATCCAACCAAGAAGCCTAGTCCAATTACACAGTTTCAATAAGTCCTTCAAACACAGTAGAAAACTGATGTTTTCATAACACCTGAAAAGACACTTTTGCAAATAAACAGGAAATGCAAGTTTACTTGGATAAGATGTCATAAAGATACTGCAGATTTATTTGAGGGCTCCAGCAATTGTCATCTCAATCATTGCTGGCCTCAGCTGAAGAGTAAAGGCATAACATTTACTTCCTGGTGCATTTGGTTAAAGGAAGTAAAAGGAGCACTTAACTAAAATCAAAAACAACTTCACATTCAACAAAAGATACCCCAGATAAAAATGAATGAGGGCATCCTTATTATCTTTAATGGCATCAAAATATTAACTGCCTTTCAGTCAACCAGTTCAGTGCACTGGAGAAATAAAATATTCCCTATGACATCGAGGGCAATTTTAAATTGGAGCAAAACATTTTGATGAGAGGGGTAGTGTGGTGCAAATGAACAAGAATAGATGACAGATTAAATGATGTGTAGGGCTCCTGCTGATGTAAGTGAATATTGCAGTGAATGTGTATTACAGAAATGAAGCAGACAGTGATAATAGTTGTACATCTCAGTGTCTCACCTATGTCTGTAATGAAACTGAATTTATACACCTCTCAAACAAAGCTGTAATCTAGAGTGGATGATATAACCACTGTGTCTGAAGGGCCCTATCTCAGAAGTGCTCCAACATTTTCTGGACCTTGAAATAGAAGGGCAATCATCTCTGTTAAAATAGGGCAATTTTAGTAAAATATATAAACAACTTATAATTAGATTTAGAATTAATGCGGTAGAAATGTATCCTCTGTCATGTATTACCAGAAACTTGGTTAAGTATACTTCAATATTTCTCAGGAAACTCAACCCTATCCAAAAGGAAGAAAAGTGTTGCCTCATCATTATTTTCTGTATTAATTTCTACATCTCTGGTGCACAGTTGTTACAGTATGCATCATCAACAAAATGGACTCAATTTACTCATCTGGGCTCCTCTAAAATCAGCTTATAAATTCCAGACTTTTACAACCAGGCACTGTAAGAGAATGGGTATATCACTGGTATTGCTACAGTCATTCTTTATCCTAACTTAGAAATATGGTTCTGGTCCTCCATCCCCACAGTGTCTAAATCCTGGAATTCCCTCAGCAGCAGCATTGTGGGAGTACCTTCACAAGAGTTGTACGAAGGTAGATTACCACCACCTTCTCAAGGACAATAAGGGGTGTGCAATTTAGTCCTGGCTTTACCACTGATACTCAAAAGAACAAAGAATTGATAGGTAGGAGCTTTACATTTCTGAAATGGAGTTCAACCAATATATTTCTCAATGAGTCACAGAAAAAAGTTGTTTTTTTCTCCAGGCAGACATTTGTTGACCATTCACACTTGTGTTTGAATTGACTGGAGGAATATCTTGCTTGCCTAATTCAAGGTCATGTTCAAATTTAATTATGATTTAACCATACACGAATACCCATGATATAACACAACAAAACAGTATTCCTCCAGGGCCAGTGTTCAAAACACAGTCTCAGCAGTCATACACAGCGCAAGGCACATATAGCACATATAAGATAGCAGTAAACATATAGCCAAGTCCCTGAGTGACAGTCTGGTATATCGGAGCATAAATATTGTCAGCAGGAACAATCCCTCAGCACTCCGCTACTGAATACACACACACAATACAGCTTGTCTTCCACAGAGCGAACACTGGAGGGCAGCACCAATGGAAGAAGCCTGGCCCCAATCCAGCAGGGACACTGCACCACACTACCTCCAGGAACTCCCTTCTTGGTGGCTGCAATAGGTGTGATCATGGCATGAGGACTAATCTTTGCTACAACTGAATCCATGCCCCGCCATCAGTCTCACTAATGAACAAGTGAACCAAACTTGAAGTGTGCTACATTACCAATGTCCAACAGGGTCTTGCATTCACAAGAAAAAACATCCAAGACAATCACTCACTATTAGACTGCACACCACCTTCGTGGACCAACTCTGTCGCCTTTATGTACCAGGCAGCAAAGCGGTTGCACCAAGTCTAGCTCCTCCATCTCCTTTGCTAATCAGCAACTTGCTGATGGGTAGACCTGCAGTACTTGAAAGTCGTAATATCCAGCAGTGTTTCATGATCATAAAAAGCATTTAAAAGGATAAAAACAACTTTGATTGGCCCCACAGAGGCTGCTGTGTCCAATCACACCACTATCTTTCTAGAATAAAATACAGTCGGTATGAAATAAAATACTATTTATTGTATTTTATGCATAATTTATTTTGAGTAGATAGGAGCCACAGTATTAGACAATATTAAGAAGGATATTACAGTTACATGATCCCAAGAAGTCTAAAGTACTCAGCTCTGCTAGTATAGGGTTACCAAAACTCTTCAGAAAATGTGATAGAAATCAACAATCTGGGTTTGTTGGCTTGTGGACTAATGCAGGGAACTCTGTGGTAATTCATCAGATATGGTTTACCACCAGCTCCTTCCTGATCCTTATAGGACCAGCACTTTCAGAGAGTGAGGGGCTGGAATGATTACTAAATTCCTAAATTCAAGAATAAATAGATAAAGCATAGCCGGGAAAAAGAGGGACTGTAGCTGGCAAAGGACATAAATGGAGCATAGGAGGAGACAATGGTGCCTAACGGCTCGGTGGTGGGTGCCGGTGCTTTTTTTGCTGTTGGAGGAGGAGGGGTTGTTGCTTTGCTGCTGCTTACGTGTGGGGGGGAGAACTGGGGTGGGCTGTGGGTTCGAACATTCAACTGTCATTCATTCTTTGGGGGCTCTTCCCTTTTCCGTAGATGGTTGCGGAGAAAAGGTATTTCAGGATGTGCCTTACATACATTTCTCTGGCATTAAATGTACCTTTGGAAGCTTCAAAATGGACCTGACTAGGACAATCTGAGAAACCAGGTTTGAGAAGGACAAGGATACAAGAAGATACAATTTGCCTTGAGGGCAGTACAAATCAAAAATTCCCAATATAACGTCTGAATTGAAGAGTTATAGAATGAGAAGAATTTATTTTCCAACAGCCGTTGACAATCATCTAGAGCTTAAAAGAAAAAGGCCTGATGAGGGCATAAAACAGAGCCCAGGATCACTGTCAACCCTAAAGAGGAACGTATACAGTTAGTGTAACATTATTTGAGTAATAAAAGAGAGGGGAAATAAAGTATGTAAATTAATTTTACACAATCATAATCTATAGATTGACTACTGTTTATAAGATATCTCTGAATGGTATGCATTTTATGTTTGGGAAATTAATGAATAACTCTCTATATAGACCAAAACTTCATTAGGTACCTCCAGTACATAATAAAGTAACCACTGCGGGTGCATGTGTGTGCTTTCTGCTGCTCTAGCCCATCCACTTCAAGGTTCAACACATGGTGCATTTGGAAATGCTCTCCTGCACCCCACTGCATTAATGCATGGTTATTTGAGTTAGCTGTCAGCTTGAACCAATCTGGCCATTTTTCTTTGACCTCCCTCATTAACAAGGCATTTATCCCACAGAACTGCCATTCACCTGGATTTTTTTTTTTTTTTTTTGCACCATTCTCTGTTGCACATGGAAATCCGAGGAGGTCAGCAGTTTCTGAGATACTCAAACCACCCCATCTGGCACCAACAATCACTCAACAGTCAAAGTCACTTGGATCACTTTTCTTCCCCATTCTGGTGTTTGGCCTGGACAACAACTGAACTTCTTGACCATGTCTGCATGCTTTGATTGATGCTTTTATGCACTGAGTTGCTGCCACAAGATTGGCTGATTAGATATTGGTATTAACGAGCAAATATGTACCTAATAAAGTGGCTACTGAGTGTTCATACTGCTTATATGTAGGCATGATGCATAGGATAGTCTTAACTAATGATATAATCTTTTTTCAAAACAGAATATTTAGTTTTTTTAAAATATATTTATACTGTAGCACTGATCAGACAATCAGGAAGAAACTTCATTCACTTCTTAAATATAACCTCTCACAGGATTATCAACTGAAGGTGCAAAGAGAGAATTTGTTTTATTGTCCATGCAAGTGATAGCATATTTAACATTGCAATGTTTTCTCAAGACTGTGGTAGAATGCCAGCCCTTTTTGCGTTCCAGGTTCTAAAGCAGAACCTTAATTCATTGCATCCTGACATTGAGATGAGAAGCAAACATGTACCTACAGCTCATAACAATGTTGTGGGGCTGCAAACTGAATTCCTCAACCATGCTGAACAATTTTGCAAGGTTCCCTTTTGTGTGAAAAAAACAGAAGAACCATCCTTCCAAAGAAAAAGAATATTCCTTGAAGGACTTTACAAGAATTCCTCATGTGATTCCTCCAGCTGTATTAAAGAAACAAAACAATGTTCCATATATGTACTTGCTTCAAGCAGTCAGGCTTAATCGTTCTGGGGGGTCCATTGTTTTAGGTTGGTGGTACAGTGCAGCAAATCTATTTCAGTACTCAACACACCGGCATTGCCTTATGTATGCCATTGTTCTCTGTATCAAGCAGAACATGGTCATCTCACCTTAGCACATTGTTTCATCTTTAAAGAATTGCACAGTTGGGCCCATTGTTCTTGAAATAAAGGAGGCAACTAGAATTTCACGTAGAGCTTTGATTGTTGCAATGAATCTCTACATAGCAGCGCTTGTCCGAACAGTTGTTCCATATATGGAGAACAAATAGTATGCAAAGTCCTTGTTCCAACTGTAATGATCAATATCCTTGCTGGCGATTGAAATACAAAGAATAGAGTCAGGAAAGCATTGTTTTATCCATGAAGACAGCTCAACGATATTTGTTGGGACTATTTTTCATTTCACTGGCCAGCAAATTAAGCCAAAAACTTCTGTAGTTTAAACTAAAGTCATGAAACACAGAAAGATACTGGGCTATATATGGATATTTCTATAAAAGGTTTGAGATAAGACTAACCGAATAAAGTTCCAGTGTACTTCAAAAGCAGAAAAGATTTCTGAGATTTAAACAATTTTGACACCACCATGGGAGGCAAAAAAGATTGTTATATTGTGCAAGACATGCAAATTTGTTTTAATCATACTCTGTAATTTAACAATAAGGAATATTTGCTCAGCAGTGGGGCATCCAAGAATTTTCCTGTAAGTCATGTTAAACAAACATTCTCCCATGGTTCATTCTCCTCTCCCATCAGATTTCTTCTTCTCCAGTCCTTTAACTTTCCCACCCTCCTGTCTTCACCTATCACCATCTAACTTGTCCTCCTTCCCCTCCACCCAACTTTTTATTCTGGCATCTTCACCCTTTCTTTCCAGTCCTGATGAAGGGTCTCAATCTGAAATACTGACAGTTTATTCATTTTCATAAATGATATCTGACCTCCTAAGTTCCTTCAGCATTGTGTGTGTGTGTGTTGCTACTGGCTGTACATGCATTTTGTTGTTCTTTCATTATTGCAAGGTCCATATAATGGTGATCTTTACGAGAATATCTTCACCAAAACAAATGCAGAATTTTATGATATCAGTATTTTCTCAGGGGTAATAGGGCAGGTAATAAATGTTCCTCTTCCTGTAAACTAGTAGGTAAAGGATTGTCCTTGCATGGGATTTAATGTGTTAGTTAATTAGGTGGGACAGTGGATGTTATGTTCCTACATGTCTCCTTGGAGTACCTCAGCAATCAAGTAACATCTGTAGGGAAAAGGAATCACTGCTGTTTAAGGCAAGAACCCGAATGCAGGGTTTTGACCCAAAATATCAACCCATTGAGTTCCTCCAGCAGATTGACCATAAGATATAGGAGCAGAATTAGGGCATTTGACCCATTGAGTTTGTTCTGTCATTTCATCATGGCTGATACATTTTCCCTGCCAGACCCAATATCCTGCATTCTCCCCATATTCTTTCATACTAATCAAAAGTCTCTTAACCTCTTCCTTCAATATACCCATTTATTTTGCCTCCAAGCTTGTGGCAATGAATTCCACAGAATCATCATTCTTGGGCTGAAAAAATTCCACCTCATCTCTTTTCTAAGAGAATACCCCTCTATTTTTTGAGGCTGCATCCTCTGCTGTTAGACTCCCCACGAAGGAAAACATCCTCTCCACATTCACTCTATTGAGGCCTTTCAACATTTGATAGGTTTCAATGAGGACACTCCTCATTCTCCTTTGGCAATCCTGCTTCTTACTTCCTCGAAGAATTCCAACAGATTGTCAGGTAAGATTTTCCCTAAAGAAAACTATGCTGACTATGGCCTATTTTATCATGAGCCTCCAAGTATTCCAAAACCACGTCCTTAATAGTCGACTCCAACATCTTCCCAGCCACCGAGGTCAGACTAATTGGCCTATAATTTCTTTTCTCTGGCTCTCTCCATTCTTGAAGAGTGGAATGCCATTTGCAATTTTCCATTTCTCCAAAACCATATCAGTTATCTTCTCTTGACTCTCTTCTACAGTTTATGAATCTGAAGAAACTTTTTGGTATCCTCTTTAATATCATTGGCTAGCTTAACTTCGTATTCCACCTTTTCTTTCTTTATGACTCTTTTAGCTGACTCCTGTTGTTTTTTAAAAAAACTTCCCGTCCTCCTACTTCCCACTATTTTTGGTCTATTCTGTACCCTCTCTTTTGCTTTTATGTTGCCTTTGACTTCTCATATCAGCTACTGTGCTGAAGTTTTATGACTTGAATCACTATTAAATGCAGAATGAAACTGTCCATATTAAAAGACGCACAGAAAATTGATTTTGTTTTTTTTTTACTAGAATTTAGATAACTGGATCAAAGCATTTAACCAAACTGCTCTGTGTAGATGCCAGTGTTCCACCCAAAATTACGACCACCCTATCTTAACCAACTCTATCTTCTTCACTCTTGTTCCTCACCTGTCCTCACTGAAAAAAACATTTGCACTGTTTGTCTCTTAGCTCAATCTGACACTCGGTTCTATTCTCCAATCAAACAATCTCCTGAGAAAGATGTTTCTCATGAATTCCTGATTTTACTGATGTCCAGGTTCCTAAGGTCATCATAACCAGGGGTAGTAGTGGAGACGAGCTCCCACTACCAATAAAGTCCTCTAAATGGCGTGCAACTCTAACAGCCTCTGACAACCAAGTTCAATTCTTGGCCTTCACGTGTGAATTAGCTACTAGGCTTGGCGGAAGTATTTCTACTGACAAGGGAAGGGGTAAAAGCAGACCATTGGCATCTCAAATCCAGTTGCTTTGGGCAGGTGGGGCTCATCAGCCTTGGACGGCAGCCCACCTAGGAAAAGGAAAACTCTGATTTTAAACCTCTGCAGCCTTGCGGCCATACACACCGATGGGAAAGACTTCAGGTGTAAACCCTGAGGAAGAAATCTACAGCCATGGTCCCAATGACAGTTTGATATTGTGTACAACTTCACTCTGGCAACCTCCGCGAAGACACTGGTGCCAAGCTGTATTGGCGTTTGCCCTTCCCTTGGACTACATCAGTGACATGGAGAGGGGGAACCTACTGCCTGGGCAACAACCGGTTCTTCAAATCTTCACACCCAGGATTGTGCCCTGGAGAGGACACAGTCCACAAGAGATGCAAACTCATGAACCCCTTGGATTAACGGTTGCCTACTACTGATGCCCAGTAATTTTAGAATTGTATGTACAGTTAAAGTGCCAAAATTACTTACACTAATGTTGACAAGTAATAAGCAAACTGATCCTTTGTGAAATGTCACTTCACATCAATTGCCATTACTATTCACCATAACTTGGTTTTCTGCCACCTGATATTTATTCTAACGTATGGCTTCTGACCAAATACAATGTTTTTAATCATAAGTCTTTTCTAGTCAGCTTCATCAGAAACCATCTGGAACTACATTTGTGAGATCCTTATATTTCATCCATTCAAACCCAGAAGATTCTCCCTTACAGAATTCACAAATCACAGTCCAAAAATCACCCTTACAGAGTTTGTGTGGAGAAGAAAATGAAGTAAACACAAAGAACTAGAAGAATGACAAGTTCTGCCAAATTTTGTATCTGTCACTTCCATTTCTTGAACAATGCACAAAAACTATGACAGGTTTTTCTTTAGTGTGGTGGGTATTTTTTGTAGCAAGTTATATCATTAAACTGTTGGTCATGCATTTTATATGCAGTTAAATATGTGTACCTCCTTTCAAGCTGAAGGCTGGAAAGTATTCAGTGGAGAAAAAAAGGCACCACCCACCTTTACCCTCCCATGTCCCAAATAGCTCCATCTTCCTTCATTTTTGTCCTCTCTCCTTATCTGTCCCTACATATAAGCATTACTTTCCAGAATTCAATTTGGCTTTTCAACATCTGCAGTCACTTCTGCTGGCTACTAAGGAGACTTTCTTTGGAAATTGACAAAGCAATCTCTTAAGTGGCCCCGCTACCACAAACCAGCAACTGCAGTGGCATCATTACTGTTGAAAGAAAAACATTTCATAGGAATACATTTCCTCTTAGAACATGGGATTCAATGGGAAATACAATTTCACTTTATGCAAAATCATGATGCTATTGGTTTTCCAGAATGCAACTCTCCAAAATACGGGAGGCACTTGTTGACTCAGTTGCATTTCTTTGTCTATGCTGTTTGATACTTCTATAAGAAATTCAATAGGATTGTTTCTATTTCAATATAAGTTTTTCTCTGACATTTTTGAGTAAGGATTTCATTAATTTTCCTGCTACTGATATCACAATAATTGTTCTATAAATCTCCACAATTCTGCTGGCTTCTTCAAGTTGTACAAATAGAAAAACCAGCATCAGCAAGACTTCTGGCATAAGTCTTGATTTTTCACTGTCTCCTGATTAGATTCTTCTTTTGTGAATGGATGCATTCCAAGAGTTTTCAGTGGTTTGGTTATGAATTATATTGCTTTTTCTATAACAACGGATTTTAATCTTTTTGATCTCATCTACTACTGTCATGCTTTCCTTGTTAATCATCTTGAATCAAGTAACAGTTTAATTGTTCTGCCATCTGATTGCCACAACCTGAGAGTTTATCTTGTACAGCCCGAAGTGGCCTTTTCCTTTTATTGTTTGTCTTTTTGGAGTACACTACTATTTTTACAATTCTGACTCAGTTATGTAAATTGCAGACAAGATCCAGCACTTTGTGCTATGAACTAAGTAACAAAGAAATCCTAAACACACTGCAAAATATGTATTACCTTTCAAGTTCTCAGAGTTCTTTCTTTCGTTGGTAGTAATCAGAGTTAGCATTGTTGATCCCTTCTTATCATTTATACCAAACTAAAGAAATCCTTTTATTTTCTTCCTCAACATGTCTCTTCTTTCCAAAGCTGATATGTGTATCAATATATATATATGTTCCCCTTTTATCACCAATCCAGAATGCTGCCTGAATTAAAGGGTATGAACTATAAACAGAGGTTGGACAAATTTGAGTTGTTTTCTCTGGTGCAACTGAGGGGACACCCAGTACAATATTAAAATACTATGAGAGACATGGATAGAGCAGAAAGTTGGTATCTTTTCTTCTTCCCGGTGTTGAAATATCTAATTCTAGAAGTCATGATTTTAAGGAGAGAGGGAGTAAGTTCAATGGTGAGTGCAGAGAAGGTTTCGTCACACACAGCCTGGAAAGCGTTGCCAAGGGTAGAGGGGCAGGAATGAGAGAGATGCTTAAGACTCTCTGAATGTGTAGAGAATGCAGGGTTATGGACATTGTACCGGCTGAAGGGATTAGTTTAGTTAGGTATTTAATTAATAGTTTAATTAGTTTAGCACAACATTGTGGGTTCAAGAGCCTGGTCTTGTGCTGGAATATCGAAAGCTCTATTTTTTATTTATGTTAAATGCTGTAACATTTAATCACACACCATTCTTAACATTGCCTTATTTTAGATGTCCCCGCTAGATCTGGCTCTTTAACATCAATGAGGCAAATTCAACGATACATAATTGGCAAGTTTGCCAGTAATTACTTACTCTCCTCAAATTTCCCAAAAAATGAGAACTCAAATGTTTTTTTTTCAAATTTGACTAAAATTTGAAATAATTTGATATTATTTCTGGGTTATGAGGCAAAGTAATTTAGTTTACAATAACATGCATCGAACTTGATAAACATTTCTTCAAGAAAGTAAGTGACATGCTGAATCCAATTTCAATGGAACACCTAGCATGGTGTGGGGAGTCAGTCAATTCACATACTGCATCCACTTAAGCAAAAGGCAAGTGTGCTAAACTCCATGTGAATTGACATTGTCAAGATATTGCAAAATGTGACTCTTCATCATGTATGACCTTTGCAGATTCATTCTGATTCGAACTTGCCATGTTTAACAAAAGAAGATAGGATTTTATTTGTGTAACACAGGTATAATGACTTGAGTTAAGATGGCTTAAGTATAAAAAGTTCATCTAAATATTGGCTAAGACATCAGAGTTGAACATGGACTGTCTAATTAGTCCATTAAGTCATTCAACAGATCAGAAATGATTTATTTGTAGTTACTGTACGTATATCCTTACTCCAATCGTAGACAATAGACAATAGGTGCAGGAGTAGGCCATTCAGCCCTTTGAGCCAGCACCGCCATTCACTGTGATCATGGCTGATCATCCACAACTGGTACCCCGTTCCTGCCTTCTCCCCATATCCCTTGACTCCACTATCTTTAAGAGCTCTATCTAACTCTTTCTTGAAAGCATCCAGAGAATTGGCCTCCACTGCCTTCTGAGGCAGAGCATTCCATAGATCCACCACTCTTTGGATGAAAAAGTTTTTCCTAAACTCCATTCCAAATGGCCTACCCCTTATTCTTAAACTGTGGCCTCTGGTTTTTGACTCCCCCATCAGGAACATGCTTTCTGCCTCTAGCGTGCCCAATCCCTTAATAATCGTATATGTTTCAATCAGATCCCCTCTCATCCTTCTAAATTCCAGTGTATACAAGCCTAGTTGCTCCAATATTTCAAAATATGACCAATTTATTAAGTATACCCATGTACACACTCATTAATGCAAATATCTAATCAGCCGAACATGTGGCAGCAACTCAATCCATAAAAAATCATGCAGACATGATCAAGAGGTTCAGTTGTTATCCAGGCCAAACATCAGAATGGAGAAGAAATGTGATCTAAATAACTTTCTGGTGCCAGGTGGGGTGGTATGAGTATCACAGAAACTGCTGATATCCTGGGATTTTCACGCACAATAGTCTCTGGAGTTTACAGAGAATGGAGTGAAAAACAAACAAAAATTACAGTGAGAGGCAGTTTAGTGGAAGAAAGTGCTATGTTAATGAGAGAGGTCAGGGAGAGTGGTCAGACTGGTTCAAGCTGACAGGAAAGTGACAGTAACTCAAATAACCAAAAGTTTTGTGTTGAACAGCATCTCCCAATGCACAACACATCAAACTTTGGAGTTGATGGATTAATGCAGCAGAAGACCATGATCATACACACAATGGCCACAATATTAGGTACAGGAAGTACCTAATAAATTGTCTACAATATATATTGGAATGAGATCACATCTCATTGAAAGTGAATATTCTTAAGTGGGATCAGCATAGTAATGAAAAGAGTACAAGACGATGCCAAACTTCACTGAATAAATCATGTTAGTATAAATAAAAATGAAATTGAAAGATGTCCATAGGGTTTAGTTGACTTAATGTGCATTCTGGGCAAGGAGGATAGAACAACAATTAATGAGCTATCATCAGGTAATCCTCCACTCGGTCTCACATGACTTAGCCTACAAAATCAGATGCCAAGGTGAATACTACAGGGAAAAGAGCTTCATCAAATTCAATCAAAGCAGCAATCTCCAAGTCAGATGCAATTATGCACAAATTGGATAGCGAACAGGTCAGACCACATTTGAGCATAATGACCTGTTCTTGTTATCAAAAAGACCTGAACATTAAAGGTGAAGCCTTGGGCATTGAAGTCATGGAAGCTTTCATCTTAGGCAGTGTCTCCAGATGGAAGATGACTTGCTTCTAATTCTGTGATGCGGGTTCTGACGTGGCTAATATGGCCACAGCGGAAATTGCAAACTCTTCCGCTGAAGTGGCAGGAGGAGGCTTTCATTAGTTTATGAGGTAGTGCACTCTTTCCACTACTCATGAAGGGCTTCTGTATCTTCCTGACGAATGGCCTTGAGGTTCTCAATCCCAATCTGAAAGCACATTCCACAAACAAAAGAAAATCTGTCGATGCTGGGAATCCAAGCAGCACTCACAAAATGCTGGAGGAACTCAGCAGGTCAGGCAGCATCTACGGAAAAGGGTACAGTTGACATTCCAGGCTGAGACCCTTCATCAGGACTGGAAAAAAAGATGAGGAGTCAAAGTAAGAAAGTGCAGGGAGAGGAGGAAAAACAACAAGGTGATAGGTGATAACGGGGTGGGGGGGAGCAGGAGGAGTGAAGTAAAGAGATGGGAAGTGAAAGGTGAACAAAATACAGGGCTGGAGAGGGGGTATCTGATAGGAAAGGTCAGAAGGCCGTGAGAAAAAGAGAAGAGGTGATGGATGGGTAGGGAGATAAGGTGAAAGAGGGAAGTGGGAATGGGGAATGGTGAAGGATGGTGGGGAGGCATTACCAGAAGTTCGAGAAATCAATGTTCAGGTTGGAGGCGACCAGATAGAATATAAGGTGTTGCTCCTTCAACATGAGTGTGGCCTCACCATGACAGTAGAGGAGGCCATGTCAGAATGGGAATGGGAAGTGAAATTAAAATGAGTGGCCACTAGGAAATCCCACTTTTTTTGGCAGATGGAGTGTATGTGCTCAGCAAAATGATCTCGCAATCTGCCAGGTCTCACCAATATACAGGAGGCCTGAATACAGTAGATGATCACAACAGTCTCACAGGTAAAATGTCACCTTACCTGGAAAGACTGTTTGGGCTGCTGAATGGTAGTGAGGGAGGAGGTGTAGGGGCAGGTGTAGCACATGGTCTGTTGGCAAGGATAAGTGTCAGGAGGGAGATCAGTGGGGAGGGATGAATGGATAAGGGATTTGTATAGGGAGTGATCTCAGTGGAAAGCAGAACATGGGGCAAGGGAAAGATGAGCTTGGTGGTGGGATCCTGTTGGAGATGGTGGAAGTTACAGAGAATTATGTGCTGGATGCGGAGGCTGGTGGGTTGGTAAGTGAGGACAAGAGGTGCTCTATCCCTGGTGGTATGACAGGAGGATGGACTGAGGGCAGGTGTGTATGAAATGGATGGGATGCGGTTGAGGGCAGTGCTGATGGTTGAGGAAGGGAAGCTCCTTTCTTTGAAGAAGGAGGACATCACCTTTGTTCTGAAATGAAAAGCCTCATCCTGACAGCCAATGTGACGGAGGTGGAGGAATTGTGAGAAGGGGATGGCATTTTTACAAGTGACAGGGTGGGAAGATGTGCAGTCTAAGTAGCTGTGACAGTTAGTGAGTGTATGATAAACATCAGCAGATAAGCTTTCTCCAGAGATAGAGACAGAGAGATCGAGAAAGGGGAAGGAGGTGTCAGGTAAATTTGAAGGCAGGGTGGAAGTTGGAGGCACAGTTGATGAAGTCAATGAGCTCTGCATGGGTGTAAGAATCAGCACCAATACAGTCACCAATGATTGCGAAGGAAAAGTTGGGGAGTGATACTGGCATAGGCTTGAAACATAGGCTATTCCACGTAGCCGACAAAGTACTCCTTCACCACTTTAAAGGGTTATGGGCCAGGAATCAACGGAAATGTTGCATTTCTTCATGGAAGCTTTGAGTACTAACATCAAACCTTCCCCCTGTCCACCTGTTAAAGTCCTTCCATTACAGAGCTGGGAGTGGTTTGGGAAATTAGCATGCAAATAACATGGTCAGCACAAATTAGCAGACTGATAGTGAGTAGGTTCTCGGGGCTGGAAAGGTTGGGCTTTAAGAGGAGACATACATGTCTTATTAAACATTGCAGTGCATTTGTAGGATTTTACGATTGTAAAAAAACATCAGTGCTTTGAGATGCCTGCTATAGGTACTCCAGGCCTCAGAAGCACATTCCTCAGTCAAAAAGCTGATCATTATCATGGGTCTTTATTTTGAGCCTTGTAGTGCTGGCGTGGATGCTGTGTAGCTTCCGTCCTGATGGGAGTGGGACAATCAGTCCATTAGCAGGGTGGGTTTCATGATGTTACTGGCCATTTTCCAGTAGCTATCTGTAAGTAAGTCCTTGATTGTGTGTAGGCTGAAGTCAGTGATGCCTTGGGCAGTTTTGACCACCTGTTGTAAAGCCCTCCGATCTGCCACAGGGCAGTTTCTGTAGCAAGCAGTGATACAGCTTGTTAGGATGCTCTCCACTGCGCATCAGTAGAATGACGCAAGTATGGATGTGCAAGGTCCAGCTCTCTTCATCCTCTTCAGAAAGCAGACGTCTTGGATATCTGTCTTGACCGTGTAGGATGCATTCTGGCACCATGAGAGGTTGTGTATGATGCGCACTCTCAGTAGTTTGAAACTGCTTGCAGTTTCCACTGCTGTACCGCCAATGTAAAGGGCTTGTGAGTGGCACGAGGTCTCCTGAAGTTGATAACCATCTCCTTTGTCTGGCTGACAAAGATGATATTTGCCTGGCACCAGGCCTTGAGCTCTTCCACCTCCCCTCTGCAGGGTGTCTCATTGTTGTTGGTAATGAGACCCACCACCGTCGTGTAGTTGGCGAATTTGACATTGTGATTGCTCAGCTGTTTGGCTGTGCAGTCATGAATGAGCAGAGAGTACAGCAATGGGCTTAGCACACAGCCCTTGGGGGCACGTAGGATGATGGGGAGGGAGGAATATTTGTGCTTCCTGACTATCTGAGGTCTGAGCTCTGTCTAAGGCACATCCTAAACATTCAACTCACAAAATCCCTTGAAGCTGAGTCCAATTTTTTTAACATCATCATTCTGGCTACATTTTGTAGCTTTTTCTTATTGTAACATTATTGTAACTCATTCTCATTGTGCTAATGGTGGAGTCGTCGGAAAGCAGAGAAAGAAAGCAAGCAAGTTTTTTTCAGGGTTGTGATGGAGGCATTTAGGTTAAAACATGACAGATGCTGGAGGTTTGAAATACAAACAGAAGATATTCAGAAAGCATTCAGCAGGTCAGGCAACATCTGTGGCAAGACATTTAAAATTAAGGACTGTTGATTAGATTTTGAAATAACAAAATTCGAAGTAAATTTATTATTAAAGTGTGTGTGTGTGTGTGTGATCATATACAACCCTGAGATATATTTTCTTGCAGACATACTCAATAAATCCATAATGGAATAATAACCATAATGTCATCAATGAAAGACAGCAGCACCTTGGGTATTCAACCAGTGTGCAAAAGATAACAAACCATGGAAATGCAAAAAGAAAGAAAGAAAGAAATAATAATAATAATAATAATAATAATAATAATAATAATAATAATAATAATAATAATAATAATAATAATAATAATAAATAAGCAAAAAATATTGAGAATATGAGAAAACAAGCATGCTTTAAGTTGCAGGGAGATGGAGAGGTAGGGAAAATGGGATGTATCTACATGAAACTATGGAGCAAAGTTGCCAATGTAACGATTTACCTTTAGAACTTGCAATCAGAAACAGAAACAAGATTAGGAAACATCAGCAGCTGCCTGACTGGTTCTGGTGGTCTTTCTCACCAATGATTTTGCTATTGGCATAGAATAGATAAACCAAACACTATGCCCACTAATGTTAGATTAATGTGAGAAGACTGCTGTAAACTGGGTAGTGAAAACCACACAACTTGCAGTGCATGGTAGCCTAGTGGACAGTGTTACACTTTACCGCACCAGTGACCCCCAATCAAGGTTCGATTACTACTACTGATTGTAAGGAGTTTGTACGTTCTTCCTTTGAGCTTCCTCTGGGTACACTGGTTTCCTCCCACGTTCCAAAATGTACAACTAGGGTTAGGATTAGTAAGTTGTGGGGATGCTACGTTGGTGTCGGAAGCATGGCAAAACATGCAGCCTGCCCCCTGCACAAGCCTTGAGCTGTGTTAGTTGTTAATACAAAGGGCACATTACACTGCATGTTTTGATGCACATGCAACAAAGCTGATCTTCAAAAAGACTATATGTATCCAATCTTTAAATAACAAAATAGTCTGTTCTCAAATAACAATGCTTGGAGGCACAGTAAATATTTAATTAAACACACGGGTTTCTGCAGATGCGGGAGATCCAGAACAACATATGCAATATGCTGGAGGAACTCAGTAGGTCAGGCAGCATCTATGGAAATGAATAAACAGTCAACATTTTGGACTGAAACCCTTCGTCAGGACTGGAAAGGTAGGGGGAAGAAGCCAGAGTAAGAAGGTGGGGGTAGAAGGATGAAGTAAGAAGCTGGGAGGTGATAGATGTAAAAGTGTGGAGAAGAAAGGATCTGACAGGAGAGGAGAGAGAAACATGGGAAAAATGGAAGGAAGAAGGGGACCAGGGGGAGGTAATCAGCAGTGGGGAAGAGAAAAGAGGTGGGAGGGGGGAACAGAGTGGGGAGTTGAAGAGGAGGGAAAGGGGAACGGGAAAATTACCAGAAGTGGGATAAATCAATGTTCATGCCATTTGGTTGGAGCCTTCATAGGGAGAATATGAGGTGTTACTCCTCCAAACTGAGAGAGGCCTCATCATGGCAGTAGATGAAACCATGCACTGGCATGTGAGACTTGTGTCCCCGGTGCCTCTCCTCCTTCTCTATCTCCCATGGTCCACTCTCCTCTCCTATCAGATTCCTTCTTCTCCAGCCCTTTAGCTTTTCTACCTATCACCTCCCAGATTCTTACTTCATTCCCCCCCCCCCCCACCCCCAGGCTTCACCTGTCACCTTCTAGCTTGTATTCCTTCCCCTCCCCCCTACCACTTTATTCTGGTTTCTTTCCCCCTTCCGTTCCAGTCCTGATGAAGAATCTCAACCTGAAATGACAATTCTTTATTCTTCTCATAGGTGCGGCCTGACCTGCTGAGTTCCTCACGCACTTAGTGTGTGAACATTTGTATTCAGCCAAGGCAGAAGAAGAGTTTGCATGAGCTGGTTGGATTACAGTCACCAAATACCAGCTTTGAATGGGCATTTTAAAAAATTTCACACATTGATTTCCCAGTCTAAATTCTCCCACATGGGGAAACATTCTCTCTACCCCTATCCTGTTGAGACCAATTACATTTTATGTCAAGCCTCCTCTTATGCTTCTAAAATCCAAAAGATACAAGTCTAATCTGTCCAATCTTTCCTTTTAAGAGAAAGTGCCTATTTCATTAATATGTCTAGTTTTCCCTAAAATGCTCTGTGAATTCATTTCCTTCCCTAAATGATAAGGTGAATACTGAACACATTACCCCAGATATAGTCTCCTCAAGGGCTCTTTACAGCTGAGACATGATCTCCCTACTTTTGAATTCAATTTTCTTTGTGATAACTGATAACTTTCTGTTAAGTTTTGCAATTACTTGTTGTATTGACATACTAGAGTTCTGTGAACAATGTATTAGGACATTCAGATCCCTGAGCATCTCTACAGTTCTGCAATTTCTTGGTATTTAGTTATCTGTCTTCAATATATTCAGCAATTGCTCCTCCATGAATCCCTTGGAAAGAGAATTTTATAGTTTATTTATCCTCTGGGTGAAGAAATTCCTTCTCATTTCAGACTGGAATGAGTGACCCCTTATTTTGAAAGAGTGCCCTCTGACTCACGATACTGAAATATGCTTGATGTATACCCAAGCTATCTCCAACAGGAAAGCCTATCATTACTTAACAGCCTGAGCACACTGTGCATGATCCTCTCAATCACTCAAGATACTTCCCTCAGAATACAGGTGTGCATTTTGATTTGAATTTCGTCCTTTTCCATCTCTGTTTTATAATCAATATATTGTACTCTCTTCTACTTCGATGGGGCTGGGAGAGCAGCTGCCTTGCTGATCCACTGGCTCAGGCTTGATCTCTGGTGCTGACTGTGTGGAATCTGTGCATTCTTTTTAAGATTGTGCATTTCCTCCAGATCATCTGGCCTCCTCCCACATCTCCAATAGCTGCAGGTTGGTAGGTTAGTTGACCACTGTAAACAGCCCCTATTGTGTAGTTTGGAAGAACCTATGAACAATTCATGGAAATATGGGAAGAATAAAATAGAATTAGCAGAGGATTGGCATAAATGTGTTCTTATGTTAGTTAATGACTTTGTGGGCCATAAGTCCTGATGTATCTCTGGGATCTATGCTCCCAGCCAGAAAAAACTTTAGTCTGCTTGTACATTCTCAAATGCTGTTTAAAAAGTGTGTACATCTCAAGGACACCATCTTCCATTCTTCTGTACTCAACAGTACAGGAGCAGAAAACGTCCACCATCTAGTGAAACAGTCCCTTAAACTTTTGCTATATACTCCTTGAAAAAATAAAATGCTAATCCTGGAAGAAGATCAAAGTAAAAGTCTGCACGACATAATTAGGTGTATACAGCTATGGGAAAGGATGAAATTAACTTCAAAAGGCATACATGTCGTCTGAGGAAACCATCTTAAATGACTTGAGCGGGGATCTTGTACAAATTGGCAGGAAGTGAAGTCTGTTCAGGAAATTAGTTTTAATTAACGGTAGACTTTCATGCTCGAGATAGCTTGGGTATAAGCCAAGCAGATTTCCATAAGGAAAAGAAAAAGCAGTGTATTCAAGATGAGAGTTCATTTCCTATGCTTAGGAAAATTTTAGAGGGATATGAGCCATAAGTGGAAAAATGGAACTTACTTAGACAAGTATCTTGGACAGCGTGGATGAGTTTGGCCAAATGACCTATTTCTGTGCTATGCTTTCTGTGCTTGGAGCAAAGAATTGAGAGGCTAAAGTAAAATAAAGGAAAATGAGGCCAATGAAGTATGGCAAATATAGAATACAGTCTGGAAGTGAGTTGTCCTGATTTAAAACCCAGCATCTGAATTGACTATGTGAAGCTCAACAGAAATATTATAAAAATGGACAAATCCTTGAAAAAGGGATGCTGGGAAAAAAACGGGAGAATGGGACCGCCTGGCTTGCTCACAGGCAACACGGCAACAGTTGGTTAAATGTCTATTTTATGATTGCATGATTGTGAAGGTTAGGAATACTGCACAAACATTTTCCTAAATGTCACAGCTTCATTAATAACTCATTATACTTGAGTATTTAGGACCAGTTGAATGGATTAATAGGATTAAACTAAATCTCTGGGTTCAGTTAATATTCAGAACACTGAGTACATGATTATGGATGAGACCTTAAAAATAAGTTCCATGCAGATGCGCATAATAATATGATCTAGTATGTTAATAAAATTCTGTAACAGCACCAAAAAGATTTCTAATCTGGAATAACAGATCCTAATGCTATAATTATTCATTATAATCATTATAGCTTCAAAAAAATAAGCATTGTCATTTAACCTTTTTTTCTCGTGGATTTATATCACAGTTTTGATTCACCACATAAATGTGTCTTTCTGATATTAATTGAAGGCTCTGCTTAGCAAATAACATTGTGTTTAAGGACAGATGTTCAATTAAATCTACTTAATTAAGAGTTTTAAATAATTGATTAGTTCTAACCTTAATCAGTGCTCTGTGTACTGTAGACACTTTGCTTTAAGGTTGGTTAACTGTTTTTAATATGCTGAAGTCATTTTACGCATTGTGTTAATGGCCAAAAATTAAACTTCTCCAATCCATTTCCTTTGCTGAAGACATGGCAAATTTTTAAACAGCTACTGTATTCAATGGAATTAAATTTTTACCAGAATTCATACATTGGTAAATTATTAATATTCTCAATTACTAGACACTGGAATTGACTAGTCAAAGATATTTTAAGATACTTAATTTCAACAATGACAACTCTTATGTGTACAACATAGTTCCATTCATGCAGTCAAGTTGAAAGGTACTTCACAAGATTATTAACAGAGAAAGGATGTGAGGCATGAGTGCTGAAGAGATGTGATAAAAGTGCGAACAACTAGGTAAGTTTTAAGAAATGCTTCAAAGAGAATGAGAGACTTACAGAAGTTTATAGAGTGAATTTGACTATTAAGGATCTTGTCAGTAGAAGATGTAGCACAACAATTAAACGAGAATAATCAGAAGGCCAACATTGAGAAAGTATGGATTTGTCACAGTCATAGAGGTAACAGTACAGAAAGAGGCTTTTAAGTCCATTTTGTCATGCCAGCTAAGTTGGCAACATTTAGCCCACATCCCTCTATACCTTTCCTATCCATGTAACATTTGAAATGTCATAATAGTGCCCATTTCTATCCTTAGCACTACTGGTAGCTCATGCCATATACTCTTCACCCAGTGTGTGAAAAAAGTTGCTCTTCGGTCATTTTAAAATCAGAGTCAGAATCAATCAGGTTTATTATCTCCGGCAAGTGTCATGAAATTTGTTAACTAAGCAGCAGCAGTTCAATGCAATACATAATATAGAAGAACCTATATAACCTACATACTATAGTAGGTTAGTACCCAAGATAGAGCCAACTAAATTTATGACCCTCTTCAGCTTCTTTTGATTTGGTGCAGTAGCACCCCATCCCACCCCCACAACCAGACAGTGATGCAGCCAGTCAGAATGTTCTCCACACCATACATCTTTTGAGTAAGCTTTTGAGTCTATTTGTTGATGTAACCAACCACTTCAAACTCCACATGAAGTACAGAAGCCGTCTTGCCTTCTTTATAACTGCATTGATATGTTGGGACCAGGTCAGATCCTCAGAGATCTCGACACCCAGGAACTTGAAACTGCTCACCCTCTTCACTTCTGATTCCTGGTATGTGTTCCTTCGTCTTATCCTTCCACAAGTCTACAATCAGCTCTTTCATCTTACTGACATTGAGTGCCAGGTTGTGCTGCAACATCACTCCACTAATTAGCATTTCTCACTCCTGTACGCCCTCGTCACCACCTGAAAATCTGTTCCTTTCACTTTAAACCCACGCTTTCTTCCCTACCTGGGAGAAGACTTTGACTATTCACCTTATCTATGCCCCTTATGATCTTGTAAAGTTCTGTAAGGTCAATGAGTTCTTCAGTGATTTTTAGGAGAAAAAAAGCCTCAAAGAGAAAGAAATGAGTGAAGGGTTTAGAGATAGGCATCCTGTACTTAAAGAAGCATAGTTAATGAAGTACAGAAAGATTTGGGAAGGAATCTTCATATATTAGATCTTGACCTGAGGTGAAGTAATTCAGTTTGATGTGTCAAGGAGCAGAGATACATTGGGAGGTTATAGGGTTGTAAAAGATTACAAGTTAAGAATTTACAAGGCATGGTTAGTATCAGGGGTTCCCAACCTGGGGTCCATGGAACTCTTGCTTAATGCCATAGAAATGGTTGGGAACTTCTGGCTAGTGTGCTTGCAGATAACATGAAAATAGGTGGTGATATAAACAGTGAGGAAAGTTCTCAAAACTTTCAGGGAGATCTTGATCATCTTGCTAAATGGGCCAAGGAATGGCCAGTCATGTTCAATGCAGTTAACTGCGAAGTGTTTTATTTTTGGTAAGTCAGACCAGGTAAGACTTTCACACTGAAAGGTAGAGTCCTGGGGTATGTTGTAGAACAAAGGCAGCTAAGAATATAAGTACATTGTTCCTTAAAGGTGGTGGCACATGTAGATAGGGTGGTGAAGAAGCATTTGATACATTGGTTTTAATTCAGAGGAGAGGGACGTTATATTGCTGTTGTTTAATGCATTGGTGAAGCCACACCTGGAGTACTGGGTATAGTTTATGCTGTTACAGGAAAGGCATTATTAAGTTTGAAAAAGTGCAAAGATGACTTATGAGAATGTGCAAGGAATCGCGGGGCTGAGTTATAAGGAGAGACTGGGCAAGATAGGATTTTATTCCTTGGAGCAAAAGAGACTTAGGAGTGATGTTGCAGAGGTTCATAAAATCACAAAGGATATAGATAGAGTGAATACCATAAGACCAGAAGATTATATGACATAAAAGCAGAATTAGGTTATTCAAACCTTCAAGTCTGCTCCGCCATTTGTTTATGCCCTCACTAATCAAGAACTAATCAACCTCCACTTTAAATATATGCAATCACTTGGCCTCCGCAGTAATCTTTGGCAATGAATTCCATAGATTCACGACCTTCTGGCAAAAGAAATTTCTCCTCTTCTCTGTTCTAGAGGGAATACATGCAATTTTTTTCCCATGAAAAAGGAATAAAAATAACCGAGAGGTCATAGTTTTAACATGAGAGGTGAAAGATTTAAAACAAACTATAGAGGTAACTTTTTCACAATGAGGCTATTAGATATATGGAACAAGCTGCACAGAAAACTATTGCAGCAGCTGCAATAACAATATTTAAAAGATATTTGGATAGATAGATAGATGGACAGGAAAGGTTTAGAGGAATATAGTGCAACTGTGCAGCCATTGGGACTAGCTTAGTTGGACAAAGGGCCAATTTCTATGCTGTATGAATGTATAACTCTATAACACTAATCAGGAATGCTGTTTATATGGCATGGCAGTGTGCTTTCGGGCCAATCGGGCAATCTGGTGCTTTGTTGCCTCTAAAAGTAGGTCAAAAAGCCTGGAGACAGGCCGTGAGATCAACTCCAACTCTCGCTGAATAAAACATTGGGGAAGATTGAAATCATCGAGGTGGGCGCAGAAGACGAGGAAGTGTTCAGCGCCGTCTAGCAGCCTCTCACTTGCTGCTGCTGGAGGAAGGTGTCTGTGTGTGGCAGCCCCTCTCCCTCTCGCTCCCTGCTCCCGCGGTAAGTTCCTTGCATTGTGATCTCTTTTTCCCTCAATACTGTCAGAGGAAGGTGCCGGAACAAGGTTTTATCGATATGGTTTGTGGATTGTGGACTCTAATTCCCATTTATGATATGTTCTCCTTGTTTTGTTGCTAGTTTGGATGATTTTCAATTGGCTCAGCCTTCAGATAATGAACACTGAGCTGAACTGAAATATGCCTTTTGATTTTGTTTTATATCCTGCATTTTTGCTCAGTTTCTGCTTGCTATTTGCATGATTTGTGTTTTGTTTTGCATATGGGAAGCTGGGCATGATGTTTATTTTCTTTGAACTGATTCCATGGTTATTCTTTGATTCATGGCTGTGGGGAAGATGAATCTGTGTTGTATACCACATATATACTCGGATAATAAATGACCCTTGAGTCCTTTGAATCATTAGGTTGCTCTGAAGTCACTGAGTAAGTCTTCAAGGATTGTCACCTTGTCCTAATGGAGACGGTCATGAGTCCCTGAGGTCCCAAGAGCCTTTGCCATCGCGAGTTTAGCTCCTGGCAGTAAGGTCAAGGGGGAGGTTCTAGAGTCTAATCCTAATTCTAGAGTCTAACCCTAACCTAGAAAAAGAGTGAACCAACCTCGGCCTCAATGCTGACGCTGGCAGAAGATGATGACATATCAGAATGTCCAGTGAAGGTGAAGGAAGGCTGCAGCAATGAAGGGTGTCCAGTTGTAGTGCATTTCATGTCACTAGTTAAACAAAGTTATGCACAGACATTGTGTACTAAAAGAATCCACCCTAACCCTTAACATGAGTTCCTGAATCCCCATTGTAAATAAATCTGCAGCTTTTCTATTCAAACTTATTTTCAATCTCTTTTTTGAAAATTTATTTATTGAGATACAGTATGGAATGGGTCCTCCTGTCCCTTTGAACCACACCTCCCCCAATTTAATCCAAATCATGGGACAAATTACAATGACCAATTAACCTACCAAGCAGTACATCTATGGACTGTGTGAGGACACTGGAGCACCCAGAGGAAACCCAGGCAGTCACAGGCTGAATGTACAGACTCCTTATTGTCATGGTCCTTTCTGGCACCTGGCTATCTTCCTCAAGAATTGGGCCTTAACCATCTTGTTTAGTTCCCAATCATTCCCCGGTTCTAATAACTATGAACACCTGCATTCCATCAACCAATGCAGTATAACAATCCTGT
This sequence comes from Hypanus sabinus, assembly GCF_030144855.1. Lineage (NCBI taxonomy): Eukaryota > Metazoa > Chordata > Chondrichthyes > Myliobatiformes > Dasyatidae > Hypanus > Hypanus sabinus. The sequence goes on along the minus strand of NC_082712.1, from coordinate 25,663,287 downwards.
GATCACAACTACAAATGTTGTAGAAGGTGCTGGTTTATTTGTGTATGAGTAACCTCATTCCATGGGATGTAGAACTATCAGTTCTAAGTCTAAAAGTCTAACCTTGTTCCTGAATTATCTACTAGAACCAAGACTCCGGGCAAAGACTCCCTTGGAACCCTTCCCATGCTCACTACGACGGCAACACCTCCCAACTTGGCCTCCGCGCCCATGTTCAGCACTTGGGTTCGTTCCACTGCCATGTCCTTACAACACTTATAGGCAGCAGCTGGATTAGAGCCCAGGTCACTGGTACTGTAAAGTGTTGTGCTTACCACTATGCTAAATGTGCATAGGTATCACTTAATTCAGAACTGCTTTTTTATAATTCCTTTTCATTTTATACAATATGAGTTGAAACAAGAGCAGCATGAACAACCATTAACACCATACAATCTATGGCAACAACTTTAGGAAATTTATGCAAATAACTTCTTTTGATAAATTGAAGATTAATGAATTCACTGCCAAATGAATGTGGTTCACTGGGTGAATTTGAAAACCGTGTTCTTTGAAAAGGAAATTTTATTCATGTATTTTAGTACAAAGCCCCTGTGAAATGCCTTCAGTTAATTGTGGTTTTTGAATGCCGTTAAAAATTCAAACTTCTCTATAGTTAGCAACTCCAGGATCTCCCTTGTGTTTTGGTGAAACTGGAAGCAAAGCACTCAGGGTAAATTAAGATAAATGATACTGTATTCACTAAAGGGATGTAGATTGCTAAATTAAAGAGAATGATATTAGTAGTCAAAGCACTTGCCTTTTGATCTTGAAGGATCTTTGTTGAACAAGGTGACAAGCACTGATAAATATTGTTTCAGAGATAACTTTTTTTCCTTGGTTTAAAATGACACTCGTGAAGCACAACAATGACTTGCTGATAACAAACAGAACTATTAACTACATCATTAATCACACTTTTTCTCAGAAATGATCAGTGCAATCAATAGCCTGTTATTTCCCTTTCGGAGTTGAGCTTCAGAACTGCTTGTTTGACCCGGCACTTTTGTGGTGTGAACTGAAGTCTTGAAGGTACAGGGCAGCATTGTGGCATGATGTGCATGGGTCAAATCGAAGCACCGGGGCCTGGGCCTAGAGCACGGAATGACCCAATGCTTGACAGAAAGAGCAGACTTGGAGGTGATTCAAAGCAACAGAACAGAAGCAAGGCAGAGTTGAGGTGGCGGGACGAGGGCCCAAGAGCAAGGAACAAACTGAGGTTCGTCCGATTTAAACATTGGGCTGATTTGGGAAAGTCGGGTATGACCCAAACTGAGCTGGCAGTCTTTGGGCCTGGGGGTGCATTGAAGTGCTAGAGTCCTGATCCAAGAGCAAAGAACGACCCGCTGCTTCGTCGATTTAAGCACAGTGATGACTGGTAGTTAACAGGCCGCTGGATTGGCTGCAGTGATGACTGGCTACATGGCTGTGAACTATTTGTGAAATTCAGTTCTGAATTTTATTTGCCTACCTTCACTGTTTGCCGATTTGTTTTTATTTCTGCACATTGGGTGTTTGGCAATCTTTTATTTAATGGGTTCTATGATGTTTCTTTCTGGCTGATTGTAAGGAGATGAATCTCAAAGTTGTATATAGTCTACTGTACATTCTTCAAATGTATATATACTTTTAACTTTGTATTAGATTTAAATCTGGGCTTATTAACATTGATGGAAATGATTGTAGAAGAACAAATCTCTTTTTCAAAAAGCAATGGAATAAGAATTCAAAAAGCAGCAGTATAAAATTAATTTTTAATGCCCCAACATAATAGCCAGACAAGCTATTCTCTCAGCATCACCAGTATATTTAGCATTGTAAATGATTTCACTGCTGGTAAGCAAGCAAGGAGACCCACTCACTCAAATCTCACTTTAGGAATTTGGTTAAAAGAGGCAAAATCTTCTGAATCATTAAATGCTAAGAAAAAAGCATATGCATAACTTACTGACAATTGCTTCTGGTGAATGAGTATCCCCTCTGTGATTTTTGACACACCCAGATTATAAGATAAATATATCTTAGATGTGATGTAATAATCGTTTAATGCTTTATTTTCTTTCATCCCATCCAATTGAGGGTCTACTGAAGGTCTAATGTTGAATCATTCTATTGCACTTCACCCAACCGGTCAGTCTAGGTACAGTATAAAGGATATACAGTGGATTCCAGTTAAATGGGCCATCGGTTAATTGGGGTAGCTGCTTATTTGAGATGAATTAAACTAATCAAGGAAATAGCTGGAATTCCCTTCATTTATTTGGGACATTATGCTGCTTAATTGGGACAGGAAACTGTTGCCAAACTATTTCTAACTAATGTCAGTCACATGCACTTGTGTGGCTGTTCAGCACAACAATGCGCTTAGAGTGAACAGTTTTTAAATCGCATCAGTTGCATATGCTTGTGTTCAAAAATTGTGATTATTTTCACTGACAGTTGGTAGAATATAAGCAGTAAGACAATTCAGAACTGTTTTGATCACTGATTTCAAGCATTCAGGCTTGGAGATGCTAGAAATGGCTGGGAGTGAAAATGAAACTTCAACAAGTTAGGAACTATGAAGAATTTGAAGGTATCGACAATCATCTTGAATGTTACAATGAAAATGAAGATTTGGAGGATGCAATTGCCAAGAGCATTGTATAAACACAGCCTCGTACCTGCACTAGGTGTCTGCACTGATTCTGTTCATTTTCAGTTAATCATAAGAACAACGTAACATACACTGGATACTTTTGGTTGGGTTGAATTGTTCTCTGATCTTGGGAATTTACTGTTGCTTCAAGAAATAAAAAAGATTAGTTTGTCCCCTGATTTTGCCCATCCTTCAATCCTTTTCAGCAACCCTGTAAACCTCTTCTGCATCCAGTGCCTCCATATCTGCCCAGTAATGGCCTGACCTGAATTGAATGCAGTACTCCAGATGTGGCTAAACCAGAGCTTAAAAAAGCTACACAAAACTACAAGCTCATAATAATGATAGTTACCTAGCACTGGAAACTGCTCCTTGATTGGATCAGTGACCCCCACTAGGATACAATTACTGTGTGGCCCAATAATATCTGAATTAGTTACATTGACAATTTGCATTCACAATATCTTTAAGACAAGTAATTTAAAGTTCAATAGTATATATGGTCTGATGTTTCTTCAAGCTTGATACAACTGCAGAAAATACTACCTGTCAAAAGTAACTTTTACAGACTGTTCCTTTGATGTTCTTTAGTAGATTAGGTTGATTTAATTATCTGAAAATAGTTAACACTGACTGGATTTGTATATATTGCAGCTCATTCATATACTTCATGAATTGTTCCTTTTTTTTGTCCCACTTTTCTACCCTTTTCCAAGACACTTCCCAGCTGTCCATCAGCCACTTTCATCCCCCTCATTCCTCGATCCATCCACCTACAAACCACACCTTTTCCCAACTGGATCACCCCCTCATCGATATGTTTTCATCTATCCTCTGTCTACTGGCCTCTTTCTCACCACTCCCCCTCTCCTTTTTATACCAGATTATCTTCCCTCTTCACTCTGTCCTAAAAGGTCAAAAATTCCTTTTCATCCTATAGATGGCCTTCTACACAGTTCTCCAGCAGCCTATTTATTGCTCAATTTCAGCATCTGCACTCAGATGAAGGGTCTCAGCCCGAAATGCTGGCTCTTTATTCCTCTCCATAGATGCTGCCGGACCTGCTGTGTTCCTTCAGCATTTTGTGTGTGTTGCTCTGGATTTCCAACATCTGTAGAATCTCTTGTGCCTTTGACCTACTGTCTCTTGTGCTTCCAAGACAGGATGAGATATTCGTTTTGAGAATGGGACACATTTCAAAGACTCCTACAAATCCTTCCTCACCTGACTCTTTTAGACAGCCAGTCATTTACTACTTTGACTCGTAGAGTCACTACATCCGGGATGTACAATCCCAACCACTCTTTGCCTCCCGAATGCACCAGTGGCCGTCAAACATAGAAATCCTAAAACTGAGCCAGCAGGCAACATTACCTGCAAACCGGAACTTGCAGCTTGCAGTAAATGCATGCAACACCTGCAATCTAAAATTGAAACTCTTGTCCTCTCCTTTAGAATTTATTTAACATCTTAAGCTATTCAGTTGAATTAAATGCCCCAGACCTTTGCTGCAATTAAATTTTAACTCTGAGGAGAAACAAGGTAAGTTCCTTTTCATATTTCATTCATGACTTAAATTCAGTTAATTATTTTAATTGCTCTCTGGTGTTTCAGAGTTTCTTTTTTTTCCCTCAATTTTAAATAAAATGCAATTCAATTGAATTGTTAATTTCAATGTCTTAGACAATTCTGACTAGAAACAAGCCTGGGAGTAAGGCTTAAATGGCTGCCAGGGTATAACTGGGGCATGCTTTGCCATTTGTGATGAGAAGTTCCTTGAACTGCAGTGCGACTTGTTGTCCATTTTCATCCACAGATGCTGCTTAACCCTTTGAGTTTTAGTGGCCTACTCCACATTCATCCAGGAGCACTTACATCCACAGTGATGAAGTGGTTTTAGAGGCTAGTGATGAAGCATATCGACTCCTGCTTGAGAAGCAAGTTGGATCTGTTATTTTCTGCTTACTGGCATAACAGGTCCACAGCAAATGCCATTTCATTTGCTCTTCCCTTAACTCTGAAACATCTGGGCAGTAAAGATGCATACATCAGGATGCTCTTTATTGACTACAGATCAGCATTTAATTCTCATAGTATTGAGGTATCACCTCAAAACTAGTCAATAAGCTTCAAGACCTTGGCCTCAATAGCTCGTTGTGCAATTGAATTCCTCACTTGCAGTGCCCAGTCAGTTTGGATTGACATAACATCTTGTCCATAATCTCCATCAGCACAAGTGCACCACAAGGCTGTGTGCTCAGCTCTTTGCTCTACTCATTTTACGCCTATGGCTGTGTGGTTATGTACAGCTCCAATGTCACAATTTGCTGACAACAGCATTGTTGTTACTGAATCAAAGGCGGTGACAAATCAGCATATAGGAGGGAGATCAGAAATCTGGCTGAGTGGTGCCACCACAGCCATCTGCTACTCAATATCAGCAAGATGAAGGAGCTGATTATTGACTTCAGGAGGAGCAAATTGGAAGTTCATGAACCAGTCCTCCTTGGTGGATCAGAGGTGGAGAGGGTCAGCAACTTTAAATTATTCTTGTATTTCAGAGGATCTGTGCTGGGCCCAGCATATAAATGTAATTACAAAGAAAGCATGACAGCACCTCTACTTCCTTAGCGTATGTGAAAATTGGGCATGATATCTTTAACTTTGACTGAATTCTATGGATGTGTGGTGGAAAGTATATTGACTGCATGACAGTGTGTTATGGAAACACCAATGCCCTTAAACAGTCAATCTTACAAAAAGCGGTGGATTTGTCTCAATCTATCACTGGTAAAGCCATCCCCAATAATGAGCCCATCTACATGGAGCGTTATTGCAAGAAAGTAGCATCCATCATCAGAGATCCCCACCACTCTGATCATGCTTTCTTCTTGCTGCTGGCATCAGGAAGGAAGGTATAGTAGCTCCAGGACTTGCCCTACCAGATTCAGGAACAGTTATTATCCCTCAACCATCAGGCTCCTGAAGTGGACAAAATGGGATGGGATAGCTACACTCAACTTCACTTGCTCCATCACTGAACTGTTCCCACAACCTATGGATTCTCTTTCAAGGACTCTTCATCCTATGTTCTTAATATTTATTAAGGTTATTGGATTGATTGAATATGCTGCAAGAAAATGAATCTCAGGGTAGTATACGATGACATATATGTACTTTGAGAGAAGATTTGCTTGAACTTTAATTCCAACATCTGCAGTGCCATGTGTCTCTAGACTTGTTGATTAGTTGAGAGATGGCTTCATGGCAGAATATTGCACCAAGACATTTGCATCAGTTAAATGCAGGTTTTAAGGGCAAGTAACATTTCTCGGCACAAACTTGAAAATCCAAATAATAAGATATTAGAAGCAAATGGATGCCATATCCTGCTGACTCTTACTCTGACATTTGAAAGAAGTATAGATGAGATTTCCAGTCAGTGCACTCCCATATACTTTGATTTCCTAAATACCTGGAGAGTTACTAATCACCAACTTCAATTAAGTCAGTAAAATGACCCTCTAAGCCTCTCCAAAGTTTCTCTGCCCTCAGATATTTTTCACATCTTTGTCATAAGTGTTTAACTGTTTGAGGCACTGACCATTTTCTCGAGATCAAGTAAAAAAAGCATCTCCCCTGGTCCCACAATCATGCAGCTCACTCATGGGTACTAACATTAAGTGATCATTGACATCATATGAAATACAAGTTAACCTGCTTTTGGTTCAAGAATTGACAAGATAACCAAAGTTTCTGCAAAGTGCAAAGGCATTATTCATGAGCAATGAAAACTAACTCAGGCCTAACCTAATATTAATGCAAAGAACTGTTGTTATTCACTGAATGTGCATTTCCTTCAATACAAGAAGATGCATTGCACCAATTATATTGTCCATAGTAAAACTGTATATTAAATACTAGTCCTGTTTTCTTGCATTTGGAAAAGCTGGGACTCTATGAAGATAGATGGCAGGTTTGAATTGAAATTAAAACACATGGAGTTGATGCTCTCTTGAGTTTGGATGAATGAGAGGTACTCTCATCAAAATGAAAAGTTCTCAAGGGACTTAACAGAATAAATTGCAGGGTATATATTTATTTTTCTTACTTGTATGTCTAGTGAAAAGGGTCACATCATCAAAATGAATGGTTAGTCTTTTAGGACTAATACATGGAAAAAATTCTTTACTCAGAAGTTAGAGAACCTTTGGAGAGTTAGAGGGTCATTTCACTGACTACATTGAAGACAGTGAATAATAACTCTCTAGATATTTAGGAAATCAAAGGATATGGGAGTGCACTGACCTAAAATACCAGCTATGATTCTTCTAAATGTCAGCAGGCATGACAGGAGTATGACATTTGCTTGCTTCTATTTCTTAATGGTTTTTTTTCAAGTTATAGAATGGAATTTGGACTTGTCTGAAACTATTGCCAACGAACCATAATGCACCATAAGTTAAAAATGCACTTTTCCCATAGAAATAATGTATATTATTAGTTAGTGTCATGTTCTTAACGTGTCCTGGAACTCTTCAAAGTTGCAAGGTGAGTTCTAATCTTTAGGGACATAATAATAGCATTCATTTAAATCTAACCTCAATAAAAGATGTAATCCTTAAATATAACCTCAATAGGTAAAAAAAAAATCCAATACTAAACTGCAAGTGAGTCAAAGTCACCTCTGGGTCATTTCTGAGCAAAACTGATTTAATTGCTCCTGCTAATGTCTACATCTAGTTACAACTTTGCCTCCAGCCCCAGTCAACAAAAGTGGTTACACATAGGATGTGCTCAATGTCATTTTTATTGAACTAAAATATTTAACTTTTATCGGTGATATTCTGTTGTTCATTTGTGAAAGTTAGCTTCCATTTTATTTAAACCCGGGACACATTCTTTCTACTGTCACCATCAGTTGATGAATACACAATGATTTAAAATGTTATGCAGTTTTCCTCCTGTCATATATATGTACTGGAAAGTAAATCCTCCTAAATCTGCATGCAAACTATCAAATGGCACCTCAATAAATCACCAAGATGTACAGCACACTTGTCACATCATTGTTTGATCTGACATGCGTGAATCATTTTAATAATGTGATGAGGAAGACTCCTCACTTAAAATTCAAGGAGAATGTTTACAGATAATCTTTATAAAAAGTGAATAATGAATTCATCAAGCTTTTTGAAGGGAGTCTGAAAAATAAAAATATTTCTTTCTTCTCAGTTCACTTCATGACCTCACTGAATGGCTGAGTTGTCAAAAGTTTTGTCATCTATATTTCTGGTGGTAGGTGGGAAAGGAAAGTTGATTAAATGATAGAAAAGTAGTAAGAGAAAAAGGAAGGAAGTGTGATAATAGAATGGGGTGGGTTTAAAAAATGATTTTTGTTGACATTCCCATTTGTTATGTACAACATCTTATTATTTGTTTTCATGTCTGAAGTTGAAGAAATTTGGGGGAAAAAACATAAACTGCTACACACAATCTTCCCAGAATGGAAGTACTTACTGCTATATCTCAGTCTAAAATATTAACTGTTTCTTCAATCCATAGGTGCTGCCTGACCCGCTGAATTCCTTCATCATTTTGTGTGTGTTGCTTTGGATATCCAACATCTGCAGAATTTTTTGTGTTTATGTATTGCAATATTTAACCCTATCTGAACTTGAAATAAGCTGTTTTACAGACTCTTCCCAAAACGAAAGTACATATTGCAAATTTGCATGTCAGACATCCACTGTTAAACACTGAGATTGTTTTCAATAACAAAGCAAGGCTGTCATTTACTACAAACTAATTGGTTTCAATTACATAATCCAAATATCAGTAAACTACTGGAAACCAAATTGACAAAAAAACAAATTCCTTATTAGTTTCACGTTTATCTTTTTCAGTCTTGATGTTTCAGATATTTGGAAAATATATTCTTTATTGACTTGTAATTAAAAAAAACTTACACAAATATATAAATGTTATTTATTTTTCTGAAAAGCAATTTTGTAGTGGTACCTGATCATACTTTTATGTTAATAGTATGACATGTTTATAGAGTCATGGATTAACATGACACAGAAACAGATTCTTGATCCAACCATATCCATGATAACCATCAATTCCTGTCAAAAGTAATCCTATTACCAGCATTTGGAATATAGCCTGCTATACCAATATAATAACTTATGTGGCTTCAATGTCCAAAAGAATTTTACAACCAATTAAATATTTGCTTTACAAGTAATCACTGTGGTGGTTTAGGAAAACACAGCAATCAATTTCTGCACAACTAACCCCCATTCAAATCTGATTGATGTGATTGTTAGAGATATACTGGAAATCCCAGGAGCATTCTGTTACAACACACACACAAAGTATTGTAGGAACTCAATAGGTCAGGCAGCACCTAAAGAGAGGAATAAAGAAAAGCATTCCCTTACATTTAATCAGAATAGTGGCAAGTAATATATTTCTGAACACTCAAGGCTTCAGCTTAACATCGCTCATCAATGCTAGCACCTGATATGGCTTTCTTAGATGCCACAGACAGGCAACATATAGATTGGGATATTCAAAATTCCCTTAAGTGAAGAATTCTGACAAAGGATAAAACCTTATGCTATTAAAGATGTCAAGGGCTTTGAGGTGAAACACTGTAAGGATCTTTGAAGAGGAAAAGGAAAGGTGGAGTTTGTTCAGGGACATGGTAGAACAGTTGAGGATGAATTTTATGAGGAGACATTAAGACTGAATGAATGAAAGGCAGACCGTTCCCAAGGAAAAAGAGCTGAAGGCAAGTACAGCTGAAGAAAATAATGTGTGCTCAATAGTATGGGGTATTTGGATGGAACCAGAAACTAGTGCATCTCATGCAGAAAATGCCGAGGTCATTATGAGAGAAAAAAGAAGGTAAGGAGAAATATTTGGGTCCAGAGCTGGAATGGCTGGGATTTGGGATGGGTGCTGGAGGAATCTTAGGAGAACCATGGAGAGACAGGAGAATGCAGATGCTGGAAAGTGGAGAAAAAGATTAACCAGGTCAAAGTTAATTTATTATTGAAGCATGTATATGTTACCATATACAAGCGAGATTATACCATATTTTGGAGTGGTGTCAGAGTCAATAAAATGAAAGAGCTGATTGTGGACTTCAGGAAGGGTGCAATGAAGGAGCACATACCAATCCTCATAGAGGGATCAGAAGTGGAGACAGTGAGCAGTTTCAAGCTTCTGGGTGTCAAGATCTCTGAGGACCTAACCTGGTCCCAACATATCAATTCAAATATAAAGAAGGCAAGACAGTGACTATACTTCATTAGGAGTATGAAGAGATTTGGTGTGTCAAGAAACGCACTCAAGAACTTCTACAGATGTACCGTGGAGAGTATTCTGACAGTTTGCATCACCGTCTGGTAGGGGGGGTGTGGTCACTGCACAGCATCGAAAGAAGCTGCAGAGCGCCGTAAATTTAGTCGGCTCCATCTTGGGTACTAGCCTACAAAGTACCCAGAACATCTTCAAGGAACGGTGTCTTAGAAAGGCAGCGTCCATTGATAAGTACCCCCAGCACCCAGGGCATGCCCTTTTTGCATTGTTAGCACCAGGGAGGAGGTACAGAATCCTGAAGGCACCCACTCAGTGATTCAGGAACAGCTTCTTCCCCTCTGTCATCAGACTCCTAAGTGAACATTGAACCTATGAACACTAACTGACTTTTTCCAACACATATTATTTCTGCTTTTGCACAATTTTTAATTTATTCTACATATACTGTAATAGATTTACTTATTTATTTACATTTTTTCTTCTATATCATGTATTGCATTGAACTACTGCTGCTAAGTTAACCATTTTCACAACACATCCCAGTGATAATAAACCTGATTCTGATTCCGATTCTGATTCTGTGTCTTGCAGGCATTCACAGGTGAACAAAGGGATATAATTAAATCAATCAAAAACATACACACAACAAAAACTGACAAACAACCAATATGCAAAAGAAGATGCTCTGTGCAAATACAAAAATAATAAATAAATATTGCTCAGAACAAGAAAGCTTTCAAAGTGTGTCCATAGGTTACGGAATTAGTTCAGGTTTGAGGGGAGTGACATTATCCATCAGCAGCCTGTAGTAACTGTTCCTGAACCTGGTGCTGTGGGATTTATTGCTCCAGTTCCTTCTGCCTGATGATAGTAGTGAGAAGAGGGCATAGCCTGGATGGCGGGGATCTTTGATGATGGATGCAGCTTTCTTGTGCATAATACAAATGTTTTTATATAGAACTGGGGTAACTTGAGAGGTCTGGTACCATCTGGGAGGGGTTGAGAAGAACTGACAATGTTTTGGGATGAGACCTTGCATCACGACTGGGAGTGGAAAGGCAATCTTTTATCTTCATTCTCTATCTAAACCAGGGTCACAACACAAAACACCAACAATTCTATTTCCCTTACAGGTGTTGTTCAAACTGCTAAGTTTCTCCAGGAGTTTGTTTTCAATCTGAGAGAAGGTAGCATCACAACAAAGAAAGGTTAGAAGCAGCTGAATGACTGGTCTCCATAGTTGTAGCCAAGGTGTTGATGTACATGCTACACTTGTTGGAATTGAAGATAGTGGAGCATTTAAGATGGGAAAAAGTAGGCAAGGCATACCATTGTTTTTTTTTGCATGATCCTGAAACAATGAAGACTATTGGCAGAATAAATAAGGTTATTTGGTGTCTTTGGTGCTGTAGAAAAGTAGTGACAAAAGGAATTGTTCATCACAAATATTCAAATCTGACTCAGGTGAACCAAAAGTTTTGAAAGGTGATATTCAGTAATAATATCAGCGCAGTGCATCAGAGGGTGACCCATTTAAAAATAAAGACTCCAACTTGGATTAAAGCAGAGATCCAGGCTTCACACCTGTCTTTGCATCAACCTAAGTATGCTTAGAAATTGCGCACAGAACTAGACTCCAAACATTAGCAAATTGTGACAGAGCAATACAGCTCTTCACCTTGTTGAGCTAATGTGACTTCACGTCCAAGTAACAGAATATATTTCACATCTAAGCAGCAATGAAATGGTATTCTATCATAGTAAAGTATATATTTTATTTTCTAAAAGGTTTACTTCAATGCTAATTCCTGTACCAAAGGCAATAATAATTGCTCTCCATGATAAAGGGGCACAAAAGAAGATGTATAAGATTTCCAAATTACAGTTACCCAATTTCCAATCTAAATTGACCTCAAACAAAGCCACTAAGCTTAAGAACTCAATTAGTATAAGAAAAATTAAATACATTCAATTAGACTACAACATACATTGGAATCATTGCTCATGGCATTCTTTTCAGTACTGAATACTGGTTTTGCCGATAACTATTCAGTGTCGCTTATAAAAAAGTCATTATTCATAGATGATGAAATGTGACAGATAGACTATCTGTGCAAAAGGTTTAATTGGAACAAATTCTTCAATAGATGAAACCACACATATCTCTCAGCATGTAAAATATGGTGTGCATTAGCCAGAGGACAAAATTATGTACTTAGTTAAGAACGTCCCTTACCTTTGGGATCAGTTTTTAAATTTAAATGAATGATAGAAAGAGATTTTATGTGGGAGCAATTGACACAGTCAGGTCAACAGAGTTCAAAAAGACTTCTCCAGCACACACAATATCACAGTGTGGGACTACAGTATTGGCAACCCAGGAAGTGTCAAGCCAATATCAGAAAGAGTTGTGGCTTTCATTAACCTGTACAAAAGGTTAATAAACTGTAAAGGTGGGTGTCTTAAGCCTAGCTGCTGTAGCTATTACTATGATGCCTCTGCCTCTTCATATGACTGCCACAATCCCATGAACGAGACAGAATATTATCACTACTTGTGTCAAGCAAGGCTATATTATTGACTATAACCTACCTTTCCATTTTTCTTGTTCCTTTGGGTGACTTAACTCACAGTTGGAATTAGCATCAGATACCAAATGGATGGGAAGATTTTTAATCTTCACCATCTATGCGAGATCCAAAGGTATGAGGTTGCAAAGAAAGTTTATAAGGATCTTGGCAGGGCTTTAAAATTATGTGAAGAAAGATTGAATGAGGCAGGGTTTGCTAATATTGCAACACAGGAAGTTGTATTAATTGAGGTATATTAAATGATAATGAGCCAAAAGGAATAAAGAGGAAATACCTTTTGCCCATTACAGAGGAGTCAAAAAACCAAGCAACATGGATTTAAAGTTATTGGTAGAACAAGAGAAAAGCTAGGGAGCAGATCTTCTTGGTGTGGTTAGTGGTCTGGAATTCCCCATCCTAGAAGGTTGCTGGAGGCATAACATTAAAACTAAATCTGAAAATTCATGGAAAAGCATTATCTGTGGAAAAGTGAGAGTAGGCTAGATGGACATATTTTGGCTGATGCAGATATAAAAAGGGGAAATGCATTCTCTTTTCATAGTCACAGTTTTCTATAATTGTCAGAGAACATCAATTATTAAATGTAATTACATTGGTGATTCTTATACAGAGGAAGATATGACAACCACTTTAAACCAAACATTTCTCAGTACAAGGGAAGCAACATTAGCATAGAACAAAACAAAATCTTTACATCAGTCCCATGATTGAAAATTGACATTTAAATACTAGTAATATTATCTATCAGCCGGTTTTATTTTTCCAGGAAATAAATAACAAAATGTTATTCAGCATAGGATCATGTTCACAAGTCCTGTCTTTGTGAAGTTGATATTCAGTAATTATGACCTCCGTATCCTCTAACCAAACACAATTTGTGTGGTGCCTTGATCATCCCAATCCTTCTCCATGGCTGTGAAACCCAGTGTTGTTTCACAAAATTTTAAAACATCTTGGAACCTGACCATCACATTTTCAGTATCAAAAGGGACATCTATGCACAACTGTCTGTGCCTTGTGCAAAGGAAACACCACCAACAAGATCATGACTTCTAAAAATGTGCCTGTTTATTTCTTTTCATAGATGCTGCCTGATCTGCTGAGTTTCTCCAGCATTTTGTGTGGGCTCCTCTGGATTTCGAGCATCTGCAGAATCTCTTGTATTTGGAAAATGAATAACGACAGAGCAAGTATGTTTTGACTGACACATGCCACATCCATGGGCTTGCCTAAGAGCTGGTTCAGGAAGAGAAATTGTTCATCTACTAGATCCTTGCTAAGAATCAAGAACAAACTATAATTTCGGTTGTGTTGACAAGAGAAAATTCTGGTCAGCTCACTACAGGAAGGATGTGGAAACCATAGAAAGGGTGAAGAGGAGATTTACAAGGATGTTGGCTGGATTGGGGAGCATGCCTTAAGAGATTATGCTGAGTGAACTCGGCCTTTTCTCCTTGGAGCATCAGAGGATGACAGGTGACCTGATAGAGGTGGACAAGATGATTGATCATGTGGATAGTCAGAAGCTTTTTCCCTGGGCTGAAATGACTAACACAAGAGGGTACCATTTTAAGGTGCTTAGAAGTAGGTACAGAAGAGATGTCAGGGGTAGGTTTTGTAAGCAGAGAGTGGTGAGTGCATGGAATGGGTTGTTGGCGGCGGTGGTGGTGGCGGAAACAATAGGGTCTTTTAAGTGCTATGTACCTCGTGGGTATCTTGTCTTATGACCATGATGTAATTGAGTATCTTGTAAGCATAATGTAATGGTCTTGTGATGGTGGAGTGATGTAATTTTCCTGCCAGTGTGAGGTCACATGATGACATGTTCTCAAAAGGTATATAATAGGAAATCCCTGTTGTTACGCAGTTGAGTTGAGTCATCATTACTCCATTATGCTGCGTATTTGTCTCATGATGCAGTTTCGTTTTAAAGTGAAGTTTTACTTTCTATTGTAAGGTACAAAATCTTTGTGCCGGCAGTTTCCCCAATCTCTGCCAGTTTTGTTTGGTGTATCTTTGATTTAACTTTAAAATCTAAGTATTGGAGAGTGAAGACTTTACCAAAGTATGGGAACTCGAAGGATCGAGTAAAGTTGGTGTCATTCAGTGATTTTAGAAAGGATTGACCTTATGGAATCTTCGTTCAAGAATAATGGCCTACATCTGAGATAGCCTCTGCAAGAGCAGGAAGGTTTGGTGCAGTGTCTATACTCCAGAATAAAAAGGTCAGTTCTTTTAAACCATTTTATTTCCGGCATCATGAATCCTTTGGACAAGGCTGGGATCAGCAGTAACGTCACATCTTAGAGGAATTCTTTACTTCAGGGAAGTCTCTCTTAATTGACTGTATAAATCACTTGGACTTTTGAATTTACCACTTCAAAAACTGTTCCAGATTTGCCGCATAGCATTTAACTTCCAGTTAAGCTAGTCGTTTGAATACTTTTCGCTATTGTTGATAAATGTTTAATAAATGTTTATGTTTGTTTAAAAATTCCTGACTCAATTCTATATTCATTTTTGCTGACACATAACATAAGAGACTCCTGGATAGGTACATGGAGCTTAGAAAAATAGAGGGCAATGGCTAACCCTAGATAATTTCTTAGGTAAGGAAATGTTTGGCACAGTAGGTTTTCTATGATTCTATGACTGGGATAAAATAAATTCCAATAAGCAATATGGAGCTTGTAAGGTGATGCATTTGAATTACATCAAGAGGCATACAATGCCAGTCAATTTAGCAATATAGGTATATTCTACGTTGGTAAGAGGAAAATGAAAATTAAATGAATGCTGAGCAGTAACCTATTCTAAACCAGCCTAATTCATAGAGAAAGCTTTTAACCGCAAAAGAAAGTGTATTAGTATGCTGAGGACTGTTGAGAGGATCATCGGAGTCTCTTTTCTACCTATCAGAGATAATTATCAAAGGCACTACATACACAGGGTCCTTAGCACCATCAATGATCCCTCCCATCTGTCCAACAATCGCTTTGACCCCCATCAGGCAGGAAGTACCGTAGCATTAGCACAAGATTTGTGTGGATGGGAAATAGCTTCTTCCCCCAGGCTATGACACTACTGAACTCCCTGCTCATCACATTTGAAGTGCTAGTAACATTATTTTATTTACTTTTTAACTTGTGTCATAAATGCATGTTATTATTTCTTAATTTATTTGTCATGATATTACTTACAGTATATGTGTTGTGTGTGAGTTATATGTACTATGCTGTGGACCTTTGTCCAGAGGAACATTGTTTTATTTGTTTTATTTGGAGTATGTATGAAGGAATGACAAAAAAAATGAACTTGAATCTGATGTTTCCCAAGCCTACTTCATGAGTTAAACATAAACTACCTGCAGTAAAAACGAATGCTTGTGCTTGCCTGTACAAAATGATTCAAAACCCCATGCTTTTTAAAAAATCTGTTATTGAGCAAGAGTTATCCTGCACTTAACATCAATTACTATTAAATTGTTATTAGCAATCACCAAAGCACAGAACAAGTTAAAGCCTAATGATCTAGGTAGCTGATGAAGCTTTGCAAAATTTATGAGAAATATTCAGAAAATAACTTTCCTTAGCCAGGAAGTAAGCAGCACACAGATGATGTGTGTGATGGATATCGATTCTCTGTGCTAGATGAATTTTAGCATTTCATGAGTGGAGAATTATCATATCATCAATTAAATAATCATACATCATCTGGTATCATGTTTTTTCATTTTCCATGATCAGAACATTCGAATACGTGATTCAAAAACAAGATTGTAAACAGCAACCTTAAATTAAATGATAATTTGAAAAATATATTCATTTTTAATTTGTAGAATCAATACACGCCAAGGTTGCAAACAATGGCATTAATCATTCATGTTTGTTGGTCTTTATTTAGATTGCATTTATCATTGATGGTGCATCTCATTAAGATGTGCACACTTAAGTGTGAACATAGTGTCATGAAGTGATCTTTTATTCATTTTGAGATGATTGACAATACAATACAGAGATCTTGCAAATAAAAGATAATATTTGAAGGGACTATCCAATACATCTTGGGTTAGATTTATTTCCATTGAAGACCTATGAACACTCCCTCATATTTTTTTTGCTCTTTTAGCATTATTTATTTAATTTAATGTTTTTATATATACATGCACACAATATTTCTTACTGTGGTTTTATATATTGCAATGTACTGCTGCCACAAAACAACAAATTTCACAAAATATGCCAGTGATATTAAACCTGATTCTGGTTCAGATTCTGTTTATTTCATTTGGAAATTGGAAATTATTGTGAATTTCTAAGTTTAAAAACTATTGATAGGTTTACTGAGCAAAATACCCAAAATGTTGGAGGAACGCAGCAGCCCAGGCAGAATCCATGGGGAAAAAAGTAAATACCGGACTTTTCAGGCCCGGGGGGGGGGGGGGGGTGGGGGCGGGTGTGTGTGTGTGTGTGAGAGAGAGACTAAATAATATTAAATGTTCAATATAAATTCAACATAAGAACTAATTTACAATAAGTATTGTAAAAAGAGGGAAAAAAAAGAGTCCTGAAGAAGGGTCTTGGCCCGAAGTGTCGACTGCTTACTCCTTTCTATGGATGCTGCCTGACCTGCTGAGCTCTTCAAGCATTTTATGCATGTTCCTTTCGATTTCCAGCGTCTGCAGATTTTCTCATGTTTGTGATAGATTTGCTGATCTCTGCTATACCGTTATACCCACTTTTAAGTGCCAGTCAAGAGGAATAATAAATACTGATAAGCACTTCTTGCGAATTCCCAATATGTGTACAGAAGAATCTCTGGTGGGAAAGCAAAAGACCGCTATTTACCCACCAGTTCCCGCTCCTTTCTGAGATAATAGCTCAGAAATCTTCATTCAAGAAATCAGAAAGGGCTGATTGATTTGAAATTCATTGTCAATAACATGGATGTTTAGCAGGATCAGTGTATTGTTCGTTCCTTGTTAAACTATGTTACAGCTTTCCCTTACAGATGATGACTTTAATTGCACTAGTGACTGAATGCAAACTCCAGTATTTATTTTCAAAACCATTATTCCATGGCCAGTCTGCTTTCTGTTTCTATAAATCCAGGAGAAATCAAATTACTGCAATCCTGCCGAGTGTTTCCAGCATATTCTGTAACTTTTTCTCTTCCAGAGATCTGAAACATTGTGAAATATCACTCAACACAGTATCTTTGGAAATAGTGAACTCTGCTGAATCGGTGTAAATTCAAATTGTAAAAAAAAAGTTATGACAGAGTTGATAGAAAGTGTTCCCTTTGGCAGATGCGTGAAGGACAAACGGAGATGGAATGAAGCATTCGGACCGAAACTGACATGAGAAGGGACTATATTATGTAGCCAATAGGAAGTAGCTCAGGGGTAGGTGGAAATGTAAGTCAATCTAAATCGAGTGTTTATAAGAGAGCTGGATGAGTACCTGAAAGGAGAGACTCTTCCAGTTTTCTACGGTAAGTGGAAGGGGTGGAACAAACTGATTTGCTCTTGTATTGATCTAGTGTGGAGCACAAGGGCCACCTTTAGTCCTTTACTGCCAAAGTTCAAAGTAAATTTATTATCAAAAACATATGCATATATTTTCATTTTCTTGTAGGCATTAACAGTAGAAGTATAATGAAATCAAACAAAATACTACAAAGTCTGTCATACAACCAAAGTGGAAATGAAGGCAATCTGCGGAAATTCAAAAATAAATAAATAATTGTGAGAAGCTGTAAGCCATATTCTGATTCAGTGAGGCATCGTAACAGCATTCACCCTGGTCCATATTTTCTGCATTTTTATTTCAGAGTTACAGTACTGCTGTGGTTTTTGTATTGTTCTTCTTCACTTCCCATTGAACAGGCAATTTGTCCAGCAAAATATTAAAATCAAAATAATCTTTAAACAATCACTTTATTTAAAGCAAATCCAACATTCAGCTGGATTGGAAACTTCCAACTTCATTTTATGGAACTAAATGTTGTTAAAACTAATGTTATTCATCTATTTACCATATTTTTACAAGGTTGTTATAGCTGGGGGTGGTAGTGTGGATAAGCTCCCACTAACTATTAAATGTTCCCACTGGTGTGCATCTCAAATAACCTCTGACAACCAAGTCCAGCTCCTTCCCTTCATGTGTGGCTTAGCTACTAAGCCCAACTGAACTGTTTCTACTGACAGGAAAAGGGGCAAAGGTGGGTTACTGGTGTCTTATAGCCAGTTGCCTTGGGCAGATGGGCTCATTAACCATGGTTGGCAGCTCATTTAGGAGAAGGAAAACTGACCTCAAACCTCCATTGGGGAGGGCTTCAGGAGTAAACCCAAAGGAAAAATATGGAGCTGGAATCCCTAACACAGTTCTACATTAATTTCAATGCTGACTGACAACTCCTATGATGCCACTGGTGCCAAACTGCTGTTCCCTTAGACTCATCAGCTGCTTTGGGAGGGGGACCTACTACATGGGAAACAGCTTGCTCTCAATATCATACTGCCCCAACATTCATATCACGTAGATAGCTGTGATGCTTCATCCATGGTCCTGACCAATGGAGGACCTCTTAGGTTTATTCAGTCTCTCGTCTGCAAAATAGTTAGATTTTAAACTTTCCAAAAGTCCCTTGATTCACAAGACAACACTAACTACCTTAAGAATGGAACAATTTGTGAATTATTTTGGATCTTCTGTATAACTTAATCTAGTAATTAATTCAGACAGAAAATCAAGTATGTTTCTGAAAGATGAGGTTCTTCAAACAGCAAGATCAGCAAGTATAGAAGCATTCTACAAACCCAAACAGCTTGTGAAACAAAAAGAAACATGTAGGGGTAATATGCATTAATAATGCCTTTTGAAAAACTAAGTTCAATGAAGAACCCTCTTTGATCTATTAACTTTAATAATCCAGTGAGTACATAAATCTAAATCTTTGCCACTTAAAATTACTTGCAGTTGATGACAGAGGCAACAACTAAATAATTTAAACAAAGGGAAATTCATTATATGCTCCGTCCAGTTCACTTAAATATCTTCAATAATAACTGCTGAAATTTTATTTGAAGTTGTAGAAATAATTGATTGGCTACGCTTTAATGAGCACATTTACATCTTTCACACAGAGCAAAGTGTACACAAAATAAAAATGAAACAGGCCATTTTATGTAAGCCAAATGAAGTTATAATTGAATGGTTCTCCCTGGGAGGTGAAAATAGTTTTTACATTGTTATGATAACAGACACCACACTTCCATTTATTGTATTAAATTTTGTCTTAACGGGCTCTGGAATTTTTTCACTATTAATTTATTGCTTTCAAAAAGAAGAGTTGAGAAGAATTTCCCAGCAATTTTGTGGAATCTCTCAGCTGTTTGATGGAAAATATTTTAAGTATAATCTGATGCCCTCAGCACCAGTTACTTTTCATTCCATTCTGAGGTGCTGGTGAATCAAAATCAGAATCGGGCTTATTAACATTGACAATGTTATGAAAATTGTTTTGTGGCAGCAGTACAGTGCAATACCGAAAAGGCATAAAAGAGAGCAAAAATAGTGTGTTAGTGTTCATTGGTTCTCTGACCATTCAGAAACATGATGGCAGAGAGGAAGAAGCTGTCCCTAAAATGTTGAATTTGTGTCTTCAGACTCCTGCATCTCTCCTCTGAGGCCAAGTGGTTAAGGCGTTCGTCTAGTGATCTGAAGGTCATTAGTTCGAGCCTTGGCTGAGGCTGCATGTGTATCCTTGAACAAGGCACTTAACCGCACATTGCTCTGCGACGACACCAGTACCAAGCTGTATGGGTCCTAATGCCCTTCCGTTGGACAACATCGGTGGTGTGGAAAGGGGAGACTTGCAGCTTGGGCAACTGCCAGTCTTCCATAAAAAAAAACCCTGCCCAGGCTTGCACCCTGGAAACTTTCCAAGGCACAAACCCATGGTCTATCGAGACTAACGGAGGCCTACTACGACCATGAGAAGAGGGCATTGCTTTGCTGGAATGGGTTCTTAAGAAATGTATGCAAACTTTTTGAGGCTTCGCCTTTTGAAGATGTCCTTGATGGTGGGGAGGCTAGTGGTATGATGGAGCTGGCTGAGTTTACAATCCTCTGCAGCTTTATACAATCCTGTGCAGTGGCTTCTCCATGCCAGGTGGTGATGCAACCAGTTAGAATGCTCTCTATAGTATATCTGTAGAAATTTGCTAAAGTATTTGATGGCAAACTAAACCCCCTCAAACTCCTTCAAAAATCCAGCAATTGTTGTATGTACCGAATTTTCCAAAAATTATGGTGGTGAGCTGCCTCCATACATCAATGCATTTCTTCTGGTGAAGATGTAAATAAATGAATAGCGATCAGTTTCTAACTCTAGTGTGCAAATGAAGAGAACATACAGAGAATAGAGTTCTTATGCACATGTCGCCTTTGACTATCTTGGTCCTAAGAAGTTGTGGATTTGGAAAGATCTATTAGGGTATCTTGGACCTATTTTTGCAGTGCTGTAAGAAGGAGGCACACACACAGCAATGATAGCTTGCCACTGTTTGAGAGAATGATTGAATATGGTTATGGATTGGGAGTCTATCATCACCATATATATTCGCTCACAGATTTATCCAATATAGTTTGGATGTTCTTCTGTATCATTGGAGCTGGCTAAGACAAAAGTCAAAGTCAAAGTACATTTATTATCAAAGTATGTGTGTGGTGTACTACCCTGAGACCCTTCTTCCTGCGGACAGCCATGAAACAAAGAAGCCTCATGGAATCTATTCAAAGAAAACATCTAGTGTACATAAAAAAATAAATAGCTTAAATAGCAAAACATGAGCGAGTAACACTCAGAATATTAAACAGCAAACCAAAGAGTCCTTGAGAGAGTCTAGGGACGTCCAGTTCAATTTAGCACTGTGTTGTCCATTGAATGCAGGATGGAGAGCCAGTCCGCCCCAATCAAAATCATGCAAAGTAGCAATAAAAAGAGGAGTAACCAGAAACACATAACATGAACTGCAGAGTCCTCTAAAAACAAGTCAAATCTACAAACTGTGCCCATCAAGTCCAAAGACTCTAGCAACTTCCTCAGGCAGCAATGAGCGAGAGGGAAAGGGAGAGTGACCAAACGCAGGCAGTTGGTGCTGAACACCTTCCAGTCTCGTTTTTGCTAGTTTCAATCTTTCACAATGCTTTAATAGGTGAGATCGGCGAGAAATGGATTTGTGCTCTACCAGATCACTCATTCAGCCCAAAAATACATTATTAAAATGTGAGTTACAGGCTCCAATCAAACACAGACTGGCGGTAGAAATACATTTAAAAGAAAGGGAAGCAGTTTCATGAACTGTCTGCAGGAAGTTGCCCTTAATTGTGTTGATCTCTGAATCTGTGCATTGTAGATAACAAAATAACTTTGAGTGATGGAAGATGAGACACATGCTGTATTATAATAAGCCTGTAATCTCAAATAAAGTTTGCTGTACGTACAAGTATGGTGAGGTTCAGGTGCAATGAAAAACTTGCTTACAGCAGATTCAGAGGGTTATAAGTACAGGTAAAACACAATATGAATTCACAAGACAATGAAGTGGGATAGAAAATAATTATTCTTGCAGCCATCAAAGGATGTACCATCCACGCCATGCCTTCTCCTTGCTGCTGTCATTGGGCAGGAGATGCAGAAGACTTAGGACCCACATCACCAGGTTCAGGAACAGTTATTACTCTACAAACATCAAGCTGCTGAATGGCATGGATAACTTCAATCACCACCACTCTGAACTGATTCCATGACATGCAATAAATCTATCACTTTCAAGGATTCTTTACAATAGATGTCCTCAGTATTATTTTTATTTGCATATTTTATACAGTATTCTTTTGCACATAGGTATTTATCTACTTACATGGCAGTTCATGTTATGATGTGTTTCTGATTTCTGGCAACAACTTTGTTACGATTTTGTGCAAATTTGATCGGTGTGGACTGGCCACCACAACAAACAACACAGTGCTAGACTGAACTGAACTTGAACTGAGCTGAAATTGAACATTCTTGGACTGTTACAATGACTACGTGATTTGATATTTTACGTACTGTGTTTTTCGCTTGTTTTTTTGCCATTTGCTCACTTTGTTCTTGTTCTGGCGCTTTGGGGGTTTGTTTCTTTTTCTTTGAAAGGTTTCCATG
This sequence comes from Hypanus sabinus, assembly GCF_030144855.1. Classification (NCBI taxonomy): domain Eukaryota; kingdom Metazoa; phylum Chordata; class Chondrichthyes; order Myliobatiformes; family Dasyatidae; genus Hypanus; species Hypanus sabinus. The sequence continues at coordinate 25,640,475 of NC_082712.1, read as the reverse complement.
GTTTTCAAGTTTCTAATCAATAATGTTCCACAAAGGGCAGGGTCTCAGTGATAGCAATGCTATTTAAAGTGATAAGTATGATACCTGATGTGTATCAGCCCTTGTCTTAAAGTAGCCAGGATTCTGTTGCAGGCATGCACAGAGTGCTGAATTTACTGAGTAGGATTCAACAAATTGCAGTCATCAAAAAAATACCATCAAAGACAATCTTGGGCTGGGCAGTTATATTCACTTCATTCTAAACTGGGTGCTTCTATATTGTTAATCCCCACATCAATTCAAGCCATTTAGAATGGCAGTAATGAATTAAACCCCTTTCTTGGCCATGTACAGCACTTGATTCAGGTGAAGATAACATCAGTTTTTTCATTCACTGCTATTGCACTAAGAAAGGAGAATAATCAGGAAAGCAGTAATTACCACATACTATGATATAGCCTCAGAAATTTCAGGCATTCACTTGTGATCTCAGAGGTGCCCAGCAGAAATTCCCAGAGAAACCCAAAAATGAAATCAAATAAGCCTTCCATTTAGTCTGAAATAATGGTGCAGCACACCCCTGTTGGCCTGTAGCACATTGATAAATGACGGATAGATCAGCCTGAGGAAAAAGAAAAGATTGGCTGAAGATGAAAAGATGAGAACAGTAGAACTAATGAAAAAAGACAAAGTAGGTGGCTGCTTGATAATTAAATGTTCCTCCCCAGCTGGGCTTCTTGAGCAATGCTCTATCTGCTGAGTATATTGCTCAATATTTTCAAATCATTGTACTCTCTCTGTTCCAAAAGATTAAGCACATTATCTTTATGAATCATCCTTTCATCCTTTTACAGTGAATAAAGAGAGTTGTATGTTAATCCAATACCTGATCAGACAACATGAAGTTCACAACCATAAAGTGGCACTCATTCTTTTTTTCAGTCTTTTCAGCTTTCTAACATTTATAAAGGTCCATGGTGATAAATAACTGTTGAATATAAACATGCCTAGTATTAGAAAATTAGCTGATTCTGAACTTGAGCATGAACTAATATATACATCTAATCAGTCTGGTGCAAGACCATGGTAAATTAATCAGACTCAGAACCAGAATCAGTTTTAATATCACCAGTATATGTCATGAAATTTGTTCACTTAGTGGCAGCAGAACAATACAATACATGAAAAATATAGCATAAATAAATAACTTGCAGTGAGTATATATTTGTATGTTAAATAGTTAAATTAAGAATAGTGCAAAAACAGAAATAATAAAAAAGTGAGCAAGTATTTGTGGGTTCAATGTCCATTTAGGAATCAGATAGCAGAGAACAAGAATTTGGTTTTGAATCACTGAAAATGTGCTTTCTGGCTTCTGTACCTCTTCCCTGATAGTAACATGGAAAAAAGGGCATGTCCTGGGTGATGCAGGTCTTAATAATAGATATCTCCTTTCTGAGGCACTGCTCCTTGAAGATGTTTTGGATAGCACCCATGAGTAATGAGATGAGTTATTTTACAACTTTAATTCTTTCGATCCTGTGTAGTAGCAACCCTCCCCATACCAGACAGTGATACAGCATGTCAGAATGCTGTCCACCGTACATCTGTAGAAGTTTTCGAGTATTTTAGGTGACAAACCAAATCTCCTCAAATTTCTGATAAAATACAGTCACTGTCTTGTCTCCTTTATAACTGCATTGTTATGTTGGGACCAGGTTAGATCCTCAGAGATATTGACACCCAGAAACTTGAAATTGCTCACTCTCTCCACTTTTGATTCCTCTCTGAAGATTGGTTAGATGTGCCAGTGTCATGAATATACCATAGTACCAGCAATTTAGATGCACCAACCATAATCCAGTCGTAGATAACTGAATGGGACACCACTTCTTTAAAAGCATCAGAGATATTATTAATTCATAATGATATATAGATGCAATACAATCTTAATACAGACTCTATAAAAGCAAAATATTTCCTTCCAAAGCATCAGTGACACTTTTAGACAACATGGTCATGGAGAACTTTACCTTTTCTACCTATCACTTCTCAGCTTCTCATTTCATCCCTCCTCCCCTCCCCACCCACTCAACTTCACCCTCACTTATTCTTACCTATCATCTGCCAGCTTGTACTCTATCCCTCCCTCCATCTTCTTGTTCTGATTTCTTTCCCCTTCCTTTCCACTCCTGATGAAGGGTCTTGGCTTGAAATACCAACTGCTTATTGCCCTCCATAGATGCTGCCTGACCTGCCCGATTCCTCCAGTATTTTGTGCGTATGTTGTGCTGGATTTCAAGCATCAGCTGAATCTCTGGTGTTTACATTTATGAAGTGTTTAGCTGCAGTAGTACAGGACTCGTCCCCTTTGTATCCCGTGGCAACAGGACCAGATCAGCTTGGGCACGACTGAAGGGCCTGGGAGAATGATGGACGAGGGAAATGAAACACAAAGCAGCAATACTCCGGTGTGATCTATACATTATGGTAACAATGCCTTACCTGCCAAGTGAGCGTTTTGAGGCAGAGTGCACTTCCAGAGGAAATAACTATTAGGCATTAAGCTCTACTTTAGTTTTCTCATAGCTAGTATTGAGAGCTCTTCTAAATGGTTATGAAATGGCTTATGGTCAAGAACTATATGTCTCTATTTGTGGTTCTGACACATTAAAAAAGAGCTTAACCTCTGTCTCTGTGCCCAAATATCTCCTGAAGACTGGTGGTACACAATGATTCCAGGCCTGCAATTACGATCTTGGGGATATAACAAGAAAGAAAAGAAACAGTTCAAAGTGCCCGCAAGCTGCTCATGCATTCAGTACAACCATGGATTTCCCAAACTAAATCTCAACACGTTTTTCCAGCCTTAATCCCTTAATCACTGACTTCCCTGAGGTTCAAAACACTATGTCTACCTCAGTTAACGACTGAGCACAGATACTAAGGGGGGAATCATTGGAGCCCAATGTAGTTTGGTTTATAAGTTTGCATATTTATTGTATTGAGAGCTGGGAGAAGAAACTTAAACATGCTGATTTCACCCCTTGACTTCCTCTGCTTCTAATTGTTGATTAATGGACTCCATATGAAATAAAGCCGAAAATCAGATCCAAGAAATAAACATGAGGAAATCTGCAGATGCTGGAAGTTCAAACAACACACACAAAATGTTGGTGGAACGCAGCAGGCCAGGCAGCATCGATAGGGAGAAGCAGTGTCGACGTTTTGGGCTGAGACTCTTTGTGTGTGTTCCAAGAAATAAATATTATTTATTGAAATAAATTACGTGATACAATTTATTTCATCACCATACTTTAACCTCTAACTTGATTTTTATATAATTCTTTATAATTGTTGAACATTTCTTATTGCATGTTGTGCCCTGACCAAAACACCACAGTAAATTCCCAATACATACAAATGAATATGGCGATCCTGATCCTTGGAAGCTTTGATAAAGAGCTTCAAGTCACTTTTTTGAGATGGATTAAAGTCCAGAAATGTTTTAGCAAAGAGACTGGAATATCTCCCGGCTAGATTTAGTCAGACTTTCAATTTTATGATTAAATAGTTGAAGATGTGGAGAGCAGAGAATTCATACATTATTTTCTACTTTGATTTCTCACTTTCCATCTGTATTTGGCCATCAAAATTTGTATACAGTTTTATTAGATCTAATTTCTTCTGTTCCAAAGAATGCACCCACAACATATCCATTCTGTCCCATAGCTGAATCTATCAGACCAACACAACTAAACCTCCTCTGCACCCTATCCAATGACACAACTTTCTTTTTATAGTTTGGTGATCAGAAATTTACATGGTCCTCCAATGGTAACATAATACAAAAATGCAATGTTCAATGCAACTATAAGATGAGCTACCTACTCTCAAGTTCTGTTCCCTGGCCAACATATCCTCACTGCCTGCTTAATCACATGACCAGCCTCCTCAAGGAATACAATACAGACATAAGATAGATACATGGTTCCTACAGATCTATAAACCTACTAATCAAAATCTTACTGATCCTCCATATTCCTCAGTATCCTACCATTCATCACCATGGTGTCATGGATTCATGGACTCATCAAGCACAAAAATAGGCCTTATAGTTGACCATGTCTCTATAAATATCAACATACTCTTAATACTAACCCTATATTTACCACAACTTGCACTGATTTTTCTCTTGCCTTGTTTTTCACAGGAAACAAACTTTGAAACCTGTGCAGGTTTTTTTTCTCTGTCTAGTTCCATTGACATGTGTCCAGAGCATTGCTCCTTGATCCTAGATGAAATGTTGTAAGAAGCACAATGATTAGACTGGCGCTGTCAAGATAAGACAGCTGTACAATTGGTTTCTTAGCCCAGATGCTCCATACACTGGCATTTTTATTGCAGCTTTTGCTCTGATCCCTATTCCCAATGTTGAGCATTCTGCTCCAATCAATATTTTTTACTCCATCCTAGAGGCTTCCTGCTGTCTCTATTGGATCAGAAGCCAGTATGACATTATGTTTATTATAATTTGGCTGAAATATTTGCTAAAAGTAAATCATTTTGGTGTTTGTCTCACATAACACTTTGGGCTTTATAGGCAAGGTGCAAGGAAGATAACTTTTCTAGTTGAGGAGAGTTAAACCAGAGGACTGTTCCAGAGTAAGTGAAAGGCTATACAGGACTAAAACAAGCAAAATAAAAGAAACAACACACAAAATGCCAGTTCACAGGGGAGTGAACCTTTGAACTTTACTCATTGTGTCCATTCAAAACTGAGATGGAAATATTTCTGAATGTTAAGTGACAGAGGGATAATGTTGAGGTAGAAGATGAGAAAGTACAGAGGCGGGTAATTTAACTCAGTTTCCTCATCACACGTCAAAAGCAAAGCGCCACCCATTCCATAAGTCTCACTTTCTGTCACAAAACAATTTTACCAACAAGGAAGAGTTCAGGGTGAGTTTTCCCAATTCCAACTCATTTCAATTCTTTTCCTCATTTATTCACCATACGTCTATTACAGTTACACAGTTTCCTGATGCATAAGCAAAAAAAAAATAATAATTGAAAGCAAAACAAAATCTGTGGATGTTTGAAATCTGAGTAAAGCAAGGAAATATTTTTGTTGAAAGATCATACTCGTGAAATATTAGCTGTTTCTCCAATATTACAATAGTGTTGAGAAATTGAAAGTCTGATGCTATAATAGAGCTGAAAAGTAAACAGAGTTTACAGTGTTTTCCAGTAAGAAACCTAACTCTTTTATTTAGGCGCTAAGAAATGAATGCGCATCTGACTGTGGGCTGCTTGACAATAATTTATCTTTGATTTTATTTTGCTGCAGAGCTAAAGCTTTTTTCACAGTATTGTTTGATGTAAAATATGCATATTATCTAAACTGATTTATTAACCTACCACTCTAATGAGGATGCCATATAAATAGAAAGAAATATTCTTTCTCCATACTGTAATTTTTCAACTATCTATAATATCCCAGGGCAAGTTATTTAAAAGAACACTATAATTTTTCAACATCCTTTGCTATGTTAATTATACATGATTTATGACATTTTAATGATGATTCGAAGAGGTTACCTCATTAATTACCACCTACAGAGAGAGTTAATTTTGTTATCATTTTAACATTTTAATCTATTGGTGTTCTTTGATGATACATCTAGTGGAATAGATAAGGTGGAAAGTGGTGGATGCGGTAAATTTGGATTTATATTTCCTTTCACTAACATCCCACACAGAAGGTTGGCGAAGGAGACCAGAGCAGTTGGCATAGAGGTGGAGGGGGAACATAGCTAGAGAGTTTGTTAGCAGATAGTATAGGAATAAGCAGAGCCTTCTCAGGGTAGACAATCTGTTACTCATGGAGTACAGCATTAATCAGTGCTTTGACTACACTGAATCACCATCCACATCAATAATTTGGCTGAGAAGCTAGATGTTCTCATTCCAAATACAAGCGATTCTGCAGATGCTGGAAATCCAGATTAACACAAATAAAATACTAGAGGAACTCAGCAGGTCAGGCAGGTTCTGTGGAAAGGAATAAATGGTCAAAATTTTGGGCTGAGACCCTTCATCGGGACTGGAAAGGAAGGGTGAAGAAGCTGGGATAAGAAGGTGGGAGGAGGGGAAGAACATAAGCTTGATGTTGATATGTGAGGCCAGGTGAGGGGGAAGTTAGGTAGCTGGAGGGGGAGGGAATAACATGAGAAGATCAGAGATGACATGTGAAAATGGTAAAGAGCTGTCAGTAATGTGCTTGGAAAGGAGAGTGATTCAGATGTGAAGATGCTTCAAGAGGATTTGGGAAGCAGAGGGAGAAGACAATTACATGGGAGGAAGAATACAATGTAGATAAATGTAAAGATATCTACTTCAGTGGGGAAAATATAAATTTTGATTGTTCCTTTAAAGGTGAACGACTGGAGTTGGATGTCCTGCCGACACCAGGAACCAACACATATGTGCACCTCGTCATTAAAAAGCCAAATGGTTTTTATTGATAGAGAATTTGAGCACAAAATAGGAGAAGGAAGGAGGGATAATTATATCTGAGGAAGAATGGACAATATGGAGATATCAATGGAAGTGTACCAGTTCACAGAAATGGAGGGAGTTTGGATGGAAAAACTTGATAAGATATTTTATTACACCCTCTCAGAAATCCCATTATGATAATAACCTCCCTGTTTGCTGGAGAAATTGTGGAAATTAAAATGCAAATCATTATCATTTTTTTTGGGACTGCCCTGTTATCAAAAACTATTGGAGGGGGATACACGATGCCCTACAAGACATCTTTAAATGTGAAACACCCTTGGAGAGTAAGACCATATATTTTGGATATATACCTCAAGAATGGTTGAAAAGAGATAAATATTTAATGAATATACTGTTGGTGGCTGGTAAAAAGACTCTTACTAGGAAATGGTTATCACAGGAGAGCATTACTTCCTACTTGTACATAGTTCTTTCCTTTTGCTTGTTTTTTCTTTCCACTCTTTTCTATAAGTGTATACCTCAGATAAATACTTTGTTGAGATTTGTGATATATATGATTATATGATATATATATGTACAATGTCTGAAATACATCTTATGGAAATGTTTGTTTAATGAACTTCAATAAAAAAATAAATTACAAAATAAGAATATGTTATTATAATTACAACAGACCACATTTAGTGTAATGAGCATAAATTTCAAAGTTCAAAGTAAATTTATTATCTAAGTGCATATATGTCATTATATACAACCCTAAGATTCATTTCTTTTTGGGCATACTCAATAAATCTATAGAATAATAATCAAAGCAGAATCAACGAAAGACCATCTAATTTGTGCATTCAGCTACGGTGCAGAAGACAACAGACAGTGCAAATACAAAAAGAAAGACTTAATAATAATCAATAAATAAACATAAATATTGACAACACAACATGAAGAGCTGAGATGATTTTCTTTCAAAAGAAAGGATATAGATACCTACAGAGGGAATGAAGAGGAGACTCATCAGACTATTTTTCATTGAAGGTGTATGATGAGGGATCGAATAGCTTTCTGTTCACTGTGGGAGTTTGCACGTTGTGTTTGAGAGCTAACCATTGCATTTGTGATTCTGACAGAAGAGGGGCCAGCTGCTGTCTATCAGGCCAAGAGTTTTCCATGGAGTCAGAACTAAAAAGATAATGCATTAATTGACTGATCAATTGAGCTTCCACCTTGCTCGCTGCTTGAGGTGAGCTAGACACAACCTGGTAGCCAGTGTGTCAAAATGTCAAGCTTCTGTGTAAAGTGCTGGGGGAGGTCAGAGTCTGTGTGAAGTGCTGGGGGAGATGGTGTCACTTACCTTCATTTATTCTGTACCTAAGTTTTTAACAAAATGTACAAAACCAACCAACGAGCTGGGGGAATTGAAACAGAAGTAAATGCACCCCAAACCATTCATGGTAACTTTAACATTGATACAAAGTTAAATTTGTCAAGTTTATTTTCGCATGTAAGCAGAGGTCCATTGAAAAACTTACTTGTAACAGTGTCAGAAGCACACCACACTAGAGGTACAATATTATAAGAACACAATTAAGCATAAATTACACCCAGAATCATATAAGAACACAATAGAATCAAAAACAGAAACAAAGTCCATTGAAGAGTAAAGTTGTCAAAGTGACCATTGAGGAGGTGATTTGGGGAGTGCTGGTTGGTTCAAGAACTGCATGCTTGGAGGGAGTAGTTTTTTTTTAACCTGGTTGTGTGGGGCTTCAAGCTTCTCTACCTCCTGTCAAACAGTACCTGCATGGAGGGTGGGTACTGCTTTTTTTTCTGAGGCAGAGCCTCATGTAAGTACACTCATTGGTAGAGAGGGATGGGGTCATATATTGGATACAGGAGATTGGGGTTAAGAGAGAAATGGATCAGCCATGATGAAATGGCAGAGCAGGCTCAATGGGCTGAATGGCCTAATTCTGCTCCTCTGGATTGACTCTACTACTCTCTGCACATTCTTACATTCATAAACGTTCAAATTGTCAGATCAGACCATGATGCAACCAGTCAGGATACTCTCAAGTTCAGGTTTATCATCATCTGAGTACACATGTATACAACCAAATGAAACAAATTCCTCCAGACCACGATGTACCCACAAAACATATATCACACACAGCACATGAAACAAAATATCACTGCATATAAGTTAGCAAAATATAATTCAAAAATGCATGCAGTGCGCAGTACTGGTAAACAGTACATTCAACAGCTCACTGTCCTAGTGATGAGATCTCGGTGGCAGGTATTCATTAGTCTGAGAGCCTGAGGGAAGAAGCTGCTACCCAGTCTGGCAGTGCTAGTCCTGATGCTTCTGCCCTTCCAGACAGTCGTGACTCAAAGAGATTGTGGGATGGGTGGTAGGGATGCTCAACAATACTTTGGGCCTCCTTTAGAACACTCGCAGTAAATGTCACAAGTCAGGAGGAAGGAGGCCCTGGTGATCAACTGTACATCTGCAGAGATTTCTGAAAGAGTTCGATGGCATGCCCAATGTCCTTAACCTCCTAAAGGAGTAAAGATGCAAGCGTGTCTTCCTTGTGATTACATCTATTTGGCTGCAGTTTTTTGTTACTTTAGGTTTAACTGAACCTCATGGGTACATATACGTATGTAGGTACATATTAAAAGTTTTTTTTAGTATATATCAAAGTACTTTAATAAAACAATGGTGTACACCAATGCAACTATAATATGGCTCTGTATAGCTTATTTTTTAATAGGTCAATTTAAATCAGGTTATTTCCCAGTGGAGGAGTGGGGAAGCTTATTAAAAATGCTGACTTTTGTTGATAAACATATTTTCCCTTGCATTAATAAAACATGTCACCAGCTTTTAATACATTAAGGAATGATTTAATGGGAAGAAAACAAACACTGCAGTATTCTTTTATGCTGCTAAATTATGCTGGCTTGTTAAAAAATTCACATTTGCAATTCAGTAAAAGAATGCATGACAGGAACTTGAAGCATAACTTGAGAACAATCTTAAATCAATTTTTCATTTATTTTCCCAATGGCACCAAATAAAGCAAAGCTAAGCCACTATCTTCAGTTCTATGCACCTCCCCTCTTCTGCTGTTGATTCCTTGCTGGTATGGTGCCTATAAAATGTATTCATCCCCTCTTGGAAGTTTTCATGTTTTATTGTTTTACAACATTGAATCACAGTGGATTTAATTTGGCTCTTTTGATATTGATCAACAGAAAAAGATTCTTTTGTGTCAAAGTAAAGACAAATTTCTACAAAATGATCTAAATGAATTACAAATATAAGACACAAAATAATTGATTGCATAAAAATTCACCCCTTTAATATGACATACCAAATTATCACTGGAGAAGCCAACTGGTTTTAATTAATTAAATGGAGATCACCGTGTGCAGTCAAGGTGTTTCAATTGATTGTAGTAAAAATACACCTGTATCTGAAAGGTTCAGCTGCTGGTGAGTCAGTATCCTGGCAATAACTACACCATGAAGACAAAAGAACATTCCAAGCAAATGGATACAAGAAAAGCACAAATTATTGAAAAGCACGAATCAGGAGATGGAGACAAGAAAATTTCCAAGTCACTGAATATCCTTGGAGTACAGTTAAGTCAATCATCAAGAAATGGAAAGAATATTGCACAGCTTTAATTCTGCTTAGAACAGGCCATCCTCAAAAACTGAGTGTCTATGCAAGAAGTGGACTGGTAAGGGAGGCCACCAAGAGACCTATGAGAACACTGGAGGAGTTACAAACTTCAGTGTCTGAGATGGGAGAGACTATGTTTACAACTGTTGCCCGGGTGCTTCACCAGTCGCAGCTTTATGGGAAAGTTGCAAAGAGAAAGCCACTATTGGAAAAAAAAATCACATGAAATCTCAGCTAGAGTTTGCCAGAAGGCATGTGGGAGACTCTTAAGTCAGCTGGAAGAAGGTTCTATGGTCTGATGATACCAACATTAAGCTTTCTGACCATCAGACTAAATGCTATCTTTGGCACATCATCAAAACAAAACACACCATCCCTACCATGAAACATGATGGTGGCTGAATCATGCTGTGGGGATGATTCACTGCAGCAGGCCCTGGAAGGCTTGTGAAGGTAGAGGGTAAAATGAATGCTGCAAAATACAGGGAAATCCAGGAGATAAACTGATGCAGTCTGCAAGAGAACTGTGACTTGGGAGAAGATATGTTTTCCAGTAATGACCCCAAGCGTAAAGCCAAACCTATACAGGACTGGCTTAAAAACAACTAAGTTAATGTCCTGGAATGGCCAAGTCAAGTCCAGACATCAATCCAATTGAGAATTTGTGGCTATACTTGAAAAGGGCTGTTCACGCACTATCCCCATGCAATTTGACAGAACTTGAGCAGTTTTGTAAAGAAGAGTGGGGAAAAATTGCAGTGTCCGGATGTGCAAAGCTGATCGAGACCTATCCACACAGATTCAAGGCTGTAATTGCTACCAAAGGTACATCTACTAAATACTGACTTGCAAGGGTTGGGTAATTATGTAATAAATTATTTTGTGTTTAATAATAGTGATAAATTTAGACCAATTGTAGACATTTGTTTTCACTTTGATAGATGAGTCTTTACCATTGATTAGTGTCAAAAAAGCCAAATTCAATCCATTGTGATTCAATGTTGTGAAACAATAAAACATGAAAACTTCCCAGGAGGGTGGTGAATACTTTATAGGCACTGAGTTTACATTTGTAATTCAGGGTTATCCACAGATGCTTTATAACAAGCCAAGCATTTATTGGAAAAGCTAAAGACTGCAGATGCAGGAAATGTGGAGCAGAAGTGAAAATAACCTGCTGGAGTTATTCACCCAGTATAGGGGAATGGACAGTCTATGTTCTGATTCAAGAACCTTCATCTGGACCAACGCATTTCCTTCTATAATTGCAGGCATCCTCAATGAAATCCTCCAGCAGCTTGCTTTTTTTTTTGCATTTCTTGCCTATCCTTATTTATTTTTAAGGAAGAAGAGATGAGCTGACATCAATGCTGAACTGAATGACTTAAGAGGCCATTATCAGAGGGCAGTTAAAGTCAACCATACTGCTATGAGCCCGGAATCAAATATCGACCAGTCATAAAAAAAGTCAGATATCCTCCGTAAAGGACATTTTTTAATATTGCAAATAATATCCAGTTTTCAGAAATCAAACAATTCTCTACTTGCTATCAAAAGATGGTATCTTTATCCTATAGATTAATTTATATTCTCATTTGCATCAAGTATTCTTCAACCATCACTGCTAGTTGGCCAACCATGATTCTGGTGGCCCAATGACTCCATTTAAGATTTTTATTCACGAACGTACAAATATCATGGTCATGCTCTACTTTATCCATTGAGTTTTACAGCTCAGAAAGAGGTTCTTTGGCCCAAATGGTCTGCATTAACCAAAATTCCAAACTACGCTAGTTGCATTCACCTGTCTTCTAAGGCTTTCCTAACCCCGTAACTGTCCATGACCCTTTTAAATGTGGTTATTGTATCTCCCTCATCCAATTCACTGGGTAGCTCATTCCATAGACTGACCACCCACTGGGTGAAAATGTTTCCCCTCAGGTCTCTGTTATATTTATGCCCCTCACATTAATCTTATGCCCTCTTATACTGAATGGCTGAACTCTGGGAAAAAGATTCCAATAATTGCATGGAAGATTGTATATAAACCTTTGAAGGTGGCAGGAGGGTTTTTAGAGTATCATTAAATAATGTAGATGACGAGGTGCTGGCAGGTAGTTCCATAAGTTATTTTCATACAAGGGATGGACATACTGAAGACAAAAAATTAATCTGGTTGGAGAAAATAATGAGAATTTGGAGGGATCACCTCTGGTTCTCCAAACAGCCTGCACTGTTTGAATGGACTATGATTTTAGAACACAGAACAACACAGTCCTGGGAATATTTATGCTGATCCATTTTCTCTCCTCTTTGATTAAAATCATTAGTGTTTGTTCTATTTTAGAGGTTTTCTACTTCCCTCTAAAGTCTTGGGATGGGACATAAGTCTCTTAGAGTAATGACACTCATGGGTGACTAACATAGGAGAGAAGGATAGACTTGGAAAGTAGAGGAACTTACAGGTCTTAAAACTCAAGTCAAAGGCAGAAACGTGGGGGAAGAATAACAATGATGTAAATAGCCTGGAGATGGAATAGTTCTGAGAAAGTTCCAGGACTATGCAGGTTAGAGGAAACTCGGAATTTGGATTGAGAATATTTTCTTTAGTTTCAGGCACCCCACTTTAGGAAAAATACTGTTAATCTGGAAGGAGTGCAGAATTTATTTATGAAGATATGGGCAGGAATTGAGGACTAGCCATACCGCTGTTGAGCAGACTAAGATTTTATTCCTTGGACCACAGGAGAATGAGTTGTGATATTACAGTGGTCTATAAAATCATTAAGGCATAGACAGGTTGAATGTGCACTGTCTTTTTCCCAGGGTTGGGCCATTGAGTATATGAAGGTATCTGATTAATATTTGCAAGAAGTGGGAGCTGAAAGAGAGCCTTTAGCATCTGTGGATATCACTCAACTACAAATGCAAATACAATGTCAATAAAAAAGTATTCACCCCGCCTTCTCAATTCATCCAGCGAGAACGTCATTAATAGAAACACAAAACACTTTGATGGCAATCAAAAAATGATGGTGAGCTTGTGCAGTCATTAAACCTTCAGTATTTATGGGAACCTACCCTATACAAACCGGCCACTGCCCCTTTTGAAAATACAAGGAGTCAGGTACTTTAAAATCATTGATGTTAGTGTAGGTTGTATTGTGTGCAGTTTTGGTCACCTATCTACAAGAAAGATATCAGAAAGAGTGCAGAGAAAATGTGCAAGGAATTTGCTGGGACTTGAGAACCAGAGTTATAGGAAAAGGTTGAATTCCCTGCAGTGCAGGAGAATGAGGGGAGATCTTACAGAGATATGCAGCACTACTTAGACATATTGCTGAGCTCAAAAGTAGGGCAAAAGGTCAGTGGTGACATATCTGACATACAGCACTCTGTGCACACCCATGTTGTGATGTGCCAAAAAATAAAACAGTAAGGCTCCCATTGAAACACTACAAATAACTGGCAGTTCTCAACACAACTATCAGATACCTTCCAATGCAATCCAGCCAAATGTATCCTGAAAATTCAAAGTCTGCATAGATTGGGCTGCTCAATGCTAATGGGTTTGATTTTTAATTGTTTGGAAACATAACTGATGTGGGCCAAGGAAAATGATACCGTCGATAATGATTCTTAAAGTAAACCACAGGGGGATAATTATGGTTAATGGCATGACAAAGAATAAGATGCTGTTGATGTATGATAATTAGTGCTTCCTCGACATTAATGTTTTATGATTGAGGTAGAGAAATTAAAATAGAAATAACCTGACATTGTTATTAAATATGTGCAGTTATCAGCCACGTATTTATTGTAATACTCTTCCAAAGAAATTTTTGAATCCAATTTCAATATTCCTGTCTAATATTATAAGACTTTAGATGGCCTGTCAATCAACAACTCTTCTTGATTTATCTCTCTCCAGTCTCAACATTTACATTTCTGATGCTCTTGTACACAATGAGCATTAGTCCTCTACCTGAAGGAAAAACAAACTAAAATGGAGCTCATCTCTCACAGGCATTTTCTCTGGTTTAGACCAATGCTTTTATCCCAAAGAAGTACAGATGTCAACAATAATGAATGTAAATCATTTAAAATTCTAAATGCTCTGAGTTTATCATGATGCACATAGACCCTGCTGTTCCCAAACCACATGTTGGATAGTTGCCCACAGATCATGGTAGCAGTGATGATCTGAGTCACAATCAAGGAGATCATGGAAAATGTACCCAATGGTGTCCATAATACTTCTGCTCATTAAGAAAACAACACATGCTTGAATGGTCAAAATTCTCCGAGCAACAATCATAAGTGAATAGAACATGGGGCAAATCAGTCACTGGACACTAATCATACAGCAGCATGGCATTTTGCAATAAGGCATCTTTGCTTCAGTATTCAATGGTTTTGCAATAACATGTTCTAATCACCTATTTGTCCTTTTGTCCTGTCAGGCACTAGGCTGTATGAGACAAGAGGGAAAATAACCAAGGGCTTGTTGAAGCAAGTCTGATTCCTGATGAAGGGTCTTGGTCCCAAATATTGACTCTATTTCTTTCCATATATATTGCCTGACTTGTTCAGGAGTCACTGAAGGCCAGAATGAGTCATTTGAACAACCAATGGTATGCTGCTATTTATGGAAGAAATATTGACTTTCATTGGCTTTTCACTCAACTGTGGAACATTTGGACGTTGAAGATGCATACATCAGGTTGCTCATTATTGACTACAGCTCAGCATTCAATATTATCAACCCCTGAAAATTAATCAATAAGCTTCCAATGCCTTCAATGTCTCCTTGTGCAATTGGATCCTCAATTTCCTCACTTCCAGGCGTAGCTTGTTCAGATTGACATGATTTCCATCAGCTTAGGTACACCACAAGGCTGTGTGCTTAGCCCCCTTCTCTAATTACTTTACACTTTAACTTTTTGGCCAAGCACTAAGCTTGTGAGGAATCAGCATATGGGAGGGGGATTGGAAATCTGGCTAACTGGTGTCATAACAACAACCTCTTACTCAATGTCAGCAAATCAAGGAGTTGACTACTGACTTCAGGTGGAGGAAACCAGAGTCCTCATTGAGGGATTAGAGGTGGAGAGCATCAGCAACTTAAGTTTCTCGGCATTATCGTTTTGGAGGACCTGTCCCGGACCCAGCGCATAAGCGCAATTACGAAGAAAGCACGGTAGCTCCTCTACTTCCTTAGGAGTTTGAAAAGATTTGTTATGACATGGCGAGTATATGGACTGGCTGCATCTCAACCTGGTTTGGAAACACCAATGCCCTTCAACGGAAAATCCTACGAAATGTAGTGGATACCACCCAGTTCATCATAGGTAAAGCCCTACCCACCACGGAGCACAGCTACATAGAGCATTGCGTCTGGAAAGCAGCATCCATCATCAAGGATCCCCACCACCCAGGACATGCCCTCTTCTCTCTGCTGTCATCAAGAAGGTGGTACAGAAGCATCAGAACTCACACCACCAGGGTCAGGAACAGTTATTACACCTCAACATTCAGGCTCTTGAACCAAAAGGGATAACTTCACACAACTTCACTTAATCCATCATTGAAATAGTCCCACATCCAAAAGACTCAATTTCTGGGACTCTATTATCTTATGATCTCAATATTTATTTATTTATTATTATCTCTTTCTATTTGTATTTGCACAGATTGTTGTTGTCTTTTGCATACTGGTTGTACGCTCAGTTGGTGTGGTCTTTCCTTGAATCTATTAAGGTTACTGGATATATTCAGTATGCCCGCAAAAATCGAATCTCAGGGTTGTATATGGTGACATAGATGTACTTGATAATAAATTTACTTTGAACTTCCAGTAAAAGGGAAAGTGTGATTTACAGCAATTAGACATGAACTTGAACAATATGTTCAAAATCATGTTGATGAGTAGAATCAAAAGTTTCATTCAGATATAGAAAGATTCCATTCAAACTTCCAAGTCTAACTCATTTCTCAATCTCTCATATCCATTCCCCCAGTTATTTCCTATGGCCTATTTTCTCTCATATGCCCACTAGTGTTCCACTCATTTTCCTACCACTCATTTCCAATTGATTAGTTTACAGTGGTAATTAATTTACTGTATAACATGTAAACATGTATAACATTAAAGACATGTTTTGGGGTCCAGAACTACAGAAGGAAATGCACACAAGACATACCCGAACATTTCACATGCCTTCAACACAGAGTCCTGCTTCATGATAATAGGAAGATAATGGCCAAAAAAACAGCACTGATGTGGAAGATTAGCCAATGGCAGAGCAGGTTTGAAGGGCTGGATTGCCTTTCCTTGTCTTCTTATGTTCTTATGCTTCATAACCACATGAAACATTAGACTTTTAAGATTATAGATTAGCTTTATTTGTCTCATATGCATATCTTCATTTTCAAATTATGGTCTTTCTCTTATAAAACATAGAAGCGGAGGGGACACACAGTTTAGAGCTGTTGTCTCATAACACTAGGGACTACTCTTTGATCCTTAGAGCTGCTTTCCACCAGTATCATCACGTCATAGTAAACAGCACGTGTCTGTATTGTATGCAGATGTGCAGATATACATCAAAAACCAAAGAAATGTGTGGGGAATATTAGTGTCAATCATCGGAAATGACCATAAGACCATAAAACATTGGAGCAGAATTAGGCCATCTGGCCCATCGAGTCTGCTCCACCATTCAATGGTGGCTGATCCTTTCCTCCTCCTTGACCGCAGTTCCTGGCATTCTCCCAGTAACCTTTGATGCCATGTCCAATCAAGAACTTATCAATCTCTGCCGTAAATACACACAACGACCTGACCTCCACAGCTGCACGTGGCAACAAATTCCATAAATTCACTAGCCTTTGGCATCTCTGTTTTGAAAGGGCACCCCTCTATTCTGAGGCAGTGCCCTCTTGTCCTAGACTCTCCCACCATGGAAAAACTCCTTTCCACATCAGCTCTGTCCAGGCCTTTCAATGCTCGAAGGGTTTCAGTGAGATCCACCCCATCCTTCTGAATTCCATCGAGTACAGACCCAGAAACATTAAACATTATTTGTATGATAACCTTTTCATTCCTGGAATCATCCTTGTGAAAATCGTCTGGACCCTTTCCAATGCCAGCACTCTTTTCTAAGATTAGGGGCCCAAAAGTGTTCACAATACTCAAGGTGAGGCCTCACCAGTGCCTTATAAAGCCTCAGCATCACATCCTTGCTCTTATATTAGATAGTTTTAGGGGATTCTATAGTCAGGGGGGCAGATAGGAGATTTTGTGGGGCGGATCGGGAGTCTCAGATGGTATGTTGCCTCCTTGGTGCCAGGGTCCGGGACATTTTAGATCGGGTGCAGGCTATTCTTGAGAACGAGGGCATGAACCCAGATGTAGTGGTCCATGTAGGGACCAATGATGTAGGTAAGGTGAGTGAGGGGGTCCTGCTTAGAGAGTTCAGGGAGTTAGGAGTGAAGCTGAAAGGCAGGACCTCCAGGGTGACAATCTCGGGATTGCTACCTGTGCCACATGCGAGTGAAGCGAAGAATAGAATGATTATGCACATTAATATGAGGCTGAGAGCATGGTGCAGGAAGGAAGGGTTCAGGTTTTTGGATAATTGGTCTTTGTTCCAGGGACATTGGGATCTGTTTCAAAGGGATGGTCTACATCTGAACTGGAGGGGTACTAACATTCTTGCAGGAATGTTTGCCAGTGCTGCTCGGGGGGGGGGGGGGGGTTAAACTCGATGTGCAGGGGGCAGGGATCCAGAATATGAGAGAAGATGATATGATGAAGGATAAGGGACAGGTGGGGAATACACGTTTCCCAAATATTAATTGTGTAAAGGAGAAAGGTGAGACAGAACATGTGTTGGAAAAGTTACATGTACAGAGGGTTGGTCAGAAGGAGCATGGGGTTAAATGTGTAGAAGGTTTGGGTGATCTTGAGAAGGTCATCAAAATTCAAGGTGCAATTAGCCTGATGGAAGTTCAAGGAGCTGGGTTAGGTACAATAGACAGTGTTTTAAGCAAAGAGAGGAGGAATGGGCTAAGAATTCTATACTTGAATGCGAGTAATGTCAGAAATAAGACAGATGAGCTTGAAGCTCAGATGAAAATGGGGAACTACGATATTGTTGGGATAACGGAGACATGGCTGCAAGGGGATCAGGCCTGGGAATTGAGTGTACCAGGGTATATGTGCTATCGTAGAGACAGAAATATGGGAAGAGGGGGTGGGGTGGCCCTGTTGGTGAGGAATGAGATTCAGTCCTTAGCAAGGGGTGACTTAGGAACAGGGGAAGTAGAGTCTGTGTGGATTGAGCTGAGGAACAGTAAGGGTAAAAAGACCCAAATGGGTGTTGTGTACAGGCCCCCAAACAGTAGTGTGGATATTGGGTACAAGTTGATTAGGGAGTTAACATTGGCATGTGCTAAAGGTATTGCAGGTATGGGAGATTTCAACATGCAGGTGAACTGGGAGAATCAGGTCGGTGCTGGACCCCAGGATAGGGAGTTTGTGGAGTGTCTAAGGGATGTATTTTTGGAACAGCTTGTGCTTGAGCCAACCAGGAACGAGGCTATTTTGGACTTGGTGATGTGTAATGAACAGGAATTGATAAGTGATCTTGAAGTAAAGGAGCCATTAGGAAGTAGGGATCATAACATGATAAGTTTTTATCTACAATTTGAGAGGGATAAGGGCAGATCAGAGGTGTCAGTGTTGCAATTAAATAAAGGAGACTACGGAGCCATGAGGGAAGAGCTGGCCAAAGTTAAATGGGCGGATGCCCTGGCAGGAAAGACAGTGGATCAGCAGTGGCAGGTATTCTTGGGGATAATACAAAAGATGCAAAAGCAGTTCATTCTAATGAGAAGGAAGGATTCAAAGAGAGGGAAGGGGCCACAGTGGTTGACAAAGGAAGTCAGAGATTGTATAGCATTAAAGAAAAAGAAGTATGACAGGGCTAAGATGAGTGGGAATACAGATGATTGGGAAAGTTTTAAGGAACAGCAGATCTTAACTAAAAAAACAATACGGAGAGAAAAAATCAGGTATGAGCTCAGTCTAGCCAGGAATATAAAAGGGGATAGCAAAAGCTTTTTTAGCTATGTGAAGAGAAAGAAGATAGTTAAGAACAATGTTGGCCCCTTGAAAAATGAATTGGGAGAAATTGTTATGGGAAACAGGGAAATGGCAACAGAATTTAATGCGTACTTTAGATCTGTCTTCACCAGGGATGACACAAGCAATCTCCCACATGGATGGATGGGCCAGGGTCATAAGGTATCAGAGGAATTGAGACAGATTGACATTAGGAAAGAAACTGTGATGAGTAGACTGGTAGGACTGAAGGCTAATAAATCCCCGGGTCCAGATGGTCTGCATCCGAGGGTTCTAAAAGAGGTGGCTCAGGAAATTGCGGATGCATTAGTAATCATTTTCCAATGTTCCTTAGATTCAGGATCAGTTCCTGAAGATTGGAGAGTGGCTAATGTTATTCCACTTTTCAAGAAGGGAGGGAAGGAGAAAACGGAGAACTATCGCCCTGTTAGCCTAACGTCAGTCGTGGGGAAGATGCTTGAGTCCATTATTAAGGACGAAATAGTGGCATATCTTGATGGCAGTAATAGGATTAGGCCAAGCCAGCATGGATTTACCAAGGGCAAATCATGCTTGACTAATCTGTTGGAGTTTTTTGAGGGTGTAACAAGGATGTTAGATGAGGGTAAGCCAGTGGATATAGTGTACCTAGATTTTCAGAAGGCATTCGATAAGGTGCCACATAGGAGATCGGTGAGTAAAATCAGAGCTCCTGGCATTGGGGGCAGGGTTTCAACATGGATAGAAAACTGGTTGGCAGATAGAAAGCAAAGGGTAGCAGTGAATGGGTGTTTCTTGGACTGGCTGGAGGTGACTAGTGGGGTACCACAGGGCTCTGTATTGGGACCACAGCTCTTTACGATTTATGTCAATGATTTAGATGAGGGCATTGAAAACTATATCAGCAAGTTTGCTGACGATATTAAACTGGGTGGCAGTGTGACATGCGAAGAGGATGTTAGGAGAATACAGGGAGACTTGGATAGGCTGGGTGAGTGGGCAGATACTTGGCAGATGTCATTCAATGTGAATAAATGTGAAGTTATCCACTTTGGAAGCAGGAACAAGTGGGCAGAGTATTGTCTGAACGGTGTCGAGTTAGGTAAGGGAGAAATGCAAAGAGACCTAGGAGTCCTAGTTCACCAGTCAATGAAGGTGAATGAGCAAGTGCAACAAGCAGTGAAGAGGGCCAATGGAATGTTGGCCTTTATTACAAGGGGAATTGAGTACAAGAGCAAGGATGTCCTTTTGCATTTGTACAGGGCCCTGGTGAGACCACACCTGGAATATTGTTTACAGTTTTGGTCTCCAGGTTTAAGGAAGGACATTCTGGCAATTGAGGAAGTGCAGCGTAGATTCACTAGGTTGATTCCTGGGATGGCAGGGCTGTCTTTCGCAGAGAGATTGGAGAGATTGGGCTTGTACACACTGGAATTGAGGAGATTGAGAGGGGATCTGATTGAAACATTTAAGATAATTAAAGGATTTGATAGGATTGAGGCAGGAAATATGTTCCAGATGTTGGGAGAGTCCAGTACCAGAGGGCATCGATTGAGAATAAGAGGTCAGTTATTTAAAAAAGAGTTGAGGAAAAACTTCTTCTCCCAGAGGGTTGTGGAGGTGTGGAATGCACTGCCTCAGAAGACGGTGGAGGCCAATTTTCTGGATGCTTTCAAGAAGGAGCTAGATAGATATCTGATGGATAGGGGAATCAAGGGATATGGGGACAAGGCAGGGACTGGGTATTGATAGTGAATGATCAGCCATGATCTCAGAATGGCGGTGCAGACTGGAGGGGCCGAATGGTCTACTTCTGCACCTATTGTCTATTGTCTATTGTATTCTAGACCTCTTGGAATGAATGCTAACATGGCATTTGCCTTCCTCATCACCGACTCAACCTGCAAGTTAACCTTCAGGGTGTTCTGCACAAGGATTCCCAAGTCCCTCTGCATCTCAGATTCCTGGATTTTCTCCCCATTTAGAAAATAGTCTGCACATTTATTTCTACTACCAAAGCGAATGACCATGTATTTTCAATTTTCTTGCCCATTCTCCTAACCTGGCTATGCAAATGAATATCCAATGTTCACCGATCTGTATAACTTTGCAGACAACTACAGAGAGATACAAAATGATGGAGGAACTCAGCGAGTTAGGTTACTTCTATGGAAGTTACAAAACATATGGTATTTTGGACCAAGACCGTTCTTAGGACTGAAAAAGAAGGGGAAGGATGTCAGAATAGAGTAAAAGGTGGGAGGAGGGAGAAGAAGGATAGTTAGAAAATGATAGGTAAAGTCAGGTATGTACTAAAAATAAGCAGCCAGACTTATAAGAAAGAAGAATGGAGCATAGGAAAAAAGGGAAGGAGGAGGATTCCAGGAGGAGATGATTGGCAGATGAGAAGAGGCCAGTGCGGAGAATAGAAGAGAGGAGGGGGAGGGTAACATTTTTTTTTACCCGAGGGTGAAATTGGTATTCATGCCATCAGTTTGGAGGTTTCCCCAATGGAATATAATGTGTTGCTCCTCCACCCTGAGAGAGGCCTCTTTTTGGCACAAGACGAGACCATGGACTGACATCTCAGAACTAGAATGGGGAGAGAAAAGTTCCGGGTGGGAATGAGAAGGGAGAGAGCCACACACACAAAGAGGGGTGAGAGAGAGAGAGAGATATGGAGGCCAATAATGTGACAAACTAAAGCAAATTAATACAGATGATGAATATCTGAAAAGTCAACAGAGAAATACATGGCCAATCAGGTAACACTTGTGGGGATGGAAACAGAGTTAGCATTCCAAGCTGATGACCTTTCAGCAGAATGCAATGTGATTTCTGTTTCTCTCTCCTCACAAATGCTTCTGAGCACTTTCAGTTTTCTTTCAGATTTTCACAATTTGCAATATTCCATTTTTGGAGGTAAAGAGATAACAGTTCTCAACTAAAGAGAAAACCATTGCATATGCATGTTGCTTAGTTCTGCAATTTAAAAAGAAAGGCAGGTGAACATATTGCATCCCTCATCAGAACTATCTCTGCTGGGAAAGAATAAACCAGGAATTCCAGCCTTTTTTCTCTGAAGTCTTGGCACTTTTCATTGTCACTTGATATTTTTTCCCTCTTATTTCAACTATTGTTCTAGCTCCCTCACCCTCAGACACTAACATATTGTTTGTGCCAAAGATCAAATTAAATTTACTTAGTGGTTTCCTATTATAAATAATTTAAGGTTGAGTGATCACTGCTTTGCCATCACACCTGATTTCTCTAATAATCTATTGATGTACAATGGCTGCAATGCACAAGATGCACAGGAATAATGGAATACTGCTAATTTAACAATTGTTCTGCCTTAGTTATCAGAATTTGCATTAATAATCTGAACCAGGGTTAATATCACTGTCATATGTCATGAAATTTTCTGTTTTGCAGCAACAGTACATTGAAATACATTGTAATAAAAAAACCTGTCAATTATAATAGGAACTTCATATATCTTTTTCAAAGTTAAATTAAATAAGTCATAGAAAAAAAACAAAAAAGGTACTGAGGTAGCGCTCATTGTTTCAACATCCATTCAGAAATCTAATGGCAGAGGGAAGAGGCTGATCCTGAATCATTGAATATGAAGAGATGGATGATGTTTCAGTCACTTTTCCATTCCAGCAAATAAATCTGTTAAAATTCTACAAAATCAATCACTGAACAAACTGAAAATGTTGACAATCATATATATATATATATATATATATATACATATAAAGTTTCGGAAAGACTAACAAATAAATAACTTCACAGAGGATGAAGATCAGACACGTCAAAGATGATTGATAGCTCTACTGTCCCTTGGGCTATTCCATTAGTGACCCAAAGCACTCAGACTGATGAGATAGCAGAGAAGAGATGTCATTCAAGTAGTCCTTGGAAGGTGGGCTTAACATTTTCCACTAAGTTCTACTTTGCAAATTTTTTTTGAAAGGCACTGAAGCACACGGAAAGATGATGTCCAGATTGGAAAGATATACAAGACAGAACACTGAGGAAATGACAGGGTTTTATTTTCACTCCAACAAAGTTTTAATGTTCTTGCACCACATTTTTGAGAGGTATTTAGTGGGACTCTTAAACCTCTTAGTACAATATGTCATTAAATTTGTGTTATGATGTTCCAAAACAGGTTATGCACAATGTAATACTCCCTAAAGTGTAGTCAATACTCTATGGTAGCGCAGCAAGCTTCCACGACAGCAATGATACAATGGCTAGGTAACATGGAACATTTAACATAGTTCAGTATTGCACAGTACAGATCTTTCAGCCCATAATATTCTGTCAACCTCTGTGAAGCAATGCTACAATCAATCTAAACCTTCCCTTCCACACAACCATTATCCTTTCTTTTCCCTCCATCCATATGCCTATCTAAGAGTCTTCTAATTGCCCCAGCCGTACCAACATCTGCCACCACCTCTAGCAGTATGATCCAGGGAGCTACTGCTCTCAAAGTGTGAGAAAACCTACTTCTGTCACCTCTCCTAAACCTTCTTCCACTCACCTTAAGCTGTGTCCTCCAGAATCTGCCAAAGGCACCACTTAGCCAAGAATAGAAGATGGATCTTGATTTAATGTTACTGTTGATTAACTGAGCTAGAACTGAGCCAGGTTGCTAAAGATTGGAGATGTAGCTGTGAACTTGCTTGCTCAATCCAGCTTGCGGAGGCCTGCACAGGACAGGACTGAGAATTTGCAGATGTGATGCTGTCTTGTGAACAAGCCAGAGGTGCATGTTGTCAGAGTGTAGTCTGTGGATCAGCAGTGGAGTTCAACTCGAGAGTTTGGGACTACTACCAATACTCATGTACCCTAGACTCCCTGCTGCATAGGGGTCGAATGCCTGCAGGATAGTGCAGAACTACCTACATTTTCCAAAGACTACCCAAATTTTATTTAGTGCTTTGTATATCTCTTAGTTTGTTTTTATTATAAAAGTCCATTGCTTCAATCAGCTGAGAACTATTTTATCAAAAGTAACTTTCTTTTTCTACACATGATGTGATACAATGAGATTTCCTCTGAACCAGAGACAATTTTCAACAGGCATTCCATTCTAGCTGGCATTATATTGAGCGGCTTTCTGCTTATCTCATTTTTGCCTCCAGCCTGAAGGCATGAACATCAAGTTAATTAACTTTTGATAATCACTTTCTCCATTTTTTACCATTTCTCATTCATGTTACTCTCTCTCTCTCTTTCTCTCTTCTTTATCTCTCTTCACCTCCCTAATGTTCCCCACCTCCTTCCCTTTCTTCCATGGTCTACTCTCTTTTCCTCTAAGATACATTCTTTCTCAACCCTTCACCTGTTGCACCTATCACCTTCCAGCTTCCTACTTTACATCCTTTCCTCCACCCACCCACCTTCCTCCTCACCTGGATTCAGGTATCACCTGCCTGCTTATACTGCTTCCCTTCCCCCCACCTGACTCTGCCGGCGGCACCCTTCTTTTCTGGTCCTGATGAAGGGACCGGCCCAAAATATCCACTGCTTATTCCCTTCCATAGATGCTCCCTGGCCCACTAAATTCCTCCAGAATATTGTGTGTGTTGCTCAAGATTTCCAGCATATGCAGAATCCTTTGTTAAGAAGAGTCTGAGGGGAGAACTGCTTAATGATTATAAAAATCAGAATCAGGTTTAATATCTCCGGTATATGCTATTCTGGTGATATCATGTGTCACATGTCAGAGCGTGATTGGACTGAGTTGTGAGCATGCGCAGAGCTGACAGAATGATCGAGAAGCTTGTATGTTAAAAGTGGTTGCTGTTTGCTGTTAAATGAAAGTTCTAGTTACATTCTTCCAGAATATGGTTTGTTCTTAGTAACCCACGGTACATATAAAGAACATAGCATGGTGTCAGAATTCGGTCTGGAAGAATAATTCATTTCGTTAACACGGGAGAAGCAAAGATAATCGAAAATAAGGGCGCAAACTTTTTCATTGTTTGCTAGCAGCTTTAAGAATGGAAATTCTGCAACCCCCACCGATGCTTCAACTGACTGGAAATGTAGCTGAAAACAGGAAAAAATTCAAACAGTGTTTTGAAATGTATTTATCGGCAATCGGAGCAGATAATAAAACAAAGAAAATGAAAGCTGAAATTCTACTCCACATGATTGGGGATGACGCATTTGTGGCATATAACCATTTTACTTTTGAGGATGGAGATAATTTGAATCTAAAAGCGAGTATCGACACGTTAGAAACATTTTGTATACCGAAGCACAATGTGATGTATGAATGGTAATAATTCTTTTACATGCAAGCAGAAATCTGGTCAAACGATTGATCAATTTGTTACGGAATTGAGAAACTACAGTAAAACATGCGAGTTTGCAGGACTGACGGACTCTCTCATTAAAGACAGAATTGTTTGTGGCATTCTGGATAATGCTCTGAGACAAAGACTCTTAAGAGAACCAGATGTAAATTTGGAAAAAGACTTGATTCTCTGCAAAAATTTTGGAGTCTGTAAAGTCATAGGCTGAACAGCTTTTTATTGAGAACTGCAGCGTACGTGCTGTGAATAACCGCAAACATATTAGAAAAAATAATGAAACAGCATCGAAACCGACAGAGAGCAAGACGTCATCTGGAAGAAAAAGATCTTTGTGATCACTGTGGGTGGAAACAGCAACATAAAATGTGCCCAGCGTATCGAAAGTGTGCAATAACTGTGGTAAGAGCAATCATTTTTCACACTGTTGCAGAAGTGGAAACAAAATAAAACATGTAAATGTAGTGCTTGAAAATGAACATGAAGAGTTTTATATTGATGTGCTTTGTGAAAACAAAGTAAGAATGACTGGACTATGCCATTGCAAGTAAACTAAAGCATTATTCTGTTTAAACTGGATATTGGAGCACAAGTAAATGTTCTTGCAGAATCTGAGGTTAATGCATAAAAGCCAAGACCAAAGTTACATCAGACAAATATAAAAGTGACAGGGTATTCAGGTGCAGACATTCCAGTTAAAGGAACATGTGTGGCAAAAGTGTCATGCCAAAAAATGTACAGTCAATATTGGGTTTATCTGCCTGTGAGAAACTGAATTTGGTCAAAAGAATGTTAGTTCTGGACAGTGACACAGAGTCAGAATACAGTGACCTGACGAAAGAGTATGAGGACTTGTTCAACGGGCTTGGCTGTCTTCCACAAGAACACTTGATTAAAATTGACAACACAATGCCATCCATGTAGAAAAGTACTTTTTGCATTACATGATCAACTGAAAACAGAGCGTGACAGAATGGAATGGTTAGGAGCCACACAAAAAATTGATGAACCAACTGAATGGGTCAATTCACTTGTTATTGTTGATGAGAAAAATGGAAAACTGTGGATTTGCTTAGATCCAAGAGACTTGAATTGAGCCATTAAAAGAAATTTCAAAATTGTCTACTCGTGAAGAAATTATGTCACTGTTTGTTAATGCAAAGTACTTTAATAAATTAGGTGCATCCTCTGGATTCTGGCAACTTAAACTTGATGAACTGAGTTCAAAGTTGTGTACCTTTAGCATTCTTTTTGCCAGATACTGTTTTCTTAGGTTTCCATTTGGAATTGCATCAGCCCCTGAAGTGTACCATAAAACCATTCACATGCTATATGAGCACATTGAGTGCGTAGATACTTCCATGGATGATATTATCGTTCGGGGATTGACTAAACAAGAGCATGACACCAGACTCAGACAAGTCTTAGAGGCAACACGCAAGGCAAACCTGAAGTTGAATAAAGACAAATGTCAACTACGACTGTCTGAACTTACCTTTGTGGGTGACATCATCAGCAATGAGGATGTGCGTTCTGATCCATTGAAGATTTCTGCTATTGAAAATATGCCAAGACCGCAATGTAAAAAGGATGTTCAAAGGTTTATGGGAATGGTCAACTACATGGGAAGATTCATACCCAATCGTTCAGAACAGCTTGCTCCATTGAGGCAGCTAACAGAAAAGAGAAACGAATGGAGCTGGAATCATGAACAGGAGAAGGCATGGCAAAATCTCAAGAAAGTGCTCACCAAACAACCTGTGTTGAAATTCTATGATGCTGAGAGACCCATCAAAATCTCATGTGATGCATCTCAAGCAGGCTTAGGGGTAATATTACTTCAAAAACATGAACAGTAATGGCTACCAGTGGCATATGCATCTCGTGAGTTATCCGATCCAGAAACAAGGTATGCCCAAATTGAAAAAGAATTGCTCAGTATTCTGTTTGCTTGTGAGAGATTTCATCAGTTTGTGTCAGGGCAATCTATTGATATTGAAACCGACCATAAGCCTTTGATTGCATTGTTTAACAAACCTTTAAGTGACTGTCCTTTGTGAATTCATGCTTATTATATGTTATATGGTTATAGGGTTATAATTCAGTGAACAATGATCAAATTGCAAAGATATGCGTTGAATGTGTTATACACACCTGGAAAATTCATGTACACGGCTGATACACTTTCCAGAGCTGTGGATCCAACAACAAAAGACATTCACAGCAACGTTATTGATGTTCAGGTATTTATTGATATGGTCATAGAAACTGTACCTGTTGCTCCCAATAAGTTGGAACTGCTGCATCTTGAGACAGAGAAGGACAAAATTCTCAGTCAGGTAATACAAGTGGTGATGGTTGGATGGCCAGATAATAAGCATAACTGTACCTCAGAAGCACAAGAATATTGGAACCACACATCAGAACTTTCTGTTGTGGATGGAATATTGTACAAAGGTAGCAGAATTATAATTCCTAAAAGTCTCCAAAAATAAATGCTTTGGAAAATTCATGAAAACCACCTAGGTATTGAAAAGTGTAAGAGAAGGGCGCAGGAAGTGATGTTTTGGCCCAGGATGAATCAAGAAATTGCAGAATGGTGTCTTCTTGTCGAATATGCTTTAAATACCAACCTAGCAACCCTAAGGAGCCACTGCATCCACATCCTAGTCCTCAGAGACCTTATCAGAAGATAGGCATTGATCTGTTTGTAACTGACAACAATGATTACCCATTAATGACAGATTATTACTCCTTGTATCCCGAAGTGTGTGATTTGGGCAGAACAACAGCAGAGAATGTAATTACATGCATGAAATTAGTTATTTTCCAGACATGGTGTACCTGATGAGGTTTTCACAGACAATGGTCCACAATTCAATGAGGCATTTTGCTCAGGAATGGGGCTTTGGTCATACAACATCTAGTCCTGTTTTCACTCAGTCCAATGGATTAGTTGAGAAGTTGGTAAGAATTATCAAGAAGCTGATGCACAAAGCAAAAGATGGTGGAGGTGATTTTTATAAAACTTTGTTAGCCTATCGTAGTACTCCACTTGAATATGGATTTTCATCTGCTCAGCTCTTGATGGGACGACATTTGAGATCTGCCAATAAATGAGAGCTTCCTGAGAACAGAGGAAGCTGAACAAGGGAAAAGATGGAAAGATGAACACAAAGCAAAGCAGAAAACATACTTTGACAGATGTTCTCATCCATTGCCTGAACTACACCAACTACACCAAGGAGATGAATTGAGGATACAAGACAAAATGAACACATGGACACAGAAAGCTAGAGTACTTGAAGAAGTACAACCCAGATCATACATGATCCAAACAGAAGAAGGAGCAGTGTTAAGAAGAAATCGCAAAGACCTCAAGAAAGAGCCAACTTCAGAGTTTCAGTTAACTGATGCATTTCCAAACATGGAAATAACAACGAAACACAAGAACTGTGTGAAGCACTTAGGTCTACTCATGTTTGTAAACCCCCAGAGAGACTGATAGAGACATGTTAAATTATGTATTTGTTTTGATTAATGTTGCTAATTGTTTTCTTTTTAAGGAAAGGAAGATGTGGTGATATCATGAGTCACTTGTCAGAACATGATTGGACCGAGTTGTGAGCATGCGCGGAACTGACAGAATGATCGAGAAACATAGAAAACGTAGAAAACGTATAGCACAATACAGGCCCTTCAGCCCACAAAGTTGTGCTGAACATGTCCCTACCTTAGAAATTACTAGGCTTACCAATAGCCCTCTATTTTTCTAAGCTCCATGTACCTAACCAAAAGTCTCTTAAAAGACCCTATCATATCTGCTTGTATGTTAAATGTGGTTGCTGTTTGCTGTTAAATAAAAGTTCTCGTTATATTTTTCCAGAATATGGTTTATTCTTAGTAACCCACAGTACGTATAAAGAACACAACAGCCGCAAAATTTGCTGACTTTGCAGCAGCAAAGATCATAAGATTTAGGAGCAGAACGAGGCCATTTGGCCCATCGAGTCTGCTCCACCATTTTTTCATGGCTGATCCATTTCCCTCTCAGCACCAATCCCTGTATCCCTTCTTGCCCTGAACAATAAAGTATCTATCAATATCTGCCTTAAATATACCTAATGACTGGGTCTCTACAGCCACCTGTGGCAATGAATTCCACAGATTCACCACTCTCTGGCTAAAGAAAATCCGCCTCATCTCCATTCTCTATTACAAGGCTGTGCCCTCTGGTCTCAGACTCCCCACCATGGGAAACATCCTCTCCACACCTACTCTATTGAGGCCTTTCAACATTTGACATGTTTCAATGAGATTCCCTCATTCATTCTTCAGAATTCCAGTCAGTACAGGTCCAGGGCTATCAAGTGCTACTCATATGACAAGCTTTCAATCCTGGAATCATTCTTAGTGAGCCTCCTTTGAACCTTCTGCATTGTCAACACATCCTTTCTTAGATAAGCGGTTGAAAATGGCTCACAATTCTCCAAGTGAGGCCGCGACATTAAGCATCAATGTTACATCCTTGCTTTCACATTCTAGTCCGCTCAAAATGAATGCTAACATTTGCCTTCCTCACCATCAATTCAACCTGGAAATCCATCAATCATTTTAGTATAATAGCCATCAGCAGAGTAGAGAGCCTGTTTCTTTTTCCCAGGGTTAGAATTTCTACTGTTATTTGGCATGCATTTAAGGTAAAGGGGCTAGGTTCAAAGTAGATATGCAGGATGTTTTTTTTAACAAGGAGAGTGGTGGGTGCCTGAAATGTGCTGCCAAGGACAGTGGTGGAGGCAAACACAATAGTGATGTTTGAATGGCTCTTAGATAGGCAAATGAATGTGTAGAGAATAGAGGGATATGGACATTGTCTAGGTATTGGATTACTTATGTGCTGAATAACTAACTTGATTAGTTTGCCACTAACTTAATTAGTTACATCATGTTCTGATCTATATTCTACATTCTATGTGTTTGCTTGTTAATTCGAGATTTAACTCACTCTCATCAATTATAACAACATATTACCTTCAGAAATTGTATGTACCAACCTCATATTCCTGTATCCCCTTTAAAAACTGATAGAGTCATAGATACCACAGCATAGGACCAGGTCCTTCAGCCTACCTAGTCTGTGCTGACCTGCTCTTCTGCCTAGTCCCATCACCTGGACCATAGCCCACTAATCCATGTACCTATCCAAACATCTCATCATATTTTTGACTTTGCTATTATCTCTGTGGGGTGGCAGGGTGATGATATGTCTCTAGCACTGGAGGTGTAAGGTGCTCCCTCCCTCCATTAGCCTGGGCAAGGTGTAGAGCCTGCTCAGCCCCCACTGCCACCCCACTCCCCAACCCCAGAATCAGGGTCACATGAATCCAGGAGGTGGTTGGTCATATGCAGGTGCATATAACAAATCCTGGTTATGCAACCACTGACACCAGGCAAACAATCTCTGAAGAATATATTCTTCTCGATATAAACCTTAGAAATGTTACAACATGAACAGAAACTACTGAGAAGTCAGCATTTATGATGTAAAGCTCTTTCTCCTTTGGCAGAAGAAAATGACCTTGCAAGTTGATAGGGGAAAGTGGAAGATTGCTTAGTTTCTGCCTTTACCATCAATATATCGTTGAACACACATTGTCGAACAAAACAGCTCTAATGTATTCATGACAAAGACCTTGCTATCAGTCTTGAGCTGGGCTTCACTAAAACTAAAGACCCCCAGTCTTGCCACTTCACTGTGATTTACTGATACTTACAGGGCATGTGAGTATTATTGCTGCAAGGCAGAGCAACTACCCTCACTTTACTCCTTGCAGAGAGATGACTAAATGAAGCAGAGGGTTATATTTAATCAGTACGGTCATGAATAAGTACATTAGACAAGAATGAACACTGTGATGATATACTATGTGACAATTCTCTCTTAATGTTCAGTAGACGTTCGAATTATTTTTCAACATGTATCTGTTTATAGATTAAAGATACGGATTAATGATATTGCCATTTTGATAAAATAACCTTTTCAGATTTACGTAATGAATGCACCCAGGCATTAAATGTGGAGATCAGTGAATATTTTCTATTAAACATCATTACCCAGCCCATCTGGTTTCTGAATATGTCTTTCAATGAGAAAAATATTCATTGAGCATGGTGCTATTGCATTATGCTGATGAAATTTTAATGGAAGATCCCAGCTATCTTTATACCCAATACATGCCAAAAACAAAATCAATTTGAAATGTCTGTTGGCAGCAAAACAATAATATTTATGTTTGGAACTTGCATTCATGTGTAAGCTTAAAATCTGTTTTCAGCTTCTGGGGCTATATTTCTTTAGTAATATGTTTTAAATATCTGTTAAGTAGATAATCTAGCAAAATGTGCAAAATATACAAATCTGGAAAATACTTAGAATGATAAGATTTTTTGAACACTTTAATGTTTTGCATTTGATTGTCTCTCTACTGTTTTAAGAAAACCTCTGTGCATTTCAAGTACAAAGTTTAACATCTCTGATGAGGTAACAGTAAAAAAAGTATTTGATATGGAGGTTTGGGCAATATGTCTTAATCAAATTCCAGGGTATTCTTCCATTATTGTACTGTATCCATACAGCAAATCCTGAACATTTTTAATGAAGAGAATTACACCAATTTCATTTTTATCTAAGAAATAAACTCTTATCACTTAGAAATTAATGTGAGGAATTTTATTCTGCTGGCTTAATCCATTTGTGTCCAATTTTTCTTTCTATTGTTCCAAGTGATATGTAATGCCTGCTTAAAATCATTGGATTTACTTCTCAATAAAGATAATAGTCAAGAGAATTTAATTTGAATGTATCAACCATTCATAGAATGTATGTACGTTTCAGGTTCTGGACTGATGGCAATGTCTTATGAAATGTGTCACTTCCTCCTAGCAGAGTTAAAAACTGTTAAGTATTTAAATGAGTGTAGTTAGGTAACATATGAAGGAATATAGAACAAAGGTGATGAGACGTAAGTTAGCCACGGAATGGAAATAAGACTCAAGGGTCTGGATAACAGATCCCTTTCCCTACATTACATTCCCTAAAAATCTGACATATGGGAGAGCGGCAAAATGGATTACTAAACATTCTCTTTTGCAAATCATGTACTATGTATCACACTGGATCTCCACCCATTGAATCACCAAAGTCTAAGCCAGACATTTTTAGGATGCGAAAATCCCAGAGAAGGTCTTACAGTTCTTCGAAGGCGAGGGATTTCTGTTGCAAAGTTAGACTAGAAAAGCAAAGAAGGCTGTGAAGTGATTTGATCAATATGTACATATTCTTCACTGCTTCAGACAAGGTAAATTGAAGGAGATTGTTCTACTTAGTAGATGTTTCAAGGACCAGGTGCGTTTTGTTAAAATATACAAGAGAAATGCAAGAATAAACACATTAACACATGAAATAGTTATGAATGAAAATTTGCTGCCTATAATACTGGTATAACATAACAAATCAAAGCTTTCAAAAGGGAATGGGAAGGACACAAGGGAAGATAATGTTGCAGGGGTCTGTGCAAAGAGATAGACAAAACATAGTAAACCTACAGCACAATACAGGCCCTTCGGCCCACAAAGCTGTGCCAAACATGTCCTTACCTTAGAAATTTTCTAGGGTTACCCATAACCCTCTATTTTTCTAAGATCCATGTACCTATCCAGAAGCCTCTTAAAAGACCCTATCATATCTGTCTCTACCATCGTCGCCAGCAGCCCGTTCCATGCACTCACCACCTTCTACATAAAAAATGTAACCCTGACATCTCCTCTGTACCTACTTCCAAGCATCTTAAAATTATGCCCTCTTGTGCTAGCCATTTCAGCCCTGGGAAAAAAAGCCTCTGACTATCCACACGGTCAATGCCTCTCATCATCCTGTACAACTCTATCAGATCAGGACAAAAAACTTCTGTTAAACTAAAAGAAGAAATGCTGGGATTACTTTCATTGAAGCAAAAGTGTTTGTTACCAGCGTAAAGTGTATGCATTGGATGAATCAGTAAAGATGATACAAGCTATCAGACTCCTCAATACCCGAAGCCTGGACTGACACCTTGCCCTACTGTCCTGTTTATTATTTATTGTAACGTCTGCACTGTTTTTGTGCACTTTATGCAGTCCAGTGTAGGCCTGTAGTCTAGTGTAGCTTTCTTTGTGTTGTGTTTTTTTATTACATAGTTCGGTCTATTTTTTTTGTACTGTGTCATGTAACACCATGGTCCTGAAAAACGTCTCAATTTTATTATGCACCATTCCAGCAGTCATGGTCGAAATGACAATAAAAGCTGACTTGACTTGACTTTGGTATGGGAGTCAGTGAAAATAGTTGCCTTAGTACATGGTTAGAAGACAGTAAGTTGTACTTAGAATTTTCCTTTGTGCACTGAACAGCTTGTAGTTGCAGTGCATGCTTTTGGCTGATTTGGGTCTTCTGCCAATATAAAAGGTAAAATTACCAGAACAGCTCTGGGGTGTTTAACACATTAAAACATACATTGGAACAATGGATCAGGCACAAATGAAGGCAGTTTCTAATACTTTGTGGTACAGTGCTAGCTCATAAAGGTACACACCCTTGAAGACAGCCAGGCAGAACAAACCTGTGGCTGTCCTGAGAATAAGAGAGTTTGCACAGGAGAGCCTGTAAGCTCCATAATACAAAGTCATTGAGTTATACAGCATGGAAACCTGTCCTTTTGTCTAAATTATTCCTTGCAAGCCAAGTTGTCTAACTGAGCTAGTCCCATTTGTCTGCATTAGGCTCACATACCCCTAAACCAGGGGCTCCCAACCTTTTTTATGCCATGGACCAAAACTGAGGGGTTCATGGACCCCAGACTGGGAACCCATGCTCTAATCCTCTTCAGTCTATAAACCTGTCCAAGTGCCTTTTAAATTCATAATTTACCCACATCTACCACTTCTTCTGGCAGCTGGTTCTGCAGACCCAGCACCTCCGGTATAAAAAGTTGCCCCCAGATCCTTTTAAAATCATTGCCCTCTCACTTTAAAACTATACCCTATAGGTATCTCCAGTTATCAAACTAAATTTGATGGATTATATCCATCATTGATGTGAAAGGCTATTTCTGCGATTGGAAATTTATGACCAATGGTGTATCACACTGACTGGTTCAGGGATCTTCACAGATATGCACTAAAGATGTGGATATGAATGCAAGCGGTAAGATTAGTAGGACCTCCAAAGACACAAACATTGATGGTACTCTTAGCAGTGAGAAGAGAGATCTTAAGCTGAAGGATGATATTAGTGCAGAACAATTGCAGATAGTACTTAACCTGAATGTGGCAGAAATGTGGCGGTGAAGTGATTAAAATGGCAGAAAAAGCAGCAGCTCACAGAGTCAAAGTAAAGTACAGGACAGAAACAGGCCATTCGCCCCATCTAGTCGCCCCAAAAGGAAAAGAAGTATGACAGGGCTAAGATGAGTGGGAATACAGATGATTGGGAAAGTTTTAAGGAACAGCAGATCTTAACTAAAAAAGCAATACGGAGAGAAAAAAATCAGGTATGAGCTCAGTCTAGCCAGGAATATAAAAGGGGATAGCAAAAGCTTTTTTAGCTATGTGAAGAGAAAGAAGATAGTTAAGAACAATGTTGGCCCCTTGAAGAATGAATTGGGAGAAATTGTTATGGGAAATAGGGAAATGGCAACAGAATTTAATGCGTACTTTAGATCTGTCTTCACCAGGGATGACACAAGCAATCTCCCACATGGATGGATGGGCCAGGGTCATAAGGTATCAGAGGAATTGAGACAGATTGACATTAGGAAAGAAACTGTGATGAGTAGACTGGTAGGACTGAAGGCTAATAAATCCCCGGGTCCAGATGGTCTGCATCCGAGGGTTCTAAAAGAGGTGGCTCAGGAAATTGCGGATGCATTAGTAATCATTTTCCAATGTTCCTTAGATTCAGGATCAGTTCCTGAAGATTGGAGAGTGGCTAATGTTATTCCACTTTTCAAGAAGGGAGGGAAGGAGAAAACGGAGAACTATCGCCCTGTTAGCCTAACGTCAGTCGTGGGGAAGATGCTTGAGTTCATTATTAAGGACGAAATAGTGGCACATCTTGATGGCAGTAATAGGATTAGGCCGAGCCAGCATGGATTTACCAAGGGCAAATCATGCTTGACTAATCTGTTGGAGTTTTTTGAGGGTGTAACAAGGATGTTAAACGAGGGTAAGCCAGTGGATGGAGTGTACCTAGATTTTCAGAAGGCATTCGATAAAGTGCCACATAGGAGATTGGTGAGTAAAATCAGAGCTCCTGGCATTGGGGGCAGGGTTTCAACATGGATAGAAAACTGGTTGGCAGATAGAAAGCAAAGGGTAGCAGTGAATGGGTGTTTCTTGGACTGGCTGGAGGTGACTAGTGGGGTACCACAGGGCTCTGTATTGGGACCACAGCTCTTTACGATTTATGTCAATGATTTAGATGAGGGCATTGAAAACTATATCAGCAAGTTTGCTGATGATACTAAACTGGGTAGTAGTGTGACATGTGAAGAGGACGTTAGGAGAATACAGGGAGACTTGGATAGGCTGGGTGAGTGGGCAGATACTTGGCAGATGTCATTCAATGTGAATAAATGTGAAGTTATCCACTTTGGAAGCAGGAACAAGAGGGCAGAGTATTGTCTGAACGGTGTAGAGTTAGGTAAGGGAGAAATGCAAAGAGACCTAGGAGTCCTAGTTCATCAGTCAATGAAGGTGAATAAGCAAGTGCAACAGGCAGTGAAGAGGGCAAATGGAATGTTGGCCTTTATTACAAGGGGAATTGAGTACAAGAGCAAGGATGTCCTTTTGCATTTGTACAGGGCCCTGGTGAGACCACACCTGGAATATTGTGTACAGTTTTGGTCTCCAGGTTTAAGGAAGGACATTCTGGCAATTGAGGAAGTGCAGCGTAGATTCACTAGGTTGATTCCTGGGATGGCAGGGCTGTCTTACGCAGAGAGATTGGAGAGATTGGGCTTGTACACGCTGGAATTGAGGAGACTGAGAGAGGATCTGATTGAAACGTTTAAGATAATTAAAGGATTTGATAGGATTGAGGCAGGAAATATGTTCCAGATGTTGGGAAAGTCCAGTACCAGAGGGCATGGATTGAGAATAAGAGGTCAGTTATTTAAAACAGAGTTGAGGAAGAGCTTCTTCTCCCAGAGAGTTGTGGAGGTGTGGAATGCACTGCCTCGGAAGACGGTGGAGGCCAATTCTCTGGATGCTTTCAAGAAGGAGCTAGATAGATATCTGATGGATTGGGGAATCAAGGGATATGGGGACAAGGCAGGGACTGGGTATTGATAGTGAATGATCAGCCATGATCTCAGAATGGCGGTGCAGACTGGAGGGGCCGAATGGTCTACTTCTGCACCTATTGTCTATTGTCTAGTCTGTGCCTAACTAATGACAGCTAAACTCATTAGTTGGAAAGTAAAATAAAAGAGCAACGAGATTATGGTACAAATATATAAACTACTGGTTAGTCCACAGCTGAAGGACTGTGTTGATTTCTGGTTGTCATTCTATTGGAAGAACATGGTTGCATTGGAGAGGATACACATGGATGTTATCAGGACGTTGCCTGTATTGGATTATTAGACTTGAGAAGAGATATTGGATAGGATGAGCTTCTTTCTGTTGGAGGCTAAAGGAAGATCCTGACAGTGGTGTCCTGAATTATGAGTGACATGGACATATAGTGAGAAACTTTTCTTCATAGCAGAGGTGTCTAAAACTAAAAGTCATAGCCGAAGGGTATGGGTGAGACAATGTAGAGGCAATCTGAAGAGCTGATGTTTTATGCAGAAAGCAACTGGAATTTTTAACACACTATCTGAGTAGGGCCACTAAGGCTGAAGCTCACAACACCCAGAAAGATTCAGATGAGCACTTAAATTGTCAGGGCATGAAAGACATGGACATTTGATGGTCACTCAAAGAGCATGTTTCTGTGCTATACAACTCTAAGGCTCTAAATTGCTTTCTTTTCTCCACTAACGTAATCTTTCAAGGTGTTTTACACTGTTCCGCATATGAAGATGAAACACTGTTAACTTTTAGTGGAACAGGCTGCAAATGAGCCAACTCAAGCTGCCTTGGCACAGATACTAACAGAAGTACCTTGGTTTGGATGACCACAGTCCAGGCCAGTGCAGGGTTACTGCTGTAGCAGAAGGGGCATGAGTTTGAGCTGTCACTTTGCCTCATGCTCCTTACCCCCACACCTGACCCCTCTCTGACTGCCACCCTGGTGATCTTTAGGAGGAGCAACTGCCAGTCCAGTATAATGTTCTGCAGTCTCCTTTGCGTAATGCAAGGGACAGGCAGAATGGCAACATTTCGATCTCCCACTGAACTGCTCACTTGTTGTGTGGGTATTTTTGCTGGTGGAGTTAAAGTTGTGATTTTAGCTGTCAGCAGCTGGTTCCCATACATAAGTGAACAGCAGTAGGCACCACAATCACCCTGAAAAGGATAAACTCTAAATTTTGCATCACTACAATTCCCCTTTGATGCTTGTTAACAGATTTTTTTTTGCATATTAAGTATTAAACTGCATATACCCATCTACCTTCTGTCCCACCTAACTCCCTGCTACATCACATGATCTTCTCACCTGAAGCAAGATCTAGGCTTGAAAGCAATTGATTGTTTTTAAGAAAAGATATAAGGAAGGATGCCCATTACGTAACTTTCTTCATTGCATTATAATAACCAGGCTGTAAGCAGTTCCAAAAACCTACCTATACGTGCAGTCAATTGCTTGAGCTGGCTTCCTATCATCAGGGCCTGTTTGGGAACAGCCTCCTGCCTCAAAGTATGTTACAGAGAATGTGCAGTGCAGGTAGACAACAGCCACAAGGTAGATTGCGACCAAGGATTCATTTTTTATCATACTTATAATAGTGGGATAGGAACTACCCTTAAGCCTGGTGGTACCAAGCTGTTGTACTTTCTGCCCTGTGGGGGTGGGGAGGGGTGTGAGAAGAGTGACCTGGGTGGGAGGGATCCTTAATTATTTTGGCTGCTCTCCTGAACTAGCAGGAAGTATAGACAGAATCAGTGGAGGGGAAGCCAGTGTTCATAACAGACTGCTGTTGTTTAATACTCTACTTACCAACTTTCAACCAATTGATTTAAGTTGCACCTTTAGCCCACAGATACCTTGGCCTCACCCCACTGGAGGCATTCCATTGTTATATCCATTCCTCCTCCAAACAAATGCTTTCTGTCTCCTGATAACGGGTCTTTGACCTGAAGCACGTTAATTCTGCATCTCTTTCCAGAGATGCTGCCTCATCTCCTTAGAGTTTCCAGAACTTTCTATCTTTTCCCCACTTTTGCACATTTGCATTTTTAATAAACGTTCATTGTCATCCCATACCTGCTTCAATGGAAATACCTAATCAAGACATTCTACCTGAGCCCATTGACTTCCCAACACTCCCACCCCTGCCCCTCCATTCCGGGTGTTTTAAAATTATTTCAAGTTGTTAATCTATAGGGAAAAAGTATAAGCAACACACAGATAATGACACAAAACGGATAAACCATCCTTTGAGTGATTTAATTATGGTATGCTATTCATGCATAGTAGGATCACCTGGACCAGAGAACACTATTAGAATGATAGATGATGAAGAGGTGATTAAAATCATCTATTATTCTTTAATTAAATGCCACTTTTCACCCATTAGTGTTACTTGCGTCACCACAATGCACGCATCATTCTTTGTTTCTGTTTGTTGGAAATTAATTCACAGCCGGTAAAAAATTGCCCAGTCTGGGTAATTGACTGCACTGAGATAAATGCCAGGACCTGTTTGTAGCATAATTATTGCAAGTTATCGCAATGTGGGAAAAAAAAAGCTATGGGTATTATTGAGCTGTCCTCTATTAAAATCAGTCAATCACTTTCAAGCCGAGACTTTGCTTCAGGGGAATACCTCATGTGATGTTCTGTATGCCATATATGGGTTCAAATTAAATAGGAAAGATTTTTCTTTGACACTATACTTAGTAAGATCTCGGGGTGTTTGAGAGTGCTTCGAAGTTAATGAAGAAATCTTCAATTTCCATCTGACCTACTTATCCTACAAAAACAGAAGATTTAAGAATAAAACTCAAAAGTAATTGCCAAACCTTTGACTAGCAAAGGTCTACTCTATGAGATACTCCTAAGAGCACAAAATCAGAAGGCCTGCCCAAAATGTTCAGCAGCTAAACAGAACAAGCAGATCACAACTTTAACTCATCTGAAGGACCACAAAACTATTTCTAGTCATTAATATATGTTCTTTCGTAAAATAACCAACACTTGGTGGATGACCATCAGAAATTTGTTAAAATAGCTACATAAAAAGTAAGTCTCCCTTGATTTAGTAGGGCTAGAGAAAAAGCAACATGAGTGGAAGATGAAATGACAGGTTCATAATAGGCAGTCAATTTAAGAGTACCCGGTATCAGTGGCATATGGTTTTGTTTTTGCCAACTAAAAAAAAAAAAAGTTTTTTGGGAACAAACATCATTCTGGTCGCAGTTATAAATCTTGGCAAAGTAAAATTTCAGCTCCAAGCTTCATAAGTTCACAAGATTATCTCATAAGAGGAAGGCAAATGATGGCACTTGATAGATACCAGAATCATTGGTGATTCCGGTGATTCATTCATCTCATCTGTACACCTTTGGTTTGCCATAGTTTGCTAGTGTATAAGTGGAATGTAATCAAGAAGAAAAATGGGTACAAGCTTGGATTGAATGCTTAAGTGCTTATTTCATATACTGGCTCAATAAAACTTTATTATGCATTGGAAAAACAAAGGCTTTGTTCATAGTAAACACAAAAGATTCTGCAGATGCTGGTAATCCACAGTAACACACAAAATGTTGGAGGAACTTAGCAGGTCAAGCATCCTCTGTAAAAATATAAAGCTAAAGAATAGTTGGGGGTGAGGGGGGGTTCAGAAAATGGTAAGTGGTAATGTCACTTACAAACGAAAAAATATATACTGGATTTGTACAATAATAAAAAAGTCTTAATGTCATAAAAAGTGAAGGTGGAATAAAGTAGGAGTTTGTACTTGGTTCTTTAAATTAAATCCTCTGTATATCCGCAGTAGTAGTCACATGTCATATAGGACTGACATGGATGGAAATGAATTTTAGAAGTTGTGTTCTGCTTAGCCATGACTAAATGTGTACACCATGCAGGTGACTATGGACAATTTCCTTCAAGCATCAATCTTCATTGTGTAAGACACTAGCAGCATGGTGTAAGTTCCAGGTGTCAGGAAACATGAAGTATGTGAAGTTATCATAATGAGGCAGAAGGTTCTTGGAAAACCAAAGGGTCTGAAGGTAAATAAGTTGCCTGGACCAGATGTTGTACACCCTAGGGTTCTGAAAGAGGTGGCAGAAGAGATTGTGGAGGTGTTAGTTATGATCTTTCAAGAATCATACGATTCTGGAATGGCTCCGGAAGACTGGAAAATTGCAAATGTCACTCCTCTCTTCACGAAGGGAGAGAGGCAGAAGAAAGAAAACTATTGACTGATGGTGAGGACGCCAAGTTAGTGTGAGCTCAGTGGTTGGGAAGATGTTGGAGTCAATTTTTAAAGCTGAGGTTTCAGGATACTTGGAGGCACATATAAAATAGGCCGTAGTCAGCATGGTTTCCTCAAGGGAAAATCTTGCCTGACAGATCTGTTGGAATTCTTTGAACAAGTAACAAGCAGGATAGACAAAGGAGGATCAGTTGATGCTATGTACTTGGATTTTCAGAAGGTCTTTGATAAGGTGCCACACATAAGACCATAAAACATAGGAGCAGAATTAGGCTATTTGGCCCAACGAGTCTGCTCCGCCATTCAATCACAGCTGATTGTTTTTTCCTCTCCTCAGCCCCACTCTCCAGCCTTTTCCTCATAGCCTTTGATGCCATGTCTAATAAAGAGCCTATCAAGCTCTGCCTTAAATACACCCAATGACCCAGAAATTGTCACCCTTTGGCTAAAGAAATTTCTTTGCATCTCTGTTTTAAATAGATGCCCCTCTATCCTGAGGTTGTGCCTGCTTGCCCTAGACACCCCCACCATAGGAAGCATCCTTCCCATGTCTACTCTGCTAATGCCCTTCAACATTCAAATGATCTCAATGAGATCTCCCCCCGCCCACCTCACACTTCTAAATTCCAGAGAGTACGGACCCAGAGCTAGCAAACATTGCACGTATGATAACCCTTTCATTCCTGGAATCATCCTTGTGAACCTCCAGTGAATCTTCTCCAATGCGATCACATCTATTCTTAAATGAGGAACCCAAAACTGGTCACAATACTCATGAGGAATCTTCACAAGCTACGAGCCCATTGTATTACAAGAAATATTTGAGCATGGATAGAGCAGTGACTGATTGGGAAGAGGCGCAGAGTGGTAATAAATAGAGTCTTTTTGAGTGCCTGCCAGTGACTACTGGTGTTCCACAGGGGTCTGTGTTTGGACCGATTCTTTTTACGTTATATGTCAATGATTTGGATGATGGAATTGATAGCTTTCTTGCAAAGTTTGCAGGAGATATGAAGATAAGTGGAGGGCCAGCTAGTTTTGAGAAAGTACAGAGGCTACAGAAGGACTTCCATAGATTAGGAGAATGGGCAAAGAAATGGCAGATAGAATACAGTGTCAAGAAGTGTACAGTCATGCACTTTGGTAGAAGAAATGAAAAGGTTGACTATTTTCTAAATGTAGTGAAAATTAAAAAAGCTGAGATGCAAAGGGATTTGGGAGTCCTTGTGTGGGATTTCATGAAGATTAATTTGCAGTTTGAGTCCATGGTGAGGAAGGCAAATACATTTTAAGTATTCATTTCAAGAGGACTACAATATAAAAGCAAGGCTGTAATGCTGAGACTTTATAAAGCGCTGGTGAGGCCTCAGTTGGAGTATTGTGAGCAGTTTTGGGCCCCTTACCTTAGAAAGGATGTGCTGAAATTGGAAATGGTTCAAAGGAGGTTCACAAAAATGATTCCAGGATGGAATGGCTTGTCATATGAAGAATGTTTAGAAACACAGAAACATAGAAAGCCTACAGCACAATACAGGTCCTTCAGCCCACAAAGCTGTGCCGAACATATCCCTACCTTAGAACTATCTAGACTTTACCCATAGCCCTCTATTTTTCTAAGCTCCATGTAGCCATCCAGGAGTCTCTTAAAAGACACTATTATCTCCGCCTCCACCACCATCGACGGCAGCTCATTCCACACACTCACCACTCTCTGTGTAAAAAACTTACCCCTGACATCTCCTCTGTACCTACTTCCAACCACCTTCAAACTATGCCCTCTAGTACTAGCCATTTCAGCCCTGGCGAAAGCCTCTGACTATCCACACGATCAATGTCCCACATTATCTTGTACACCTCTAT
Source organism: Hypanus sabinus (assembly GCF_030144855.1). NCBI lineage: Eukaryota > Metazoa > Chordata > Chondrichthyes > Myliobatiformes > Dasyatidae > Hypanus > Hypanus sabinus. The sequence continues at coordinate 25,597,311 of NC_082712.1, read as the reverse complement.
CAGGTCACCTCTCATCCTCCATTGCTCCAAGGAGAAAAGGCCGAGTTCACTCAACCTATTCACATAAGGCATGTTCTCCAATCCAGGCAACATCCTTGTAAATCTGCACTATTTCTATGGTTTCCACGTCCTTCCTGTAGTGAGGCGACCAGAACTGAGCACAGTTTGATGGCTCTGCGCCTGTGTTCATTGGAATTCAGAATAAGGGGTGACCTCATTTAAACCTATTGAATGATGAAAGGCCTTGATGGAGTGGATCTGGAGAGCATGATGGGAGAGTCTAAGACCAGAGGACACAGCCTTAGGATAGAGGGATGCCCTTTTAGAATGGAGATGAGGAGGAATTTCTTAAGCTATAGGATGGTGAATCTGTGGAATTCTTTGCCACAGACAGCTGTGGAGACCAAATCTTTATGTATACTTAAGACAGATTCTTGATTGGCCAGGAATAATAGGATGTGGGGAGAAGGCAGGAAATTGGGTCTGTGAGGAAAATTGGATCAGCCATGATGAAATGGTGGAGCAGACTTGAAGGCCTAATTCTGCTTCTATATCTTATGGTCTTATAATCTTTAGAATTCAGCCAAGAGAGTGGAACAGTCAACAATGAGGTTCAAAGTTTAAAAGGTCAGAGTACATGTATAAATTAAAATATGTATAAATCATACAACCTTGAGATTTGTCTACTTACAGGGAGCCAAAGAACAAGAAACCCGTTAATAAAAAAGACCAACAAACAACCAATGCCCAGACAGAGAAAAAACACACATCGAGCAAACAATTAAAAGCAACCAACAGCAATCAGAATGAAAGTGAGTCCATGAACATGAAGCCCAGAGCAGATGAAGTAGATCCATAGCTTCAGCTTCAGTTCATCACACAGTGGGGCAAATTGTTGCGAAGCTCACAAACAGGGAGCCTGGCACAGTCAGAACTGTCTCAGAGCTTTAGCCTCAGTGCCACTGAGAGCGGAGTAAACTTTGTGAGCAGTGAGCAGAACAGGCCCTCTGGTCCCAACACCCTGCCTTTTCAGTCCATCTCCCCCAAACACCGGGTCATCCCCTGTACTAGGACCCAGACCCCACCACATCAATATGCTCTGGGCCTGGACTCTGCTGCCACATTCCAATCCTGACCTGACATTTTGAAATTGGCCTGGCACTTAGCTTGACCCAACCTTGCTCCTGGCTTAGGTGAATGGGCTCCCAAAACTCCTCCCCTCCAGCTGTTCTCCTCTCTGCTTGCTCTAACTCCATCTCTGGCTCCAACTCTGTCTCGAACATGCCGTGACTCTACTCTGACTTTTCTATGCACCCGTACGCCTTGACCCTTGAGTTAGCCTCACATTTGCTCGCCTCTCCATTGTTTGTGGCGATAGTTTATCGCAATTTTCCACAGAAAAGTGCTTCTAATAAAGTAGTGTTTTGCATTTCTTGCTTTATGAGCCACCAGTAAGCTCTCACCCATCTTCAGTAGTGCCATCTTAAACCAAAAGCATTTGTTTCATGATCGTCATAACTGTCTCAAGGGCAACGTGCTTTGGCACTGATATAGCAGTGTACAGGAGAGATCGGAGAGACTGGGCCCTGCTCACTGTCATCCGTCCAAGGATTTGGTGTTTATTAATGAGTTTTGGCAATGAGGCATTGTGCCAATTGGTGTGGACAGTCTCCTTGCAGAGGGATCCTCCGTATCCTTGTCCTGCAGTGCCAGTAAGATGCTCCATGCTAACCACTGCCTGATGTACTTGTGGTCAAAGGTGCTTTTCCTCAGATAACTTACCATGGAAGACAGACAGTGCAACAATATCTTACTGAGTGGGATGTGGTGCAGCAATGGGGCCAGGTGACACCAGGGAATGGTGGAAGCGCAGCATGTCAGGACACATGGTGTGTGTACTTCATTTCTACTTCAGCCTGATGCAGTTACACACAATACTGAGAGTACTGGTGGATACGCTTTTTGCCCTGTTTTCTCTGAGGACTTGTGCATCACAACCTGTCAGACACCTCCCACCTTGGATCCACAGGTGAAACAGAAAATGGCTCGAGTGGCTGCCACAGACAGGAGCGGGTGTAGGCTGTACTTGTCAGTCATCAGGAGAGAATGCCACTCCCATAATCACATTTTTTTCTTTAGCCTGCCTACCCAGTCTAGCCAATTTTTATTCTGTGTCTTGGCCCTTCCACATTAGAATCCCAGCACTTTCAAGTAATCTGACTTGATGGTGAAGTGGACAGTCAACCATATGGGTCAGTTGCTAGACAAAACAGCCTCACTGGAGTTGATTCTGATGCCCACTCATACTGGCCACAGGCAAGGAACGATCTGCAAACTGACTTGGGATCTAAGCAGAGAATGGTGAGACTGCTCAATCTGAATGGTTGCTTTGCCTAGTATCATCGCCTCTCCGATGGCTGCATCCTTCCTGATAGATTACGTAAATGGAGAGATAGTCTACACTAAGATCCTCACTGCCAATTACATGGTGGATTTCTTTAGTATCTCCAATGGACAGTGCATTTACTCACAGAGCTATCAGAAAGAAAAAAGAAAGTGCGCTGTCTTTACAGATCATTAAAATATTAATTCAGCAACATTTTATTTGGAAGGAACTGCATTAGTAAGATTTACTGCAAGATCCATGAATATTTAATGATATGTAATGAATGATATAAAATTTACTTTCACAAAACTAATTGCTCCTTTGTTATATTTAGTGTAATGTGTAAATATCTTGATCATTACATTTTCTTCTCTGTTGCATGTAATTACGCAGAAATGAATTTATAAATAACGACATTCCTCTTCAGGAATTACAATCAGGCATTGCACATGGGGGAAGCAGCATTTTATTTTTCAGAAGTATGTGGTGCATTTCTCTGAGGAAAATCATTCCCTCTATTTGAAGTTGGGGATGAGTTCATGGCCTTCATCGTCTTTAATACTGAGTCCATTTGTTCAATTGTCACTACCAATCCCCTCCCTTCCTCCAGGCAAACAAACCATACACACTAAACACATACCACACTCTCCATTACCATCCACTGTGTCTGCTTTCTGTGATTCAATAACCTGTTGTGGATGTGTGGCTTCTGATGACTGCGAAGTATTCATTCTGTGATGCATCACATCCAGAGTAACACCTCAACTATCACCAAGAATGAATTCAGAAGGTTGAGGGGGAATCTCATTGAAACCTTTAGAATGTTGAAAGGCCTAGACAGAGTAGATGTGGAAACGATGTTGCCCATAGTGGAAAGTCCAGGACAAGAGAGCACAACCTCAGGATAGAGGGGTGTCCTTTCAAAACAGAGATGTGGAGAAATTTCTTTAGCCAGAGCATGGTGAATTTGTGGAGTTTGTTGCCACATGCAGCTGTGGAGGCCAGATGGTTGGATGTTTTTAAGCCAGAGATTGATAGGCTCTTGATTGGACATGGTGTCAAAGGTTACAGGGAAAAGGCTGGAACTTGGGGTTGAGGAGAAGATTAAAAAAAAGGATCAGCCATTATTAAATGGCGGAGTACACTTGATGGGCCAGATGGCCTAATTCTACTCCTATCTCTTATGGCCTTATGGTCTACAATGGCTTCGATGGTTCAAACTGAGAAAGATGTGTTACACTGTTTTTAAATGTCTCTGAATAGCAGAGATACTGAAAAGAAACTCCTTGCTAATGAGATTAACCTCCTGTCCGCTAGAACTTACACCCAAAAAATTGTTGACCTTTATCTTCTAGCTTCTAAGTTGATTGACCTGATTGGTGCCCTCTGAGCTTAGACTATTTCCTTTCCTTACAAGTCCACCACAAGATCAGACTGCACACCCAACCCCTCAGCCGAATGGCAGCAAGAGCTGGCACCCCTCATTTAAATAGAATGACCAGCCTTCATTAAAAAGATAAGCACTGCAAAATTGTATTTAACTTATTTTGGTGCATATCATTTTCAATTAATTGACAAGTTCTATGTTTAAACAAAAGTATCATGTATTTACTTTAGGGTTTAACGATATTAATATTCTAATTCTCAGAGACATTTGTTAAAAAATGCAACACATCTTTCACAGTTTGAACTATCAAAGGCCAACACTGTGAAACATGAAGAGTCCATCTGGATGTGACGCACCCATGGGATTAAGTCATTAAAAGCTACACAACCACAAAAATTAAATGCAGTCATGGAGTCACCGTTGGGCAATGGTTCCCTATCTGGGGTCCAAGGACCCTTTTTCTTAATGGTATTAGTCCATGGCATAAAGAAGGTTGAGAACCCTTGCCACAAGAAGTAACTGAGTGTCATCAATTGGATTGAGGATAATCCAGTCCTTTCCAGCCGGAATATCTCTGCCATTATGCCATAGGTCACTAAAGCACCCTCATTTAAATTTTTGGTTTTGTCAAAATTTATCATCTTTAAAAACTTCCTTAAAGCCTGGATCTCTGACCAAGTCCAACCCATATATTTGACTTCCAAAAATCATATACTATCTTGAGATACATTTTCTGGCAGTGATTCAGATCCGATCAAAGAAGTACAATACATCAATGAAAAACTACACATATATAAAGATACACACATAAATCATCTCCTCATACTTGTTGGAATTAAAGTTCATCTGCCAATTTTCTGCACAACTTCTAACCACCTAGATCAGAGAGCCAGACTCTTCAATCTTCCCCATTTGTGTAACCTCTCTGTCCAAAGGTTTTCTAATTGATTTTATTATATTCTCACTTAAAGCCATGCCTTCTAGTGTTTGACATTTCTACCATGGGATAAACTCTCCAACTATCTGACTATCTACTATATTTATGCCTATCATAATTCTATAGATGTCCACCAGGTCTCCCCTTAGCATCCAATGTCCCAGGATAAACAATCCAAGTTTGCTCCGTGTTTCTGGAGCGATTTTAACCCACTTCTATAAGACATAGACGGTAGAGTGTAGAACAGCACAGCTCAAGAACAGCACCTTCAGCCCATAATGTTCTGCAGAACCAATTAAATTTGTAATCAAACAACACACAAAATGCTGGTGGAACACTGCAGGCCAGGCAGCATCTATAAGGAGAAGCACTGTTGACGTTTCGGGCTTCTCCTTATACACAGTGCTTCTTATAGATGCTGCCTGGCCTGCTGTGTTCCACCAGCATTTTGTGTGTGTTGTTTGAATTTCCAGCATCTGCAGATTTCCTCGTATTTACTGTCTAAATTTCCAAATTTCACAACACATGCCAGTGATAATAAAACTGATTCTGATTTTGAACTAATCTCTTCTACCTACACTGTATCCGAACCTCTACCTTTCTCTTGCTTTAATTTGCCTATTTAAAGGTCTCCTAAAGGTCCCTAATATATCTGCCTCTCACAGCTCCTTTGAAATTACCTCCTTTAACTTTAAGTGCATGCCATCTTGTATAAGACATTTTCTGAATGAGGGAACAAACTCAGCCATGACAGCAGTCTAGGGAAATTACAAAAGAAAATTCCTTCAACAATAATGATGGGAAAATACAATCAAAATTTCAGGGTAACCTTGTGAAAAGGATATATAACTGACTGCCTCTGAGTTGCAATATGTCTACAGGCCCACACAGCTGCATGCCTGCTTAAGTGACAGGGCTGCAGCAAAAGACAAGAAAAAGACTCACTCAACAGCAATTCACTGGAGGCAAATACTATACAGGTGGAAAATGACACACACACAAACGTGCACACTACACACTCACGCTAGAACACACACACACACACACACACACACACACACACACACACACACACACACACACACACACACACACACACCACAGTTCATCAATTCCTCCAAACAGCTCTGAATTAAAATGATGCTTTTTTATTTGGTTTGGAAAACTTTTTGCTGACTGCCACCTGCTGAATTCTGCAACAAATTACACCATAAACTCAGTCCATTTAAACAGGAAAAAAAAAACTAGGTAACTTGGAGTGTTTTCAATTCTATGGAAATGAATTAGCACACTTAAAAGAACTACCGGAAGTAAATTTTCTTGAACATTATCTCACAATAGTGCCAAACATGAATTTCAGATTAATGCCATACTCATTGTATGTTAATTGCATTAGCTTGCCAACAATATAATTCTGGTTGATTTGAATTAATCTAGTTGTGTAAAAAATCTGTTGTAATTCCCTGTGTCAGTGGAGAGATATTCTTTCACACCTTTAATCAATGTCTCACCAGGATGTTACTGAAACTTCACTGGATATTAAAGATTCCTTGGAACTATTTAAAAAGCAGATTTCTCCAAATTTTATAGTTTTTTTTTTAATCCAGCACCACCCAAAGTGATTTAGCTTATATCTTATCTCAGCTCATCTCTGTTTATAGTGCCTGAAATGACCAACACAATTTCCTGTATGTTGTTATATTTGCATAACACATTTTAAAACCCTTTTAAAATGTCATAAAGCTGTTACAGCCAATAACATATCCATGATGAGGGATAAATGCCATGTGAGAAACAGGGCGGCCAATTTGTGCACTGCAAGATTCCACACCAAACAATCTGAAATAAAAACAGAATTCCAGAAACACTCAGAAGGTCAGGTACAGAAAAATGGGCCAAGGGTCTGTTTCCATGCAGTAGTACCCTCTGAATCTGTGGGTCTAATTATATGCTAAGAGATCACAGAGCTCAGAGGTGCAGAAGGAATTTGGTGTCCAAGTGTAAAATACAGAAAAGATTAGTATGCAGACTATACAAGTAATCAGAAATGCAACTAGAATGTCAATGTTTACTCCTAGAGGAACTGAATATACATGTATGACAATTACACTCAGTGGCCATTTTATTAAGTACACCTGTTTAGTAATGCAATTATCTAATCAGCCAATAATGTGGCAACAACTCAACACATAAAAGCAGACAGATATAGTCAAGAGGTTCAGTTGCAGTTCACTCCAAATATCAGAATGGGGAAGATTTGCGGTCCGAGTGACTTAGACCACGGAATGACTGACAATACCAGACAGGGTGGTTTGAGTATCTCAGAAGCTGCTGATCTCCAATGATTTTCATGTACCATAGTCTCCAGAAGTTTCAGAGAATGGTGCAAATTTTTTTTTAAAAATACATCCAGTGAGCAGCCTCTTGGTTGTAGGGTAATAGCTGTTCCCGAATGTGGTGGTGTGGGACCTAATGCTTCTCTACCTCCTGCCCAATGGCAGAAGTGACAAGAAGTGATGGCTTGGATAGTTGGAGTCCTTGTTAATGGATGCTGCTCTCTAGTGGAAGCACTCGTTGTATATGTGCTCAGTGGCGGGGAGGGCTTTGCCTGTAATGGGCTGAGCTGTATCCACTACTTTCTGTAATCTTTTCTCTTCCGGGGCATCAGTGTTTACATACCAGACGGTGATGCAACTAGTTAGGATACTCTCCAATGTGCATGTATTGAAGTGCCACAGGAACAGAAGCAATTATGAAGAACGGTGCCAGGTAATTTATCTTTAATTGGAGGCACTAAACATGTTATTTAATAACAACAGTGCTCTTCAATTCAAACCAGAATGAATTTATCGATGCAAATTGAGTCCCAGCACTGGAATTTGACTGGATGACTAGAATGGTGCCTGATGATGGACAGTGAGGACCCTACCAAGTGCACCTGATAATCCTCTTACCTCACCAAGCTTGACAGTACACTGAGAATTGTTCCTTCATTTGCTGAAGTGGTCACTCCTCTTCTCTGGAGTTGTGTATTCATTTTTTGGGGATATGGGCATTGCTAGAAAGGTCAATATTTATCAGTCATCCTAAATTACCTTTGGGAAGGTGTTGGTAAATTGCTGTCACCAAGTAAAACCAAGTGATATAGGTACAAAGTGAAATCAAGAGACACAGGTAACAACAGGGCTTTGCTTCCGAATGAAATCAATGTCTTCTGTGCTTGCTTTGATCATAAAGACATGGAAGAATCTTCACAAACTCCCACAGAGCTTGATGACCCTGTGATTTTAGTCTCTGAGGCCGATGTGTGGTAAACTATGTATACCTGTCTGAATACGCCCCTCTGCTGACTGATCCTGTGGCTCCTCCCACAGACCCCTGTACATAGGTGATTGGAGGCACTGCTCCTCCCTCAGTCTCTGAGATGCCGTGCTCTCTTTTGTTGCTAATAAAAGCCTATCATTCACCTCCCGTCTCCGAGAGTTATTGATGGTGCATCATGATGTGAGAGCATCCTTCAGGAGCATGAACCCATGGAAAGCACCTGGCCCCAATGGGGTACCTGGCCATATACTAAAGATTTATGCTGATCAACTGGTTGGAAATGAACACTGAGATCCTTAACCTCTTGCTTCAGCAGTCTGAGGAACCCACCTGCTTCAGTTAAAACAGTGTCTGAGAAGAAAATGGTAACCTGCCTCATTGACTAATGCCTAGTAGCACTTACATCCATTCTAGTGAAGTGTTTTGAGAGGCTGGTGATGAAACTTATCAACTCTTGCTTGACAAGCAGCTCAGATCCACTTCAATTTGCCTACCATCACAACAAGTCCACAGCAGATGCCATCTCATTGGCTCTTCACTCAACTCTGGAACATCTGGACAGTAAAGCTGCATATATCAGGATGCTTTTTATCGACTATGGGACGGCATTCAGTACTATCCTCCCCTCAAAACTAATCAATAGGCTTCAAGACCTTGGCCTCGAATTCATTGTGCAACTGAATCCTTGAATTTTCCTCACTTGCGGACACCAGACAGTTTGGATTGGCAAAATAATTTCCTCCGCAATCTCCATCAGCATGGATGCATCACAAGGTTATGTACTTAGACCCCTGCTCTACTTGTTTTACACTTACTGTATAACTATGTGGCTGTGCTCATTTCCAAAGTCTTATTTAAGTTTGCTAATGAGTTTGGCTGAATCAAAACTGGTAACAAATCAGCATATTAGAGGGCGATTGAAAATCTGGCTGAGTGGTGCCACACCAGCAACCTCTCACTCAATGTCAGCAAGACCAAGCTGCTGATTATTGACTTCAGGAGGAGAAAACCAGAGTCTATGAGCCAGTCCTCATCTAGAGATCAGAGGTGGGAAAGGGTTAGTAGCTTTAAATTCCTCAGTGTTATTATCTCAGAGGACCTCTTCTCAGCCTAGCACGTAAGTGCAGTTACAAAGAAGACATGGCAGCGCTTCTACTTCCTTAGAAGTTTGCGATGATTTGTATGAATATCTATTACTTTGACTAACATCTATAGTTGTATGGTGGAGAGTATATTGACTGATTGCATCACTAATTATCGTGGAAACACCAATGGCGTTGAAAGAAAAATCCTACAAAAGTAGTGGATATGTCCCAGTCCAACACAGAGCACTGTTACAGGAAACCAGCATCCATCTTTAGGGACTCCCATCACACAGGTCATGTTCTCTTCTCTCTTCTGCCATCAGGAAGAAGGTACAAGAGCCTCAGGATCAACACAACCATATTCAAGAACGGTTATTACCCTCCAACCCTCAAGCTCGAACTGGAAGGGATATCTTCACTCTCCCCATCACTCAATTGTTTGCACAATCTATAGGATCACTTTCAAGATCTTCATCTCATGTCCTTTATATATATATACACACACACACACAAACACATGTTTGTTTGTTTGTTTGTTTGTTTATTTATTTATTTATAATTTGTAGCTTCGTGTTTTTTGCACATTGTTGTTTGTCTGTCCTGCTGGGTGTAGTCTTTCATTGACTTGTTGTGTTTCTTTAATTTACTGTGTATGCCTGCAAGGAAATGAATCTCAGGGTTGCATATACTGACCTAAGTGTACTTTAATAATAAATTTACTTTGAACATTGGTCGTCACATAGAAGTTGGTTGGTCTCTGGAATTCTAGACACCTGCAATGGTTGGATCATTGACAGCATTTTCAGAGGAATGGAATGGACAACTTTGAGGAACTGACACATAAAGGGAGATGAAGCATCTGAAGATCAGCCATTGTCTTAAGGAATGATGAGGCAAGATTGAGGGGCTGAGTGGCCTATTCTTGCTCCTATTTTTAAAAATTAATCTATTTTTGTTTAAGGTACCAAGTAAGAATGAAAAACTTGTCTTGCATACCATTCATTCATGTCAATTCATAACAACAGTCATTGAGCTTGTACATTGTCTCATGTAGTGATGGTTTTGAATTGATGGATTTCTTCTGGTGAAGGTAGCCTCTTGGTGTTGTTATTCAGGATTTAGACCCAATGACAATGAACGACTGATGACATATTTTCAGATCATAGAGTCACTGAGAGACGCAGCACAGAAACACACCCTTCATTTCACCAAGTCTCTAATAACCGTCAACCATCCATTTGCACTAATCCTGTATTAAGCCTACTATTTATTCTCCCCACATTCTCATCAAATCCCGCCCAAACACTATGAGTGATTGACTCTATATGAAAGTTACTGTGGCCAACTAATTCTAAAACAATATCATGTTGGCTTTCCGCAGGGATTGCTCCCAAAGTAATTCCCTTCTCCATATATACTTCCCACTAATCTCCTTCCTGTCACCTAACCCAGCAAGCAGGCAAAATGCTACACCTGCCAATTTACCTTCTCCCTCACCTCCAATTGGAGCCCCAAACAGTCCTTCCAGGGGAGGCAACACTTCACCTGCGAATTGGGTGGGGTTGTGGAGGAGTAATGCCTAATATTCTGTTTGAGTAGCTTCCAACTTGATGGCATGAATATCCATTTCTCTTTCTAATAAAAAAATACCCTCCATCTGCCCTCTTTTTCTTTTCCTCACTTTAGCCTCTTATCTCTTCTCACCTGCCCATTACTTCCCCCTAGGTACTTTCCACCTCTCCTATATCTATGACCCACTCTCTTCTTCTATTAGATTCTTTCCTCTCCAGCCCTTTACCTTTCCCACTCACCTGGCTTCACCGATCACCTGCTAGCTATCTCTCCCCCTCCCCATCTTTTTATTCTGGTGTCTTCCCCCGTCCTTTCCCATCCTAAGGATTGGTCTCAGCCTAAAACATTGACAGCTTGTTCATTTCCATAGATGATACCTGACCTGCCGAGTTCCCCTAGAACTTTGAGAGTGTTGCTTTGAATTCCCAGCATCTGCAGATTTTTTTTTTTTGTGATCACGAGAGCTTGTCTGAATATTGAGCTTTAAAAAAAGATAAAATGAGACAAGTTTGCCTGTCTTCAGTGATTGCATTCATATTATTATTTATTCCTGCTTTAAGATGCATTGAAATGAAAATAAACAAATGCTGTTTTCTGACTTATGATTGCAAACATCATGAAAATATTAGAAAGATCAACAGAAGTAAACCATTTGACCCCACGCCTTGTTTCACCATTCAATGAGACTGATCTTTAACCACAGTGTCATTTAATTTCAGTAACCCTATAATTACTTGCTTCCCTAAAGATCGATCATGCACATAAACAAAGAGCGTCACAGTGCCACCAATTTGTCTCCAGCATAGCTAATTATTTAATATACTCAGATCACCATAAAATTATAATTTCTATGGATTTCTTTTTATGAACAATATGAATCATTAGTCTCTGAATGCCCAAAATTTAACACACATCAGAAGATAGAAGTTAGAAGGAAAGGACTAAACCCATCAGTACCAGGACTATTCTGCCAATCTATTAACCCATGGTTGATGCAGCGTCGATCTCATCATCACCATCTCTCGCTTCGTTCCCCCATTCATCTTATCTCCCTTGTAGTTTAAATACCTGTCAGTTGCCATCTTGACTGACTGCTTTCACAACCCTCTGGATAGAATCTTAACAATTTGATAGAAGAAATCTCCCCTCATCTCCATCTTACATGGTAACCCATTACTGTGAAATTATGTTCTCTGATTCTGTCCATCTCTACTGGGATAAACATTCCCTTAGCCTCCACCCTATTAGTTTCACAAAGACTCCCTCTCATTCTTTTGTATTCTGATCGGCATCTGCCCAACTGTCTCATTATTTCTTCACATGTCATTTCCAACACCCCAGAAATTGATCCAGTGAAGCAAAGAGATGTAGTCATACAACACAGAAACAGAAACTTTCCCTTTCGGAATCTGAACTGACTACCAATTGACAATTTCTTAAACTCTCCTCATACTCACATTAAGTCCCCCCTTCACCACACCAACCCACCCCACCCCGCACGTTTTAAGACCATGAGATATAGGAGCAGAATTAGGCCAAATGGCTCATTGAGTCTGCTCTGCCAATTCATCATGGCTGATCCAATTTTTCTCTCAGACCCAATTTCGTGCCTTCACCCAGTATCCCTTCATGCCTTGATCAATCAAGTGTCTATCAACCTCTGCCTTAAACATACATAAATACTTTGCTTCCAAAGCTGCCTGTGGCAAAGAATTCCACAGATTCACCACTCTCTGGCTGAAGAAATTCCTCCTCATCTCTGTTCTAAAATGACATCCCTTTATTCTGAGATGGTGTCCTCTGATCTTAGACTCCCCCACCATCGAAAACATCCTCTCCACACACTCTGTCAAGCTCTTCTACCATTTAATAATTTTCAATCAGGTCACCCCTTATTCTTCTGAATTCTAGTGAAAACAAGCCCAGAACCATCAAACACTTTTCATATAACAAGCTATTCAATCCTGGAATAATTTTTGTGAAGCTCCTTAGAACCCTCTCCAACTTCAGCGCATCCTTTCAAAGATAAGGGGCTCAAAATTGCTCACAATACTCCAAGTGAGGCCTCACCAGGGCTTTATAAAGTCTTCACATTACATCTTTACTTTTATATTCCAATCCTCCTGTAATGAAAGCTAATATCACATTTTCCTTCCTCACCACCGCCTCAACCTACAAATTAATCTTTAGGAAATCCTGCGCAAGGACTCATAAGTCTCTTTGAGCCTCAGATATTTTCTTTCCATTTAGAAAATAGTCAACCTTTTCATTTCTTCTACCAAGGTATGTAATGGTGGAGCAGGCTGAATGGGCCAAATGACTGTACAATTCCCATCAGTGTAATCCATCTGCTACTTTTTTCCTTATTCTCTTAGTCTGTCCAAGTTCTCCTTTAGCTTCTCTACTTCCTCAAAACTACCTACCCTCCACCTCTCTTCATATCATCTACAAACTTTGCAATAAAGCCTTCAATTCCACCATCCATACATAGACCCCTGTGGAACACCGCTAGCCACTGGCAGCCAACCAGAAAAGGGTCCCTTTATTCCCACTCTTTGCCTCCTCCCAATCAGACACTGCTTCATCCATGCTAGAATTTTTTTCTGTAATACCATGGTTTCTAGCATTCACCTTCACACAACGGAAAATTTACAGTCGCTAATTAGCCTACCAATCTGCACATTTTTAATGTTGGGAAGAAACTGCAGTATCACTCCTGAATGTAAACCAACATGGCCTTACAGCGAGTATCAGAGGTTGGATTCGGCCCTAGCTCAATGGAGCTGAAGGCCACCAACTCTACTAGCTGCACCACAGGGCTGTATTCTCAGTAAACCTTCCATTCCTTTAACGTGGAAATTTTAAAAAAGTACATTTGCTTGTGGTACTGTCTCACCACTGCCCTGTAAATGCCTTTCCTATATTAATGTTCTATAATCCTTTCTATCGACAAATATTCTATTAACATTGCTAATTACTGGCATTAACTGCAGGCTGGTTTGCATCAATGTCTAGAGTTATAGAGTAATAGAGTCAGAGAAAATCACAGCACAGAAACAGGCCCTTTGGCCCATCTAGTCCATGCCAAACCATTTAAGCTGCCTACTCCCTAGTATTACAGATCCTCTGTACCACAGTATTATATTGTCACACACCATGTAAATCATCTTTAGATACATAAATTCTTCCTTCTAAAGTGGATAATCTCATACTATTCCAGCATACTCCATCAACCACTCAGTGAACCTATATGGAGGTTGGCACTTAGTTCCGGAAGTGAAGCATGGTTCTCATTGGGAGCTTGGGAATCCATTCCATGCAATGAGTGAGGGAAGATAATTTTTAGCTGTGTGTGTCAAGTAAAACAAAAAAGATTTCTGCAGCTGATATAATGTTACAATTTACATTTTCCATTGCTGACAATAATTTTAATACATGACTGCGAGTTAGACATCACGGTTGATTTCATTTAGCTTTTCTAGAACAGATTTTCATTTCTGCTCCTTTTAACATATTAGAATGGCATTATATCTGCCAAATGAATCGCACTGCAGCCGTGATTAATTCAAGGGACAACAAATGGAGTTGGCTGGGAAGTTTCATCCAGCTCCGATTTTGGTGGAATATGTCATTATGTGAATTGGATGAAATGGATCATTGATGTTATTCATTTCAGAACTGACAGAGACTTTTTATTCATCTTGACAAAGGAAAATGAGATTGCTCAAATACTATCAAGCAGACTTATTAACCTGTCTCAGAGGAGCTTTTGTCATTGCTTTTCTTCTCTCTTGGGATGAGACCCACAGAAACAGCAAAATAACCACCTGCTACCAAAACTCTTCTTTCTTTAGATTGTGCTCAGACCCCACATCACAGTACTGCTTTGATAAAAAGCAGGGTGTTAGGCAGGCTTTAGGCTTTAATGAACCCTCACACTACATCTCTATAACAGGTTATCTGGCTAAGATTTCACTGCATAACACTGTTTTGGTGTTTTATTGTTAGATATACCAAGATACAGCAAAAGGTTTTTCTGCATGTTCTTTATAGAGATCAAATCATTGCACAGTGCATTGAGATAGAACAATGTAAACCAATAACAATGCAGAATAAAGCATGACCACTACTACAAAACAAAAAAAAGAGGCAGTGCGGGTAAACGACAAGGTGCAAGATCTTAACAAGAGCCCATAATACAAGAGGTCCATTCAAGAGTCTGATAACAGTGGGATAGAAGCTGTGCTTGAACCTGGTGGTATGTGCTTTCAGGCTGTTGTACCTTCAGCCTGATGGGAGAGGGGAGAAGAGGGAATGCTGGGAACTTTGGAACTTACTTTGCACCAATTGCCTGCCAGGTTTCCTCAACTGCAATAGAGGAAAAACTTCAAAAGTACTTCAGCACATAGAGATTGCTTTGTTATATCCTGACACTGTCTTTCAAATGGTTAAAGACTAGATTATTAAACATGCAACCACGTGGCAATTTCAATGTACAAATGTGAATAGTCATTAAAAACACACCTTTACTTGCTATAAGGTTGGGCTTTGAGATGGAAAGTGGTGCAGAAATATAAAGTCGAAATCAGAGACCTAGTCAGAGTAAAAGCGGCTTTTATTGTTTTCCTCTTGATCTGATGCCATGGGTAGTTTGATTGACAGGCTGGAGGGCTGTTGGGTGAGGAGTCATGTGACACGAGGCCATAGATGAATTGGGCTGAGGGGGTAGACAGGGGCACAAAAGACTGGTGCAGACCAGATTGCTTATTGCTGGGAGCAGGTGGGTCTGGTTGTACAAGTTGGAAAGGTCATCAGGTATAGAGATCCATTCATTATTAGAGGAGCCAGTGACTGTACATTTCAGGTGGGAAAAGCAATACCTGATTAATAAGTGGCTGATAGAGACCATGATGGTGCTTTCACCGCTAATCTGGGGTTTGATTGTGGTAGACATCTCTCATCAAGTACCATCCAGGCCATGCTCTCTTCTTGCTGTGCCATCGGGGAGGAAGTACAGTAGTCTTAATTCACACATCACCAGGTTCAGAAACAGTCCATCAGCTAGGTGGCTCCTGACCTTATGTGCATAACTTCACTCACCTCAACTTTGAATTGATTCCACAACCTATGGTCACATTTCAAGGAGCCTGCCACTCATGTTCTCTGTATTACTTATTTATTATTTGCTCTTTTTTGAACTGTTTGTTTTCTTTTGCACATTGGTTGTTTGCAAGTCTTTACTTGTATGTAGTTTTTCATTGATTCTATTGTACTTCTTCTACAGTGAATGGCTATAAGAAAATGAATCTCAGGGTAATATAAGGTGCCACACACGTATTGGATGAAAAATTTAATTTGAACTTCAAACTGGAGCTTTGGGTAGATGAGGATGGGTTGAAGTTGGCCACTAGCCGAATGCTGCTGAATATTTCCCTGGTTCTGACTATAGTTAAGTTCCAGGCCTTGGTGCATTTGTGTTGGCCAGTAACAAGAGGGCCAAAAGCTTGTGGAGTAGGGGCAGAGCAAATAGGTTAAAAAAAAACAGATGTCTTAAATCATGAAGAAAATAGATAAGGTGAATGTACACAGTCTTTTTCCCAGGGAAAAGGAACCAAAAGCTAGAGGGCATAAGTATAAGGCGAGAGGGGAAAGATTTGAAAGGGATCTGAGGAGAAACATTTTCACACAGAAGGTAGTGAGTATACGGAACAACCTACCAGAGAAAGTAGATCAGACAATGACCATCTTCAAAGTCAGAAGAAAGTTTTTCATCTGCCCTCAAGTCCTTCTGCCAGTCACTTTAAGTTATTGCTTCCTCGGTGACTGACTTTCTGCTAAAGGAACTTAGACAGGTTAAAAGAATGGGCAAGAGTGCTGTATCGGCAAGCTGCGGCGCTGGAGGTTCAAGGCAGGAAGAGTTTTTCATCCTTCTATCGTCTGCGTGAGATGATGGGCTGTCAGGACTTTGAGACTTTCTTTTAAACTGTGCCATGGACTGCTCTTTATCAGATTATGGTATTGCTTTGCACTGTTGAAACTATGTGTTATAATTATGTGGTCTTTGTCAGTTAGTCTTTTAAAAATTATGGCATTGTCTGCACTGTTGAAACTATATGTTAACTATAACTATATGTAACTATGTGGTTTAGTGTAGGTCTTGTAGCTTTAGTTTTGACTGATGGGTTTGTAGTTCCATTCCGGGGAATGCGCTAAGACGGTAGCACGATATCGATACGCAGCAGCCTCGCCGGACTCTGGATTGGGGATTACCAAACGTTCTGTGGTTTTTCTTGTGTGGTCTGTTTTGTGCATTTTTGTGATTTCATTCCAGAGAACATTGTCTCATTGTTTAACTGTATTGTATTTGTGGTTTATAAATGACAATAAACTGGATCTCAATCCAAATCTGAGGAGAGTGGCAAATGAAATGCCATGGTGGAAAATGATGGACTTTTCTAAAGGAGGAAAAAAAAATCCAGAAGTCTGAGATGCAAAGGGACTTGGGAGTCCTTGTGTAGAACAACCTAAAGGTTAACTTGCAGGTAGAACTAGTGGTGAAGAAGGCAAATGCAATGTTAGCATTCATTTCAAGATGGCTAGAATACAAGAACAGGGATGTGTTGCTGAGGCTTTATAAGGCACTGGTGAGGCTTCACCTTGAGTATTGTGAACAGGTTTGGGCTCCTCATCTAGGAAAAGATGTGCTGGCATTGGAAAGGGTTGACAGGAGGTTCACAAGGATGATTCTGGGAATGAAAAGGTTAACATATGAGGAATGTTGGATAGTTCTGGGTCTGTACTCGCTGGAATTTAGAAGGAAGAGAAGGGATCTCATTGAAACCTTTCGAATGTTGAATGGCCTAGACAGAGTAGATGTGGAAAGGATGTTTCCCATGGTGGGGGAAATCTAGGACAAGTGAGCACACTTAATACGGAGGAGCATCCATTTAAAACAGAGATGCAGAAAAATGTCTTTAGCCAAAGGGTGCTGAATTTGTGGAATTTGTTACCATAAGCAGCTGTGGAGGCCAGGTCATTCATGCTTTTAAGGCAGAGATTGACAGGTTCTTGATTGGACATGGCATCATAGGTTATGGGGAGTGGGGCAGAGGAGCGGGAAAACAGATCAGCCATGATTGAATGGCAGAGTAGACTGAATGGGCCAAATGGCCTGGTTCTGTTCCTATGCCTTACGGTCAAACATGAATACTTATGAATACAGCCAATCAAAACAGCATTACTCCGGGGCCAAAGTGCAAAACACCGTCCAACAGTCAATCACAACACACAACACATATAGCACAAATATTGTATCAATAAAATGCAGTTGCACAAAATAATTTTCCAAGATCCTGATTCCGTCAACATGGCAGCAGTTTGCAGTTGATCACAATGCAACTTTTCTTCTGCCGATCAGTTCTGAGATGGAGAGGGTGCAGTATCAACTCCAGCTTGAATGCCATGCCACAGTGCTCCCAGGACTCCAGTGGAGCCACTCCAACGCCTCTCTCCTGTGCAGCTGTAAACAGGAGAACCTAGTCCTTGCTATGATCAAGGCTTCGCGGCACCCCGCCATCCGCCAGTATATCAGTGAATTGGACATTAGGGTCTTGTGATCACAAGTAAAGGGACTAGGATGGTCACTCGCTGTTATACTGAACATCACCACTGACTCCTCTGATGACTCTTTGAAACAAGCAGCAGCAATACAATTTACACAAAGTCCAGCTCCTTCAACTTCTCCACCAATGAGCAACTCCCTGGTGGGGCAGACCTGCAGTACTTTAAGTTCTTAAAGTCCAGTAGGATCTTGTAATCATAAAAAAATACATTTATAAAAAAAACAATGACACCTTTAGTTGATCCCGTAGAAGCCACTGGGACCGAGCGTGTCACCATTTACCGAAATTCACCCCTCATCTTTCTCTGCTCCAGAGAGAAAAGCCCTGGCTTGCTCAGTCTATCTTCATAAGCTACACTCTAAGGTCTAGGTGGTATTCTGATAAATCTCCTCTCCTTTTTGTTGTCATGCTAGAAGTTGCTGGTTGATTTCTGATGAATTGAATACTGAGTATAGACTCAACATTTTGTAAAGGGACCCTGTGATATGAAGAAATACAAACTTTACTATGCACTTATAAATGTAACTACTTACCAGAATTATTTTGTGCAATGATGTGTCTTGTTTGCAATATTGAACACAGGAGCAGAATTAGGCACTTGGCCAGTCAAACTTGCTCCATTATTCCATACTAGCTGGTTTATTATCACTCTCAACCCCATTCTGGCATCTCCCTGTAACCCTTGACACTCTGACTAATCAAGAACTTATCAACCTCCACTTTAAATATACCCAGTGACTTGACTGGAAGTCCATTCTACACAGCATGATTTTACCAGTCAAAAAAGATCTGCCCAACTTAATGCCACCTTGAAACAATATTCCTGGAGCTACACAGGGCACAATCAAGTGTTATTTAATCTCCTCATACTTCCTAAAGGTGAAGGTGGAAGCCATTCAATTCATTGAATCTATGCATACTCTCAGAGCATTTCAGTCCCATTCCCCAACTTATTTCATAGACTTGTCAAGTGATACAACACAAAAATGGGTGCTTTAGCTCTCCATGAAGAGGCCTTATAGTCAATCCTCACATCATCCACTCTTCCCCACCATCCCCATTTGATTCTTTTGTCACTCACTCTCTGCGGGGCAATTTACAGCTGTCAATCAACATTAATTAACTGAACAGCATGCCTTTGGTGAATGTGCAGGAAAATCAGAGCATGAAGGGGAAATCTACATTGTGAAAGGTAGATTGTGCAAACTCCACTCTGTATCAAACCTGTGTTCAACATTGAATCCAGATCCCTGGAGATGTGATGCAACAGCACTTCTGAACATTCAGTGCGCTCCACATCCTTAGAAATGATGACGGTTTCTGCCTGTACCACCCTCTCAAACAATGACAATAAGTTTTCATCTGCCCTCAAATTTTTCTACCAATCACTTTAAATGACTGCTTCCTTGGTCATTGACTCACAATTAAAGTGAATAGGTCTTTCCCAGTAACTCCATCTTGACTAATTCTAAGTTCATGCAAATTGCTTAACTCTTACATACTGTTCGGGTCAAATTTGACCCGTTTTGACATCTGACAGCAGTGAAAACACCCTAAATGCCATTTTCTAAGCCAAAATTTGATGACTTTTCCTAAGGTGACCCAATATGTGCAAAAATTATAATATTTAAAAATGTTATACTTTGTACACGTGCTACAAATTTTTGTACATTGGAGCTGTTCGGGGTCAAATTTGACCTGCATCTATTGAAATAGATTTTAGATCTCTGAAACATTAATTAAGGATTAATCACCCATTTATTAATGTCAGATAGACTATTTGTAATTCTAAGTAGATCTGTGGTTCAACATTTGGTATAGACACTTGTTATGAGGGGATTCTTGGGCCGAGTCAAAATTGACCCAGATCATACTGTAAAAGTATAGAATATGAACAGGTTGCCTGGGTTAAATATCCTTTCACTCCCTCTGTTCTAAAAGAAACAAACTTAACTTTCCAACCTTCTCTCTCCGCTGCAATTTTCTGGTCCTGGCAATGTCCTCGTAAATCTCCTTTGTACCTTCCCCAGTTCAATCATGCTTTATTTGTTCTTTTAGATTTTAACTGTGCTTCACTAAAAGTATGTCAGGAGAGCCCAGAAAAGGAAAGCCTAATATTTACCACACACATCGCAATTTCGTACAGGGAAAACTCAAAGCATTTGATAGATTTCTCATTCCCTTGTGTACAGATTAAATCATTGCTTTGTAGGTAAACTAATAGGTGGCTCCTGTACCCAGGAGTTTGGAAGAAATTGAATATCAGGAAAAAATTAAGGTAGTTTTTACTTTATTAAATGTTCTTCTGAGATGATGAAAGTCAATACTTGTATAGTTAGTTGTGCAGGGCCAAAGAGCAATAATTCTGATTGCACATGATTAAAACTCAATAAATCCTGAGTGAATTTGTCTTCACTTTCTGAAACAGCAAGAATCATTGGTAAATAAAGTCTGCAACAAATTAATGCTGTTAAAGTGAATCCATCTGTGAAGTCCATAACCCAGCACCAATGAAGATGCAATAACATCTCTTCCAGATTTCCACCTTTCAGTGAAGAAGCCTGAACACCAGACGTTGCTGTTGATTTCAACCATCTGCTAGAGAAACACAGCAAGTTGAGTAGTTTCTGAGGGGAGAAAAAATTGTTGATGATTGGTGTCAAAATCCTGCACTGGGACTGAGAGTGGAGAAAGTAAGTGGTCAGTATAGAGAGGGGAAATACCAATTGAAGGACTGAGAAGGGGTTAAAGATGAATCTGGTAAAAGAACAAATGAGTAGGAACTACAGAGAGGGAGGAGTAAAGGAAGTTTGCATGGAACTCCTATCAGACAGAGGACAGAAACTCTTTCAAAGTCTACACCTCATGAAGAAACTTGCTGTCAGGTGTGGTGTGATTGCTGATATTCTGTCCATTTTTTTTAAATTTCAAGATCATTTTGACAAAAAATTCAGCATTTTAAAATACACATCAACCTTGGCCCCATATCTGTACAGTGACTGGTAAAGGAGTGCAGTGCTTGATCATGTAACATCATGTTTTAATACTTTTCTTGATCATTTTTCTGTATAATGTGGTAAACTATGTATACCTGTCTGGACACGCCCCCTGCTGACTGCTCCTGTGGCTCCTCCCACAGACCCCTGGATAAAGGCGATTGGGGCACTGCTCCTCACACAGTCTTCAACATGGTCGTGCTCCCCTTTTCACTGTTAATAAAAGCCTATCGTTCACTTCCAGTCTCCTAGAGTTATTGATGGTGCATCATATAACTAAAATTTATTGCTGGTAATCGATCAGCCTTGAGCATTAACAAATCTCTACTGTGCCATTTTCTGTTCAAAAGGAAATGTGGTGTTCCCAAGCATTCAATTTAGTGGTCTTCATGGTGTTGTGTTCAAAATAATTTACTGTTCCATAGACAAATTTCGATCACTGCTGTCAGGCGCTTTTTCCCTCTTAATACATAGTTGTTCATAGTTATGCCAGATCTGTAGTTTGCAGGACACGTATATTCGTTCAATCTCCTCGGGACATCTAACAACAAGCTTAGGTGGACATGCCTGATGTCCCTGCAGCCACAATGGAGCTGCGGTACATGGTGACAGAGATAAGATAGGGATGTGGTTTGAATTCTAATTTTCACTCACCTTTTCATATTTAGGACTGCATTAATCCTTGAGGCACAGATTTATTTAATCAACAGGTGTGTTGTAAGCATCAAATCTCAAATGACTTCTGTAACCATGTTCACAAACCTTCCCTAAATCTGCATTCCCATACTGTACTGTATTGGAGGAACTCAGCAGGCCAGCCAGTGACTATGGAAAAAAGGACAGTCGACTTTTTGGGCAGACAGCCTTTAGCAGCACTGGAGCAGAAAGCTGAGGAGTAGATTTAAAAGGTGTGGGGGTGGGTGGGGGGGGGAGGAGAGAGAGAAACACAGGGTGATAGGTGAAACCTGGAAGAGGAAGGATGAAGTAAAGAGCTGGGAAGTTGATTGGTGAAAGAGACAAAAGGCCATGGAAGAAAGAAAAGAGGGAAAAGCACCAGAGGGAGGCGATAGGTGGGCAAGGAGATAAGGTGAGAGAGGAGAAAGGGGATGGGGAATGGCAAAGGTGGGGGAGGGCATTACCGGAAGTTTGAGAAATCGATGTTCATGCCATCAGGTTGGAGGCTACCAAAACGGAATATAAGGTGTTCCTCCAACCTGAGCGTGGCCTCATCACGACAGTGGAGAAGGCCATGGATGGACATATCGGAATGGGAATGGGAAGTGGGATTGAAATGTGTGGCCAATGGGAGATCTCGCTTTTTCTGGTGGATGGAGCATAGGTGCTCAGCGAAACGGTTTCCCAATCTACGTTGGATATCACCGATGTACAGGAAGCCACATCGGGAGCACCAAACACCGTATATGACCCCAAAGGACTCACAGGTGAAGTGTCGCCTCACCTGGAAGGACTGTTTAGGGCCCTGGATGGTAGTGAGGGAGGAAGTGTAGGGGCATGTATCGCACTTGTTCCATTTGCAAGGATAAGTGCCCAGGAGGGAGATCAATCGGGAGGGACGAATGGACAAGGGAGTCACATAGGGAGCGATCCCTGTGGAAAGCAGAAAGTGGGGAGAGGGAAAGATGTGTTTGGTGGTGGGATGCTGTTGGAAGTGCCGGAAGTTTTGGAGAATTATGTGTTGGACATGGAGGTTGGCAGGTGCTCCATCCACCAGAAAAAGTAGGATCTCCCAGTGACCAACCATTTAAATTCCACCTCCCATTCCCATTCTGATACATCCATCCATGCCCTCTTCCACTGTCGTAATGAGACCACACTTAGGTTGGGGGAACACCACCTTATATTCCTTTTTGGTAGGCTCCAACCTGATGGCATGAACATTGATTTCTCAAACTTCCAGTAATGCCCGCACATCCCCTTCACCATTTCCCATCTCCTTTTCCCTCTCTCACCTTATCTCCTTGCCCGCCTATCACCAACCTCTGGTGCTCCTCTCCCTTTGCTTTCTTCCATGGCCTTCTGTCTCTTTCAGTAGTCTCTACTTCATCCTTACCCCTCCAGGTTTCACGTATCTCCTTGTGTTTCTCTCTACTCTCCCCCATCTTTTAAATCTACTGCTCAGCTTTTTTCTCCAGTAGTGCCGAGCGTTTCAGCCCGAAACATCAACTGAACTCCTCTCCAAGATGCCACCTGGCATGCCGAGTTGCTTCAGTGTTTTGTGTGTGCATCACTAATTTGAGTTCTCTCCCAAAACGCATGGAGTTGTTCCTTTGAATCCGTTTTGCTTCCAAGACATTCAACAGAGATTTATCTTCCGTGTGAAACAAATCTGCCTACTGTTCATTCTAAATTCATTATTACTTTTTATAATTATTCCACTAATTTGGAAGGACTCTCAACAAATTCAATTCCCACAGAAGAGATACAAGCACTAAAATCTCCCCGCTAATAACTGCAGCTGTGTACAGAGATAGTTCCGATGTGACATGAAAGAAGAGCAGAATGTTTTCTCGAGAGTATGTAAAAGTCCCACAGCATCATTTTGAAGAACAGAACAGCTATTTCAAGTGTTTTGCCCAATATTTATCCCATGGTACACAAACAACAGTGAAACAGATCAACTGGTCAGAATTACAGTACTGTGCAAAAGTAGTAGGCACATACATATAGCTAGGTTGCCTAAGACTTTTGTACAGTTTCTTAGTAATTTTATGTAAGCCAATTACCTGCAGCTACACAAAAAAGATAATGACATGTGAGTGTTGATTAAATTGAGTCTGATTCGGGTCTTGTAATGCATGGATCTACTTTTAGAACAAGGACCACTACCATCCCCCCAGCAGGACATATGAATTGTTGTCTACACATGTGGATTAAACTACGCATGCATTGTTCTCTCTTGCTCTTGCTGTAATGTGAATGCATCAGTTAAAGCCATCTCCCGTGCTCGTGCTTTTATTTAATATATGTGTAGTTGTGCCCAGACTCAACAAATTGGCATCGGGTACAAACCTGAATGTCAGTAAATATCATGAACTGCACCAACAGTGACGGCGCGATTACGGGGTGAACAGCAAGAGTTAAACAGTACAAAGACATGAATAAAGGCGTGAGTAACAGTGAAAGATGTGTTAAATTTAAAGTGAAAATAATGTGTTGATGTCCTCAGCCAGGAAAGTTGATGAAATTGATAGTGCAAATGAAGGCTGGGAGTCATATATCAAAAGGGTTGAACTGTATTGTAACACAAACAAAGCGGAGGAGCAATGGAAAGCCCCTACACTTCTTAGCTTAATAGCCCCAAGATCGTAGTCTCTTATGCAACTTAGTAACCCCTACAATGCCAGAAAACAAGACAATTGACAAAATTGTTACCATTTTACAAAATCACTAGAGCCCTAAACTGTTGGTATCAGCCAAGGGATTTAGATTTTACACAAGGGACCAATCAAAATATGAAACCATTTCTGAATACACTGAAGAACTGGGTAAACTTTCCCACTACTGTGCCTTTAGAGATGGACTTTCTGATGCATTAATGGACAGGCTTGTATGTGGCATGCATAGCCAAAGCATTCAAATGAGGCTACTGGCAAAAAGAGACCTATTCTTAGAACGGACATTGACCATTGCAGTATTGTTAGAGACTGCAGCAGAACTACAGAAAAGGTTAGAATGGGAAATGCACAAAATGTCCCTGAATAGTGCAAAAGCCAAAGATGTTATTGATGTGGCAAATCCTCCCAGGATACAAATGACTGTTGGTTCAAATAAAAAGTCTGCAGAGAGTGTCACAGCCAAGGTCACATAGACAGAATGTGCAAGGCAGACAAAAGCACAACCAAGTGAAAAGCCTCAAACACAAAACTAAGCATAAAGTTACCGAATGTAAAACAGAATCAGACAACATAGAGTCTGACTAAGGTGAGCTGTCATGCCTAGAACTGCATAGTATAACTGAAGCAGATTGCAATATAATATGGATCACAATGGATGCGTCCAGCATAAAACTGAAAGTGGAGCTGAATACAGGGTTGGCTTTCTCCATAATTGCAGAGAATGACTACAAAAGGCTGTTTTCTGAAATACTATTAGAGAAAACCTCAGTGATGCTCAAGACTTACACAGGTGGAAAAGTGTCTCCCAAAGGCAAACTGAAAGTAAGTGTGATGTATGAAGGCTAAACACAACAATTGGAGCTCTATGTATTGAAAAGTGGCTGAGATAAATCCAATTAGACCAACACTCAGTCAAAACTTTCAGTGTGACATCAACAGGCAGCCAAAATGGTAGCATTAACCAGAGTTGGCACAGCTGCTTAATGCTAATGAGAAGGGAATTGATAAACTCAAAGGCAAGAAGGGCAGAACTGAGCTGGATGAAACAGCAACACAAGATTCCATAAAATGTGTCCAGTGCCTTATGCACTAACCCTGAAGTGGATGCTGACTGCAGAGCTTGGAGGCATTTGGAATTCTCTCCAAGGTTGAGTGGAACAGGCAGATTATTATCTGAATGGTGTAGATTTAGGTAAGGGAGAAATACAAAGAGATCTAGGAGCCCTTGTTCATTAGTCACTGAAGGTGAATGAGCAAGTGCAGCAGGCAGTGAAGAAGGCTAATGGAATGTTGGCCTTTATTACAAAGGGAATTGAGTACAAGAGCCAGGAAATCCTTTTACATTTGTACATGCCCCTGGTGAGACCACACCTGGAGTATTGTGTACAGTTTTCGTCTGCAGGGTTAAGGAAGGACATCCTGGCTGTAGGGGAAGTGCAGCGTAGATTCACGAGGTTAATTCCTGGGATGTCTGGACTGTCTTATGCAGAGAGGTTAGAGAGACTGGGCTTGTACACACTGGAATTAAGGAGATTGAGAGGGGCTCTGATTGCAACATATAAGATTATTAAAGGATTGGACAAGATAGAGGCAGGAAATATGTTCCAGATGCTGGGAGAGTCCAGTACCAGAGGGCATGGTTTAAGAATAAGGGGTAGGTCATTTAGGACAGAGTTAAGGAAAAACTTCTTCTCCCAGAGAGTTGTGGGGGTCTGGAATGCACTGCCTTGGAACGTAGTGGAGGCCAATTCTCTGGATGCTTTCAAGAAGGAGCTAGATAGGTATCTTATGGATAGGGGAATCAAGGGATTTGGGGACAAGACAGCAACCGGGTATTGATAGTAGAATATCAGCCATGATCTCAGAATGGCGGTGCAGACTCGAAGGGCCGAATGGTCTACTTCTGCACCTATCGTCTATTGTCTAACACTTGGGCCACACCTATTGTCCAGGTGATCAAGGAAAGAAAGGCTGGAGCCGTTCACGTATGTGGGGATTTCAAGGTGAGCATTAACCCAGTGCTGCATACTGTGCAGTATTCCCTGCCATGAATAAAAGATATTTTTGCATCTTTGGCAGACAGGGAGAGGCTTTCAAAGAGTGATTTCTTTTTTTCACAGGTCTATCTGAAAATGGAGATTGAGGAGTCCAGTAGGAAGTTCCTCACAATCAACACTCACAAGGGACTGTTCCAATAGAATCATCTCATAACTGGCATTGCAACAGCTCCAGCGATTCGGCAAGGAGGAATGGGTCAAGTACTCAAGATATCTTAGGAACACAATGTTACCTTGAGGACATCATCGTGTCCTGCAAAAATGACGAAGAGCCCCGCTAGAACCTTAGTAATGTGCTTACCGGGCTGAGTGAGTATGAACTGCGGGCAAAGAGAGAGAAATATGAGTTTTTAAGCATAAAATCTCATATTGTGGATGAGTCATTGAGGAGTATGGTTTGTACGTATCACAAGAGATAGACTGAAGCAGTGCTATAAGCATCCAAACTGGAAAATGTGTTACAACTCAGGTCATACTTCGGCCTTGTAAACTACTACCATTGGTTTCTCCCAAACATTGCTACTGATACAGGCAGGAGCCAAGTGGGAATGGTCAGAAAGATGTGAAACAGCATTCAAGGAAACAAAGACTATTAACGTCCAATGAACTGCTCACCCATTATGACTGATCCCTGCTCGTCAAACTGCCGTGTGACGCATCCTCTAATGGCATTGGAGCCTTTAGTCACACATTATGAAAGATAGATCTGAACATCCAACTGCATTTGCTTCAAGATCACTGATGAGTACAGAAAGCAATTATGCACAGATCGACTGAGAGTCCCTTTGTCTAGAATGGGGAATAAGGAAGTTCCACCACTTCCTCTACAGACAAAAATTTATGCTAGTGACAGATCACTAGCCCCTTCTGTCCACTTTCAATCCCAGGAAGAGGATTCTAGTGATGATCGCTACCTGGTTATAATGTTGGGCACTATTCCTAGGAGGCCACTCTTATGATACGAGTTCAAGCGTATCAAACAACACAGCAATGCTGATGGCTTGTCCAGTATTGGCAACTAAAGAAGAAAAATCTTCATACTGTGGCCTAGCAGAAGTATTCCACACCGCAATGGAGGACCAGTTGCTGGTAACAAATTCTGAAATACAAGGACAAACAAGGAATGACCTGACAAAGTCTATAAAATTGCCATGCAAGGATGGCCCACTCATGTTGTCCCTATGCTTCCAGAGTTCTCAGTGAGACTAGTCCAACTAAGAATGCTGATGTGTGGATCTTGTGCAATGGCTCCCTCTGAACTGTGACCTGAGTGTTAGAGAATCTGCAGGAAGGACACCCAGGTAGGTAAGTCAGGAAGTAGAGTCTCAACCAAAGCTACATGGGAATAGATAAACAGATTGAGGACTTTACCAAAGGTTGCTCAGGATGCCAAAATGCTCAAAGTGCACCTTCACAGGCACTTATACACCCATGGCAGTGGCCGTCTTCACCATGGCAAAGAGTATTGACTTTGCAGAGTCATTCATGGACTCCATGGTCCTGATTGCTGTGGATATGCATTCGAAGTGGCTGGAGGTTATACCACCTCAGCAAAGACTACCTCCGCTCTGAAGACTATTTTCACTAGAAACAGCTTAGCAGAACAAATTGTGAATGACAATGGACTACAATACACATCAGAAGAATTCCATCTGATCATGAAGAAAAATGACATCAGACATTTCAAGTCAACTCCTCACCACCCAGCAATGAATGGGTTAGCTGAAAGGTTTATCCAAGCCTTCAAGAAGTCCATTAAAGCGATGGGCAAGGAGGACATTTCTCTGCAGCACAAGGTGGACAACTTCCTTTTTGTGTATCGAAACTCTGTTCATGTGATGACAAATCAATGACAAATGATTTTTATGAACAGGAATCTGAGATCTCACATGGACCACCTGAAACCAGATCTATGGAGGGAAGTGCAGAATAAACAGTTTAGCCAATTGCCAGGTGAAGCAGCAAGGAGCTTTGAGATTGGATAGGAAATCCTAGTGCAAGGTTACTGAGAAGAAAAGTGGACACCCAGTAGGATAGCTACAAGAAATGGACCAGATATTGGATGCTTAACTGGAGAACACACCTGACTTGATTGCATCCAATAAGACAGACACATTACAGTCAACGGACTTACCCCTCAGTGATGATCATGTCACTGAAAGCAATGTGACACTA
Organism: Hypanus sabinus; assembly: GCF_030144855.1. Classification (NCBI taxonomy): domain Eukaryota; kingdom Metazoa; phylum Chordata; class Chondrichthyes; order Myliobatiformes; family Dasyatidae; genus Hypanus; species Hypanus sabinus. The sequence goes on along the minus strand of NC_082712.1, from coordinate 25,568,414 downwards.
TAAACTGAGAAGGTTGTCTTAGACAAAACACCTACCAAACCTGATGCTACATCACAGGTCCAGAAGCGTTATCCTGAAAAAATCAGAGTGCTACCCAAAATACTGAACCGTTAGAACTGTAAAGTTATTTATGGACTATTATTGTGAAAGCATGTTTATTTAGAATAGGCTTTATAAAAGGGAAATAGAACGTTTTATACATATACAGTGTTATGTTGCATTAATACAAAGGGGGAGGAGGTGTAATTTATGGATCTATTTCTTTTAGAGCATTGACCTGCCCTCTTACTGCTACGTATTGATCTGTTGTCTGTGCATACCCATTAATCTGTATCTACATGTGCATTTCTCTCTCTCTTTCTCTCTCTCTCACTCACTCTCTCACTCATTCAGAGAGTGGAAAGGGGGCAGGGAGAAGAGAATCATGGCTGGGAAAAGGGGAAGGGAGAGGGAAGCATGAAAGAGACATTCTGTAATGGTCACTAAACTAACTGTTTGGAATCAAATGACCTTGACTGGTTCTCGGTGCTGGGTGTGTCTGCACCTCCCCCACCCCCCGCACCTGGCGCTCCTTCTCTGCCACCTATCCCACACCCCACCTGTGGCACTCCACCCTCGCCATTTCCAACGTACTTTGTTCCTGCCAGATTTACAAACTTGCACTCCACTAGATGTTGACAACTACAGTTCTGTGCACGTCTTAGGCACCCTAGCTATATATACAGTGGTGCTAGAAAGTTTGGGGACTCTGTAGAATTTTTTCTATTTCTGCATAATTATGAACTAAAATGTGATCAGACCTTCACATAAGTCCTCAAACAAGATAAAAAAAGAACCCATTTAAATAAATAACACAAAAATGTTATAATTGTTCATTAATTTATTGAGAAAAATGATCCAATATTACATATATTTGTTGGAAAAAGGACTCAGAATGTGGAGCTTAGGAGGGTTAATGGCACCTAATGGTGACTCCTTGCTTGCGCCTTTGGAATCAGCTCTATTTCTATCTTTAACATCACTATGTTTCCCTTTCAGGGTTCCCTGACCTGGAGTTACACGCTGACGACAGTTCTTTGCGGGAATAGGACCCGCTCTCGGGGTTTCATAACTGGCCATTGTTCAACACACCAAGGGATCGGCCTAAGAACTCTGCGTGCCTTCGGAGGACTGAGTTTTCGTGGCTCTGGAGATGGGGGGATTGGAGGTCGATGTCTGAGCAGAAGATCGGTGTGTCATGGGAGATGGAAGATCTAAGGCTGTGTGCCCAGAGGTCCGAGATCTTTGGGCACAGGGCTCGGAAAAAGCAACACAACAGACCTTTAACATCATAAACCAGCGAGTTGGTTGTTATGTCTCCCTGCTCGCTGTGAAACGGAGACGTCTCTTTTTCCCGAACTGGGGAGAGAGAGAGCCTGTGGTATGTCAAATGCCGGGTGAACAAGTAGGTTTTGGAGTGCTGCAAGTCTGTGTCTTTGCTGTTGCCTTGCTCACGCTTGAGTGCTCCGTAGCAGGTGCCGATGCTATTTTTGCGGGTTGGGGGAGGGGGGTTGTTGCTTGCTGCCATTTATGCACGGGAGGGGAGATGGGGGGGAGTACTTTGGAGTTCTAACATTTAACTATCATTCATTCTTTGGGGGCACTCCTCTGTTTCCATGGATGGTTGTGAAGAAAAAGCATTTCGGGATGTATATTGTATACATTTCTCTGCCATTAAATGTACCTTTGAAACCTTTGAAACATCTGGGATAATGCTGTCTACAAAAGCTATTTGGAGTCAAGTGTTCCAATCAATGAGATGAGATTGGAGGTGTGGATTGTGTTGGTGCCCTGTCCTACAAAAAGACACATGCCAAGTCAGGTTACTGACAGAGCCTGCTCTTATCAAGAAAGACTTGTTAATGTGAACCATACCTCAATCGAAGCAACTTTCAGAGGACCTTAGAAAACGAATTGTAGAGATGCATGAAGCTGGCAAAGCCTACAAAAGCATTTCTAAAGACGTGAGTGTTCATCAGTTCACAGTAAGAGAAATTGCCTTCAAATGGAGGAAACTCAGTATTGTTGCTACTCTCCCCATGAGTGGGCATCCTGCAAAGATCACACCAAGAGGACAACGTGCAAAGCTGAAGAAGGTGAAAAAGAACCCAAGGGTAACAGCAAAAGACCTGCAGATATCTTCAGAACTTGCTCAACTCTCTGTTCATGTGTCCACTATAAGAAAAACACTGAACAAGAATGGTGTTCATGAATGGACACCGCGGAAAAAACACTGCTCTCCAAAAAAAATTTCTCTTTGGCAGAAATGCACTTGGCTATGTTTGGAGTGAAAAGGGGCACTGCACACCAACACCGAAACTTTATCCCAACTGTGAAGCATGGTGGAAGGAGCATTGTGGTTTGCAGCTGTTCTGCTGCCTAGGGCCCGGACAGCTTGCATTTGTTGAGGGAACAATGTATTAGACCATAAGACAGAGGAGCAGAAGTCAGCCATTCAGCCCCTCGAGTCTGCTCCGCCATTTCATCATGAGCTGATCCAATCTCCCCTTTAGTTCCATTCCCCCGCCTTCTCACCATAACCTTCGATGCCCTGACTGCTCAGATACCTATCAATCTCTGCCTTAAATACACCCAATGACTTGGCCTTCACTGCCGCCCGTGGCAACAGATTCCATAGATTCACCACCCTCTGGCTAAATCTTTTTTTTTCGCATCTCTGTTCTGAATGGGCGCCCTGCAACCCTCAAGTCATGTCCTCTCGTACTAGACTCCCCTACCATGGGAAACAATTTTGCCACATCCACTCTGTCCATGCCTTTCAACATTCGAAATGTTTCGACGAGGTCCCCCCCCCATTCTTCTAAACTCCAAAGAGTACAATCCAAGAGCAGTCAAACGTTCCTCATATGTTAACCCTCTCATTTCCGGAATCATTCTAGTGAATCTTCTCTAAACCTTCTCCAATGTCAGCACATCTTTACTTAAATAAGGAGCCCAAAACTGCACACATTATTCCAAGTGAGGTCTTACCAGTACCTTTTAGAGCCTCAACATCACATCCCTGCTCCTATACTCTATTCCTCTAAAATAAATGCCAACATTGCATTCGCCTTCTTCACCACCGACTCAATCTGGAGATTAATCTTAAGGGTATCCTTCACGAGGACTCCCAAGTCCCATTGCATCTCAGGACTTTGAATTCTCTCCCCATTTAAATAATAGTCTGTCCGTTTATTTCTTCTACCAAAGTGCATGACCATACACTTTCCAACATTGTAATTCATTTGGCACTTCTTTGCCCATTCCCCCAATCCACCCACGTCTCTCTGCAGACTCTCTGTTTCCTCAGTACTACAGGCCCCTCCACCTATCTTTGTATCATAGTATTCAAAATTGTATCAAGACATTTTACAGGACAATATCAGGGTACCTGAAGCTTAACAAAAGTTGAGATAATGCAACAAGACTAAACCGAAAGACAAGTAAACAAACAACAGAATGGTTTTAAATGAAGAAAATTCATGTTTTGAATGGAATGACCAAGTCTAAGTCCTGACCTTAATCCTACAGAAAAGTTGTGGAAGGATCTAAGCGAGCAGTTCATGCAAGGAAGCCTACAAACATCCCGGAGTTGAAGCCGTTTTGTAAGGAGGAGTAGCTTAAAATTCCTCCAAGCCAATGTGCAGGACTGATCAATAGTTACTGGAAACTTTTGGTGGAAATTATTGCTGCACAACAGGATCACACCAGTTACTGAAAGAAAAGGTTCACATACTTTTTCCCACAAATACTGTGCATGTAATATTGGATTATTTTTCTCAATAAATAAATGAACAAGTATAATGATTTTTATGTTATTTATTTAATTGGATTCTCTTTATCTAGTTTTTAGGACTTGTGTGAAGACCTGATCTAATTTTAGGTCATATTTACACAGAAATATGAGAAAATTGTACAGGGTTCATGAACTTTGCAGCACCACAGTATGTGCCTATGACTTTTGCATGGTACTATATATTGCTGATTCTGAAATCCGTCTATTTACAAATCTACTATTGAGCTTTTTACATTATTACAGTGATGCAACTTCATTGGCTATAACTTGCTTTGGAAAATGGTACGTCCAAATAGAAATATAAGATTTTCTTAGATGTTCCAGTTGTTGCAAATCAGTTTCATTCTTCCTCTTGCCAGTGGAAGTGTTTCCCAGTTGGATCTTGTTTCTGCCCAAAAATATTTTCTCCATATCATAACGTTATGTGCTATACTTTTAAATGAAATGAAAAAGCAGTTAAAGCATTCCTTCAATGACACAACAACTATTCTGTATGTCACTGACAGTGATCATTTCCACCATGTTAATGCCAAGTCAATATTACAACATCAAATGTGCCTGTACTGTCAAACATATCCTACAGAAGATCAATGTTAAAGGATTTAAGTTCTGCTTATTCTGGTGCTTTGAGTCTTGAGAAATAAATAGAAATCAATGAAATATACAATTAAGTCAAAGAGGGCTCATATTAACTTTGGGAATAACTTGATCAGCAAAGACTACAGATGTTGTAAGCCCAAAATAAAAAAAAAGGAGTACGTTGAAGATGCCTATCAGGTCTGGCAACAGCTGTGGAGGGAAACAGATCTAGCATTTCAGGTATATGACCTTGCATTAGAACTGTAAAAGTAAGGAAACTTAAGTACTTCAAATTGCTGAGAAGGAGAGAATGGAAAATACAAGTGGAGGCACATTTGATGTTGTATTATTGACTTCACATTAACATTATGGAAACGTTCACTGGCAGTGGCATTAGCCTGTGTCTCATTCATGGGCTAAAAGTTCTGTATTGTGCTGTAGTGTTCCAAAGGCAGTATCTGCGATCGGGTGCTGATCAAGAGAAGAATACAGGTACAAAGGTAGCATGATTGATAGTGTCACAGTTAGCGTAACACTGTTACAGCACCAGGGTTCATTTACAGCACTTTCTGTTAGAAGTTTGTACCAACTCCCCATAACCACATGGGCTTCCTCCCGCATTCCAAAAATATATGGGTTAATGGGTGAATTGGTTGCATGGGTACAATTGGGTAGTGCAGGCTCATTGAGCCCCCTTATTGTGCTATAAAAGAATAATATATAAAATAAGTATAGTTATTGCATTTTGCAATAATCTATTGCAGTAGAACAGCAAGATAGACTTGGTGCCTTACAACACTAGCAATCTGATTTCAGAATTAGAATCAGGTTTAATATTACCAGCATATGTCATGAAATTTGTTAATTTTGCAGTAGCAAGACAATGCAATACATGATATAGAAACAACTGAATTATAGTAATCATATATATGGATATCAAATAGTTAAGTTAAAATAAGTAGAGTAATAAGTCAAAACAGATTTTTTAAAAAGTAGTGAGGTAGTGTTCATGGATTCAGTGTGCCTTTAGAAACTGAATGGCAGAGGGAAAGAAATTGTTCCTGAATCACCAAGTGTATGAGTTCAGGCTTCTCACCCAGTGATTTCAATCCTGCTGTCCGTGCTGTCCTCCAATGTTTCAAGCCCCGATAATTGTTTGGCTATATTGGGTGGTAATAATCAGCATTACATGGCTTATCAAGCAGATCAAATCGTTACTTTGAAGAAGGAATTGACTCTAAAAACTGCACAGCAAATGGCCTCTTTCTGAGTCATAATTAGAAAGGAGGGAAAGAAGAGCAGGGAATAAGACACAGCAGACCTTTTCCAAAGACCTGGTGGAGTCATTGACCTTAAAGAAACAAAGGAATCACACATCTACACTGTGTGATTCCACACCCATCCAATTTATTAAAGTTATGCAATCTCACACTTTCCCTATATTTAACTTCAGGTGCTATGACTTTGGGAGTCTGTGATGATGTATTATAAATCACTAAAATTCTTTGACCTCTAGGTGAATGAATGGTTTTCTGCGATAGTCTTTCTGTCAGAATAAGTGGGATAAAACAGAGTAATGTAAGTCTAGATTCTATTACCTGCCACGATGACTGAAGGAGAAATTCTGTTTACTGTCAATGTCTCTGACTATCAGACAACAGGGGACATATTAGTTTACACCTAACATAAGTGCACAGTGACAAGTTAGTGCCTCTGCCAGTAACTTAAAGATTATTGTATCAAGTTGTTGCATTTGTTAAATTCTTAATATCTACTATTCCTGGAGACCATTTCCTCAAGTGAAATATGGTTTCCCTGTCTGATAGATTTACTGCACTTTTTACTTATTATCTAATAATTAAATAAGTCATCTTGAAGTGTCAATTAAATAATGATTGAAGATAACTTTTCAATGAACCACAATCAAGTTCCTCTTAAACAGGGAATGGGAGATGTTCCACTGTTGCCAATTATGACCAGCAAAAGGCAAGATGATTCCTAAGAGTATTGTCATTCAGATCTTTATTTTATTGCCTCGTTTAGATATGAAAAAAGAATAGAAAACTGATAAACAAAGTTTTATACCTATACAAATTTTAGGAATTTTAACTTTAAGGCTTTAATTACCTGCCGTACCTATACTCTTCATAACTTTATATTCTACACTTCCAAACTATCAGTCCAAGTTTGTCCAAGCTCTCCTTTTAACCAATACACATCCTTCCTGTTGTTCTGGCTGTATTTCTACTCCTAGTACATTGGCAGTGATTAAAGAGCGCAGCATCAGTCGTGAAGACCAAGAAGATAATGGAGGTAGAGCAGCACTTACAGGACTGCTTTGAGATGGTGCACTGGACGATTTTCTGGAACCATTTTCATCTTTGTGACTGAATGAATGTGCCACTATTGTCAGCAACTTCATCAAGACCTGCGTGGAGAAGTGTGTGTCTTTGAGAACGTGTCTGAAATAACCAAACCAAAAACCGTGAATAAACCAGGAGATTCATATTCTGCTGAGGGCTGGACCTATGGCATCCAAGACCCATGATCCAGCAATATACCAAAGTACCAATATACAAAAGGTTATTTTAAGAGTGAGAAAACAATTCCAATTGAAGTCAGAGGTAGAATTGGATGCGCATCAGCTCCAACAGGATTTGCAGGCCACTACTTCCTTCAAAGTGATATCTAACATCATAAATGGCTGTGATGCTTTACTCCCAGATGAGCTCAACACTTTTGATGCACACTTTGAAATGAAGGACAAAAGTACACCTATGTGAATGCCTGCAGCATCTGATGATCTCTGACTTGGAGGCTGATATCAGAACACCTTTCAAGTGGGTGAGCCCTGAGCAAGTGTTAGGCCCTGATGGTGTGCAGGGTAAGACTCTGAAGACCTGTGCTAGCCAACTGGTGGGAGTGTTCAAGGACATCTTCAATCTCACACTGATGCGGTTAGAGGTTCCTACCTGCTTCAGGAGGGCAGCCATTCTACCAGTGCCCAAGAAGTGCAGTGTGAGCTGCCTCAATGACTATCACCCAGTGGCACTCACATCTACTGTGAAGTGCTTAGAGAGGTTGGTCATGGCTAGACTCAATTCCTGCCTAAGCATGGACTTGCACCTGCTACAAATTGCCTGTCACAAATTGACTACATCTCAGCATTCAACACCATCATACCCTCAGTTCTAATCAACAAGCTCCAAAGCCTGGGCCCCTGTATCTCTCTCTGTGACTGGATCCTTGAATTCCTCACCAGGACACCACATCAGTGAGGATTGGAAATAACATCTCCTCACTAACAATCAACACTGCTGCTCCTTAAGAACACATGCTTAGCCCACTGTTCTACTCTCCCTACACCCATAACTGTGTGCCTAGGCACAGATAAGATGCCACCTATAAATTAGCTGATAACACAATTATTGTTGACAGTTATTCAGATGGTGACAAGGAGGTGTACAGGAGCAAGATAGATCTGTGGTGTTGCAGCAATAACCTTGCACTTCATGTTAGTAAGACCAAGAATAGACTGTGGATTTCAGGAAGGGAAAGTTGAGGGTACACACACTCGTCTTCATTAACAGATCAGAAGTAAAATTGGTGAGCAGTTTCAAATTCCTGCATATCAACGTCTCTGAGGATCTATCCTGAGCCCAATATATTGATGCAATTAAAAAGAAAGCATGACAGCAGCTATATTTTATTTGGAGTTTGAAGAAAGTTGGTAAGTCACCAAGGACACTCGCAAATTTGTACAGATCATTCAAACTGGTTGCATCACTATCTGGGGTCAACTATGTACATTGTACAAATACTATTTAATATTGACCACACTTTCAAGGTCTTTCCATTGCACAATTAAATTGCCAAGTATTTGCATTCTTACAATTAATCTTTCCACAGACGTTGACGGATCTGAGTCCTTCCAGAACCTGCTGTTTTATTTCACTGTTACAGTATTTGTAGTAATTTGCTTCGGATTTTTTTTTAGCTTGCTCACTTTCATTGTTGTATCTTTGCCTTTTAATGTTTAGTGAGATACCTAACAAAACTTGCAACTCATTTCTCTCACAGCATAGATCTTTTCTTTTGTTCTTTCCACTGCTCAGCCTATTTTCTGCATAAATAACTTGTAATATTTCCAACATTTTATAGCTGTGAATTGCCTTCAACAAGAAATGTTAATGTTGTATTTTTTTCTTTTTCGCTTTATAGATGATGCCCTTCTGCTGCGCATTTCCGGAACTTTTCTGCTTTTATTTCAGATTCCCAGTATGTACGGTATTTTGCTTTAGGATTTCATTAATTGGTTCTGTCTCATTCATGCCAATAAATCTAGAATTGAAGCTTGTTATATTTTGAAATGGAGATGCTCAAAATTTGAGCTAACAAAAATATAGAAAATGCTGAAAACATCTAGTAGATAAACAAAATTTTCAGGAAAGAGTAAGAATTAAAGGTTCATTGACCTAAACTATTAACTCACTATATTTTCCACAGATTCTGCAGGCTGAGGAGAAACCTGATAGAAGTTTATAATATTATGAGGGCATAGATAGCACAGGCAGCCAGCATCTTTTTCCTAATGTTGAAATATCCAATATTAGAGGGGATGCATTTAAGGGGAAAGGCGGAAAGTTTAAACAAAGTGCATGAAACACATTTTTTTTACACAGGGTGAGATGGCTCCCTGGAATGTGATACCCTGGGTGAAAGTAGAGGCAAATATTTAGAGGCATTTAAGAGGCTCTTAAATATGCACATAAATATGCAGAAAATGGAGGGATATGGATGATGGTGTCAGGTAAAAGGTTTAGTTTAGGTAGGCATTTAATTTCAGGCGGTGGGGTAGAAATACAACTCTACCAAAGGAGGAGTAAGGTGCTCCTTCCCTCCGCTAGCCTGCAGATCACCCTCGGGCAAGGTGTAGCACCTGCTTAACCCCCCCTGGTCAGGGTCACATGAAGTCGTGGGAGCAGGTGGTTGAAGATTGTATGAGCAGCTGATGCCCTGGTTATGCCAGCATTGACACTGGGCAGACAGTCTCAGAAGAGTATTGATAATGGCTAGAGTCACCTGTCTTGTAAGGACACTGACCAGAAGAAGGCAATGACAAACCACTTCTGTGAAAAATTTGCCAAGAACAATCATGGTCAGGAACAGACCATAACCTCCTATGTCACACAACACAGTGCATAATGAACAAACAAACAGGGCATTTAATTACTAGTTTAAGTACTTCAATGTTACATTGGGGGCCACATTCTTGTGCTGTATTTCTCTGTGTTCTGTGTTCTATTGTGCACATTAATTAGCTGAACCATAAATTAAACATATAAGATGTTAAGGAAGCAAAGACAGGAGAGATATTGAAATGTCTATTCTAGTGGGAAAGTTTTCAGTGGGGACAGACCACAAGATAAGGTCAGCAATTTGTCAAGTGAAGGTTACAAATAGTGGACTTCAGTTCAGCAGTGGGTTAAGGAGGTTTGATCACAGAATACATTCAAAGACGTCACTGATTCACTTCAAGCTCCTATTTTGCTGTATTCTTGCTTTCTGCTGCTTGAGGAGTTAACAACCAGAGCCCTTCCCCTTGCTAGGGGGCTACGGACAATCGCATCACGCACATTTATGGAAATAACTCTACTTTCCACTGTGATTTGCAAGCATGTGCAGTGATCATTTTGCAGTGAGGCACATTTTAACTTAATTAGTGGTTAAAATAAGATTTACAAAGGCAGATTTCAAATATATCTGCAGGCAGTGCCTCATCAGCAGGATTCACAAGACAGTTCCTGCTGCTGTGCACAGCATTTCACACAGTCTGAGAGAATTTCCAGGGGAATTTGTGCCAATGTCATCGCAAAGGAGGAAACTGATCCCCAAAAAGAATTTTCATTCCAACATGGGTGTGTATTGTTGGTAAATTAATCAAACAATCATAACATTTGGTATAAGTCCATTATATTTTAGTAATAAACTCCCATGACAAATGCCACTAGCAGAAGATTAACAACCAAAGTAATATCCCAGAATATTGATGAGATCAAGGCAGAAGTGAGCTTAACCCACTGGAAACTGAAAAAAGTTCTCCTGAGCCATTTGTAAATGGTGAGTATTGTGGATATCAAGGATGGATTTTTCTGATATAATGGACAAGCAAGGTACAAATTAAAACTTGTGAAGCTGAAAGGACGTCAAATATCTATCTGTTTCTTGGTTGTATGAAATTTATAAATTTACAAGGTTCAGGTCAACATTGTTTGACTTTTACAGAGGGCAACGCAAACAGGTAAAGTTTAGAAATAAGGCTCATATGTTCTTTATAATCTTATTATTCATTTGCAAATTTTATATTCCATTTATTAGAAAGGTTTTAAGTTGGAAACAACATCAGTGTCCCAGGAAATAATTACGTGCCATGACACGTAAATTCAGAAGGAAAATCAACAGATGTTCAACAGATCAAACAGCATCTGTGCTGGGGAATTATGCAACATGGAACATTGCAGCACAGTGCAAACCTTTTGGCCCACGATGTGCCGATGTTTTAACCTACTTTAAGATCAGTCTAACTCTTCAGTCCTACATGGCCCCCTTATCTTCCAATTAACACTCCATTGTTTAAACAGAGCTTTGATGGCTACAGGTGAGATTTTGAGATGATGTATTGCCTCTCTAGTGCCATGGTCAAGAACATCTCTAAGCAAACAGGATACTCTGAACGGGATAGAACACCAGCCAGAAAGCCATAAACACCACGAATCCCAAGGACACAGTCGGGAGGAGGGATGAGGATTTAGGAAGTGCATTTAGGAAGTTAAACCAGAGATCACCTTGTGCTGGAATTCCAAGTTACTCCCTGTGCCATTTTCTAGTGAGGATAGTAGGAATAAGAAAGCAAGGCAAGTGAAGAGTTGGCGCTTGGTTGAAGAGTTGATGCCACACAGGAGGGCTTCAGCTGCTTAGACTACTGGATCTCTTCTGGAGCAAAATGATCTCCTGTAATGAGCTCTTCAGACCTGTGTGGGGAGCTAGAGAGCATTGAGCTCTGAGGTTTTCAGAGCACCTGAATTGGTTAATTGTTGTTTCATGAGAGTCATCAATTGTTTTGAGTTCCTTGTGTTTTTATCGAGTGACTCGCCGTGGTACAGTCTCCTGCTGCTTTCCGTACAAACTTGTTAAGTTTAACTTGATAGGCTTGGGGATTCTCTGTTACTTTATTTGAACAGATGCCTGATTAATGCTAAGGACAGGGTCCTATTTTTGAGAATGTTACATCTTGTGTGTCACTCATTCAATGTTCTGTGGAATTCTTATCAATAAACTTTGGTCACCATTTCTACATTGGAGTCTGTCTTTCCTCCTCACTTGGGTTCAAACATTGCCAGCTCACAATGTGACAGCCTCCACAAGAGGGAAGGTTTGCATCTGAACTGGGAGAGGTAGGCAATATCTTAGCGATAAGTGCTATTCTGGAGGGTTTAAACTAATCTGACAGCAATTGGGATCCACGGTAGCAATAGGACACATCAAAAAGTTGGAGCAATTACAGAGATTAAAGGATGTAAGCAGGTAGGCAGGAGCAAGAGAGGGAGCACAGAAGGGCTAACAGTGTAAATTGAAATTACTTTAATGCAAGAATCCTAAAAGATGAGTCAGACGAACTCAGAGCATGGAGCAGATGTGGGATATTGACATTATCGCTATTACAAAAACATGATTTGGTGTATTTAAAGTGGAGATTGATAGGTTCTTGATTAATAAGGGAGTCAGAAGTTAAAGGAAGAAGGCAGGAGAACGTGGTTGACAGGGATAATAAATCAGTGGTGATGGAATGGCGCAGCAGACTCAAAGAAACAAATGGCCTAATTCTGCACTTAAGTTTTATGGTCTTACGATTAAGAGATTGGCAGGCTGAGGTATCAATGTTTCTTCCATTATAGAGATGGAGGTAAGGGAGGAGGGGGTGCTGTGCTATTCATAAAAGAAAATATCACAGCTGCTACCATTCTTGCAGTTACTACAGAAACAACATGTGTTAAGTGCTCTCTGCATGCTTTTTCAAAAATCTTAAATCTGTGTCCTCCCTCTACTTACATAAACAACTATTGGTAACAGTTATTCTCTATCTCAAATTTCTAATCTTTTACTCCCTCGATATCTTTTCCTCCAAGAAAGGAAAAAATAGCCTCTCCAATTGAACGCTGTGGTTAAGATCACTCATCCACATCAATTCTGGTAAATCTTCTTTGTTTGATCCTAAAGAGTGCTGACCTGAACTGTTTGCAAAGTCTGGACCAAAATATTTGTTGAAGACTTCAAATAGTTCTTTATTATAACTTTCCATTCTCTGCCTTTATCAGCTTACTGGTCCTTATCAAATTACTATATGTGGGAGACGCAGGAGGTTCTGCAGATTCTGTAAATTTTGAGCAACACACACAAGTTCTAGAGCAACTGAGCAAATCAGGGTGTATCTATCATCTTCATTGGGACTCTGATGAAGGGTCTCAGCCCCAAGCATCACTGTTTATTTCCCTCCATACATGCTGACGGACCATCCGAGTTCCTGCAGAATTTTGTGTGTGATACTACTTGTGGGATCTTGATAGGTAGACAATTGGCTGCTGATATTTTTAAAATGTTACAAGCTTGACCACACTTCAAAACAGCTTGTTTCTTAATAGTTTTGTGAAGTCTTTAATGGGAAAAATATAGTATGAAAGCACTAAGGGCAGAGTTCCAGGTGCAGGTCGGTGGGACCAGGCAGATGAGCCAAAGAGCCTGTTTCTGTGGTGATGTGCTCAATGGCTCTACATGAGCAACCACTTTGCATCTTCCAATACTTCCAAATGAATGATAGGGGAACATTACCACTCTAACTATTCCAATAGCTTTTTGAACTACTGTGGGTGACACCGTAAACAATGAATAATATAAAATGGAAGAACCCTGGCAAAATAAGTGTCGAGTAGATGAGTTTATAACAAAAACAAAATTAACCCCAGGATGCTGGTTAGACCAACTCTCACCTTTCACTCGGTCCCTTGCTTGTTCAAATTCTTACAGAAAATTTGCTCATATCAGAAAATAGCACAAGAATGATGATCTGCTTCAATGAAGAAAAGCTGGAGGTTTAAAATGAGAGAAATATTGCCCATCAGTCAACAAGCTGAGGTTGAGAAAATTTCACGGGGGATCATAAGTGTGACAAAAAGGAAACAGCAAAGCCGTTATTACAAGATTGTATTATTGCTTGATGTCAACCAAATGCTTGTAATACTGTCTGTGGATTTCACATATTAAATGTGTATTAACTTGTTGAGTGTCAAATTGACTTCCATAATAACACCGTTGTATTCGAATTAAATAGCTATTGGATCATAGATCAAGTACACTTTGAGCAATTGGATACAAAATATAATGTAGCTCCATTTTAACTTAATCAATGTGCTTTCTTATGAAAGATCGTGGATCCAGGATGCAGTTTAGTTCTCAGCTGATGCTGCCTAACTAAATGGCCAATGTTACCTTCCAGCATGTGGTGCTCCGTTTACCATTTGACAAATATTTTTCTTTCCTGAGTACAAATTAGTTACAAGACAACAGGGATCATACTGAAGGGGTAACAAACTCAGGGATTTCTTGAGGACAGGAAAGATAAAAGGCTCACAAATACAATATGTTTTTCTTTTCATTCTTTCTCATGCAGAGTATGCACCCAGCGGCCACTTTTTAATAGGTATCTCTTGAACCTAATATAATGGCCACTGAGTGTACCTTCATGGTCTTCTGCTGCTGTAGCCCATCCACTTCAAAGTTTAATGCGTTGTGCACCAGAGATGCTCTTCTGCACACCACTGTAACACAGTTATTTGAATTGCTGTCACTTTCCTTGCAACTTGAACCAGTGTGGCCAATCTCCTGTAGCCTCTCTCCTTAACAACAAGTTTTTGTCCACAGAACTGCCACTCACTGGGTGTTTTTTGTTTCTCTCTCACAATTCTCTGCAAACTCTAGAGACTGTTGATGTAAAAATCTTAGGAGATGAGCAGTTTCTGAAATACTCAAGCCACGCCGTTTGGCATCAACAATCATTCCATGATCAAAGTCACTCAGATCCAATTTCTTCCCCATTCTGATGTTTGGTCTGATGAACAACTGAGCAGCTTGACCATGTCCGCATGCTCTTATATATTAAGTTGCTGCCACATTCAAGATTCAAGTACAATTGTTTTCAAAGAATGTATAAATGATACAACCTTGAGATTTGTTTGCTCACAGGCAGCCACAAGACAAGAAACCTGAAGAATCCAATTTTAAAAAAAGGTCACAAAAGAGAGAAAAACACATCATGCAAACAACAGCATTCTGAACCCGAGTCCTTAGATCTGTTCCTTGGAGCAGCCAGAGTAGGCCCAAGCCTACTCATATTAGCCATCTCAGTTCATCATATTAGTGGGGCAAGATCACCCCGAAATTCACAGAGATGACAGCCGCTGGAAAGAGGGATGAACATCATGGGAGAGCAAGAGAAATCAGCTCAACACTCACCTCTGGCCCCGATGCACGTGCTTTCCAGTCCATCTGTGCCGGCATCTAAATTTTCCAACCACAGGGTAGTGCCTCGCTCAAGGACATGCAACATGCTTGGGCCACAGAGCCCGAAGCTGTTCTGGATCTCACCAAATCCGCTCGGCACTTGGAGCGTGCAATCCTCGCACCTGGGTTAGGTGGATGGACATCAAAATGCTTCCGCATTGACTGCTCTCTAAATCGTTCACTCCAACGGCAACAGTGAAATGAACTCCATCTGTGACCCCTATCTTGAACTCGTTGCCCCTTGGCTTTGCAATGCACCCGAACGGCCCCTGCTCCGAATCACTTTCGCCTCCACTTGCTTCACCATTGTTTGCAGCGATAGTTCACTGCAATTTACTTCAGAAAAGTTATT
Organism: Hypanus sabinus; assembly: GCF_030144855.1. Taxonomy (NCBI): domain Eukaryota; kingdom Metazoa; phylum Chordata; class Chondrichthyes; order Myliobatiformes; family Dasyatidae; genus Hypanus; species Hypanus sabinus. The sequence goes on along the minus strand of NC_082712.1, from coordinate 25,553,034 downwards.
ATTAGTAATGTTTTTAGTCGTATATGTTGCCATCTGAACTACCAGTGAGCTGTTCCACAACCTACATTGCACTATCTTAAACCGGAAGTTGATTGGCTGATCAGATATTTGCATTAACAAGGTATAGATATGTACCTAATAAAGTGGCCACTGAGTGATTGTTTGCATCTTATTGCAACAACTAGGGAGTGCTGTAATACCACAGGAACTGTTTCCCCAAAGAGCTGGGAAATGCACTGTGATGAGTAAAGTAATGGTTAGGTTGAAAGCGTCAGAGATCTGGATCATTAATTCCATGACACAAGTTCAAATTATACCCTAGCAGCTGGTAAATTTAAATGCAAGTATCTGGATAAAATCTGGAATTTAAAATAAGCAAGTTTCAACAGCAGTAAGCATGAAACAACCAGACTGACATAAAACACGTCTGTTTCACATGGAAATTTGCCTTTCCCACCCACACCAGACTAATTAATGTAGTTGGTACTTAATTGCCTCCTCAGTTCAGAAGCAATTTTTCATGGACTCATTTAGTGGATAAGCAGGCCCGTTAACCCATCCACAATGTCTATGTTAACCACGAGACATCCATTTATACTGATTTCATTTCATTCTATCCATGTTACCCTCAACTTTTGAAGATTCTGCACACACTAAAGTTAACTTGCAGTGGCCAGTTAACCTACCAAACCGCAGGAAGTTTTTCGTTTCACCTGTGCATTCATCTACTTGTGCATGTGACAATAAACTCAAACTTGACATCTTTCAGATGTGGGGGGACAGCACAGTGCCCAGTCACAGAGGATATGTGAACTCCACACAGACACCACAAGATATTCAACCCGGATCACTGCAGCTTTAAAACAGTGGTTCTGCTAGTTGTTCCATGATGGACAATAACTGTCAACATTGGTAGTTATATCTACATTTCATGAACAGATTTTTAACAAAAACTGCCTAGAAGTCCAGTGTTGATCATCAGTGCTTGCTGTGCTATCCAATAGTATCTGTGTCCAAACACTTCACTGACTTCAGAGCCAATGGGCTGGTGAATTTAAAATAAACAAATGGGAACACATTTCTGGCCAGAGATTCCATATTTATTTGGTTGGATTTTAAAGGTTCCATCAGGAAAACTGAGTTCTCCTTAAGTTTTATATATATTCCTCTATGCCAATCTTAAAAAAAAACTTGGTGGGTTTAGATTTCCTTTTATTTTTGTGTGATTAAGCTACATGCAAATTGTACTATATTGAGGGTAACAAAATCATGAGAAGCATTGTTAAAATAAATCACCCAAAAGTCTTTTCCACAAACAGGGGAGTCCAAAAGTAGAGGCACAGGTTTAAAGAAAAAGGAGAAAGATTTAAAAGGGACCTGAGGGGCAACAATTTTATACTGAGGATATTAAACAAGATACTAGATGAAGTTACAGAAGTCTGTGCAAATTGATAGTTAAAAGACATTTGGATAGTGTGTTTTGGTATAGTAAATTTTGAAAAAAATATGAGATGAAAGCCTGATCAATTCTAAGTGACACTTAACTCTTTGTGAGCTCACAGCTTGTAAGGTGTCTGTACAAGTTAAACATGGTAGGTTTGTTCAATGTTTGCTAATAGCGGCTGGATTCTTTCTGGACTCAGGCACAGTGACATCAGAATGTTTGTTGATGAACATAAGTTGTTTGAATGAAAGAAACCATGCTGAGTTAGTGACATAAGAATAAAAGATCCAATAGTTTGTCTGCTTCCGCATGACTTGCCATACTTGTGGAATGAACCCCTATTCATTAGGGCACTTTTGCTCAGTTCTTAGAACTTCACTTAGACCGAGGGATCACGATCGGGGCCTAGGAAGGACCCAGGATAATTTCACAAGCCAGAATTCAAAGTTCCCTGGGCCTTAGCAACAATCAAGTGGAAACCATGAATCATGAGCCCTGTAAGCTTTGTAGCTTACTACGTAGTATTTTGCATGGTTTATTTATGCTTTCTGTAGTACAATAATAAATTAGGCTTAGGTTACTTTGTTGTGCTTGTATGAATACATTTCCTGAACACTCAAATTGCTTGGGTCTTTTGAGTCTGATCAACCCAGCCTGCTACAAATAGGTACATGGATAGGAAGGTTTTATTGAGATATGGGCCAAATGCAAGCAAATGGACAAAGTTCCTTGAGGCAATTTAGTCAGTAGGGGCTGTTTCTGTGCTGTACAACCCTACAACTTTATTCATACCCGAAAGTCAAAACAATTTGAAAATGAACTTGGTTTGTGCTTCTTCAATATTAAATAAATGCAAGCCTTTCAAATCAACTTTATTGTCATGTGCACAGTGTAGTGAGACATAGGTAGGGTGAAAAGATAATTTAGAGCAGTGTTCCAGGTTCATAGATACACACAACACACAAAAAATAAATTATATATTAGGAAAACATACACTGATGCCAAGATTATTGTGAAGTATGGATGAGTTCTGTTTAAGGTAGGATTAATTGTCAAGAAGTATCAATGTCAGGGAACTGATAGAAACACATAATCTAGGTGAGGGTAGAGTTTGCTTGATCCTTGCTATCATCATCATTATGCGCTGTGTCATGTGACATTGGTGATCATGGTCAATGACCATGATTGTTCTAGACAAATTTTTCTACAAAAGTAGTCTGCCATTGCCTTCTTCAGAGCAGTGTCTTTACAAGACGGGTGACCCCATCCATTACCAATACTCTTCAGAGATTATCTGTCTGTCATCAGTGGTCACATAGCAGGACTTGTGATGTGCACCAACTGCTCCCATGGCTTCACGTGACTCTGATCAGGGGGCTAAGTAGGCACTATACCTTGCCCAAGTGTGACCTGCAGCCTAGCAGAGAGGAGGAGCACATTATATCTCCTTTGGTAGAGATGTATCTCCACCCTACCACCCAATCTTTGCTATTGTGGTTTGAAATGATTGGTCAGAAGTAATTGATAAGGTTCCATTGTTGGAATTGAATTATATTACAGAAGGAAGCCATTTTCCCCACCTTATCTATATTAAGCGACATTTGAACCAGTTAGCGTACACCCTCAATGTTTATGGCCAATTTAAATGTGATTCGAGCTCCTGCCCCTTACGCCCTTTCAAGAAAAACTGTCAGACACCCACTTCTTTTGGATGTAGAACATCTTTCACACCTTCTCTCCAATTGTTTTACCAGCTAACTGAGATTTTAATCACAATTTCACCATTCCACTCCTACTCGACATCTGTCTGTGATCTTCGCCACTGTTATATTAAGGCCCAACATATGTTTGAGGAATAGCACATCATCTTCCATCCAGGCATGTTGCAGCCTTCTAGATTCAAAGCTGACTTCAATAACTTCGGATAACTTGCAACTCCTGTTCGTATCAGAACTTGCTGCCTCTGCTGTTTGTTCGGCTTTTCTCTCTCCACTTACACAGCCTGACCTGAGAGGAATGTTTGACAGCTCTGTTTTGCTCTTTTGTACGGGTTTCCTTTCCAATGGACCTCATCAACCTATCAACCAGATTTTATCCACATATATTCCCATGGCAGACCTAGCCCCAGTCTATCAGAGAGATTCCCTTTATCCTTTCTCCCACATCCCCAGCAACTGTCCATCTTAACTCTGACTTTTTTTTTCGTCTTTTTCTATTCAAGTAAAGAATATCCTTGCCTGAAACGTTAACTCCATTTCGCGTTTCTCAGAAGCTGGCTGACATTGCTGAGTGTTTGCATTATTTGTTTTCATTTTCAATTCTACTATAACTTGTCCATGGTTCTCACTGATATTTACCATCAGTGCAACTTTATTAGGTATATTTTTACACCTGCTCATTAATGCATATATCAAATCATGCTGCAGGAACTTAATGCAGAAAAGCATGCAGGCATGGTCAAGAGGTTCAATTGTTGTTCAGATCAAACATTGGAATGGGGAAGAAGTGTGCTCTAAGTAATCGAAGTGACAAGTGGAATGATTGTTGGTGCCAGATGGAGTGGTTTGTGTATCTCAGAAACTGCTGATCTGGAATTCTTGCATGCAACAGTCTTTAGAGTTTACACAGAATGGTACGAAACACAAACAAAAAAATCCAGTGAACTACTATTCTGTGGGCAAAAACACCTTGTTAATGAGAGAGGGCAGAGGAGAATGGCCAGACTGGTTCAAACTGACAGGAAGGCAACAGTAACTCAACAGTAGTGTGCAGAATCACGTTTCTGAATACATCATGTGTTGAACCTTGAACTGGAAGAACTGCAGCAGCAGAAATCCACATTGGGTTCCACTCCTATACTAAATAAATCAGGCACTGAGTGTACAGTATATCTCCATTAAATCTCATTGTCTTTTGCTACAAAGAAACCAACCCTAAAGCAATAGGTACAGGAGGAGCAAGCCACTTGCTCGAGCCTGCTTCAATAAGACATTGGCTGATCCAACTATCCTCAAGTCTATCATTTGCCCTCATTTTGATTCCCTTACTGATGAAAAAGTTATCTGCCTCAGCTCAACTGCTCCAGGACAAACAGAAATAGATCCCAGAAGAGTTGAAATGAACTGGGGCAGCACAGTAGCATAGGACAACACTTTAGTGCACAGGCAACCCAGGTTCAATTCCCACCGCTGTCTGTAAGAAGTTGGTACATTCTTCCTGTGACCACATAGGTTTCCTCCGGGTGCTCAAGTCTCCTCCCACAATCCAATCACCTACTGGTCATTGTAAACAGTCCAGTGATTAGGCCAGGATTAAGTCAGGTGTTTGCTGAGCACTGTGACTCAAAGGGCCGGAAGGACCTATTCTACTCTGATCTCAATATGATAAAAATAAATCTTAAAATGACTGTTTTGCAGCTGTGAACATTGTTCAGCCTATCTTGAGAACTAGCCTCCCTCCACTGACTCTGCCTACAGTTTCTGCTACTGTGGGACAACAGCCAATACAATGCAATTAAAGACACCTCCTACCCCAGTCAATCTCTTTTCTCTTCCACCAGGCAGAAGATTTTTAAAAAAGCATGAAAACCCTGATGGATATTCACTCCTTGGCCAGTGGGCACTTTAGTTGTTTGCTAATCTCAACTTTCTAAACACTGCCACTTGTAAGATAAAAAAAAATTGTAAATAAATTTCCAACAAACAGTTTGCTTAGTTTCTAGTTGCAGAAGGAAGTCAGTCTTCAGTTCTTGAAATGTAAATGGAAAGCAGTAATCAGCTTGAAATTAAAAGCTCAGCTTTGCAGAAGCTCCGTCTGTAGAAGCAGATACTTGCCAATAACTCCTGCTTAATACTATCCAAAATGAAAGATAAGACAGTGGGTTGTTCACTCTGGCTTGTTTCAAACAGACAAACTGACTCATTAGTTGCTTAGCTTATCAATAACTACTGTCTTTAGAGTTGGAAGATTTTGTGTACTCAAGGAAGTTAGCTTCACATCATTTACAGTATTAAAATTGGAACTATGTCTCCAAAATGCTTTTAAACAATTTGTATTAAAATGATATGTGAGGAAATATATACATATGAAGTGACCCAAGTGGAGAAAAGGAGTACAAATGTAAAAAGAAGCTTAGGCTTATTCAGAATGGGGCAAGGAACCTACAGAAATAAATGAAGAAACACGGGATGAACTAAAGAATCTGGCCTTGGATTCTGTGATGAATGAGTTGTTCATCTTCATCACAGTATGTCTTTTTAGTTTATAGGAATTGTACCGGTGTTTTGGAAATTGCTTGCATTTAAAAAATACTTTGTCCTTTATGCTATACGCTTTGCATTTTGGAAATGGTTTGTAATTTGGAAATGTTAAGATAGAAATCCTCTGTGAGCTTCAAATGTATTTTAAGAATGTTGTTTGGATTTAAACATGTATAACTGAAATCTTTCATAAAATGCTAGAATCACACAGCATGTAAACAGACAATTTGGCTCAACTCGTTCTTGGTAACCAGTGGGCACCCTTTCATATAAACCTCACCACCCAGCACTTGGCCCCTCAAAGTCCAATTCTATGACCCACATCATGAGAGGTGGAAATGACGAGGCCAGCCAACAGGGCTCTGGTGAAGCTGAAGCTGTACAGTGGATACAATGGGTTACAGAAACATTGATGATCTCCAACCAGACCATCGACTTTGGACAATGGAGACAGGAGGTCATCAATGTCCTATGTTCCACTGGGAGCTAAGGGTCCAAGAAGAAGAAGATATAGTACATGGTTCATGGCCCTCTTTGTACCTTAGCTGTACAAATGTTCATCCAGACACATGTTAAGTACTGTCAATGGCAGAATGATGACCATTCTCTCAGGCTGTGCATTCCAAGTACCATTATTCACTGGGTAACAGAAGTCCCCTTCATATCCCCTCTCATATAAACGTTTCATTGTTCATCCTGCTAGAGTGGACACCTTCATATTAACCATATAACCATATAACAATCACAGCACGGAAACAGGCCATCTCGGCCCTCCTAGTCCGTGCCGAACTCTTAATCTCACCTAGTCCCACCTACCCGCACTCAGCCCATAACGCTCCACTCCTTTCCTGTCCATATACCTGTCCAATTTTACCTTAAATGACACAACTGAACTGGCCTCTACTACTTCTACAGGAAGCTCATTCCACACAGCTATCCCTCTCTGAGTAAAGGAATACCCCCTCATGTTTCCCTTAAACTTCTGCCACCTAACTCTCAAATCATGTCCTCTCGTTTGAATCTCCCCTACTCTCAATGGAAACAGCCTATTCACGTCAACTCTATTTATCCCTCTCAAAATTTTAAATACCTCGATCAAATCCCCCCTCAACCTTCTACGCTCCAATGAATAGAGACCTAACTTGTTCAACCTTTCTCTGTAACTTAAGTGCTGAAACCCAGGTAACATCCTAGTAAATCGTCTCTGCACTCTCTCTAATTTATTGATATCTTTCCTATAATTCGGTGACCAGAACTGCACGCAATATTCCAAATTTGGCCTTACCAATGCCTTGTGCAATTTTAACATTACATCCCAACTTCTGTACTCAATGCTTTGATTTATAAAGGCCAGCGTACCAAAAGCTTTCTTCACCACCCTATCTACATGAGACTCCACCTTCAGGGAACTATGCACTGTTATTCCTAGATCTCTCTGTTCCTCTGCATTCCTCAATGCCCTACCATTTACCCTGTATGTTCTATTTGGATTATTCCTGCCAAACTGTAGACCGTCACACTTCTCAGCATTAAACTCCATCTGCCAACATTCAGCCCATACTTCTAACCGGCATAAATCTCCCTGCAAGCTTTGAAAACCCACCTCATTATCCACAGCACCTGCTACCTTAGTATCATCGGCATACTTACTAATCCAATTTACCACTCCATCATCCAGATCATTTATGTATATTACAAACAACATTGGGCCCAAAACAGATCCCTGAGGCACCCCGCTAGTCACCGGCCTCCATCCCGATAAACAATTATTCACCACTACTCTCTGGCATCTCCCATCTACCCACTGTTGAATCCATTTTATTACTCCAGCATTAATACCTAACGACTGAACCTTCTTAACTAACCTTCCATGTGGAACTTTGTCAAAGGCTTTGCTGAAGTCCATATAGACTACATCCACTGCCTTACCTTCGTCAACATTCCTCGTAACTTCTTCAAAAAATTCAATAAGGTTTATCAAACATGATCTTCCACGCACAAATCCGTGCTGGCTACTCCTAATCAGATCCTGTCTATCCAGATAATTATTAATACTATCTCTAAGAATACTTTCCATAGATAATTATTAATACTATCTCTAAGAATACTTTCCATTCTCCCAACATTACTCTCAATTTGATAACTCATGTCCACTCAGTTAACCTATCAATATCTCTTTTTAAAGTTTACTGCATCTCCTCTTTAAGTCCAACTCTTAATCAGCTGGACATTTGGTTATAGTACATTCACCTCATTCCAAAAAATCTTTAATATATTGTAAACAATTGTAGTCCCAAGCTTGATCTCAGTAACACAAGTCACCAACATGTAATTGACCCATGTAAACACATTGTGTCCTATTAGCTATTCTTCTGTCCTTGCTAAAATATTAACTTCAACACAAGGAAGTTATTCATTAGTGAGTCCTGATGAAGGGTCTCAGTCCAAAGCATCGCCTGTTTACTCCCCTTCATAGACATTACCTGACTTGCTGAGCTCCTCCAGCATTTTCTGTGCATTACAGTGTTCAGTAAACATTTGAGTGGAGCCCCTGTTGAACACCTTTAAAAAAAACTCCAAATATATGTCTACTAATTCCCCTTACTTAGAATGCTTAGACTCAGTATCATCACTGGAGCTTTGGAAGAGAGGGACATTGAATGGGCATAAATCTATGAAAATACCAATGTATAATGGGACAAGAAGACTTCAAGATCCCTACTGAACTAATCCCCATTCGTGAAGTTAAGAAAAGCTCTGTCAATGGTACAAATATTAAACAAAGCACATCATTTAGGTGTTGTTTGTTCCTGCAGCTGACAGAAGTATTTTATCCTGAAAAGGTTAAGTAATTCTGTTTAAATCCCTTCTGCATTTAGAAGAACATTTGGTTCTTTCAGAGAATGAGTAATTACACAAGCTCTTGAAAATAATGCCGACCTTCAATTCTGCTAGACTGAGGCACAACAAAAAACTAGTACCAAAATGAAATAGGGGCGACCAACTGCAACAAGTTATTGAGCATGCAATTCAATTCACTTCATAATCAAAGTATTTAACCCTTACATACTGTTCATATTAGATACTTTCACAGTATGGTCTGGCTCAAATTGGTCCCGGCCCAAGAATCCCTTCATAACAAGTGTCTATACCAAATTTTGAACCAGAGATCTATTTAGAATGTATAAATAGCCTCTCTGACATTAATAAATGGGTGATTAATCCTTAATTAATGTTTCAGAGATTTAAAAATCAATTTCAATAGATATGGGTCAAATTTGACCCAGAACAGCCTCAATGTACAAAGGTATAATATTTTTAACTATTTTAATTTTTGCGCATTTTGGGTCACTTTAGGAAAAGTCATCAAATTTTGGCTAAAAAAATGGCATTTAGGGTGTCTTTACTGCTGTCAAATGTCAAAACGAGTCAAATTTGACCCGAACAGTATGTAAGGGTTAACAACCATGAACATTTTTCACCATAAAATTTTCCACCATAAAATGCATGGGAATGACACCAGCTCAGGCTCTGCTCCGAGATAGACATATCAGAATGGGAATGGGACGTGGAATGGGAGCAGGATCTCCAGTGGCCACACATTTTAATTCCACGTCCCATTCCCATTCTGATATGTCTATCCATGGCCTCCTCTACTGTCAAAATGAATCCAAACTCAGGTTGGAGGAACAACACCTTATATACCAGTTGGGTAGCCTCCAACCTGATGGCATGAACATTGACTTCTCTAACTTCCGTTAATGCCCCTCCTCCCCTTCGTACCCCATCCCTGACATATTTAGTTGTTTGCCTGTTCTCCATCTCCCTCTGGTGCTCCAAACCCCCCCCCCCCTCCTGTCTTTCTCCTGAGGCCTCCCGTCCCATGATCCTTTCCCTTCTCCAGCTCTGTATCACTTTTGCCAATCACCTTTCCAGCTCTTAGCTTCATCCCACCCCCTCCGGTCTTCTCCTATCGTTTTGCATTTCCCCTTCCCCCCCACTATTTTTAAATCTCTTACTGTCTTTCAGTTAGTCCTGACGAAGGGTCTCGGCCCGAAATGTCGACAGCGCTTCTCCCTATAGATGCTGCCTGGCCTGCTGTGTTCCACCAGCATTTTGTGTGTGTTGTTTTTTGAATTTCCAGCATCTACAGATCTCCTCGTGTTAATTCTATTGTTTCTGTGTTTTCTAAATACTCAATGACTAATCAGGAACCAGTGCAATTGTATCTCCCTGCATTGCAGAATGGCAAAGAGGTGGATGCTGATTTGTGGTGGGAGATCCTGTGATACATTCCTGGGGATGGCGTTTGAATTTGCACACTGAACTGATTGGTCAGATTGCTGAATTTGCTGGGAGAGCTGGGTTGAAGTAATCTATTTCAGCCAACCTTGACCCAGAGTATGGTAACTGCCTTAAGGGACTTGAGCCTTAACAGTCCTGGTGGAGTGAGTGATTTGAGGAATAATGTTTCCCTACATGCCATTTATATTATTGGAAATTTCTGAATCTTAGAGCATTCCCCACCTTACAAAGTGCGGGTGGAGGTGGTGTGTTGAGTACAAGTACAAGTTGCAAGGTGCAAGATCGTTGGCAAGTGTGAGCAGGAAGAATATCCTTGGATGGCTGTGCTTGTGGTGTCATGAGGCTGGGCACTTACTGAATATACAGTTCCAAGGCCTACCCATTGTTCCCACAGGGTGGTGTGGTTGTTATGTGGTGCCGTATTTATGCCACCTCAGTGCCCTGAATGAATACCTTGCCCATGCTGTTTTTTTTTAAGAGGGCTATTACAAATGAATGATAGACTTTCTCAGCATGGCATGGCCAGTCTGTTCGGGGAACTGATTTTGATGGCCTTGGATTACCTGCTCGCAAAGGAAGGTGGCAGTTGTACTGTTATTGCTTAAGAATGCTGCATCTACATTCCTGATGGGCTGGTGAACATCTCTCACCTAGATGATCATTTCGCAGATCAGTGTATAAGATTCAGTGAGGGACCAGTTCATTGGCTGGTACACTCAGTGTGGGGTTGGTGGGCTTTTGGGACACAGGGAGGCTGGTGGACTACTATAGCATACCGGGAAGTGACCGTGGGGATTACAATATATGGCATTTTATTCTTGTGCTTTATGTACAACTCGGTTGTGAGTTCATGACAGTCATACTAGTCTAAGGGTATGATCATCAAGTTGACAGCTTTCAAGGGTGGAGTGTCCCGTGGGGTGTGCCTTATTCTCATTGTTGAAAGTTGCTTCCATTGTGATTGGTTAGTTTAGAAGCTGCAGCTGCTTTGCCCATTGGATAGCTGCCTGGTGTCCAGTTCCAAATATCCTGGGTATATAAAATAGCACATGGAAGGGGCTTGTTCTCCTCTTTCTTTGTTTCGAGCAAGGATGCACATGATGATTGGGAAGGTATTCTCTATGTAAACTTTTAACTAAGTATGTTTGTTGAATATATCTATATTTGCTGAATATTCAGCTTTTAGTGTCTCTAACTTGGGGAACATGAATGTTTTGGTTGAAATTTTACTGTTTGTAACATGAATGGGTTATTGGTCATTTATCACTTGCCAGACCCATGAACCTGATTGAACATTACATTTCTAGTAATTTTCATGTATAACATCCAACTGCTATAGCAAAACAACAAATTTTGCAACATATGTCAAGTATAATAATCCTGATTCTGACTTTGTTCCCTTATGAATATCTATAACTTTGAACTTAACTGAGGTATTTATCATTTTTGCTTTGGAAATCGCCTGTCACCTCATAGCTTGTACTTCTTCCTCTCCCCACCTACTTGGTTTCACCTGTCACCTTCTAGCTTGTATTACTTCCCCTACCCAGACCTTCACATTCTGGGTTCTTCCTCCTTCTTTTCCAGTCCTGATGCAGGGTCTCAGCATGAGATGTCGAATGTTTATTCATTTCCATAAAAGCTGCTTGACCTGCTGTTCCTTCAGCATTTTATTTGTGTCTTGGATTTCTTGTGTTTATGATATACAATTATTCAGCTTTTGAAAATAGCATAAATATGAGTAATGAATTGCAATGGGATATTCACACAATGAACATTTTTTATACTTAATTTGAGGGCAGTAAGGAGGACTTTGAAGGCTGCAATCTAATATTTTAGGTGTATTTGAGATGTGCACCAGTTAATCAGCAGTGTTATTGGAATTCAATTTCACTTGATTGACTGTAAAAAGGTTCACTTGCTATTGGGTTAATGCAGTGGAATGCAATTATCTGCAGGCCAAGAAAACACAGGAGACAGCACAATCGGTGGCAAAAAGGAGGTCACAAATTCTGTGGGTTGTTGAAGGGAGTTTGTTCACACTTGATCAAGCTCAGTGTGCTGAGCAGGAGACAGAAACCTCATCACCAATTCTCAAAACAACCTAGCTCCTATCAACCACCCAAAGGGGGGGGGGGGGGGAACTTGCAGCATACTAGTTGTGTCAGTTGAAATAAAGCTTTCAACTGAAACATGAAACAGCAAAGATTAAAAACCTGTTCAATACTTTTTTGCAGGCCATTGAAGAAAATAACACATTTTCTATGAGTACACTTAAGATTTACAATACAAGTCTATCTTGAAATTGAAATCTCTCTTATTTAACATAATGTTCAAGAGCATGTAATAACAATCCATTTCTTCCATAACCATAACAAATCTGTTTGTTCTAATTCATAAAACAGAAAACTATGTAATAAGCTTTCTCTCTTGATCCCCTGCCTGACTTTTCAATGTTTTCTGTTACTGTGTAAAATTTGCTTTACTTTCTAACTTATGTCATATTTAATGGTGGGCTACCAACAAGGAGTGTTGGTTCCATTTATCTCTCCACATATGATGCCTGAGTTGTTGAGTATCCCCTGCATTTTCCGTACTTTTTTTTCTACATCAGGTTTTTCTCTTCTATATTTTTGTTCTAAGGTTATTATTTCTATAATTCTCTGTTCTTCTACTATCAGAAGAATACACTATGAGTCTTTAGCTCTGGAACCTTTAGAAATTTCTAATAAAATCAATCTGCAATCAATCTCATTCTCCTGTAATCTACTATAAGTGAATTGTCTTAAACTGTCCTTTTATTCTGATCTAGAACATAAAATATAGGACACTACAGCACAATACAGGCCCTTTGGCCCATGATGTTGGACCGACCATTTAACATACACTGAATTCAATCTAACCCTTCCCTTTCACATAACCCTTCAATTTACTATAATCCCTGTGCCTAAGAGTTTCTTAAATGTCCCTAATATATCTGCCTCTACCATAAACCGTGGCAGGGAGTTCCACACACCCACTACTATGTAAAATGCTTACCTCTGACATCCCCCTGTATGTTCCTCTAATCACTTTGAAATTATGCCTCCTGGCATTAGCTTGGGGAAAAAGTCTTCAGCTATCCATTAGATCTATGCCTCTTAACATCTTGTACATAATTCTCTATTAAATATGATTCTAGACTTTATACAATGTGAGCTTTAAAGGTGGCAGGATATGTTATGAAAGCGGTATAAGGAAAGACATGGAGCACATTAGAGAGATACAGCATGCAAACAGGCCCCTTGGCCAATTGAGTCTGCACAGACTATCAGCAACCAATTTACACTAATTCTACATTCAACCTATATTTCACACTTCTCACTTTTTCATTAATTCCCTACATATTCTACTGCTCGGCTACACATTAGGAGCAATTTACAGTGGATAATCTATATACAATTCTTCATGGTTAGCACAGCAGTTTACAGTACCAGTGAAACGGGTTCAATTTTCAGTTTGTACATTCCTCCGTGACTGCATGGGTTTCCTCCAGGAGCTCCAGTTTCCTCCCACTGTCCAAGGACCTACCAGCTGATAGGTTAATTGTTCATTGTAAATCGTCCAATGATCAGGCTAGGTTTGAATTGGGTGGCGTGGCTCAAATGGCTGGAAGGGTCTATTCTGCACTGTATCTCGATAAATAAAATAAATGTCTTTGTGATGTGAGAGGAAACTAGAGGGCCCAGGGAAAACCCATAACAGCACAGGGAGGATGAGCAAAGTCCATCCAATTTAAAGATTGAATCTCAGTCCCCGGCACTCTGAGGCAGTAGCTGTACTGAGTAGAGGATCTACAGAGTCTCTGTAGAGTCCAGTGTGGCACAAGCAAAACCTCTAAGCTTCTGTAAACTATGTGAGGTCAAGGACTGTGTTCAGTTCTGGAGAATAACCTTTAGAAAAATATCAAGTATGCAGGAGAAATTCATCAGAATATCATCAGAGGTTAGGGGTTTAAAGTAAGTTGAAAGACCAGACAAGCCGCAATTGTTCTCCTAAGAAAAGAGAGCTGAACTAAATTGTTCCGGCCCGAACGACTTACCGAGAGCTCCAGTACACTCAGTCACACTCTGATTTCCCAGTGGTACACCGGGGATTGACCATTCAGTCCTGTGTCGGGTCAGATCAGTCATAGAATCTATAAGGTCATTGACTTCACTAAGTGTTACAGGGCTGCAGATTAAGAGTCAAAAGAGAAAGTATTTTTGAAATTATTTTTACCTTGATCCAGTTTTTTTAAATAGTTATGTAATTTTTGAAAGCTGTTTTATAACTGAAAGTGTTTACTTCAAATTTAAGAGCACTTAAATGTGTCTGTACGTGGTTGTGCAGATGTTCTGCGCTGCATTGCTTTAGGACAGGTCACTGGTTTTGAGGCTGCAGAGGGTCAGCTCAATCAGATCTCTGTAGCCAGCACAACTAACCGCAGGCACTCGGTGAACAATGATTCCAAGGGGCAGCAGGTCCAGGAACATCAGCTGGCCAATTGGGACAAAGATCAGAGATGATCAAGTTACTTGGATAAGGACACAATCTCAGAGTCATGTAGTGTCCCTTTAGAACTGAGATGTTGGAGGATTTCCACCGCCAGAGGGTGATATTATGTGGAATTTAGTGCCATGGAGGGCATTAAAGAGCAAGTGAGAGAGTTCTCTTCAGGAAGAGCTTAGTGGTTGTAGTAAGAACAGAGCATGGCCTGGATGCTGGGGGTCCTTATGATGGATGCTGTATTGTCGTGGCAGCGCTCCTTGTAAATGTGCTCAATGGTGGGAAGGGCTTTTCCTGTGACAGACTGGGCTGTATCCACCACATACTCTAGGCCTTTCCATTCCTGGGGCTTGCTGTTTCTATACCAGGCCATGATGCAACAAGTCAGAATACTCTCCACTGCGTTTCTCTAGAAGTTTGTCAAAGTTTTAGATGACATGCTGAATGTGCGCAAAATTTTATTGTGTTTCTTTATTTTTTTGTAAATACCTGCAAGTAAACAAATCTCAAGGTAGTAATTATCCGGTGAAATTTATGTACTTTTACAAAAAATTTACTTTGAATTTGATTTTTTACTTTGATTTGATTAGTAAGAGGCTTAAGGATTACCGCGAGAAGGTGGAAGAACGTAGCTTAAAATAATCAGCCAAGATTGAATGGTGGAGCAGACTCAATGGGTGGGATAGCCTAATTCTGTGCCAACATCTTATGGCCTGATAACAGAGTAGGAAAGACAAAACAAATTCCAAAGAAAGGAAAACAAGTAGCTGAAAGAAATGCATTTAACATTACATGCTGTATTATTCAATAGGTCAGGCAACATTTGAGGAGGGAGGAACAGAGTTAGCATTTCAATTCACTTCATCAGCTCTGATTATTTATCTCTCCTTTTTTGTTTTTGTTTCAGACGTCCAGTGTCTGTAGTTTTCTTTTCAAATTTGAAAGAGAATCAAAGCAAGGTGAAGTTTTATTTTAAGTTAGCGATGAAGATCCCAAATGTACATCCTGAAATGGTAGTGTAAGTAAATTCAGTTATCACCTTCAAAAGGTTGTGGGATATATATTTAACAAGGAAAGGTTGGCACTGTTGGGGGGGGGGGGGAGGGGGAAGAACAGGACAGACAGCCTCATTGGATTACTCTTGTAAAGATTAAGCATAGAATTGAAAACCTGAATGACCTTCAAATGTAATTCAATTGCTTTAAGAAAATATAAACCAAGCTATATGTATTTAATATTTCCTCAATATTTAAGTAATATTGTAAATATCTTGTTTGATTAAGATTTCTTTGTTTAAATCATTCATTATGGGTGATATATCATAGTACTGGAATAGTTTATGCCATCACACCACCACGCCATATGTGTGTGCGCCTCACTGACAGTAAAAACGATACAAAAAAAATGCCGGAGGAAATCAGAGTCGGAGTTTATGTGTGTTGCTCGGATTTCCAGCATCTGCAGGTTTTCTCCTATTTGTTCAAGTAAAAGTTAAGTTACATTTGCATTCCAAACTCTGTTTATTTCTGTTAATTAGTTTTACTATTTTGAAGTTACAAAACATAAAAGTGGTGACAAGGTCTGTTTACAATGAACCCCAGACGACTACCTGCCTGTTGCAGTGCAGTGAGATTTTCAAGTAAAAAAAAGCGGAACAAGAAATAATCGAGTAAAAAAAAGACTGAAAATGGTCAATTCATAAACAGTGAGTACCAGAAGATAATAATCATAAAAAAAAAACAGAAATAGCAGGCTACATTGGAAAGATAAACTCAAAGATGCATTCAATTGCACAATATATAACTGGATATTATATACGGAGAAATTTGAGATGTATTTGAAGTAAATGGAATAGCCAATGAGGACTAAGTACCAATTTTGCTGAGTGTGTTGGGTTTAAAGGCATACAGCTTGCTTCAAGGTTTGACTGGTTCAACCAAATCAGCCAAAATGAGCATTTCTGATACTGTGAAAGTAATGCAGGAATACTTAGAACTGAAACCATTGTCAATTGTAGAATGCTTCAGGTTTCATAAGCAGAATCAAAAGGAAAGTGAGTTCATTTCAGCATACATGGTTGAATTGAAGAGATTGTCAGAGCATTGCCAATTCAGTGCTGGGCTTAAGAATGCATTGAAATCATTTAGTTTGTGGAATCTTACAAAAAACCTTCAAGAATGGCTCCTGATGGATGCACGTTACTTTTAAAAGAACAGTTGAACTAGCTATATGTATAGAAACAACAGACAGAGATGAAATTGAGTTGCAGTCAGGAATGAAAGTGAACATGAAAAAAATGGCAAAGTCTAAACAGAAGCTGGCCTGGCTGAACAAATCGCTTTACTGTTGTGGCAGGGGTTCACTTAGACCAGACCAATGCAGGTTTAAAGTCAAAACTTGCAGAAAATGCCACAAGGTAGGACATAGACAAAGAGCATGTTGGGGAAACAAAAATAAATGGACTGCACAGGAAAGAGATAAATATAAAAAGTCAAGTGCATTTTCAAAACAAGCACTAATTTGCATGCTGTTGATGAAAAATGTGAGTGATACAGGACTTAGTAGCCTTCAGATCTACAATATAAAAACTAACAAGAGACATGCCTATGTCTAACACCAGTTGTGTTTCTAGTAGGCTCAACCACAACCTCGCACACTGTTGATGAGAAGGCTCTTCGTAAGGACTAGTGTTCCAGAACACTTAATCAGGGACAAAAGACCACAGTTTGTTGCAGAAGAGTTTCAGTGAGTCATAAAAATGAATGGAATAAGACATCTTACATCTGCACCATAACATCCAGCTACAAATGATTTGACAGAAAGGTTTGTCCAAACTCTAAAGAAAGCACTGTGAGTAATGTCAGCAGAATACACTACAATGACACTGAATCAGGAGCTTGCCAGTTTCCTCCGTGCATATCGCAATGCAGCACACTCCATGACCGACAACTCACCAGCTACGCTATTCCTGGGTCAGCCCTTGCATGTCCTCAAACCCAACCTCAGAAGGAGCTTGCAGGACAAACAGCTGAGACAAACTGAAGGTTCTTCAAACACGGAGGCCTGATGTTTCACTGCTGGATAAGCAGTCCTGGCGAGGGACTACAAAGTTGACCAAAAGTGGATCCACGGAAGTATTACAGACAGAACTGGACCACTCTCTCACACGCTGGAGCTTCTGAATATCATCTGGAGATAACACATTGATCAGTTGACAAGAGCAAAGTCAATTGTTAGAGAAGAAATGTGGCCAGAGGTATCAGAACCGTTTTCTGCAATCCCTGAGTTGACTCTTCCAATCACCAGTGAGCAGGTCCTGAACATGAGATGATTTCACAGCCACAAATCTCATCTGCCAAGCAGAGTGATCCCCCCACACCCCACACCCCCATCCCTTGTCCGGAAAGTTGTTAACTCCAAAGAGTAAGAAAGCCCCCACGGTGATTAAATCTTTATGTCTGAATCGGACGATTTAAAATTTACTATGCTGTGCATGGCTATATAGTAGCTATGTTATATATCTGATATATATGTTACAAGTTGAGATGCATTTTATATTGAGTTGAAGTTTATTGCTCAGCAGGGAGGAGGTTTATGTATTTAATATTTCAGCAATATTTAAATAATACTGTGAATATTTTGTTTGATTAAGCATTCTTAATTTGCTTAAATAATTAATCATGGGTTATATTTAAAAGTATGTGAATGGCATGCTTCATCACGCCATGTCATACGTGTGCACGCATCGCTTAAAGGAGAAACCAAGTTAGACTTGCATTCCAAACTTCCATCCTTTTCTTTTAATGAGTTTTTATGTTTTAGAGTTACAAAACATAACACAATGGACAGGTAATACATTGTATTTTTATCAGGCCCTTAATTTAGGGAGTCAATTTATAATTTACAAGCTGCATTATTACTCTTTCTCTTGGTATTATTCTCAGCCAACTACTCTGTTAATGGCACAGACTGTAGATGTGAATCATTTTCTTTCTTCTCATAGCTAGCTATCAAGCTGAACAGATGAGATGCTATAAGAATGTTTCTGATGTCTGGGGTGTCGAGGACCCAGAGTAAGCATAAATGAATAAGTCACGTAGGATTGAAATGAGAAGAAATTTGTTCTCCATGTGAGCAGTAAACCTGTTGAATTGCCTTCTACAGAAAGGAATTGAAGGTGAACCATTAATAGTCAAGATGTAGTTAAATGCTTTCCTTGGTGCTGGCGAAATCAAGGGAGACGGGGAAAGCTGAACAGTCATGATCAGATTGCATAACAAAGCAGGATCAAGGGCCTGTATGGTCTGCACCTGTTCATATTTCCTATATTTTATTTTGCTTCATTGAAAACAAACTGGTGCAATTCGACAAGTGGCTGTGGCCACATTCCTCTGTAGTTTGAGGCTAATTGCACTGAGATACACAGCTGGAGGTTTGTAGGTTGAGATGTTACACTGCACGTGAAGCAGCCTGTGTTGACATCGCTTTGTCTGATTATTTTTAAATATGAGAGGGCCTATTTAATCAGCAACCATAGCTATTGTATACAGTTATTCAAAACTGAATCTTTACCAGAAACTAAATAATATCACACCAGTTGTGTCAGCACTTAAATTATCTGTCCATTTTAGGCTTCTGTGACTCTTTCTGTAACACTCCATTCCTGATGTGTGCATTGCAATGTGTCAGTGATATGGTAGTGGTTATGTTACAGGATCTGCTAACCAAAAAGCCCACAACTAATGAACTATGACATATGCTCATATTCTGTCATACTGGCTGGGGAATTTAAATTCAGTTACTTACATAAATTTTTAAATGAAGAAGTTAAAGTTAACAATTTTCACAACATACAGTTGGATGCAAAACTTGGGAACCCCGGTCAAAATTTCTGTTACTGTGAATAGCTAAGCGAGTAAAAGATGACCTGGTTTCCAAAAGGCATAAAGTTAAAGATGACACATTTCTTTAATATCTAAGCAAGATTACTATTTTATTTCCATCTTTTACAGTTTCAAAATAACAAAGAAGAAAAAGGGCCTGAAGCAAAGATTTGGGCACCCTGCATGTTCAGTACTTAGCGACACCCCTTTTGGCAAGTATCACAGCTTGTAAACGTTTTCTGTAGCTCGCTAAGCGTTTTTCAATTCTTGTTTGGGGGATTTTTGCCCATTCTTCCTTGCAAAAGGCTGCTAGTTCTGTGAGATTCATGGGCCCTCTTGTATGCACTGCTCTTTTGAGGTTCTATCTACACATTTTTGATGATGTTTAGGTCAGGGGACTGTGAGGGCCATGGCAAAACGTTCAGCTTGCGCCTCTTGAGGTAGTCCATTATTGATTTTGAGGTGTGTTTAGTATCTTTACCCTGTCGTAGAAGCCGTCCTCTTTTCATCTTCAGCTTTTTTACCGACAGTGTGATGTTTGCTTCCAGAATTTGCTGGAATTTAATTGAATTCATTCTTCCCTCTACCAGTCAAATGTTCCCCCGTGCTACTGCCTGCAACACAAGACAAAAGCATGATCGATCCACCCCTGTGCTTAACAGTTGGAGAGGTGTACTTTTCATGAAATTCTGCACCCATTTCTCTACAAACATACCTTTGCTCATTGTGGCCAGAAAGTTTTATTTTAACTTCATCAGTCCACTAGACTTGTTTCCAAAATGCATCAGGCTTGTTTAGATGTTTCTTTGCAAATTTCTGATGCTGAATTTTGTAATGAGGATGCAGGAAAGGTTTTCTTCTGATGACTCTTCCATGAAGGTCATATTTGTGCAGGTGTCACTGCACAGTAGAACAGTGCACCACCACTCCAGACTCTGCTAAATCTTCCTGAAGGTCTTTTGCAGTCAAACAGGGGTTTTGATTTGCCTTTCTAACAATCCTACGAGCAGTTCTCTTGGAAAGTTTTCTTTGTCTTCCATACCTCAACTTGACCTTCACCGTTCCTGTTAACTGCCATTTCTTAACTACATTATGAACTGAGGAAACGGCTACCTGAAAACGCTTTGCTATCTTCTTATAGCCTTCTCCTGCTTTGTGGGCATCATTTATTTTAATTTTCAGAGTGTTAGGCAGCTGCTTAGAGGAGCTCATGGCTGCTGATTTTGAGACAAGGTTTGAGGAGTAAGAGTATGTTAAAAGCTTTGAAATTTGCATCACCTGGCCTTTCCCAACAATGACTGTGAACAAGCCATAGCTCTAGCAAGCTAATTAAGGTCTGAGACCTTAGTAAAAGATAACTGAGTGCTCAAATCTCTTGGTGTGCCCAAACTTTTGCATTGTGCTCCTTTCCTTTTTTTCACTCTAAAAATGTACAAAACAAAAATAATACACTAATCTTGCTTAAAATGTTGAAAAGAATGTTTCATCTTTAATTTCATGACTTTTAGAGATCAGTTCATCTTCTACTCACTTAACTATTCACAGTAACAGAAATTTTGACCAGGGCTGCCCAAACTTTTGCATGCCACTATATTCCAGTGATATTAAACCTGATTCTGATTCTGAATAGTTGTAGCAACGGTGACTGTGAAATTTTGATTTGTTGTAACAATCCATCGGTTAAACTTTAGGGGCATTGATTTACTTTGGATACAGAACTGTTACGGTGTAGAAGGAGGTTAATTGGTTCGTCACAGCTATGGATTAAGTGACAAAAAGGAAAGTTAGCAGGACTCTCAGTTTCAGTGACCTGGGTTGTAATTCTGACATTAAGTGCTTTTTTGGATCTTTTTGGTCTTTTTTGGTCAGTGGTTTTTGGTCTTCTTTTTCAAGTTGATTATTGGGGTTTCTTGCTTTGTGGCTGCTTATAAACAGACAAAATTTCAAAGTCTATAATTTATACATTCTTTGGTAACAAGTGTGCTTTGAGTTTTTATGTGGAGATTGCAGGAGCTCTGGTTTCCATCTGCATCCCAAAGACGTGCTGAGTAGTAGGTTAGTTGCCCACTGTAATCTGGTAGTATATGAGGGGTATTGAAGGAAACATGAGACAATAAAGTAGGAAACAGTGTAGAATTGTTTTGAATGGGTGCTTGATGACTAGCCTGGACACAGTGAACTGAAAGAACTTTTCATTGCATGATTCTATGAAATAACTGACCGAATATGTCACACAGTCACATCAAAAACTTTTAGCTTCTAACACCATTTAAGAAAACTGCACTGCCACAAGTGGCGACGGGCATTAAGTGCTTATCCAACTACCGACACCCAGATCTTGTGAATGAAAAGTAAAGATATTCACTTTGTGATACTTAAAATGTTACAATAGAGTACATTCTACCAACGTACTTTTGAGAGGACTAGAATATAAAAGCAAGAATGTAATGCAGAGGCTTTATGAAGCGTTATTCAGACCACATGTGGAGATTGTGAGAAGTTTTGGGCTCCAGATCTGAGAAAGGATGTGCTGGCATTGGAGAAATCCAGAGCTGGTTTAGAGAATTCTCGCAGGAGTAAAAGGGTTAATGTATGAGATATAATTGATGGCTCTGGCCCTGTACTCTCTGGAGTTTAGAAAAATAAGGGGCGATATATTGAAAGGTTTAGTTCAGATGAACATGACATTGATGCTTCCAACAGAATAGAAGGACATCCTTTTAGAACAGAGATGAGGAGGAAACTCTTCAGCCAGAGGGTGGTGAATCTGTGGAATTCATTGCATAGATGAACGTCGAAGCCAAGTCCTTGAATATATTTAAAGCCAAGGTTGATTGGTCCTTGATTTGCAAGGACATCAAAAGTGACAGGGAGAAGGCAGAGGAATAGAGTTGAGAGGGAAAATAAATCAGCCGTGACCTTGATGAGACTTGATCGGCTGAATCGCAGAATTCTGCCCCACTGTCGCAACTTAAAGACAGTATATTCAAACCATGGAGCTACATGTTATGGATGCTGACAGTGGTATTATATTTATTTAACCACTAGAGGGCTTACATTCCTTCCCTATAATTTGATCTGGTTCACATTGTGAGAGGCAATTTTATAATGCAGTATCCCTTTGGAATTTTTCACAGTTTGCCTTTCTGCAAAACCCTTCAATAGTTAAAACCTCATCAGCCATCAGTGACAAATGAATCCCCATCACTCCAGCATCTACTAATTCCTGTGACTTTTGGCAGAGTATCACCTGTGGGTTTTCTCACACTCACCGAAGATTACAATGTGCTGTTGGCAGGGCTCTGGAGAGAATGCAGAACAGTGAGACCAAAGTATACAATACATGGTTCCACACAGACAGACAAAAAGGACACTGGTTAAGGGTCAGAGCTAAAATGTTAAAGAGGAACCTCTTAACTCAGAGGGCCATGAGAGTGTGGAATGAAATGTCAGCGAAGTGTTAGATGTGGGTTTGATTTCAACATTGAAGAGAAGATTAAATAAGTATGTGGATGGGATGGGTATGGAGGGCAATGGTCCAGGTTCAAGTCGATGGGACTAGATGTTACTGTGCTGTTATGTTCTATGCCTAAAGTTGCATGATATGCTTGTCTTCAGTCAGGTATTGAGTACAAGCATTGGGACATCACCTCAGAGTGTGTAAGACATTGTTGAGACTGCACTTGCAGTATTGCATGCTATCCTGCTCACCATGTAAAAAGAAAGTTGTGAGTAGACAAGAACGGTGCCAAGACCGGGGGTTGCAGGGGCTTCAATTATTAGGAGAGACTGAAAAGTGTGCAGTTGCTCTCCCTGGAGTGAAGGAGGCTGACCAATATCTAGAATATAAGGGCAAGTACAGGAAATAGGTCGTGAAGAAGAGGCCAAAGATCATGATGTTTTGAAATGGTGGAGCACACTTACCGGGTCACTTGGCCCGTTCCTACCTCATGTTCTTAAATATCTCTGTGATCGATGCTCTCAGCAACATATCTCAAAGAATCGTGCATACTTTAGAGTTATTTTGAAATAATTCAAAGATTAAAGATTAATTTGAAGAAACTTTTGTTTTAAACCTCTCTTACTTTCTGGAAATTGGGAGCTGGGTGACATAATGGATCAGAATTTTATCTGTTTCCTCGGGGTTTTGGGATCTAATCCAAGATTGTCAAATGCCATACATGATTCTCCTTCATGAAAGCAAATTAAAAGATGTAAGCGAAATGAGTTCAAACAGTTGCACTTCAGTTCTTATAGATTTAAATCCTCAGCTCAAACCCTGTAATAATTTGGAACTAATTGTCACTAATTGGAGTACCTTACTCAGTGAGGCCATGAGGATAGATGGTAGAAAGGGATAAGCAAGTCTCACTGGTGCAGTAGGTGGCAAATTTCAGAGGCCAAGGTTAAAGGCACAGTATTCACAACTAATTATACATGTCTAATAAGAAAAGACTGCTCTAGTGTGTAATCGTTAGCATAAACTTATTAAAATTACATGTAGGTTCTGTAGCCATTATTGAAAATTAATATTCATAACATTTGACTTGAAAGCCTTCTTAGACTCTGCAGTGGAAGGACTTGATATAATTTCAGATTTCCAAATAAATAAACTGTATGTTTCATTATAAACCCTGATGAGATTATCCATATTACTACTTAAACAGCCAAATTTATTTATGATAAATCAAGGTTGCTTGTGTTTTAAATTATCCAGTAAATCAATATACATAACAGAATCAATCACAGCTGCCAAAACGAAGTATTTGAAAATACATTAAATATTGTGAGGAACTCTTCTTGATGGTAAGTAACTGATTGCTGACACAGTCCCAAGTGGTGCCCACTGTGAGCTTAAAAGAGGCAAGGTATGAATTCATACTTGGCTTCTGTCATGGTGACTCAATGGCTCTGGCCGTGATTATCAGCTCCTGATCTGGCTTCACTTGTCTTGGTGGTTCGTGGCTGTGGACTCACTTTTGGGGATTTTGTGGTCTGATGTTTAATGTTCTGCATGTTACTTGTTTGCTTTTCGGTATTTGTGCGATTTGCTCTTTTTTTCACACTTGATGGTCTTATAGTGTGGGGGGGTTTCTTTTAAAGGGTTCTATGGTGCTTCTGAGTTTTGTGGCTGCTTGCAAGAAGATGAATGTCAAGGTAGTATACTTCGATATTAAATATATTTTGAATTTTGAACTTTGAACACGTATCCATAGTTCTTTACAGTGAGTAAGACCATTTCAGCCCATTGTGCATATGCTGGTTCACAAAGCAATCAATTTTTTCCATTAATTTTCCCGAAACCTATTCTCCCCTACTCATGAGGGGCAGCTGTCAGTGGCCAATTAACCTATAGTTTGTTTGGATGTTGAAGGAGACCCACAGGTAAGCATACACAAAACTATGGGGAACTCAACAGGTCATGCAGAGATGGCTGCCTTACTTGCATATTTCCTCCAGCATTGTGTGTGTATTGATCAAGATTTCCAGTATCTGCAAAATCTCGTCTCTGTAACTCACAGGGGACAGACGCAAACTCCACACATTCAGCATCAGAGGACATAACTGAACCTGGTCAATGGAGTTCCGAGACAGAAACCCTTCTAGGCACACCTTTATGGCACCTTAGAGTGGCTCAGTACATTAGATCCTCAGTGGCTGGAATACTGGGTCAAATGTTAGGGCTGAGGTTCCCCCTTCAATTCACGTGGACAGTGAGTCCCAGAGGCCTGAGCACAAAATTCCAGAACACTGATGTTAGGATTCAAATCTTTAAGATAGCCACTAGACAGTTGAAGAAACAACCTTTTATTTCATAATCACTGTAGGTGTTTTCACATTGTTTACTGCTAAACCCTAGGCAGTGTGTCATTTACTCTCTATGCAAAATTGCCTTCAAACGGATTGGCTTATTTAGGAGTCTACCAGATTAGTGGGTTTGGAATTATATACCCAGAGGCTACTTTATTAGGTATCTCCTCATCTAATAAAGTGATCACTATTGTACATTCATGGTCAGCTGCTACTGTAGCCCAACAACTTCGAAGTTTGACATGTTGTGTTTTCTGACATGTTCTTCTGCACACTACTGTTTAATGCATGTTTATGTGAGTTACTGTCAGCCTAAACCACTCTGGCCATTCTCTTCTGATGTCTGTCATTAATAAGGCATTTTGGCCCACAGAACTGCTGCTCAATAGATGTATTTTGTTTCTTGCACTATTCTCTGTAAACTGTAGAGACCGATGTGCATGAAAATCCTAGGAGATCAGCAGTTGCTGAGCTTCTCAAGCCATCCCACCTGGCACCAATAATCATTCCATAGGAAAAACACTTCGATCACATTTCTTACTCATTCTAATGTTTGGTCTGAACAACAATTGAGCCTCTAAACCATGTCTTCAAGCCTTTATAAATTGAGTTCTGACGCATGATTGGCTGACTAGATATTTGCACGAATGAGCAGGTGTGCAGGTATACCTGATAAAGTGGCCACTGAGTGTACATAGCTCAAACAGGATAAATTAAACAGATTTCTTCACCATTAGTGAAGGAACAAGAAAAAAAGCATTTTGGACAGTAATCACATAGTTTCTTACTCATTATTAATGGTGTCAGGTTCTTAATTCCAGATTTACTTCATTAATTAAATTAAATCCTCATCTTGAGGGATTTGTGCATGCCTCTAAATCATTAGTCAAGGTCTCTATATTACTAACCCAATGCGTTAACAAAGCCCCCTTTATGTTAACGCCAAACTTTCTCACAAAGCTGGACACAGACTGAGCAGCCATATGTATTCATTGCAGCTGCACATCTCTTCATACACCTTACTGTACACATTGAATGATCTCATTGCTGTTGAACTTGATCTCATCCAAGGAGCCATCATGGTATAGAACTATCCATTGCATAGGTATAATGAAGGATCAATGGTGGATTCCATTCACCACCTTAATCAGCAGAGGACTTTGCAGGGCAGGCAGTTTTGCTTGTGTTTGCTAGCCTTTAAACCCTGCTGGTTTAGCAGCTACTGACTGTACACACAGCCACACATTTAGTTCTGATGACATTAAAGCCAACAGAACTTAAGGTGTTTTAGTGCTAACGTGCAAAGCTGAATTTCTCCCACACCCCCAAACCTTGAGACCTTTAATTGAGTTGGTGAAGATTTCAATGCTTCACCTTTTCAAGGGTATCTTAAACATTTTCTAGCATAAAATACTTTGAGATGCTCCAGAAAATTAGGAAGTCAACATCATCAATTTATACAGACAGTAGAACAATACAACATAGCATCAGGCCCTTTGGCCTATGATGCCTGTGCCGAGCACTAATCCTTTCTGCCTGAACATGATCCATATCTCTCCATTGCCTGCATGTGCATGTGCCTATCCAGAAGCTTCTTGAGTGTCATTATTGTATCAGCTTTCACTCCCACTTCAGGCATTGTGCTCCAGGCACTTACTTTGCTCTCTGGCACTTGACATTCTACCCTGTGAAAATATTCTAGCAGTCTACCCTATCCATGCCTCTCATAATCTTATAAATTTTTATCAAGTCTCTCCTTTGCATCCAACACTTCAGAGAAAGCAATACAAGTTCTCCCAACCTCTCCATCTATGTAACACATTCCATCCTGGTCGCATCCTGGGGAACCTCCACTAAAGCCAGCCCAAAGCCTCCATATCCTTCTTCCAGGCGGGTGATCAGAACTGTACATAACAGTCCAAGTGCAGCCCTACCGAAGTTTTCTGCACCTGCATCATGACTTCCTGATTCTTATATGTCGATAAAGGCAAGCAAGCCAGGCTCGACATGATGACTGTTCTACATGTGAACACCAAAAACTGTGGAGAAATGCTGTCAGCATGCCACACAACTGACCTCCCCTACATGAACCCTGTCTATACTTTTCACCGTCTCAGAAAAGCAATGGACATAAACAAAGATACCACTTACATTTGCACTTCTCCCCTCCCCCAGTGGAAAGACGATACAAAGATTGAAAGCAGCTACTACCAGGCTCAAGGTCAGATTCCATCCCACTGTTATTAGACTCTCGAACAGACCTCATGAACAATAAGGTGGACTGTTGACCTCACCATCTCCCTTTTTATGATCTTGCACTTTGTTGCCTACTTGTACTGCATTTTCTCTGAACTTTTATATTTCATTCTGCATTCTGTTATTGTTTTATATTGTACCACCTCAATGCACTGTGTAATGATTTGATCTGTATGCACAGTATGCAAGATAAGCTTTTTCACTATCTTTGTACATGTGACAATAATTGGCCAATATTAATCTACATCCTTCTTGATGGCAGAGATTGAGGGTTTAGGTGATCCTTGAGGAAGAGCATAGGTAAGTAACCAACATACCGTTTTAAATGGCACACGTTGCACATTCTGGGCAGTGTGATGGAGAGCATGAATGATTAGGATGCCAATCAAGACAGGTGCTTTATTCAGACTGGTGTCAAGTCTCTTCGCAGTTGCTGTAGGTGCACTTATCCAGACAAGTGAGGGCTATCCCATCAACCTCCTGAATTGTGTTTTATATACAGCCAATAGGCTCTTGTGTGCGAGGATTGAGTCACTTACCAAAGATCGCCTGCCCATGACTGGCTCTTGATGCAAACTATACATATCAATCAGTCCAACTTCTTTACAGAGAAACTGACTTCCCGGCTATATCATTAAGTAACTGATAATGAATCAGCAGCATAATACATTGTGCATGATGTGGGAGAAAGCAAATTTTTGAGGTAAATCACACAGCCAATTCACAATCCAGTTGCTTCCATGTACTAGTAAAGACTGATTCCACCTCATGTTATTTGACTTCATTGATTAATAGTAGTATCAAGATTGTAGGCATGAACTTTGAATTCTCCAACTTGCGGTAATTCCAACCTCTTCACTTCCCCCATCCCAGTTTCATTCTGCCTCCTCCTCCAGCTGCCTATCACTTCCCTCATGGTTCCACCTTCTTCTACTACCCATAGTGCTTTCCCCTTACATTCCTTCTGAACCTTTCCTGCCTATCCCCTCCCTGCTCCCACTCTCCCACCCCTTAATCTTTCCCCTTACTGGTTTTTCACCTGGCACCTACCAGCCTTCTCCTTCCCACCCTCCCCCCACCTTCTTTATAGGGCCCCTTCTCCCTCCCTCTTCAGTCCTGATGAAGGGTCTCAGTCCGAAACATTGACTGTTTCCACGGATGCTGCCGGACCTGCTGAGTTCCTCCAGTGTGTTCTGTGTGTTGCTTTGACGCCAGCATCTGCAGAGTATTTTGTGTTCAAGATTCTAGTGTTTACTATTTATAGAAAACACAATAGCAAATCCGTAATGTTTCTTAATTAGTGCCTTCTTTATCTGTGACCCCCACCACATAAAATACCAAGGCTTTTACAAATACCATAGGCTTCATTAGCTTCAGGTTTCATCACTGTGACTTGCACACATTTAAACAGCTTTTCAGTACCACTTCAAGAATTTAGTAGTTTGTACACAGTAGGTCAAAAAGGCAAAACAGAATCTGCAGGAGGTACAACAGACGGCAGGAGCTGGAATCAGGACCAAAAATTGAAATGCGTGTCTGTGAGCATCTGTACAGGGAAATGGAGAAGTTGATGTTTCTGTAGAGCAGGGGCTCCCAACGTGTGGTACACAGACCCTTCGGTTAATGGTAGGGCTCCCTGGCATAAAAAAAAGTTTGGGAACCTCTGCTGTAGAGGGAAATGGACGGTCAACATTTCAACTTGAGATCCTTCAAAAAAGTGCCACTTATCACTTTGTTAAAGCCCTATGGTCACTTGTTACACAGGAAATTATGGTATTTACTACACCTCTTTCATTCAGTTGAGTCACATGAAATCTGACTTTCAGCCTCAATCCTAGTTTCCTATCCAATTCCCATTCTTAATTCCCCTACAGTATAAAAATCGATCTAAAATCATGATTTTGCTTTTTTTCTGATTATTTCCTCAATATAGAAAAGCAATTTACTGAGTTAAATATTTGATTAAAATCTTTATCAAATTAAAATTAGAACACACTGCTCAATGGATATAGATTGAAAACTTGTAAATTCCTATTGCTCATTTTGGCTGGTGACCAAAAATATGTTTCATCATGGGAGTATGTGAGTTACTAGCCCAGGAACTCGGAGTCTGGATCTGGTGAAATCCAACACAAAGTCATAAGAAATAGGAACCAGAATAGGCTCCAGAATCGTGAAGTCAGAGAGTCATACAGAAGTACAGCACAGATTTGGCTCTTTAACCATCTAGTCCATTCCAAAAACCATCTAAATTGTCTACTCCCAATGACTTGCTCCGGGACCATAGCCCTCCATATCCCTACTATCCATGTACTTCTCCAAACCTCTCTTAAACATTGAAACTGAGCTCACATGGACAACTTGTGCTGGCAGCTCATTCCACACTCTCGCGACCCTTTAAGTGAAGTAGTGACCCCTTATGTTCCCCTTAATCTTCTCACTTTTCACCCTTAAGCCATGATCACTGGTTGTAGTCCCACCGAACTTCAGGAAAAAAGCCTTCTTGCATTTACCCTATCTCTACTCCTCATAATTTTGTATACCTCTATCAAATTTCTTCTCAATCTTCTGCATTCCAAATAATACAGTCCTAAACTATTCAATCTTTCCTTATAACTCAGTCCTGCAGACCCGGCAGTCCTTCGAACCTGCTCTGATATCCATCAAGATGACAGCAGATCATTTGCCTCAGCAGCATTTTCCTACACTGCATTCATTTTCATTAATTCCCTAAGTGTTCAATTATCTGTCAAACTCAGGTTTGAATGGGTTCAGAAAATGGAAAATTGCAGATGGTTTTACCTTGTCCCAATTTCAATTGACTCCACTGAAATTCTGTTGAAAAGAACATTGAACAAATGTGGTTGTTGTTGCTCATCTCTGTTTCTCAAATAAGACCATGACATCTAATCTATCATCTTACAATGTGTTTATGGAGATGACAAGATTAGACTGTTCTGAGTTAGAAAGTCCCTTTTATAAAGGTTACAGATATATGGGAATGCTGTATCATAGATGGATCTTGATTTTCAAGGTTCTCTTTCCTCTTTGTTTCCTCCATTCTAGCTTCCTCATACGACCAAGCACCACTTTTTATATCAAACAGGACAATCTATTGTTCGTTTTTCCCAGAGGTTTGGGACAAGGTAGAAACTCTTGAGGGATTTCTAAGAGCTTCTTTAAATCTCTTTTTCTGTCCACCACATGATTGTTTGCCTTCAGTCAGCTCTCCATAATGTTGCAGATTTGATAATCTGTCATCAGACATTCTTCTTCACGTGCAACATATAAAACATTAGAGGAACTCAACGAGTCAGGAAGCAACTACAGAGGGAAATGTACAATTGATATTTTGGGTCAAGACCCTTCTCTTTTCTCATATCCTACCCATTTGATTTGTGAATCTTTCAACAATGCGTAAATGCTGAAAACATTTGTTTGGGACAGAACCTGTGTCAAGTCATTTATTGTCATTCAACAATATACATGTATAATGTCAAATGAGAAGATGTTCCACCAGAGCAGGATGTAGAGTACAGTACTACACATAACACACATATAACACACCAACTTGGGAAAGTCAGGATAAAACCTATAGACGAATTACACAAAAGTAAACAAAATAAAGTGCATAAATTAAATGTTGTCAATACAGAAGAGATTAACCGTTGAAACTTTGAATGCAAAGTGGCAGGGAGTTCAGAAACCTAGTGCCCTGAGGGGAGCAACTGTTACCCATCTTGACTATTCTTGCTTTTATGCCTAACGGTTTCCCACCTAATGGTAGAAAGTCAAAGAGGATGCTAGATGGATGGGTGGATACTTGACAACACTCAGGACCCTGTGTAGGCAGCATTCCTGATAAATGTCCTCAATGGATAGTAAGGAGACCCCTATAATCCCCTCAGCTATTCTCACAGTCCTCTGCAGGGACTTCCAGTCCTACAGGATGTGAGTAGAATCTTATCTTGCTACTTGTTGTGAAGCATTCTGTGCAGCCAAGTCATGTGAAAGTCTGTTCACTGCATAATAGGACAAATGTTGAAAATACATCCAGGATCGAAGGATCTAGAAGAATAAAGATTAGGATTCAATATTAGTAACTCAACGTCTGGACTACTGATCCAGTGATTCAAGTTAAAATCCTACATTGACAACTGGAGAATTTACATTTAATAATTAACTAAAACTGAAATCAAAAGCTAGTACTATTAATAGTACAGTGGAACTACCAACTTATGTCAACTATTGTTTCATTGGATGATCTTGTAGAGGTGTGTAAAATCATGAGGGACATAGGTAAGGTGAAACACTCAATCCTTTTTTTCCCAGTATTTGGGAATTAAGAACTAGAGAGTATATAGGTTTAAGGTGGGAGGGGAAAGGCTTAGTAGGAACTGGAAGGGCAACTCTTTTAAACAAGGAGTGATAGGTATGCACTCAGAGGAAGTGTCTGGGCAGGTAGAGTAAGAAATTTTGAAAGACACTTGGACAGGTATGTGGATAGAATAGATTTAGAAAGTTGTGGGCCAGTTGCTGAAAAATAAGACTAGATTGGATGGGACATTTCAGTTGATATGAACTGGCTGGGCTGGGCTGAAGAACCTGCCTCTGTGCTTTCCAACTCTATAACCGTCTGGTTCAGAGATAACCCTTACAGATGGAACTACAGACTGGAACAGTCTAATATGGTTGGTTCCTAACTGCCTCCACACAGTTCAGGGCAACCAGGGCTGCACAATAAATGTGCCAGTGATATCCACAGCCCACAAATGGATTAAAAAGTAGATCCCACCAGCTCACAAACAAGAGAAAATCTGCAGATGCTGGAAATCCAAGCTACACACACAAAATGCTGGAAAGAGTTCACCAGGCCAGGCAGCATTTATGGGAAAGAGTGAAGTTGACGTTTCAGGCCAAGACCCTTCAGCAGGTCCACCAACTCATCAAGTTCAAGTTTATTGTCATTCAAACTTACACACGTATACCACCAAATGAAACAATGTTCCTCTGGAACAAGGTGCACAACATAGTACATATAACTCACACACAACACATAAAGTAATATTACCACAAATAAAATAACAAATAATAAAACATTTTCCAGAAGACAGACATTCAGCATAAGGTGCATTTATGACACAAATTAAAAAGTAAATAGTCTAAAATTACTGGCACTTGGTACATGATGAGACTTGGGTGATAGAAAGCACTCTCAGTGGCTGTGGTTTCTGCTCTAACAATCCTTGTTGTCGTGCCAGGGTACTTCCTGCCTGATGGTAGGTTGGGAGGGTGGGTGCAGGTCAAACATATCATATTGTAAAAGCAAAATCAGCACATCTGCCTCTTTGTTAACCCATGAATGGAATCAAATTGAGCTAATTACTAAGCTGAATCCCTCAATCTTTCAGAGAAAAAACACACCAACTCCATGGAGTAAATTCACCATGAATTCAGTCTCATGGTAACCACTTAACATGGACTTCCTCTGAGGTGGCTTGATGAAGCTCTCAGCAGTTAGAAAGATTACTAATGAAGCAATTCAATATGTTGGTTCACAAAGGAGCTGCATGAGACTGCAGAAGCAGGAATCTGGAGCAGCAGACATCCTGCTGTGGATGTTGCTCAACCCCTGGATTTCCTCGAGCAAATTGCCACCCGTAGGTTCACAAGCAAGGTTAGACAGCTCCTGCAATGCATTTCTCAACAGAAAAGTCACACTCAGACAAATTAAAAGTCAAGGTCAAGGAATCAATCCCCAGTTCAACACACTAAATCTGCAGTTTAACCCCATTAAAGGAAGGATGAGGTGGTTTTGGAAAGGTTGCAGAAGAGGTCTACCAAAATGCCCCTTGGATTAGAGAAGACAGTTTATAAGGAAAGATTGGACAAAATTGTGTATATTTCCCTGAATGTTGGAGACTAGCAGGAAACCTGATAGAATGTTAAATTATTATGAAAGGCACAGATAGAGTACAGTCAGATTTTGTTTTCTTCTTCAGGGTAAAAATAGCATGTACTAAAGGACATGCATTTAAGGTGAGGGGAAAAGTTTAAAGATGATGTGTAGGGCATGTGAAGTTTAAAGATTTTAAACAGACTGGTAGGCACCTGGAACAGGCTAACTGAGTTAACAAATGAAACAGATTCAATAGTGACTTAGGAAGATGTTAGATACATGAGTATGCAGGGAATGGAGAGATATACTGTCAGTGGCCACCTTATTAGTACACCTATACACCTGCTCATTAACACAAATATCTAATCAGCCAATCATGTGGCAGCAGCTCAATGAATAAAAGCATGCAGACATGGTCAAGTGATTCAGATGTTGTTCAGACCAAACATCAGAAAGGGAAAAAAATGTGGTCCAGGTGACTTTAACTGTGGAATGATTGTTGGTGCCAGATGGGGTGGTTTGAGTATCTCAGAAACTGCTGAACTCCTGAGATTTTCATGCACAACAATCTCTAGAGTTTACAGAGAATACACAAAAAAAAAATCCAGTGAGTGACAGATCTATGGGCAAAAATAACTTGTTAATGAGCGAGGAGAGAGGAGAATGCCAGACTGGTTCGAGTTGACAGGAAGGAGATAGTAAATCAAATAACCATGTGTTATAACCTGTGTTGCATGAAGGAACATCTCCGAATGTACAACACTTTGAATGTTATAGCAGCAGCAGTAGTCCATGAACATACATTCAGTGGCCACTTTATTAGTTACAGAAAGTGCCAGATAAAGTAGCCACTGAGTGTAGATTATGTGCAGACAGAAGAGATTTAGATTAATTCAACATCATGTTCTGTAGAGTCACTGTGGGCCAAAGGGGCTTTTCTGTCCTGTACTGTTTTCTGTTCAAATTCTGCCTCTGAAATTTACCTCAGTTGAGTTCAACAGCACTGAATTTTAGCACTGAGATGATCATGAATATTGACACCCTGAAATTAGGTCTATGATCAGTTTTATACCATCTATTTGTTGCCATAGTGAAAAGTGTAAGCATGATAGTTGTGCATAAATTTAGAATTGTGTCTTATTTTGGTCAGTGTGGAAAAGGAGTTGGATCACTGGGCTTCAAACAAACCCCGATAAAAATGATTTGTTTAATAGAGAGAAAATTAGCTTGTTATTTCATTGTAAATTTCAGTCATCATGTGCACTGATTGATGGTTCTTTCAAGTTGTATTTAATATTACCAGAATCATATCAATTATTAAAATAGCATTCATGTTCTGGAATATTACTAGCATATTTTGTCACAGAATTACAGGAAGCTGGTGACTCTAAAAGCTACCTTACCTAATCTCATGTTC
The DNA here is from genome assembly GCF_030144855.1 of Hypanus sabinus. Taxonomy (NCBI): domain Eukaryota; kingdom Metazoa; phylum Chordata; class Chondrichthyes; order Myliobatiformes; family Dasyatidae; genus Hypanus; species Hypanus sabinus. Next base: position 25,518,233 of record NC_082712.1, on the reverse strand, counting down.
CAACATTGGGTCTATATCCCTGCCAGTCATGGCTCATCAAATTCACATCCAAGTGCTGTTTAAATGTGGAAAGTTTCTGCTTCCATCACCCTTTCAGACAGTGGGTATCAGTCATCTGATATTGAGCAGAACCCCTGGCTGCTCACTCTTAGATTCCAAACTCTCTGTCATTACTCAGCAACAATCCTTCATCCGGACATCTAGAGTTATATCTCTGATTGCAGAAATGCTCACCTGTTGTCCTAAGGTATGGAATCCCCAAGAACTATTGGTTTCCTTATATTTTTGCTTTTTTTTTCCCTTCCACAGTGGAATGTTCCACAGATTTGCCTGTGGTTTAATTTCCAGTGGTTCCCTTCCCCATATCAGGACTCTGAAACAAACATTGGTGAGAAAGCAAAATGTTCTCACAGGCCTCTTTGACCACCCTGCCTGTTCATCTTTGTCTTCAATATCCACAAAACACTAAGCGTTGATCAAGGAGTACCATGGCATCAGCTTTTGCTCAAACTTCAGAATCTGCTAGGTACTTTCTGTTTATGTAGTTTTTTGGTATTTTGGAGTCAAAGAGGATTTAAAGTATAAAGAAATTTTCTGTTTCATTCAATAAACAAGTGGCATCTTTTCAGTTAATATATTCTAGCAAAGAAGAGAAAGTACTTCAATATACAGTCTGTTAGTCTAGCAGATATTGTGGCAGCTCAATGAAATCAATGAAAAACTGCACATGAAGAGGGCAGAGCTTAGTTATGATGGCACTAAACAGCAACTCCTCTGCTTGCATTTTCAGGAACAGCTCTGTTTCCATCTTTAATATCTTTATTTTCCCCTTTCCAGGTTCTTCTGAAGACCCTGACCTGCAGTTACATGCTAACTTCAGTTCTCTGCGGGAATGGAACCTTCTCTTGGGGGTTTCACAACTGGCCGTTATTCAACATGCCAAGATTGCGGCCTAAGCGCTCGGCTCGCCTCCAGGGGTCTGAGATCTCATGGCTCTGGTGACGGGGGAATCGCAGGTCAGTGTCTCAGCAGGAAATCGGGGTGTCCTGGGGGTTGGAAGATCTCTGGCTGTGTGCCCAGAGACTCAAGATCTTTGGGCGCAGAGCTCAGAAAAAGCTACGCAATGGACTTTTAACATCATAAACCAGCGAGTTGTTTGTTATGTCTCCCCTCCCACTGTGAAACGGAGACGTCTCTTTCTCCCTTATTCGGGAGAGCCAGAGCCTGTGGTACATTGGATACTGGATGAACAAGTAGTCTTTGAGATATTGCAGGTCTATCTATGTCTTTGCTGTTGCCTCGCTGCTCGCTTGAGTGCTTGGTGGTAGGTGCCGATGTTTTTTTTTGCCGGTGGGGGAGGGTGGATCGTTGCTTTGCTGCTGCTTATGCGCAGGAGGGAGAGGAAGTGGGGGGGACTTTGGGGTTCTAACATTTAACAGTCATTCGTTCTTTGGGAGAACTCCTCTGTTTTTGTGGATGGTTGATAAGAAAATGCACTTCAGGATGAATATTGTATACATTTCTCTGACATGAAATGCACTATTGAAACCTTGAAACGAATAAATGACCAATGCACAAAAGAAGACAATCAGCGCAAATGCAAAGTAATAAACAAATGCTACTGAAAGCACTGCTGCCTCCAATAAATGCCTTGTTATTGACTATTCTAGCAACAGGTAGAGAAAGAATTAGAAGATGGTTGGTTGACCCAAATATGCCAGCTGAGCCATTTGGAATATAAAGAAAAAGATGTTTAAAGCTTAAAATCTTATAAATGGCAAAAAAACTGAGATCCACTGAGCAGCAGTGATGTCTACTTTCCTCTATGCTCCCAAGGCTTGGGCTGAGGCACTTCAAAGCACTGGAAAGATGTTACCAATGCTGTATCCACAAAACCTGACATTTCCACTGAAGAACAACAAAACAGTCACAGCATCTTCAGACAGGCCAATTTCTGAGTCCCAGCTGCAGTGGAAGAAATCACCACCTCACCTGGCAATTCCAATAGGCACCTCCTGCACCATTTGAAGATGAAACAGAGATTCCAAACATTAATCACCTCAGAACTCATATAACTGGAATGGAAACATTTTATCCTCGATGCAGAGCACTGCTGAAGATCCTGAACCCATGGAATCATTGGCTCATCAAGTTAATACCAGTTCCTGATGGAGTGATCTTGTCTTTTTCCCATTCTTCACTTCACAGTCCTGATGACAATTCACTTGCATGGATCAGTTCAATTTGTCTTGGAAGTACTGATGATGCTGATGAAAGTAATGATGGAAGTGTCACAATAACAACTTTGCATTCAATGTTAGCAAGACCAAGAAAGGGAAATCAAGGAAAATTCATGCACCAATACTCATTCAGGGGTCAGCGGTAGAAAAACTGAGCAGTTTCACATTCAGCATCTCGGAGAATTTATCCTTCATCCAGCAGGTTTATGCAATCATGACAAAGACACACCAACTAAAATACCTCATTAGGGGATTGAGGAGCCTTGGCATGTCAACAAAGACTCATGCAAATTTCTACAGATATACCATGGAGAATGTTCAATACTTGGTAAGGAGCTGCTAATAAGAGGCTTCACAGGATTGTAAACTCAGCCAGCTCCACCATGGGCATAAGCATCCACACCATTGAGGACATCTTCAAAGAGAGGTACCTTGAGAAGAAGATGGTGGCCACCGTGAAGTACCTTCACCATATGGGGCATGCCATCTTCTCATTACTACCACCAGGGAGGAGGTACAGGAGCCTGAAGACCCACACACAATTCGGAAGTTTTTTTCTCTCCACCAATCAGGTCTGAATGGCCCATAAACTCATGAACACTACATCCCTATTTCTCTTTTTCACTGCTTGCCTATTTATTGTTTTATTCTCACTTACAGTAATTTGTTACACCTACTCTGTACTGCTACCATAAAATAACAAATTTCACAGCCGATGTCAGTGACAATAAACCTGATTCTGAATTGAGAGAATAGATCAGAAACTTAACAGAATATCCTCAATAGTAGAATACATATTTCCTTTAGAGCAGAGCTGAGGAGGAATTTCTTTCACCAGAAGGTGGTGAATCTGTGGAATTCATTGCCACCAATGGCTGTGGATATATATTGGATATATTTAAAGTGGAGGCTTGTAGGTTTTGATTAGTAAGGGTGTTAAAAGTTATGGGGAGGAGGTAGGATAATAAATATGAAATGGCAGAACAGACTTGATGGACCGAATGGCCTAGTTCTTAGAATGACTGTACTAAACATCTAAACAATGAAACAAAATACTTCTATGATATGAAGGCCCTTATTTGCTGGGATTCTGATCTGGCTGTTGTGCAAGATTCAAGACTGTGCAGTTCAGTTCTTGACAAAATGCAACAGCCCCAACCAAATGAAACAGAGTACACCAATATTACATTCCTGAACTGAATTTAAAAGACTTCAGAGCTTTATGCTAATTTGTTATATGTGCCTTTGAAATTTTTAACAATTGATTTTCTTACATTTCAATTATTGAAAGAGCAATAACATGATTCATGCCTGAAAAAATCAGGGTTCTTCATTTAAAAGCCTACATTGCACATCTTTCTAAATTAAATCCGAAACCATCTGATCTAAGAGGTGCTTTTTTTTTACTACCAATCCTGGTATCATACAGCAATGAATGTGGCCACTTAGACCAAAATTGATGAAACTCTACTAGATCTGCCTAATTTGCTTTGTTCTTTTTGGCTTGATTCTTTTCCCAGTCTTTTATATATATATTTAGTTCGTTTCTTTTTAAGAATTGCAAATTTTCACCAAGTGCATATTCCACTCTATGCATTTTCAATGGGATATCATTATGATTCTACCATCTGCTGTACTTCTAACTTTCCATTTCCTTTTTTTGTCACCATGCGCACAGAGCCAGTGAGCTTGAGTTGGAAATTATTACAATTCAAGAATGGCTTTCATATTTAGAAGAGTGTCATAATAAATGAACCACTGTGAATGTGCAGAATGGATTTCTCTGTTAATCAGATTCATCCTACAACAATCAGCTCTTTTAACAAGAATTGGATAAACATCTTAAGTTATGTCAAAAGTTGTGAGAGAGACACACACACAAACACACAGACTGTAATAATCAAGTGAGATTTGGAACATGAGGCTACTGAGGTGTTGCACACATAAAGCTTCCTTTGTGAGGAAACTGAACAAGTATGGATAAAGGATGGTATATTCATAATCAGGGTGGTGGAGTGGAGATACATCTCTACCAAAGGAGGTGTAAGGTGCTCCTTCACTTCACTAGCCTGTAGGTCACCCTTGGGCAAGGTCCCACCTGCTTAGGCCCAGATCGGGGTCATGTAAAGCCATTGGAGCTTGTGGTGGATGATCAAATGAGCAGCTGGTGCATATCCTAGTTATGTGATTACTGAAGACAGGCAGACAATCTCTGAAGAATATTGATAATGGCTGGGGTCACCCGTTTTGTAAATACACTGCCCAGAAGAAGGCAATAGCAAAACACTTCTGTAGAAAAATTTGCCAAGAACAGTCATGGGTCAGGACCATGATCTCCCACATCATACAATGTGAGACATGATGAATGGATGAACTTATAATCACCATGTACTGCATGTGTTTATTGATATGTTGTTCAAATTATTAACACCATGTATTTTCTTTCAAGATCACTGCATATAATTGTATCTATATACAGCAGATTGTTAGTCTATAGAGCAACAGCACAGAAGACTCTACTTTATTGAGTAATAATATGTCTTTTCTTTTTCCATCTTTTTATTATCATTATTAATAACAACAAAATAAAATTGGTACATAGATAATGGGATATATTTCAACTAACTATAAAAGATTACAAAAAAATGATTACAGTATAAATGAGTATTCCCACATCGTAAAAGATTCAATATACAAATAGACAAGGCAAAACTAGGTGTATCATAATATAAAATAAAAAGAAAAAATAAAAAGGAAAAAAGAAAAAAAACTCATTATGCAAAAACTAATCTAAAAATCTAATAACTGATAGAAGAAAAAAAACAAAAAAGAAAAAAGAGAAAATAAAAAAAGAGAGAAAAGAAAAAAAGGGCTGTTTATAATATCTCACAAAAATACAAAATCATCAGTGTCGTCAACTCTGATCCTTTTGACATATATGAAAGCAAAACTGGAAAATCATCTATATGTGCCAAACATTCATTAATACAGTTTAATGTCGTACATAGGGCCCATATGTCCAAGGATAAATTGGCTCATTTTTATTCCTATTTGTGATAGATGTCAATCTGAAATAGCGTCTTTAACTCATAAGTTCTGGTCGTGTCCGCTTTTGAAAAAATATTGGAAAGATATTTTTGATATTATCTCTGCGGTATTGAACATTGATTTACAACCTCATCCTATTACCGCAATTTTTGGTTTACCAATGATGGACTCACTTCATTTATCTTCTTCCACCTGTCGAATGATTGCATTTCTTACACTAATGGCTAGAAGATCTATTTTGTTGAATTGGAAGGAAATTAATCCTCCTACTGTATTTCATTGGTTTTCTCAAACTATGTTATGTTTAAGTTTAGGAAAAAATTAGAAGTGGTGTATTTGAAAATTCTACTAAATTTGAAAAGATATGGAGACCATTTATTCAATCTTTTCATATGATGTAATAGGACCCTGTTCCAGGCCTATTTGATTTTCCAGTTTTGCTTTCATATATGTCAAGAGTTATGTCTGTTTAATCATTGATGAAAGTGCTAAGAGTTCAGAATTTGCAATCACATCCTTTATGCAAAATGAAAGAAAGTTTTCATTATTTCAACAAGTTATTCAGCCAAGCATATACATGTTGCTGCTTATGCTTAGAAGGTAATTTGATGGCCCAAAGCCTGTAAGTCTGAGAATCTTCGGGACAAGGACTGGAGGCCCACAGATGGCCTGTCCTGGGTTTGCAGACCAGTCAGTGCATGTGACTGTGGGGGAGGGATGGGAAGGGGATTGTTATGTATTGTTCTGGTTGCTGCCAGTGTTCTTCTGTAGAACATTATGGGCATGTCATGCTGGTGTCAGAATGTCTGCCCCCAGCACATTCTTCAGAGTGGCGGCTGCTAATGCAAATAATGCATTTCACTGTACGTCAATGTACATGTGATAAATAAATCTGAATCAGAATCAGGTTGGCAGTTCATTTAGAATTCACCCATTTGATTTCAACAAAAGAAGTAGTTATCTGGTCTGACATTAAAGATGACATTTTATCCAAGGTGATGGAAATATTGCCGTTTCTTAATTTATATTGAACATGTGTGGGGCAGGAACATCATCATCATTGTTATGTGCCATTTTGTATTATATGGGCACTCATGGTCTTTCATGGCCATGACTTTTCTTGGTAAAATTTTCTGTAGAAATGGTTTGCCATTGCCTTCTTCTGCACAGTGTCTTTCCAATTCAGGTGACCATAGCTATTAATCATACACTTCAGATTGTCTACCTGGCGTCAGTGGTTACATAACTAAGACTGGTGATGTGCATCAGCTGCTCATACGACCATGCACTACCTACTCCCATGGCTTCACATGACCTTGATGGGGGGGGGAGGGCTAAGCAGGTAATAAACATTCCTCAAGGGTGACCTGCAGGCTAGTGGAGGGAACGAGCAACTTACACCTCCTTTGGTAGAGATGTATCTCCACCCTACCACTGCAAGAACAAAGGTAGTAAACAAAATTGGGTAATTTAAAAAGTTGAATGCAATATTTCATAAAACAAATAGGTATGGTTTCTTTTTGTTCGAAACAAAGTGAAAGGATTAAGTGGTCTGTCCCTTGTTCTAGGCCTTTGGCTACTTATATGGCTAATTTTCAATACATTAATCTTAAATGGGATGTTATATTGAAGTTGTATAAGCCATTGGTGAGGCCTAATTAAAAGTTCTGTGTTCAATTTTGCTCACCAACCTAGAGGAAAGAGTACAGAGGAAATGACAAGCATGTTGTTGGGACTGGAGGACCTTAGTCATAAGGAAAATAATGAATAGGTTATAACTTTATTCCCTAGAATGTAAAAGATTTGTTAGAGATACTTAAGATTACGCAGATTATAAATAGGGCAAATGCAAGCAGGCTTTTTCCATTGATGTTGGGTGAGACTACAACTAGAGGCCATGGCTTAAGGGTGAAAGGCGAAATGTTTAAGGGAAACATGAGGGAAAACTTCTTCACTCAGAAGGTGCTGAGAGTATGGAACAAGCTACCAGCGCAAATGGCAGATCCAATTTTTATTTCAGCGTATAAGGGAAGTTTGGGTAGGTACATGGATGGGAGGGGTATAGGAGGTCCGGATGCAGGTCGATGACACTAGGCAGTTTAAATACCTCAGTGTAGACAAGATGAGCTAAAGGACCTGTTTCTGTGCTGTAGTCTTCTATGATTTTATGACTTTAAATCAAATGTGATTTTTGTTTCTCAGAACCATAACACCTGAGTTGATGTCATGCAAGAAGTTACTGGGCCAAATAATGTGTTTCCATATTGTATCACCATGTTTCTATAACTTGATGAACACAATTTCATTCAATCAGTTTCTGAAGTGTTTGCTCTCATACCAATTCTAATAGATTGCACCCAACTCTTGTCGTGTCTCTGTGACCAATAATTTAGTTATTGTGCCCCATATTTGTCAAGATGATAGTTGTTTTCCAGCTGACAAGACACTGTGCTTTTGAATAAATTTAATTTAATTGGTCTTCGGGGGAGTGCAGCACAGATTTACGAAAATGCTCCAAGCAGAAGAGAATTCAAAGACCATGGTTGCATTCTCTGTAATATAAGAGATTAAGAAGCAATTTGATTGAATTTTTGTGATATTAAGGGGAAACTGCTAGTGTAGATAAAGAAAAAAGTACATCAGCTGGTGTCGGGGATCTATGACTCGAGGAACAGCCAGGTCTTTCAAGAATAAAAGTAGGAAACTCTTCTAAGAGCAGAGTGTGCTATGAATATGAGAGTCTCTTCCACCTAAACAGCCAATGCTAATGTTAAATTTCAGTGTGATCAAATCTGCACCAACCAAAAGCATTCTGAAGCAAAGAGAAAAGGCTAATTTCCAGATTTTTGCCAATTCCCTCTGATACATCTTGAAGATCTCTGCACAAGGTAATTTGCTATTTATGTACTGGCCATCCAAACATTTAAGCAAACATATTTTTTGGTGCTTTCAATCAAGCCATTAGTATAGATAGTAAAGAAAGCTAAGGCCCAGTACAAAAAATTGTTACATCCACCAGTAATATACCAGGGTAGTGTGCTCAGCCCACTGCCGTTTATACACAAATGTACTGCCAGATCCAGCTCTAACTGTATCATTAAGTTCACTGATGATACAACAGTGGTTGGCCTCATTTGCAACGACGATGAGTCAGAATCCAGAGAGGAGGTGAAGGGGCTTGTGGACTGTTGCGAGCACAACTTGAGTCTCAAGATGGACAAGACTAGAGAGATGATTTTGGACTTAAGGAAGATCCCAGTTAACTACTCCCTTCTGCACATAAATGGCTCCATGATGGACAGAGTCAGGATCACTATGTTTCTTGGAGTGCCCATCACAGATTATCTCACCTAGTCCTTCAACATTACCTCTTTAGTCAAGAAGGTACAACAGCTCCTCCACTGCCTCTGGAGAATCAAGTGAGCAAGGCTCCCTGCCCTCATTCTAACATTCTAATGGAGCATGAGAATGTCTTGACCAGCTCTTTCACCATCTGGGAATTGAAGGGAATTGACTGCAACACCCTGCAAAAAATTGTGAAGACTGCTGAGAGAATCAAGTTTTAAGTTTAGGTTTAATTAACTATACACATAAATACAGCCAAACACAACAACTTTCATCCTTGATGAAAGTGGCAGAGTTCGTCATCGAAACTCTGCTTATAGTTGATACCTGTACCCATCTGGAAGCTCAAGAAGAATTTATTCAAAACAACTGTCCTTCTGGGCCAAGGTGCAAAACACAGTACCAACAGCACACAGCACAGATAGTTACAGCAGCAGAAAAACAGAGTAACAAGCATTAGTATAGACCAAGTCCCTGAGTGGCATAGCCTGTAGATTGATGGTGCATGGGATGTTGTGCTGGATCCACATTTCTGCAGGGACAAGCATGCAGCAGGTCTTCATCCTGTGCTAGTGCAGCCACAGATGATGGTCTTCCACTGAGCACACACTAGAGAGCAGCACCATTGGGAGAGACCAGCCCCCAACTCAATACGGACATAAGCACACTTGGTGTGCTTCTGCTCTCTCTCACAACACCCCCAGGGTCTCCTCCCCTGGGAAGCTGGTATCCTCTTGTCCCTTCCTCCCCATCTAGGACATATATCAGAAGTGCTGTGTTTACAGAGCCCTCAGAAACCCTCACATCCCTTTGACCTCCCACCATCAGGCACAAGGAACCAAAGTATAAGAACTCAGAATGATAGGCTAGGAACCAGCTTCTCCACACAAGCTGTGAGACTTATAAACACCCTGACATCACCCAGTACACATTATTTATGACAGCATCATCAACATTATATCATTGTATATTTAACTATATGTCGTATATGCCCTTAATGTCAGAAAGGTCTCCCTTTACTCCCACTCTTTGCCTCCTGCCAATCAGTCACTGTTTTATATTCACTCTTTTTGACTATTATGTTGGCTTTTACTTCTCTTGCTCACCATGGTTGTGTCATCTTTCCTTTAGAATACTTCTTCCTCTTTGGGATGTTTATATTTTGTGCCTTCTGAATTGTTTCTAGAAATTCCTGCCATTACTGCTCTGCTGTCATCCCTGCTTGTGTTCCCTTCCAATCAATTCTGGCTATCTTCTCTCTCATGCCTCTGTAATTCCCTTTACTGATACATCTGACTTTAGCTTCTCCTTCTCAAATTTCAATGTGAATTCAATCATATTATGATCACTTTCTCTTAAGGGTTCTTTTATCTTAAGATCTCTAATCAATTTTGGTTCATCGCACAACACCTTGAATAGCTGATCCCCTTTCGGAAAAATCAAGAGCGGCTCTAAAAAGCCGTTGTGTAGGCACTTTAGAAATTCCCACTCCTGGAACCCAGCACCAACCTGATTTTCACAATGTACTTGCATAGTGAAATCCCCCATGACTATTGTAACATTGCCCTTTTGATATGCATTTTCTATCTCCCATTGTAATTTGTAGAGTACTTCCTTATTGCAGTTTTGGGTTCTGTATACAACTCCCATCAGTCCCTGAGCTCTATGCACAATGATTCAACACTTTCCAACCCTATGTCACCTCTTTCTAATGATTTGATTTCATTTTTTACCAATAAGCAGTTCCAGCCCCTCCTGCTTTATGTTCGATATAATGTGTGGTCTTGAACATTAAGCTCTTTCAGTTATGATTCAGTGACACCTACATCATCATACTTGCCTTCCTGCAACTGTGCTGTGAGATCATCTACCCTATTCTGTTTACTGCACACATTCAAATACAATATCTTCAGTCCTGTATTTACCCCTTTTGATTTTGTTAACCTTTTACATTGCAATTCATCCTGTTGACTGCAATGTTGCCCTATCAACAGCATCTCCTCACTACACATTGCCTCTGTTTGTAAACCAGCTACCTCATCTTCAGTGCTGTTACCTGCCTTTCCTATCACACTTCTTGCATTTAAATATACACAGCTCAGGACACTAGTCACACCACCCTCAACCTTTTGCTTCCTAACTTTGTCCAAAGTCTTATCATCATCTGCCTCCACAACCTCTCTTCTAACTGTTCTGGCACATTGGTTTCCAACCTCCTGCAACTCTAGTTTAAACCCCACTATGCAGCATTTACAAGCCTTCCCATGAGGATATTAGTCTCCCTCCAGTTCAGGTGCATACTGTCCCTTCTGTACAGGTCTCACCTTCCCTGGGAGAGCCCAATGTACAAAAATCTGATGCCCTCCCTCCTACACCAATTCCTTAGCCATGTATTAAACTGTATAATCTTCCTAATTCTGGTTTCACTAGCACATGGTATGGGTAGAAATCCTGACATCACAATCCTGGCAGTCCTGCCTTTTAACCTAACTCCATGATCTCCCTATGTAGGACCTCGCTACTTATCCTAGCCCATGTAATGGGCAACTACATGGACCACGACTTCTGGCTGTTCACCCTCTCAATTAAGAATGCTGAGGACTTGATCTGAGATATTCCAGACCGTTGCACCTAGGAGGCAGCATACCATCTGGGAATCTCGTTCTTGCCCACAGAACCTCATGTCTGTTCCCGTAATTAATGAATCCCCTATCCCCACAGCGTGCCTCTTCTCTCCCCCTACCCTTCTGAGTCTCAAGGCAGACTCAGTGCCAGAGACCCAACCACTGTGACTTTCCGATGTTATGTCACCCCCACACCCAGCAGTATCGGAACTGATATACCTGTTGTTGAGGGAGATGGCCATAGGGGTACTCTTCACTGGCTTCTTAACCTCTTTCCCCTTCCAGACTCCTACCCATTTTCCTCTTCTGCACCTTGCATGTAACTATCTCTCTATATGTCCTATCTATCACCCCTTCAGCTCCCAAATGATCCAGAGTTCATCCAGTTCCAGCTCCAACTCCTTAACGTGGTTTGTTGGAAGCTGTAGCTGGATGCACTTCTTGCAGTTGTAGTCATCAGGGACACCGGAGGTCTTCCTGCCTTCCTACATCCCGCAAAAGGAGCATTTCATTATCCTTCCTGGCATCTCCATTGTCCTAGCTGTGCAGATATAAAGAAGGGAAGGGAAAAAAAAAACTTGAGCTTTTCTTTCTGTTGCTTTCAATGGCTGAAGCCTCAAAGAGTTGAAGACTCAAGATCACCACTCTAATTATGCCCACTCAGATGATGGCCTGTGCAACGATGCTCACCGTACTTACTCCTGCCTTCCTTTCTTTTGCTCTTACTTATCAACCCCAAACACCAACTGGTTACTAGTCAAAGCTCCTTCTCTGCAATCTGCTGCTACTGCATTTTATCCTTGGGCAGTGGACATGATTGAAGTCCCCTCCTTTCCAAACTTCTGATGTCCGATTGGTCATTGGTCAAAACTCTATTTTGGTCAAATGAATAAAAATACATTTAGTTCTCTAATGCCCTCCAGGGAAGTAAAGCCGATACCCTTACTTGTCTATTCCATTTGTGACTCCAGAGTTCATTTACAGCAGGGTTTCTCGACCTGGGATCCACGGACCTCTCGGCTAATAGTGAGGGTTCAAGGCACCACAAAGGTTGGGAACACCTGATTTAGAGGGTTGGCTCCTGATTGCAATAGTTTATATAAACAATCTGTTCAGGGATGATTTGGGAATGGTAGAACAAATTGAGAAAACTCTAAACACTGGACACCTGAATTCCAAGCACTTAACGCTAGGTGTGTTCAGCAGGCCAAGAAGCATCAGTGGTCAGAGAAATACGTAGAGTTTATGTCTTGGTCTAAAATGGTACATCAAAAATAGGAAAGTGAAATTAAATGAAAAAGATTAATTTAAATTGCAAAAAAGGTGTTGTTAAGAATGGTTAGGACAAAGCGAGCATTTGTACTGTATATGAGGGTTCCAACACAACTGTGTAATGAGGCATATACAGTCTTTGTCTGTTATATGTATTGCTAATAGCAGGACAAATACAGGAGACAGTAAATAACTGCTGATTTACCAGTAATATCTACATACTTAAAATGAATAAATAAGTAAAGAAGCCATTTGCTTATTTTCTCTTTGTAGCATTTAAGTGGGAATTACAGACAACATTGTATTTCAGTACAAATTTATTTCATCATGAACAACAGTGTACTTCTATCATTAGTGTGTAGTGTCTGACTTCACTTATTTCTCCCAAACACTGAGTCTAAATGGGAGCAATCAAGAAGTATACACAATAAGTACAGGACAAAAGTCCTAGGCACATTTACATATAGCTAGTGTGCAGAAGACTTTTGCACAGTCTTGTATTTGTTAAAGTGGAGCAGAGAGCAAGTTTGTAAATCTGGCAGGAGCAAAGGATGTTGGAAATAGTGAGGGTGGAGTGCTGCTGTGGGTCATGTGGCAGAGATGGAGTTCCAGGTGGCACAGGTGCAGACACACCCAGCCCTAAGACACCAGGCAAGGTAATTTGATTCAAGACAATTGATTTATTGTTCATTACAGAATGCCTTTCTGGTGCTTCCCGCTCACATCCGTTTTCCCAAACATGATTCCCTTCTCCCAGCCGCATTCCCAATCTCAGTCCACAATAGACACCCATCTCAGAATCAGGTTTATCATTACTCACATATGTCATCAAATTTGCTTTTTTTTTGTGGCTGCAGTACGGTGCAATACATAAAATTACCATCGTACTGTGAAAAAGTCTCAGGCACCCTAGCTGTATATCTGCCCCTAAGACTTTTGCACAGTACTATATGTAAAAGCTATGTAAAACTTACACAATTACAGGACACTGTCCACAATTCAATAGTAACTTCTAAGGTCAATAGTTATAGATTCATTGGGTTATAAAAAACAATAGTTTACTTAGTGTCATCTGTTTTGCAGATACAAGTAAATTGATTGAGCAAACTTTAGAATTGTTTATGTTATTAGATGGTGGCTTTTCAAGAGATTCCTAAGTGCTTCACAACTTCAAGTACTTCAGAAGTGTACATACTGGGACAGTTGATATGCAGTCCACATTTTGTTGTATATTGTGGATTATGGTCATACTGCAGAGACATTGTCTCACTGCACTTACAGAAGAGGAAGTAAAGAGGTTTCTGCTCAGACCAGGGGTGATGTCAGGGATAAGAATACAAAAATTAGTGTTTTTGGAAAATGGGAGTTTATTTTTAACAGTAAAACTTACTCACCACAAACATACTTCCATGAGAACAGTGGTATTGGTATTGTGTTACACACAAAATACTGGAGGAACTCAGTAAGTCAGGCAACAGTTATGGAAAGGAATAAATAGTCAACATTTTGGCATGAGACACTTCACCTTCAAGGTATTGGCACTGATGCATTATTGATACTGGTTTATTATAATCACATGCACCAAGATACAGTGAAAAGATTTTGTTTCGCAATCCATCCAGACAGATCATCCAATATATAATAATATTAAGGAAGTAAAAATAAAATGGAATATAGAATATACTGTTGTAGTTACAGAGAAAGCACAGTGCCAGTTGACAAATAAAATACAAGGGCTACTACAACCAGAAATTATAAATCACTGGATCATGAAAAGGTTTTGTTTTTTTTTTCTGCATGGTTCAGTTTGCAGCACAGATGGGTAAAGAGAAAGAGAAATGTATCTTTAGGATTATTGCAGTCCCTGAACCTGAAGTGATTTTAGAGTATGTTAAAATGTAAGCACAACAATGTGGGCCAAAGGGCCCGTACTGTGCTGTAATAATTTATGTTCTATATTCCATCAGGGCCTGAAGTCATACCCAGCTTGATTTTATTTCAAAAGATACAGCTCTATCTCTCCTTAATTTCAAAATGCCCAGCACTTTAGTCTGACTCACCCTGCTTTCATTATCATCCATATTCCTCTCCTCAGTTAATACTGACACAAAGAACTCATTTAGAACCTCAGTCCATTGTTCTAACTCAAAGCACAAATTACACTTCAAAGTTCTGTTCAAAGTAAATGTTATGGTCAGAGTACATAGATGTCACCACATACAACCCTGAGAATCTTTTTCAGCAGGCATGCCCAGCAAACCTATAGAACAGTAACTGTAAGCAGGATCAATGGACAACAAACTGTGTAAATGCAGATATAAATAAATAGCAATAAATAATGAGCTTGAAATAACAAAATAAAGATTCCTTAAAGTGAGACTATTAGTTGTGGCAACACCAAAGGTAGAATGAGAGAAATTATCCCCTTTTGTTCAGGAGCCTGATCTTTGAGGGGTAGTAACTATTTCTTGAACCTGGTGGTGCAAGTCCTGAAGCACTTTACCTTCTACCTGATTTCAGCTGAAAGAAAAGAGCATTGCCCAGCTGGTGATGATGTTTGCTGCTTTTCAATGGTTGGGAGGGTTTTACCCGTGATGTACTGGGTGTATCCATGATCTTTTGTAGGATTTTCTGCACAAAGGCATTGGTGTTCGCTTACCAGGCTGTAATGCAGCACACTTTCCCCAAACCATCTAAAGGATTTTGCCAAGGTTTTTAATAACATTATCTTTATCCTTGGATGGATTTGCCTTCTCTTTAGCTATCCTCTTTTTTTTCTTAATATCCACATGGAATCTCTTAGGATTATCCTTGATCCTGCTCACCAAGTACATTTCCTGTCCTCTACTAGCCTTCCCAATCTCCTGCTTGAGCACTTTCCTGCTGCCTCTGTATTCTACAAGGGCACAGCCTGTCATTAGCTTTTCTTCCTGACTAAATTTAGGACCTATTGGATCATCCATCCTAACCATCCTTGTCCTTACTCCTTACCAGAACACACCAATCTTGAACTCTGATCAGCTGATCTTTAAAAAGCTTCCTCATGTCAGATGTGAACTTGTCTGAGGGCAGCAGCTCTCAGTCACTATTCCTTAGCTCATGTCTTATTCTTATGAAATTTGTCCTCCTCCAGCTTAGTACCATCCAGTAAGATTCTATTTTATCCTTACTCGTAACTATCTTAAAACACAGTGAGCATTGTGGTCACTGTTTCCAGAATGTTCATCCACTATCAGGTCTGTCACCTGGCCTTGCTCATTTCCCCAGACCATTTTCAGTATGTTTTCTCCTCTAGCTGGACACACCAGACACTGATTCAAGAACCTCCTTTGGATGCACAGAAGAAACCCTAACCCAACTAAGCATCTCGTGTTCAGGAATTTCCAATCAATACTGCAGAAGTTCAAGTCATCCACTAGGGCAACATTGTTGCTTCTGCACCTTTCCACAATTTGTCTACAATATCTGCTCCTCCACCTCTCGGTGGACACTGAGAGGGCTAACAGTATAATTTTATCAACATAATTGCATCTTTCTTAATTTGGAATTTCTCCCAAATTCCCTTTGTGGATGAGTGCTCCAGTGTGCCTTTTCTGTGATATTCTCCCAAGTCAGTAGTGCAATTCTTTCCCCTCTTTTATCTGCCTATTGGTTCTAAATCAATATAAATCCATAAGACCAGAAGATATAGGAGCAGAAGTAGGTCATTCGGCCCATCGAGTCTGCTCCACCATTCAATCAAGGGCTAATCCAATTCTTCCAGTCATCTGCGCTCCCCTGCTTTCGCCCCATACCCTTTGATGCCCTGGCATATCAAGAACCTATCTATCTCTGCCTTAAGTAAACTAGGAATGTTGAGCTGCCAGTCCCATCCAACAGCACTAAGCACTTCCAGCTCTTTCTGGTAAAATTAAAATACAATGCTTTGAAGGAAACTAACATTAAACAACACACAAAGTACGGTTTCTTAAATATTTATAAGTTTAAACTAATTAAAACACAGCGCTTAGTAAGTTTGTATAAGACATTTAATTTCAGAAGTTCAAAGTTCAAAGGAGATTTATTATCAAAGTATGTAAATGTCACCATATACTACTCTGAGAAACGCACACAAAATGTGGAGGATCACAGCAGACCAGGCAGTGTCCATGGAAAAAAAGTACAGTCAATGTTTCAGGCCGAGAACTTTTGGCAGGAATGTGATTTGATTACTACCCTGAGATTTGATTTTTTTTTTCAGGAATTGTTCTCTCGTGGGTATACACTGTCAGCCTTTATGTTTCCTTTTTCATTGATTCATTGTACTTCTTTGTTCCACTGTGAATGCCCTCAAGAAAATGAGTCTCAGGGTTGTATATGGTTACATATTATGTACTTGGATAATAAGTTTCCTTCAAACTTTGAGAAATGTGTGGAAGAAAGCAAACTGTACAAGTACAACAAAAGGAACTACAATAAATAAATAAATAAATAAATAAATAAATGCATACATACATATATATGCACACAGAGAACAGGAGTTGTAGAGTTCTTGACAATGAGTCCATAGGTTGCAATCAATATATTTCAGACACAGATGGGAATTGACGATTTTAAGTAAAGGCAGAATTCATTGGTGATTAGATAAGAAAGAGACTTTAAGAGAAATTAATCATAATAGGATAGAGTTTATATAGAAAATTGGAAATGATTCAGTTCAATCAGAAACCAGAGTTTTAAATCTGAATAAAGCAAATTATTAAAGTCAATAGGAAACTGCATTAAAAACTATAACCTTAAACAACCAATGACTAATATTCAAATAATTGATAAAAAGTTTGCAAGTCTTTGATATCCCATAAGCCAAAATTTAAGCAGAGAAGTGGTTCAGCCATGGCTAATAAAGGAGATTAAAGAAAGAAGCAAGCTAAAATTACATACTCATAATGTTGCAAACATCAGAAGCAGTGAGCCTTAAGATTGGGAGATCTTTGGAATTCAGCAATTGAAGAAAAATGCAATGATAAGGAAAGGGAAGTAGAATGTATTTCCCAATAAACGTAAATATAAAGTAGAGGAATAACCATGTTACAATAAAGGAAAATATCTGTTCAAGTTAAAGGTCCTTTAAAGATTGAGACTAGATATAAAGAATGATAAAAAATGAACTGGTGAGAAAATAAAACATAGATAATGGATGCACTGATCAGCATTCTCACACAAAAATCCATCAATGTTGGAATGCTCCTTACAGATTGAAAGATAGTAAATGGAAGCCCACCAGTTAAGCAGGAAGAAATAGGGATCTCTAGATCACTTAGCTTGACATCAGGAAAATGCTGGTGATTATTACTGAGGAAGTGGTACAGGGTATTTAGGAAACAATAAGAGGATTGGACAGAATGAAGATAGCTTTATGAAAAATATTTTTTTTTTATCAAATCATTTTCAGATTGCAAATTGAAAAGGATGAACAATTTAATATGGTGAATGCGGACAACTCAAAACAGCCTTTGATAAGATATAATATCTGCTCACCAGACCTGAATTATCTAGTGGTAAAGTGTCGTCCTTCTTACTTACCATGGGAGTTCTCTGGGGTCATTCTGGAAGCAGTTTACATTCCACCTCAGACCAATGTCAAGCAGGTTTGGATGATCTGAGCAATGGGATCAATGTGCACGAAACAGCACAACCTAACACCTTCACCATTGTTTTCGGAGATTTTAACAAGGCTAGTCTGAAAAAAATCACTAAGTAATTACCATCAACAGATCACTTGCAATACCAAAGGAAACAACACACTGTACCATCGCTACACCACCATCAAGAATGCCTTCTGTGCCATTCCACGCCCTCACTTCGGGAAGTCTGATCACCTGGTTGTACTTCTACTCTCTGAGTATAGGCAGAGACTGAAGACTGCAGCACCGGTAGTGAGGACCAAGAAGATATGGTCAAGGGAAGCACAGCAGTGACTACAGGACTGCTCTGAATCGGTGGACTGGACTGTATTCAAGGGTTCATCTTTGAATCTGGATGAGTATGCTGCAGTTGTTGTTGACTTCATTAAAACCTGTGTGGATGAGTGTGTGCCTACTAAAACTTACTGTACATTCCCAAACCAAAAGCCGTGGATGAACCAGGAGGTACATAGTCTGCTAAAGGCTACATCTGTGGCATTTAATCCAGGCCTGTACCAGAAAACCAGGTATGATATGTGGAGGGCTATTTCAAGGGCAAAGGGACAATTTCGAATGAGATTGGAGGCAATATCAGATGCACGGTAACTCTGGCAGGGTCTACAAGACATTACTTCCTACAAAGCAAAATCCAAAAGTATGAATGGCAGCGATGCTTCAGTACCAGATGAACTCAAGGCCTTTTATGTATGCTTTGAAAGGGAGAACGCATCTACAGCTGTAAAGATCCCTGCTGCATCTGATGACCCTGTGATCTTTGCCTCAGAGGTCGACGTTAGCCTGTCTTTAAAGAGAGTGAATCCTCGCAAGGCAGAAGATCCCGATGGACTACCTGGTATGGCTCTGAAAACCTGTGCCAGCCAAGAACATTTTCATCCTCTCACTGCTACAGGCAAAAGTTCCCACTTGCTTTAAAAAGGAAGCAATTATACCAGTGCCAAAGAAGAAGAAAGTGGGCTGCCTCAACGACTATCGCCCAGTAGTACGCACATTGACAGTGATGAAATGCTTTGAGAGGTTGGTTATGACTAGACTGAACTCCTGCCTCAGCAAGGATCTAAACCCATGGCAATTTGCTTATCGTCACAATGGGTCAATGGCAGACGCAAGGCTCCTCACATGGCTTTAGACCACCTAGACAACACAAACACCTACTGTACGTCAGGATGCTGTTCATCGACTATAGCTCAGCATTTAATACCATCATTCCCACAACCCTAATTGAGAAGTTGCAGAACCTGGGCCTCTGTAATTGGATCCTTGATTTCCTAACTGGAAGACCACAGACTGTGCAGATTGGTGATAACATATCCGCTTTGCTGACGATCAACACTGGCGCACCTCAGGGGTGTGTGCTTATCCCACTGCTCTACTCCCTGCATAAACATGACTGTGTCATTAGGCATAGCTCAAACATCATTTACAAATTTGCTGACGATACAACCATTGTTGGTAGAATCTCAGGTGGTGACGGGGGGCGTACAGGAGTGAGATATGCAAACTAGTGGAATGGTGCCGCAGCTACAACCTGGCACTCAATGTCAGTAAGATGAAAGAGCATGTACCATTCCTCATAGAGGGATCAGAAGTGGAGAGAGTGAGCAGCTTCAAGTACCTGAAGGTCAAGATCTCTGAGGATCTAACCTGGTCCCAGCATATTGATGTAGTTATAAAGAAGGCAAGACAGTGACTATACTTTATTAGGAGTTTGAAACAATTTGGCATGTCAATAAATATGCTCAAAAACTTCTATAGTTGTACCGTGGAGAGCATTCTGACAGGCTGCATCACTGTCTGGTATGGAGGGGCTACTGCACAGGACCGAAAGAAGCTGCAGAATGTTGTAAGTCTAGTCCGTTCCATCTTGGGTACGAGCCTACAAAGTACCCAGGACATCTTCAAGGAGCGGTGTCTCAGAAAGGCAGCATCCATTATTAAAGAACTCCAACACCCAGGGCATGCCTTTTTCTCACTGTTACCATCAGGTAGGAGGTACAGAAGCCTGAAGGAACACACTCAGTGATTCAGGAACAGCTTCTTCCTCTCTGCCATCAGATTCCTAAATGGACATTGAAGCTTTGGACACTACCTTACTTTTTTAATATACTGTATGTCTGTTTTTGCACATTTTAATAATCTATTCAAAATTTGTAATTGATTTACTTGTTTATTTATTATGTTTTATTTTAATTATTATTCCTTTTTTCTCTCTCTCTCTCTGCTAGATTATGTATTGCATTGAACTGCTGCTGCTAAGTTAACAAATTTCACGTCACATGCTGGTGATAATAAAACTGATTCTGATTCTGATAATAATATTAAATAAAATTAGAGAAGGTGGTATTAGATATTACTTTATGATTTTTTAATAAATGAATAACAGAGTGGGGTTGGAAGGCTATGAAAAGTGGGTGCTGCAGGGATCAGTGATGGTGCTCACAATGACTTAGATGAGGAAATTAAGCATAATATATTGAAGTTTACAAATTGGGTCTCCCTTCAGAGCATTGTATCTGAGGGGCTCCACCCATCACACAATCTCTTTGACCCACTATGAGAGGTGATTGAATGGCAGAAGGAGATGAGTTATTAAATTCAAACTTTCTGCATTTTCATTCAGAGTTGAACTGCATGTTGTTTTAACGAGAGCTATGTAACTCATCTCCTTCTACCTTAAACCATGAACTTATCAATCAGCCCTGCTGTAGACCACCTGGAGGTCCAAGAGACTCTCATTACATGCATGTGCAGGTCAGCTCTTTGAGTGATAAGGCAGAAAGTTTGAAGTTAAGGACTCATTTCCTTCTACCTTAGGCCACAAGCTTATCAATCACCCCTGCTGTGGACCACTTCTACAAAGAAGGGATCCGTATTCTCCATGACCGCTGGACTAAGTGTGCACATATAGAAGGGGACTATGTTGAAAAATAAATGTGCTAAGTTTTCTAAATTGACTTCTACCTCAGGCCACAAATTTATCAATCACCCCCATTCATCTAGAACATCAGAACTAGGACTGCCAGACTGGATAACAGCTTCTTCCACCAGGCTGTGCGAGTGAAGCTAATCCCACCACCACTGAGGTCTCATCACTATGACAGTGAGCTGTTTACTGTTCATCTGTGCAGTGCACTTCACATGCATTTAGAATTACATATTATTAACTTATTTGTGCTAAAATTTTGTTTCATGCACTGTATTGTAGGTGCGGCATAGTTCAGAACATCATTTCATTTGGTTGTCTATAGACAGTCAGATGACAATAAACTTGAACTTGATTCTATATTCCATTATGTTGATAGTACCCACTGCCCCTTTTCCACTCTTTCTAGACTTTATCTGAGAATACATCCTTTCAGTCAAGTGGCAGACAAACAAAACACTGTTCAGAACTCTGGCAGGGAATATTATTCATCACTACTCTCGACTACTTTCGTGCTCATTTCATTTGAATGATATCTTGTACAATAATGACAAAAAACTGTTTGTTCAACTTCAATCACATGTCCTGTAATTAGGTAAACACCATACTTCATCCTCCTGACCTGTAATTGTACCATCAGATCTTGACCACTGTTCCAGCTCTTAGTAGAACCCAACCTGACGGAACTGATTGGTTCCTGGACTAATTTGTCTCAGTAATAGCTCCATCCTTAAACCTTTACAGCTCAGACTGTAGCTTAGAAAAGAGCTCAACCTTCTGAAGATGCACACAATGCTACCAGTGCAATTGTTCTGGGATTGCAATACCCTCTCGAACTCTTACATGTTACCCGAGTAATCGCATTGCCAATATTAATATTAATTATATTCTTTTTATTATTGGGTTCTTCATCTTAATGTCTCTTTGTGTTGCATTGGCTCTCGAGTAACACTTGTTTTGTTCTCCTTCACACTTGTGTACTGGAAATGACATTAAACAATATTTGAATTTTGAATATTGCAGTTGAATCTCAGCATTTACATACCAAGCT
This sequence comes from Hypanus sabinus, assembly GCF_030144855.1. Lineage (NCBI taxonomy): Eukaryota > Metazoa > Chordata > Chondrichthyes > Myliobatiformes > Dasyatidae > Hypanus > Hypanus sabinus. The sequence continues at coordinate 25,496,049 of NC_082712.1, read as the reverse complement.
CTAGCTAAGCTTTTTTGAATGCATTCAAGTAGATTCTTTAGAAATTTAGAAACAAATACTTGAGCTCTGCTTGAAAGGGTTCTACTGCAGTCGGAAATGAACTGCAATATCATGAAATAGATTTATTTATTTAAATGACTAATCAATCTCGTCTACTTTGTGCATATATTAAATTTAATTATTAACCGCAATTTTCAAAGAAACCTCTCAATAGATTTTTATTCCCCCACAACCATACCTTCCAACCCTCTCAAAGGCCCACACGTCACCCTTTTCTGCTCCGTGACATTTTCTGCTCTGTGCTGAAATGAGGCTGTGGCCTGCTCTGGAATCTGCTGCATTGCTGATTGGCTTTGTGTCAGTGAATGGACTCACTTTCTGAAACTTCAGTTCTGAATGTCATTTGCTCACTTTTGTAGTTTTCAGGATTTGTTTTTTCTCTCTTTCTGTCCATTGGGTGTTTAACAGTTTTCTTTTTTTTCATGTGTTCTATTGGGTATCATTGTTTTGTGGTTGCCTGTACAGAGATGAATCTTAACGTTGTATGAAGTATACTTTGATAATAAATGTACTTTGAAATTTTTCCTTGAATTTCTTTTTCCTCAACCTTCAACTGTTCATGTTTCATAACATATTATCCATCTTGACTTTGTCTGTTAAACTTGCTTTTATAAAATTTCATCTGCCAGATTTTGACCATCAAAATAATTGTGTTTAACTACAATGTTTCACTGCTTTGTACCAATTGCACCACAACTTTGAATTTAATATCTGTAGGTAGATTTGATCAGTTTGCCTAGAATGTCATCACACAGAATGTATCGGACTTCAGTGCTACTGATCTAGCCAGGAGGAGCTGATCGTAATCAATGTGACAGCATAAACAAAAAGTACTGTCTGACCGACTTGCTTCTGTTCAGCTTGGGATCCATGAGGAGCACTTCAATCCAGAGTTCATTAAATGCTGGTGTTTAATTTGTTCATGAACAAATGAACTGAATTCCATGGGTGAGGTGAGAGCAACCAATTTGTACCTCGTGTGGCACTAAGGTAGATAGTTTTCTTATCAAAGGGTAATGGGCTCACCACAGGATAACACATCTTTATCTGGCTCTCCATCTGAATACTTCCATTTTTCCAATACTTTTTTGTGGGATATATGGTGGTTAATGTGTTCTATGCACATTCTCCAGATGCTGCTCCTGCTGAGTGTAGGTGGCGCGTACATCTGATATTTGTACTTAGCTTCCATTGATCCTTCTTGCTTTTCACATGTTCAACCATTGAGAGGGTTAAGGAGCATCTCTGAGACAATTCTTCTGCTGTCCTGGTAATCTCGGGCTCTAAATGAGATCAGAGTAGACTTTTCATTCTGGGAATCCTCTTCCAGTCCTTGCTGAGTATATTTAAAGTGGAATTTGCTAGGTCCTTGATTAGTAAGGATTTTAAAAGTTATCGGAAGAAGGCAGGAAAATGGGGCTGAGAAAGGTACTAAATCCGACATGATTGAATGGTGTAGCATTGTTGATGGGCTGAATGGTCTATTTTTGCGCTTATGTTCTACAATATCTTGGGCTTTGTTGTTTGATCAACTGCCTCAGAACAGGAGATCTGGTGCTTGCAATGCAAACGGTTGGATCTCACACTGCTTGCAAACATTGACTGGCCACCAGCCTCTACCTATACCTTATATTGTATCTCATGTCTCTATTATAGAAACCTATATCCAGAAATTGCCTGCTTTTCATGGTTAATGTTAACATCAGAAGGATACACTGGCCATGGAAGTTTCTCATTGCAGGTTCCCCTGGGATCCTATAGCTTACAGGATTAGATAGTGATCAGGGACTTTTGAACAGTTTATATTCCAAGCCTACACCAATAACACACCCCTTTTCTTATGCTGCACTGATGACTGCATTGGTGCTATTTTCTCACCTAAGTTAAGCTCGACTTCATCAACTTTGCCTCCAACCTCCACACTACCCTCAAATTTACCTGGTCCTTTTCCAACAACTCCCTCCCCTTTCTCGATCTCTCTTTCTATCTCTGCTTGTCCACGGATATCTTTTATAAACCTACTGATACTCACAACCACCGGGCCTACACTTCTTACCCTGTGACTTGTAAAAATGCCGTCCCCTCCTCTCAGTTCCTCTGTCTCCACTGCATCTGTTCTCAGGATGCGACTTTTCATTCCGGAACTAATGAGATGCTCTCCTTCTTCAAAGAAAGGGGGAGTTTCCTTTCTCCACCATCAATGCCGCCCTCACCTGCAGCTCTTCCACTTTATGCATGCCTGCCTTCACCCCATCCACCTGCCACTCCACTAGAGGAAGGGTTCGTTTTTACTGTATACTGTCCCAGCAGTCTATGGCTGAAATGACAATAAACTTGATTTGACTTGATCTCCCAGTGGCTATCCATTTCAAATCAACTTTCCGCTCCCATTCCAACATGTCCTCCTCTACTGCCACAATGAGGCCACACTCAGGTTGGAAAAGCAATATCTTATATTCTGCCTGAGTAGCTTTCAATTTGATAGCATAAACATTGATTTCGTGAATGTTCAGTATTTGCCCACCCCTACCCTTCTCATTCATCATTCCCCATTCCAATTTGCCTCACTTGTTTTATCTCCTTACCTGTCCATCACCTCCCTCTAGTGTTCTTCCCTTTCTCCCATGGTCTTCTGCCCTCTCCTATCAGATTCACCCTTCCCCAGCCAGTTATCTTTTTCACCAATTGACTTCCCAGCTCTTTACTTCACCCCTTCCCCTCTCCTGGTTTCACCTATCATTACTACCTTGTACCTCAGCCCGAAACATGGACTCCCAAGCCATCAGAGGGGCAACGCGTGCACATGCCCAGCTAATCCACAGTCACTTCCAGGAGAGCGGCGACACGCGGCGCATGTGGAAGGGCATCCAGGACATCAGCAATTACAGGACAACATCACCTGACTGTGCATGTGATGCCTCACTCCCAAATGCGCTGAGTAAATTCTACGCCCAGTTTGAGGCAGAAAATGACGTGGCGGCGAGGAAGTCCACCCCTCCTGCGAATGACCAGGTGTCGTGTCTCTCCATGGCTGACGTGAGAAAACCCTGTGCAGGGTCAACCCACGGAAGGCTGCTGGACCAGACAACATCCCTGGTAGAGTGCTCAGAGGATGTGCAGACCAGCTAGCAGATGTTCTCACTGACATCTTCAACACCTCCCTGAGCAGCACCACCATTCCAACGTGCTTCAAGGCCGCCACCATCGTCCCCGTGCCGAAGAAGTCTTCAGTGTCCTGCCTAAATGACTACCGTCCCATTGCACTTCCATCCATCATCATGAAGAGTTTCGAGAGGCTCATCATGAGGCATATCAAGACCCTGCTGCCCCCCTCACTGGACCTCCTGCAGTTTGCGTACCATCCCAATCGCTCAACAGATGATGCCATTGCCACCACCCTCCACCTGGCCCTAACCCACCTGGACAAAAAAGACACAGAGGTTTGGATGCTGTTCATCGACTTTAGTTCAGCATTCAACACAATCATCCCTCAGAAACTGATTGGAAAGCTGAGCCTACTGGGCCTGAACACCTCCCTCTGCAACTGGATTCTAGACTTCCTGACTGGGAGACCTCAGTCAGTCCGGATCGGGAGCAGCATCTCCAACACCATCATACTGAGCATGAGGGCCCCCCAGGGCTGTGTGCTCAGTCCACTGCTGTTCACTCTGCTGACCCACGACTGTGCTGCAACACACAGCTTGAACCACATCATCAAGTTCACCGATGACACGACCGTGGTGGGTCTCATCAGCAAGAACGACAAGTCAGCTTACAGAGAGGAGGTGCAGCAGCTAACTGACTGGTGCAGAGCCAACAACCTGTCTCTTAATGTGAACTAAACAAAAGAGATGGTTGTTGACTTCAGGAGGGCATGGAGCAACCACTCCCCGCTGAACATCAACAGCTCCTTGGTAGAGATCGTAAAGAGCACCAGATTTCTTGGTGTTCACCTGTCAGAGAATCTCACCTGGTTCCTCAACACCAGTTCCATAGCAAAGAAAGCCCAGCAGCACTTCTACTTTTTGCGAAGGCTGAGGAAAGTCCACCTCCCACACCCCATCCTCATCACAATCTTCAGGGGTTGTATTGAGAGCATCCTGAGCAACTGCATCACTGCCTGGTTCGGAAATTGCACCATCTCGGATCGCAAGACCCTGCAGCGGATAGTGAGGTCAGCTGAGAAGATCAGCAGGGTCTCTCTTCCCGCCATCACGGACATTTACACTACACGCTGCATCCGCAAAGGAAACAGCACTATGAAGGACCCCGTGCACCCCTCATACAATCTCTTCTCCCTCCTGCCGTCTGGGAAAAGGCTCAGAAGCATTCGGGCTGTTATGACCAGACTATGTAACAGTTTCTTCCCCCAAGCTATCAGACTCTTCAACACCCAAAGCCTAGACTGACACCTTGCCCTACTGCCCTGTTTATTATTTATTGTAATGCCTGCACTGTTTTTGTGCACTTTATGCAGTCCAGTGTAGGTCTGTACTATAGCTTTCTCTGATTTTTTTTATTACATAGTTCAGTCTAGTTTTTTGTACTGTGTCGTGTAATACCATGGTCCTGAAAAAAGTTGTCTCATTTTTACTATGCACTGTACCAGCAGTTATGGTTGAAATGACAATAAAAGTTGACTTGACTTGACTTGACTTGATTCCTTGCCATTGATGCTGGTTGACCTGCTAAGTTCCTCCAGCTTTGTGTGTGTGTTGCTCTAGATTTCCAGCATCTGCAGAATCTTCATTCAGAGGCCCCGAACAATCTTTACAGGTGAGGCAGCACTTCACCTGTGAATCTGTTGAGATCATCGTTTGTATCTAGTGCTCCCAGTGCAGTCTCCTCTGCGCTGGTGAGATCTGATATAAATCGCTGAAGCTCCTTGTAGAGTACCTTTGATCCATCTGCAAAATATAGGATTTCCCTGTAGCCAATCATTTAAATTCCAATTTCCACTCTGATATGTCGGTCCATGGTCGCGTCTTCTGCCGCAATGACCCCACTCTCAGGTTGGAGGAGCAACAGCATATATTCCATTTAGGTAGCCTGCCACCTGATGGCATGAACATCGGTTTTTCAAACTACCAGGTTTGTTTCCCCTCTCCCTTCCTTCATCTTTATTTCCCTACTCTGGCTGCCCTGTTACTTCTTCTCCTCACTTGCCTATTATATTCTCCTGGTGCCCATCCACCTTCTCTTTCTCACATGGTTCACTCTCCTCTCCTATGAGAGTCCCTCTACTCCGGCCCTTTAACCTTTTCCACCTATCGCCTCTCAGCTTCTTACTTCACCCCTCCTTCCCAAACCCATCCGGCTTCACCAATCACCATCTACCTTGTACACCTTCCCTCTACCCCCACCTCCTATTCTGCTATTGTCCCCCTTTCTTTCCAGTCCTAATGAAGAGTCTTGGGGCACAACATGCCGACTGTTTATTCATTCCCATTGATACTGCCGGACCTCCTGAGTTCCACCTACATTGGATATGTATTCCTCAAGATTTCAAGTCATTGCAGAATCTCATGTTTATGATCTACAGAATCTCATGTTTATAAATGGAGATGATATCAGCTGCAACTTCATTGGAGGACAGAATAGCCAGCATCAGTGACCTACTTCTGTTCTGATGTGAAAGCAACACATTCAGCAACAAGTGTAACAGTGATATATGGACAAACAGCCACAATATTCAACATAGAATAAGAAATGCTACAGTAGTACAGCATTTAGTGCAGCATGGTTCCAACTCAGGGTGTCAGAGTTCTAAATTCAGTTCTGGTGTCCTCTGTAAGAAAGCTTTTATTGTACAATCTTCCCATGTGTGTGCACGGGTTTCCTCTGGGTGCTCTGGTTTCCTCCCACTGTCCAAAGACAGAGTGGTTAGTTGGTTAATCGGTCTTTGTAAATTGTCCTGTGATTGGGCTGGGGTTAAATCGGTGGGTGATGCAGCTCAGTAGGATGTGAGGACCTGTTCTGTGCTGTATCTCAATAAATTAAGTAAATAATAAAATTAAGGAAATGCAGAAGGAGAAGGCAATATGGCCTTTTGACCCTGTTCTGACATTTAATAATTCTGTAGATGATCTTTATCACTACCTTTACGTGTTTACCACGCTCATGCCTGATCCCCAGGTTTAGTTAGCTGTTTACTTTTCAAGATACAGGTATTATTGGCAAGGTCAGCATTTAATGCCCATCCCTGAATGTACTTAGGTAGTGGTGAGAGCTAAATTCTTGAACTGCTACTGTCCTTTCAGACAAAGTATGTTCACAATACTGTTCGGCAGTGAGTATCAGGTTAATTCCCTCATGGGTTTTTTTATCAACTGATCCAAGACATTGAAACTACTCACTGACTGAGCATTCATAACCTTTAAAGTCCAAATTCATATTCATCGCAATTTGCATGCATACATAAATACATACATACATACATATATACGGTACAAATGCCATGAAAATAAGCTTTTTGCCACAACAGTTTATTATAAACCTACAATCGTAAGTTAACATAACTTTAATTAACATAGATTGTATAACAACTTAACTAAGTGCTATCTGAAACCATGCCTGCTACTTCAAACTCTCCATTTAAAGGAACTAGCCTCGCAGTATTTACACTTTAAATTCTTCCCAGGATCTCTATTTTGCTTGTGTCACCTCTCATTCATCTAATCTCTAGTGCATGTCAATCAACCTAACTCACTCTTACTTATGGATAACCACCTCAATCTGTGAAATCAGTCCAGTGAACCCACACTGCTGTAACTATGCACTTCATTCAGTGGAGAGAAAAACTGTGATTGCATTCCAAGAATGACATCATGAAGATCTTCACAAACTTCGAAACACAAGAGATCCTGCAGATGCTGGAAATCCAAAGCAACGCACAAAAGTGCTGGAGGAACTCAGGTCAGGCAGAATCTATGGAAAGAAATAAACAGTCTGGGGCAGTCTGTATCAGTCTGGGACACTTCATCGGGGCCTTCAAGAGTCCTGAAGTCCTGACCTGCTGAGTTCCCCCAGTATTTTGTATCTGTTGCTCTTCATAACCTTTGCAAGGTTTCTCTGTTTTTTCAGTCCCAAACTCTTCACAAGAATGACCAAAATATTATAACCATTCTTCCTTGTTTGTAATTACATCTCATCTCTCATGAACCAACGTATTAAGACATGTCTGCCAATATTAGTTTCTCTTTTGGAACCATTCTGCTTTTATATTATTCCAAAAGGAATAACCTCACATTCTTTTTTGTTTGCTAACTTCTTTCCCACTCCTTCACCTTCTGCATTTCAGTAGCTGACTTACCTTTCTCAAAGGACACTTCCTCCCCCTTGCTCTGTGCCCGCAGCAAATTTTTTTTATACACCTTAAATTACAGTTAAATTAAGTTAATGCTAATTTTAATGCTGTCTGTTTAACTAATTAATTAGCTTAGTTGGGCGATCTTTCAGTGTTTCTGTCATGGTCATTATTTTGTAGATTTATTGAGTATGCCCACATGAAAATGAATCTCAGGGTAGCATATGGTGCCATATATGTACTTTTATAATAATATTTATTTTGATCTTTGAACTTTTATTTATTTTCCCTGCAATTGCAATAGCAGATGTTTGTGGCAGGGAAATATTTATGACCTTACCAAATGGAAGAAAAGTACTATCATTGCTTAATTCAAAATCATCTTTGGTTCTGATTTAGACATTACTGGAAGGAAGAAACCAGCAGCATGGAAAAAAGTGAACAGAAAATTAAAAATACAAGGTTAAAGGATTTAACAATGTGCACGCAGATTGATAAAAACAGTCATAACATCAGTTTTGCTTAGGGATATAGTTCATTACTAGTTTTGTTCTTGTGTTAATAACCACCACATGAATACTAATGATCTTACTGCTCTCCCACCTTAATAACATTTCTGCTAAATTATTAGCATTGTTAGCACTGAGCACCAATTGTATGTGCTATTGTCTTGATAAATCAATCATATTATGAGGCTGAGCTAATCTGTAATCAACTGGTCCATCGCAAACTAAAACTGCTGCGCTAGAATTTCAGTTGCCACTGAGTGGAGATAAAAATGATAATTGCCTCTAAGGCTGTATAATAACACAGCCAGACTTGACAACATTAATGATGATTTATTGTTGATGGGTTGGGTAAAGTATTGTTAAATACAGAGTAAATAGCTTTGACAATCTATTGTGTAATGAAGTGCAGTATGGCTATATTAATGAGACTACGCTGCAGCTGGAAATCACTGATAATTGAGACTAGGTTGGTCTGTGCATAATAATAGCGAGCACAGATACATTTCAGTGCACCCCCAATTAGTGACTATCAATTAGATACAATCATAAATATAATCAATTAATGAGAGCTGCTAAAGAAGCAAGCATGAATATTCATGAGGACAGTAACAATTTTCCGATTAATCATGCGTTAATTGATAACATTCACAGCTCATTTGCTTTTACTGATATTAGCATTTCTAATTTACCCTTTCTCATTTGTTCAGCTTGCGATTTTGCTAGTCTTTGAGAAGCCCCTCCACATTGAAAACCTCACTTTTCAGATAGAGACGCACTCCAGCTTCTTAACAGTGGACGTTGCCTCTGCAGACACGGACAAATGACAGAGGCCTACAGTGATGCAGTGCCGTGGCTGCTGGAGAAACATACACAATATGCTGGAGGAATTCAGCAAGTCAGGAACCATCTATGGAGGGGAAATGACAAACAAGGGAAATTCTGCATATGGTGGAAATCTGGAGATACTGGAGGGAATAATCTCTTGGTGGCAAGGTTAGCACAATGCTTCACAGTACCGGTGAACTGGGTTCAATTCCCCCCACTGCCTGTAAGGAGTTTCTATGTTCTCCTCGGAACCACATGGGTTTCCTCCAGGTACTCCAAAGTCCAAAGACTTACCAGTAGGTAGGTTAATTGGTCATTGTAAATTGTCCCATGATTAGGCCCAGATTAAATCTTCCAGGCAGCACGGCTCAAAGGGCCTATTCTGCACTGTATCTCAATAAATAAATAGACAAATGACCCTGATTAAAGGGTCTTGGCCAAAAACACTGACTGCTTATTCTCCCACATTGATGCTTGCTAAGTTCCTCTACAATTTTGTGTCTGATGCTCTGGATTTCCAACTTCTGTAGAATTTCTTGTGCTATCAACCTGGAGCTAGGTGTGTAGTGTTACATTGTTGAATAGCAGCTAGAGCTCAAGACCATTGATCGGATACCAAGAGTTTGAATCCCACTTTAGCAGCTGAGGAGTTGAAAACATCTGGGATGTAGAAGAAACGAGGTGACAGTCAAACCGAAAACAAATAAAAGCAGGAGTAGAATCTAAAGAAAAACTGGAAATAGTGGAAGATCTCGGCAAGTTTGAAGTTCAAAGTTCAAAATACATTTATTATCAATGTATAATATATACAACCTTGAAATTCATCTCCTTACAGACAGCCACAAAATAAAGGAACATAATAGACCCTATTTAAAAAAGAAGACAGTCAAACACCTAATGTGCAGAAATATTTGAGCAAACAATAAAAATAAACAAGTAACATTCAAAACTGAAGTTCAGAGGAGTGAGCCCACAGCAACAAAGCCAGTCACAGCCGATCCAGGAGCCCATTCGCTGCAGGCCACAGCCTCAGTTCAGTGCAGAGACGAGTAAACCTCATAAGCAGCAAGCTAAATACCAACCCGTTCCTCTCCTCCAGCACAAACACACTGATCTTTACTCTAAGGTTTAATTCTGACTCAGGGCTTAAATCGGCCAATAGCGGATTGTTCCTCGCTCTCTGATCCAGGCTCTGCAGCTTCAATATACTATCAGGCTCGCAACCTGCTGCCTTGATTTGGCCCATAAGCAACCTACCCAATCTGGCCTGGCGCTAAAATTAGTCAGACTACGCTCTCAGGCCTGGGCCCTGCTGCCCGGATTCTGTCTCGCCACGGACCTGCCGCTTGGAATTGCTTCCAAACCTGCTCCTGCAATGGCCAAGCGTTGGCTCATTCCTCGTTCTCGGGCCTGAGCCCCGCCGCCTCGATTTCAAGACTTCAAATCACACCGCAAAAGTGCCAGGTCGAACAGGAGGTTCAGAAGCTCAACTATGAAAGGGAACTTACAGGCTACTGATTGCAGCGAGCATTTGCAAGAAAAAGTGTGACTAATAAAGTAATTAGTAGTTTTGTTTTTACTCCAAGCAAGTCTTCACTGTGCTTCATTGGACTATGATTAAGCAGCATCTGTGAGGAGAGAAAGCTCAGGACTGAAGGAAGGGCAGAGGGTTCACAGTTTTCAAAGCAGAACTTGGGAGAGGAAGGAAGTCGGAGAAAAGAGCAGGTTCTTCTAGCATTTCTGTTTTTATTTTAGATACAGTCCTCAATCTTCCATCTCAGTGGGTGGCACAGTGTCAGAGACACAGGTTCTGTCTTGTACTTGGATACTGTATGTGTGGTGATTGTATCTTTTACCTGCAACTGCTTGTGTTTCTGCCCATATCACAACATGTGGGAGTTGGTGGGTGAATTGCCCTTAATGTATAGGTGAGTGGTAGAACCTTGGGGAATGAGAGGAGAATAAATCTGATGTAGGATTAATGCAATTAAGTAATTGGTGACTAGCATCGACTCAATTGGCCAAAGGACCTGTATCCATGTAGTTTCTCTCCCTCTCTCCTCCCTCCAACTCAGTCACCTCACTCCCTACCACACAGTCTCTGCTTTGAAGAATAAAATTGTAAAGGAGATGAACACCTGAGAAGTTTGCTCTGAATTATAATTTTTTTGTGTGAAGCACGCTCAGGGTTGTGCTTGGCTTAAGCTCGGTTCGTATGTAATGACCTCCATCTGAAAGCTTTGCAACTCCACACATCCTCCCTGCCTCCTTTCTTTCTTCAATTCTGCAGTAACATAGGGACATTCAGCTGCCGATGTCACACTGTCAGCGTATGCACTCGGTGGCCACTTTATTAGGCACACCAGTTCACCTGCTTGTTAATGCAAGTCATGTGCCAGCAACACAACACTTAAGAGCATGCAGATGTGACCAAGAGGTCTGGTTGCTGTTCAAACCAAACATCAGAATGGGAAAAAAATGTCAGCTAAGTGACTTCGACAGTGTAATGATCGTTGGTGCTACACGGGGTGGTTTGGTTATCTCAGAAACTGCCGAACACATGGGATTTTCACGCACATCAACAGTTCAAAGGTCCAATTCAGTATCAGAGAAATGTATACAATATATGTCTTGAAATGCTTTTCCTTCGCAAATATCCACAAAAAAAGATGCCCCAAAGAATGAACGACAGTTAAGCGTGAGAACCTCAAAGTCCCCCCCCCCCCCCCCACACATAAGCAATGACCCTCCTTCCCCGACCGGCAAAAGAAAAGCACACCCGCTACCGAGCACAAGTGTGAGCTTGGCGATAGCAAAGACACAGACCTTGCAGTTACCCAAAGGCTATCGCATTTCATTCAGCATTCAACAAACCACAGGTTCTCTGGAGTTTACAAAGAATGGCGCAAAAAACAAAGAAACATCCAATGAGCAGCAGGCCTGCGGGTGAAAATGCCTTGTTAAAGGGAGAAGTCAGGGGAGAATGACCAGACTGGTTCAAGCTGACAAGAAGGCCACATTTTACAACAGTGTTGAGCTGAAGACCAGCTCTGAATGCAAAACACAATTAGCCTTCGAGTAGATGGGCTACAGCAGCAGAAGACCATGAACATACACTCAGTAGGTACTGTATTAGGGACAGGAAGTACCTAATAAAGTGGATACTGAGTATATATTTATCAGTCAACAGCTATAAACTATCCACATAATAAGTAATAAACTGGCATTTAAGTGATGCTTCAGGCATACTTGTGAATGTCAAAACATTTCAGGTTAATTCTGAAGTAGTTAGTGGAAGATTCTAAGGGAGGCTGGTGTGAAAGTGTGGAGAACAATAAACTGGGATTCATTTAGAATTAGTGTAAATGGAGGGTTGATGGTCACCATGGACTCAGTAGGCCAAAGTGTATGTCTCTGTGCCATATCTCAATGACTCTGAGATTTCAGTTATTTTCTTATATTCCTACAGTGGCCACCAAAATTTGGCATATCATCTCTGACCCTCACCAATTTCTATTGAAGCACCATAGAAAGCATCTTATCAAGATGCACCACAGGTTGACATGGCAACTGTGGAGAGTTGTGCACACAGTTTAGCATATCAAAGAAACCAGACTCCACTCCATGGACTCTGTCTACACTTCTTGCTGCCTTGCTAACCACCCAACATCAAAGAACCACTCACGCTGGATATTCTTTCTTCTCCATCGGGCAGAAGATACAAAAGCCTGAAAGCAGGTACCAGCTAGAGGCACAAGGACAGCTTCTATCAAACTTATATAGGGACACAGAAAATTCCCTGGTATGATAAGAGAGACTCTTGACTTCACAATCCAGCTCATTATGGCCGAGCACCTTTTTGCCTGTCTCCACTTCCTCTATAACTGTAATACTTAATTCCGCATTCTGTCATTATATTTTTAATCCTCAATGCACTGTTGTAATAATATGCGTGGATGGCATGACACAAGTTTTTCACTCTACTTTGATACATTGTACACCAATAAACCAATATACTCAAGAAATATTTGATTATCTGTAAAGGAATTTGGGATGTCCAGTGGCTGTGACAAGAGTTATGAAAATGCAGGGCTTTCTTTCAAAAGGATCTTAATAGACAACATTGTGTTGGCCACCAGGTTACAGCAGGGAGTGGGCTGGTCTCAGCAAAAAGTACTGTAATCGAGTGAATATCAAGCAAGCTACCAGAGAAAGCCTCTGAGATGTAAAGAAAACAGAACTTCTAACTTGAAACCGCAGCAGCCTATGCCAATAAAAGTGGAGTAATTTGGAAAATGCCTTGCATGGAGGAGAGTTACATGAAAATTTAGTGCATCCAACTAATTTGAGTTACTCGGTTCAACAGGTTTGATTGACAGCTGTAACAGCACAGGTCAGTCAGATCAGAATGGGAATGGGATGGGGAATTAAAGTGGCAATCAACAAGAAGCTTTGCTTATTCCTGAGGACTAGGCATCAGTGGTCTTCAAAGGGAACACCCAATCCACCTTTGGTATCTCCAATGTAGAGGAGGCTACACTGAGGACCAAACAGAGATCCCCAGACTGTAAGAAGTGCATCCCATTCATACATAGTTCCAGCAACTTCAGCTTTTACTTCAGATTTCCATCATCTGCAGTTTTTTGACTATCAACAAAAATTAATAGGTGGTAAATCATGGGAGGGGGGTAGGGACAGATAAACCTTTTTGAGTGACCTTAAAGAATTATGGCAAGCCAAAAGAAATCATTTTTATCAGCAACACAAGAAGTTGTGTAGACGGTGAAAACCCGGAGTAACACACACATAATGCCAGAGGAGCTCAGCAGGTCAGGCAGCATCTATGGAGAGGAATAAAAAGTCAACATTTTGGGCTGAGACCCTTCATCAGGAATTGTATCAGAAGCAATGAAGATGGGAAAATGGAGAAAAGTGTGGACTTGTATCAGAGGAAGTGACTATGAGAGAATAGAGAAAAGTGAGCAAAGACTTACAATGAATGAGCACAAATAGATTCAGAGAAAAGTACTGCTTGCCCAGAAGAGATATAGCTTTCTGATGAAGCATTACAAAACTGTGCTATTTCAAATCGAAATCTGGAGAGAAATGATCAGTCTAATTATTTTAAATGGTTAAACATGCACGTTTCCAATATTTTAAATCACCAATCTTAGTTGAACATGGCAGGAAGTAATAATTTGTGGGCAGGAAGCATTCATCACATTTGATAGCTTGTCAGTAGCAACGTGACGGATGTCAATAGAAATGAAATATTGTAAGCAAACATTACTTTCCTGCACATGCTTCACAGGTTGGACAGATGTGCCTGTCCAGCAAATGCTATACACGCCACTAAACAGCTACACTCTTTCCCCGGTTCCAAGATTTCAGTTTTCCTTTCTTCTTAAAGCATAATGTTTTGTTCTTGACTTTGCAGGGGCATGGTAGCATAATGAATCGCCTAACACTTCACAGTGCCAGCAACCCAGGTCCAAATCCTGCTGCTGTCTGTATGGCAATTGTACATTCTCACCTTGGTGGTGTTGGTTTCCTCTAGGTGCTCCGGTTTCCAACCACATGGGTATAATTGGGGGCATGGGCTCATTAGATAGAAGGGTCTGTTATTACACTGTATCTCAAATAAAAATAAAATTTTAAATTAAAAAATCCCTTTTCCATCTAAAAATTTCCTCCCAGCCTGATAGCTGGTATTTTCTTTTTTTAGTATTATGATACTGTAGCGGTGTGCTACATGCAGCGCTAAAATTACGACACGGAGTCGGTAACTGCAGTCGAAGGAAAAACTTTATTCGAAATCCTCAGCCTCACTTTTAAGCCTCCCTCAACCTGCCCCCCGTGGCGCAGAGGCTCCAAAGCTCTGTGCTCGCAAACCCCCGTAGGCTATCTAATTGTGAGCCGGTTCGGATGTGCCAGGAAATGGGTCGCCACATAACCCCCCCCCCCCCCGCAGAACCGGCGATACACCCCCCAATGTCCACAGTCTGGGCCGGAACCTGCTTGGGAGGTCGGCCTCTGCGCTGAGGTGCCGGAAACTCGGCCGGTTGCGCCAGGTCCGCATGGGCCGGTTTAAGGCGGTCCACCGTGAAAACCTCCTCTTTCCCCCCAACGTCCAGCACGAACGTGGACCCATTGTTCCGGAGCACCATAAACGGCCCCTCGTATGGCCGCTGCAGCGGTGGCCGATGCCCGCCCCTTCGTACAAACACAAACTTACAGTTCTGCAGGTCTTTGGGTACGCAGGTCGGGTTCCACCCGTGCTGTGAAGTGGGTATGGGAGCCAGGTTACCGAGCTTCTCGCGTAGTCTGCCCAGGACTGCTGCGGGATCTTCCTCTTGCCCCCATGGGGCTGGTAGGAACTTCCCGGGGACGACCAGGGGCGCGCCGTATACCAACTCGGCTGACGAGGCGTGCAAGTCGTCCTTGGGCGCTGTGCGGATGCCGAGTAGGACCCAGGGAAGCTCGTCCGCCCAGTTGGCTCCTCGCAGGCAGGCCATGAGGGCCGACTTCAGGTGACGGTGGAAACGCTCCACTAGCCCGTTCGACTGTGGGTGGTAGGCAGTGGTGTGGTGCAGCTGTGTCCCCAAAAGGCTGGCCATAGCTGACCACAGGCTGGAGGTGAACTGGGCGCCTCTGTCGGAGGTAATGTGGACCGGTACACCAAAGCGAGATATCCAGGTGGTGATCAGGGCTCAGGCGCAAGATACGGAGGTGGTATCGGTGAGTGGGACCGCCTCTGGCCATCTTGTGAACCGGTCCACGATAGTCAGGAGGTGCCGCGCTCCGCGCGACACTGGCAGGGGGCCCACGATATCCACATGATATCGCCAGTGGTCGAAACGCCGGTGGGCGGGATGGAACTGCTGCGGTGGGGCTTTGGTGTGCCGTTGCACCTTGGCCGTCTGGCAGTGCATGCACATTTTGGCCCATTCACTGACCTGTTTGCGGAGTCCATGCCAAACGAACCTGCTGGAAACCATCCGCACAGTCGTCCGGATGGAGGGATGCGCCAAGTTATGAATGGAGTCGAAAACACGGCGCCGCCAGGCTGTCGGGACGGCGGGACAGGGCTGGCCGGTGGCGACGTCACAGAGTAGGGTCCTCTCACCCGGGCCCACGGGGAGGTCCTGGAGCTGCAAACCAGAGGCTGCAGTTCTGTAACTTGGAATCTCCTCATCTACCTGCTGTGCCTCTGCCAGTGCCTCAAAGTCTACCCCTTGGGAAAGGGCATGAACGGTAGGGCGAGAGAGCGCATCCGCCACGACATTGTCCTTACCCGAGACGTGCCGGACATCCGTCGTGTATTCAGAGATGTAGGACAGGTGGCGTTGCTGGCGGGACGACCAGGGGTCGGACGCTTTCGTAAACGCAA
Source organism: Hypanus sabinus (assembly GCF_030144855.1). Taxonomy (NCBI): domain Eukaryota; kingdom Metazoa; phylum Chordata; class Chondrichthyes; order Myliobatiformes; family Dasyatidae; genus Hypanus; species Hypanus sabinus. Next base: position 25,479,959 of record NC_082712.1, on the reverse strand, counting down.
AGGTAAGCGGTTTGTGGTCCGTGAACGCGGTGAAGTGCCGACCTTCTAGGAAGTACCTGAAATGCCGGATTACCAGCTAGAGCGCCAACAGTTCCCGGTCGAAAGCACTGTACTTGAGCTCAGGTGGCCGCAGGTGTTTGCTGAAAAACGCCAGGGGTTGCCAGCGACCTGCGATGAGTTGCTCCAGCACCCCACCGACTGCAGTGTTAGATGCGTCCACTGTGAGGGCGGTAGGGGCGTCCATTCTGGGATGTACTAGCATTGCGGCGTTCGCCAAAGCTTCCTTCGTTCCTCCTCATCCCAGGTAATGTCCTTGCTCGGACCCGACATCAGGGCGAACAGGGGGCGCATGATCCGGGCAGCTGAAGGGAGGAAGCGGTGGTAGAAATTCCTGAAGGCCTTTGATCGTGGTGGGTCGGGGGAAGTGGCGGACCGCATCTACCTTAGCGGGCAGAGGGGTTGCTCCATCTTTAGTAATCCTGTGGCCCAGGAAGTCAATGGTATCGAGTCCGAACTGGCATTTGGCGGGGTTGATTGTAAGACCGTACTCACTCAGTCGGGCGCAGAGTTGACGGAGGTGGGACAGATGCCCCTGACGACTGCTGCTGGCTATGAGGATGTCGTCCAAATAGATGAACGCGAAGTCCAGGTCCCGTCCCACCGCGTCCATTAGCCACTGGAACGTCTGTGCGGCATTCTTCAGGCCGAACGGCATGCGGAGGAACTCGAAAAGACCAAACGGGGTGATGAGAGCCGTTTTGGGGACGTCGTCAGGATGCATCGGGATTTGATGGTACCCTCGGACGAGGTCTACCTTGGAGAAGATCCGTGCACCGCGCAGGTTTGCTGCGAAGTCCTGAATGTGCGGCACAGGGTAGTGGTCCGGTGTGGTAGCCTCGTTCAGCCTGCGGTAGTCGCCGCACGGTCTCCAGCCTCCCGTCGCTTTGGGCACCATGTGCAGGGGGGAGGCCCATGGGCTGTCGGACTGCCGGATGATCCCCAATTCCTCCATCCTCTGGAACTCCTCCTTCGCCAGTCGGAGCTTGTCCGGGGGAAGCCGCCGAGCGCGGGCGTGGAGGGGTGGTCCCTGGGTTGGGATGTGGTGCTGTACGCCGTGTCGGGGCATGGCCGCTGTGAACTGCGGTGCCAGAACCGATGGGAAATCCGCCAGGACCCTGGTGAAGTCGTTGTCGGACAGCGTGATGGAGCCGAGGTGAGGGGCTGGCAACTGCGCTGCACCCAGGGAGAACATCTGAAAGGTCTCGGCGTGTACCAGTCTCTTCCTGGGCAGGTTGACCAGTAGGCTGTGAGCCCGAAAAAAATCCGCACCCAGAAGCGGTTGGGCTACGGCAGCCAGTGTAAAGTCCCACGTGAACTGGCTGGAGCCGAACTGTAGCTGCACCTGACGGGTGCCATAGGCCCTTACTGTGCTGCCATTCATGGCCCTCAGGGGAGGACCCGGTGCCCTGCTGCAGGTGTCGTAACTCGTCGGAGGTAAAACGCTGATCTCGGCACCAGTATCGACCAAAAACCAGCGTCCCGACCTTCTATCCCACACATACAGGAGGCTATCCCGATGGCCAGCCGCCGTAGCCATCAGTGGCGGCTGGCCCTGGCGTTTCCCAGGAACTTGCAGGGCGGGCGACAACGGCGGACTTCTGTGCCCCACCGCTGGTGGTAGAAGCACCAGTGTTCATTGGGCCGGGGGTTGGCGGGCTCTGCGGCCGGGCCTGGACTGGTTTGCTGCTGGGAGCGTGGCTGGGAGATCCGTGCGATGGACGCCCCGCTCACCTTTTTGGCGTTCCACAGCAAGTTCGCCCTGGCTGCCACCTTCCGGGGGTCACTGAAATCTGCGTCGGACAGCAGCAGGCGTATGTCCTCGGGCAGCTGCTCCAGGAATGCCTGCTCAAACATGAGGCAGGGCTTGTGTCCTCCGGCCAGAGACAACATCTCATTCATTAAACCCGATGGAGGTCTGTCTCCCAAGCCATCCAGGTGCAGTAAACGGGCAGCCCGCTTGCGCCTTGAGAGTCCAAAAGTCCTGAGGAGCAGGGCTTTGAATTCCGAGTACTTGCCGTCTACCGGGGGCGACTGTACGAACTCCGCGACCTGGGCCGCTGTGTCCTGGTCGAGGGAGCTCACCACGTAGTAGTAGCAAGTGTCTTCTGAGGTGATCTGGCGAACGTGGAATTGGGCTTCGGCTTGCTGGAACCATAGGTTCGGTCGCTGTGTCCAGAAACCCAGCAGTTTCAACAAAACTGCATGAACAGAGGCGGCGTCGGTCATTTCTGATCCAAAAATCGTTTGGACCGTCGGGGTCACCAATTGTAGCGGTGTGCTACATGCAGCGCTAAAATTACGACACGGAGTCGGTAACTGCAGTCGAAGGAAAAACTTTATTCGAAATCTTCAGCCTCACTTTTAAGCCTCCCTCAACCTGCCCCCCGTGGCGCAGAGGCTACAAAGCTCTGTGCTCGCAAACCCCCGTAGGCTATCTAATTGTGAGCCGGTTCGGATGTGCCAGGAAATGGGTCGCCACAATACCACTTAATCTTTCCTGAAAGGAAGTATTAGAAAATTGCATGATAGAGGGCCACACAACCAACCAGTTCTCTGCCCTTGACTGGGTTTAGAAAATCTCCAACATCCTTCACCTCCTACATCCATCAATTATCAAAGCATATAGATTCCTGAAGAATATAATAAGCATTTCACTACAAGTCGTATATGTCACAACTTCATTGCTTTGAAGAAAACTCAGCATCTGTTTATCGAGCTCTCATGGCCTGAGAAGGTACAAAACAAAATTCAGTCAGTGAAAGTGAAGGAATTATATTCAGGCTCCCATATTTTCCATGCACACCAACAGATTTACTTAGTGATCAACCCCTGGTTAAGATGTGCCCTTTGTGAAAGTGGACTGTGCAATTAACCACAGTATGCCTTGGTATCTGTTCTGTAACGATCACACAGTAAATTATTTATTTACATACTCTGTGATACAGCATGGAGTAGCCCCCACTGGCTCCACCTCAACAGCTCCCGACAACGCAATTTAACCCCAACCTAATCAAGCCACAATGTACAATTACTAATTAACCTACCCTGTACTTCTTTGGACTGTGGGAGGAATCCAGAGCACCTAGGGAAACCTCACGTACAGAGACTCCTTACAAAAGATGCTAGAATTGAACTCTGAACACTGCACCCTGAGCTGCAACAGCATCATGCTACCTGCTACGCTAGTGTGGTGCCCTAATGCCGATTTATCAGGAAGTATCTTGGCCCAAAACATCAACTGTTTATGCATTTGCATAGATAGCTGCCTGACTTGCTGAGTTCCTTCAGCATTTTGTGTGAAGCCCTAGGCATTGCCTGGATTGAAGGATATTAGCTATAAACAGAGGTTGGACACATCGAGATTATTTTTCCTCTGGAGCAGCAGAGGCTTGAGGCAAACCTCAGAGAAATGCATAAAATTATGGAAGACACATATAGGGTAGGTAGTCAAATTCTTTTCTTCTCTAGAGTGGAAATGTCACATTAGTTTTAAGGTGAGAGGGGGGGATGCTTAAAGGAGGTTTATGAGTTTTTGTTTTGCACATAAGAGTAGTAGATGCCTGGAATGACCTGCCACTGGTGGAACTAATATACAGAGGCATAGAACATAGAGCAAAGAAATCTACAGCACATTCCAGGCCCTTTGGCCCATAATGTTGTACCAACCATGTAACTTACTCTAGAAACTGCCTAGAAATTCCCTAGTGCATAGCCTTCTCTTTTTCTAAGCTCCACGTACCTATCCAAGAGCCTCTTAAAAGACCTTATTGCATCTGCCTCCACCACCTTCGCCGGCAGTCCATTCCACGCACTCACCACTCTCTGCGTAAAAAATTTACAGCTGATATCTCCTCTATACCTTCTTCAGAGCACCTTAAAACTATGCCCCCTCATGTTAACCATTTCTGCCCTGGGAAAAAGCCTCTGGCTATCCACATGATCAATGCCCCTCATCATTTTATACACCTCTATCAGGTCACCTCTCATCCTCCGTCACTCCAAGGAGAAAACACCAAGTTCACTCAACCTATTCTCATCAGGTACACCCTCCAATCCAGGCAACAACCTTGTAAATCTCCTCTGCACTCTCTCTATAATTTACACCCTTCCTGTAGTGAGGTGACCAGAACTGAACACAGTACTCCAAGTGGGGTCTGACCAAGGTCTTATATAACTGCAATATTACTCATGGTTCTTGAATCCAATTCCATGGTTGATGAATGCCAACTCACCATATGCCTTCTTAACAACACTGTCAACCTGTGCAGTAAGTCTGAGTGTCCTATGGACTCAGACCCTAAGATCTCTCAGATCCTCCACACTACCAAGAGTCTTACCATTAATTTAATATTCTGTTTTCAAATTTGACCTACCTAAATGAAATTAGAAGCCTGTGTCAGCACTATGTAATAAAGTTATAATTAATCTGAATGTAACCTCAGTTCCTTGATTTTGCATTTCCACCTACCTGATTAATCATTCATCATCTTGCTTATGAAGAAGTTGCCTTCTGCAGGCTTAAGAACATTCAAAGTCTCTTTATATCATCAGAAACTCAAGACCCCTGCATTGAAAAGAAAACTATTTTATCTCCCAAATGGACACCCCTTATGTTTGAACAGTGACCTATTGCATTAGATTGCCCACGGCAAGAAACATCTTCACCACTTCCACCCTGTCAAGATTCCTTAGCATTTTATATCTTCATTTTAGCACCTTCCAACTCTTTGAAACACTGGGGCATAAAATATCTTAACGAGGAAATCTTTCCCTATTTCTGTCCTAATTAGTTTATTCATTACTCTGAAACGTGCACCCTTTGTATGAGACAGTTTAGCCAGGGGAATCATCCTCCCTGCATCTATCCAGTTATGTCATGTAATTTTGTTTTAAAGTATGCCCTCATGTTCTCCCAAATTCCATGGAATGCAGACTAAGTCTGCTTAATCTCTCCTCAGTTATCAAACCCACCATCCCTGGAAACAATCTGATGAATCCTTGTTGTTCTCCCCCAGTGGTAAGATCACCCTCATTCAAATAAGGAAAAAAACCGTAAAAGTGCTCCAAGATATGGCTTCACAAAGGACTGTACAAATGCAATCAGACAGCTCCACACTGTACGGAAATCTGCTTGTAATAAAGCCCTTCTGAATTGCTTGCTGCACGGGCATTTTAGCTTTCAGTGATGTGCACACTTCTATCATGATTGCTTAGTGTCTCACCATTCAAAGTAAGTATTCTGCTTTTCTGTTGTGCACACTTTCCCACAACACAGTTCAACTGCCTTGCTCTCACCCACTCGCTTGGAGTGCTAAGTATTGTTATAACCCCCTTCAAACTCATAATCCCACCAGCAAAGTTGAAAAAATTAGATTTGGTTTCCTCAGCCACATGCCTTTGTATAGATAATGAATAACTAGGGCTAGCAAACAGATTTCTCCAATACTGTACTGTTCACACAGCTCGAAAGCCATTTATTCTCACTCATGGTGTTTGGCTACATTACACAGTCTTTGGTGTGCAAAGTAAGATCTGAATCTTCAGAGCAATATTAAGCAGTCTGACTAAATACAGGCCAGAATTTCAAATTTACTCTTCTGCTTGGGCCTTCAGCATTAAAATATGAGTTATGTGAGTGACTGTTGCTTTTCAGCCAAATGTGGATGAAAATCTCAGTGCTGACTAATTTTCAATGTAGTCATATTCTCAATATCACTTCTGTGAGTTTGATATCAGAAAAAAAAATCAAGCTCACGAGCACTCCAAAATGAGAATATAACTGTAACAGGATGGCATAGCATCTAGCATAATGTCGTACAGTGCCCGCTATCAGTGATTAGAGTTTAATTCCCACTGCCATCCTTGAGGAGTTAGTACAGTCTCCCTGTGATCACGTGGGCTTCCTCCAAATTCCTGATTTCCTCCTTCACTCCAAAGATGTGCCTGTTACAGTTAGTAAGACCATTAGACACGAGAGCAGAATTAAGCCATCGAGTCAGCCCCGCCATTTGATCATGGCTGATATATTTCCCTCTCAGTCCCATTCTCTTGCCCTCTCCCCCCATAAACTTCCATGCCCTGACTTATCAAGAATCAATCAACCTCCACCTTAAATATACCCAAAGACCTCTACTCCACAGCCGCCTGTGACAATGAATTCCATGGGTTCACCATCCTCTGGCTAAATCATTTCCTCATCTCTGTTCTAAATGGATGTCTCTTGATTCTGGGGTTGTGCCCTCTGCTCCTAGAGGTTGGCACCAGAAGCATGACGACACTTGTGGGCTGCATACATGTTTACGTTGGTGCAAATGACACATTTTACTGTTTCAGTATTTTGATGTACATGTGACAAATAAAGCTAATCTTTAAATATTAGTTTAGAACAAATTCCACAGATTTACCACCCTTTGACTAAAGTAATTTCTCTGCATCTCAGTTCTAAATGGAAGTCATGCCCTCTTGTCCTACAATCCCCTACCATGGGAAATAACTTTGCCTTATCTACTCTGTTAAGGCCTTTTAACATTCAGAATGTTTATTTGAGATCCCCTCTCATTCTCCTGAACTCCAAGGAATACAGCCCAAGAGCTACCAGACATTCCTCATATGGAAGCCCTTTCATTTCTGCAATCATTCTTGTGAATCTTCTCTGAACATTCTCCAATGCCAGTACATCCTTTCTAATATAAGGAGCCCAAAACTGCAAACAATACTCCAGATTGCCTTATAGAGCCTCAACAGAGTGCCTTATAGAGCTCTTATATTCTATACATCTAGAAATGAATGCTAACATTGCATTTGCCTTCTTCATAACCAACTCAACCTGGAGGTTAATTTTAGGGTATCCTGCACAAGGACTCCCAAGTCCCTTTGCATCTTTGCATTTTGAATTCTCTCCCCTATCTGAATAATAGTCGGCCTGTTTATTTCTTCCACCAAGGTGCATGACCATACACTTTCCAACATTGTATTTCATTTGCCACTTCTTTGCCCATTCCCCTAAACTATCTAAGTCTCTCTGCAGGCTCTCTGTTTCCTCAACAATACCCACTCCTCCACCTATCTTTGTATCATCGGCAAATTTAGCCACAAATCCATTAATACTGTAGTCTAAATCATTGACATACATCATAAAGAGCAATGGTTCCAACACCAACAGCTGTGGAACTCCACTGGTAATGGGCAGCCAGCTAGAATAGGATCCCTTTATTCCTACTCTCTGTTTTCTGCTAACCAGCCAATGCTCCACCCACACTAGTAACTTCCCTGTAATTCCATGGGCTCTTATCTTGCTAAGCAGCCTCATGTGCAGCACCTGGTCAAAGGCCTTCTGAAATTCCAAGTGCACCACGTCTACTACATCTCCTTTGTCTACCCTGCTTGTAATTTCCTCAAAGAATTGCAGTAGGTTTGTCAGTCTGGCTTTGGCCTATCTTGTCATGTACCTCCAGGTACTCTGTAATCTCATCCCTAACAATTGATTCCAACAACTTCCCAACCACTGATGTCAGGCTAACAGGTCTGCAGTTTCCTTTCTGCTGCCTCTCACCCTTCTTAAATAGCAGAGTAACATTTGCAGTTTTCCAATACAATGCCAGAATCTATCCATTCTTGAAAGATCATCATCAATGCCTCTGCAATCTCTCCAGCTATTTTCTTCAGAACTCAAGGTTGCATTCCATCAGGTCAAAGAGATTTATCCACCCTCTGACCATTAAGCTTCCTGAGCACCTTCTCAGTCATAATTTTCGCTGCACAAACTTCACTTCCCTGACACTCTTGAATGTCCGGTATACTGCAGACATCTTCCACTGTGAAGACTGATGCAAAATACGCATTCAGTTCCTCTGCCATCTCTGCATCTCTCATTGCAATATCTCCAGCGTCATTTTGTATTGGTCCTATATCTACCCTCAACACTCTTTTACCCTTTTTATACATAGAAAAAACTTTTAGTATCTTCTTTGATATTAGTCACCAGCTTCTTCTCATAATTCATCTTTTCCTTCTGAATGACGTTCTTACTTTCCTTCTGCAAGTTTTTAGAAGCTTCCCAATCCTCTATCTCCCCACTAGCTCTGGCTTCCCTGTATGCCCTCTCTTTTGCCTTTACTTTGGCTCTGACTTGTCAGCCATGGTAGTGCCCTTCTTCCCTTTGAAAATTTCTTCTCATTTGGAATATATCTGTCTTGAATTTCCCTAATTTTTCACAGAAACTCCAGCCATTGCTGCTCTGTTGTCCTTTCTGCAAATTTCCCTTTCCAATCAACTTCAGCCAGTCCCCCCCTCTCATTCCAACATCTGCGGAATCTCTTGTGTTCATGTTTTTGAATTACCAAATATTGGACCAGAATGACTCATGAGAAATGTATACAAATAATTCAGAAATTGTCTTGTGCTTAATGCTTTCCAAAGAGTAGATTTTTACTTTCTTCAACCTTTACAATAAAAGCATAAAAAAATGTAAACGCTGTAAATCTGAAATTAACAACAGAAAATGCTGGAAACACTCAGTAGATTAGACTGTATCTGTGGAAAGAGAAATAGAGTTAATGATTAAGGGTTGGAGAAGGGGATGCAATTTCTGTTTTTATTTACAATATGAAAAATGTGATATAGCTAAATAAGTATCCAACTGGCAGGGAATTTTAAAATCGTAATTCTCAGCCTATTTATTTCATGAGAAAAGTCACCACCTTACTATCAGTTATTGGGTAACAACACTGTTACAAGGGTAAATGACACAGTGAACGAGGTCATATCTCTTTATAGGAGAATCTGTAAAATAAATGTCCTCCCTTCCCTCAAAAGTAACATCGGTGATGAAAATCTTTGGAATTCTCTTTCATGGCAGGTGTAAATTTTCAGTCATTAAGTGTTGTCAAGTTTGAGATTAAGGAACTAGATTATTAAACAAGTTTTATTTGTCATATGTACATTGAAATTTACAGTGAAATGTGTCAATTTTGCATCAATGACCTACACAGTCCAAGATGTGCTGGGGCAGCCATGCTTCCAGTGCCAAAATAGCATGCTCACAATTTACGCAATTAACACTAACCCGTACATCTTTGGGACATTGGAGGAACACAGAGCACCTGAAGGAAACCCATATTGTTGTGGAGAGAACATACAAACACCTTACAGCAGTGGGTCCCTGGGATTGTAGTGTTATGCTATTGTGCCAATTAATTAATTGATTAATTTTTGAATATTAAGGGAATCAAGAGATATGGTGATTGGGTGGTACAGTGGATTTGATATTATTAAATGGTAGAGCAAGTTTGAGGAGCCAAATGGCCTTCTCTGTTTCTATTTCTTTTATTCCTAGGACCCATATTGTGCAAATAATAAAAAGTGGTGTTATGCAGGAGTGGTGTTATGCAAACCTTTCATGAATTTTATGTAATTCATGAAAGAGCATACCAGTCAAAGGTGAAGTTTATGTTGAAAGAAATTGATTTGCAGTCAAATTCAGGAATATAGAATTTTTATTTGGAAGTATTCCAGATGACAGAATAAATTTACTGCGATATAATCTATTTAGTTGCTGGGTTATTGCTGCGAAGTTAATTTCTCAACAATTTTCTGAATTACAGAAATTTTCACTCAACAATTCTCTGAATTACAGAAATTTTCACTCAACCATTCCACAAGTGGCTATGTGCAGAAAACTATGTTAACACTTTGTGTTTATGTGCATCTGAAACTTCAACTACATGTACTGAGCTAGCACCAGTATTCTGGGACTGCTGAGTACGATAAAGGAGCTATAGCATTCCTCACTGTGTGCACTTTCAAGTCTCCCTGCACGCATCACCTTGTCACCTCTTCCTGCTTATCAAGCGCGCGCGCACACACACACTCACACTCCCTTTCCAGCATCAGCCTAGAAAATGCACATCTACATTTCTGAGAAAGAATAGTATGTATATCAAAGTCCAAGTTGAGTCCAAGTAGGTACTGGTATAACGAAAGACTTGAAGCAGCAGCAGCATCAGATCATAACATCAGATACATCACAGTCACAAGAAAAACAAGCAACATAAATTACACAAGAAAGAACACTTAGAGAATGAGCAACAAAATCCATTGTAGTGTAGAGATCATCATGCCAGCATACCGAGGTAGTGAATGGGGTTGAGAATTAGTTACGCATTTTTGAACCTCGTGGTGTGTGACTTCAAAGTTCAAAGTGAAGTTATTATCCACGTACACTCGTGTCACCACTTACAACCCTGAAATTTATTTTCTTGCGGACATACTCAATATATCTATAGAATAATGACCATAACAGTCTCAGTGGAAGGCCACACCAACTTCAAGGACTTCAGGTTAGATGATAGCTGCAAGAAGAGGGAATGGCCCAGATGTCGAGGACCTTTGATGATAGATGTTGCTTTCTTGATGAAAAGCAACGCACGTAGATATTACTGATGATAAGGAAGATGTGCCAGTGATGTACTAAACTGTGTCCTTTACTCTCTCCAGTTTCTTATATTCCTGTGTACTATATACAAATTTAACAATGATAAAGCTCCTATAATTGATACCACGTAATAATTGGATAGAGGATGCGTGATGAAGTGAAGAATCTTTTGAGCAATTGGGGTATGTTCAGACCCTTAAGGAAAAGCATTTTGAAGCTATTATGGGTTTGCAGTCCTGGTGGAGTTGATAATAGACGACTTACATAAGATTATAAGGAGATAAAAAAAAATGGGAACAGGGATGGGCCAAGCAGCTTCTTATGCCTGCTCCAGCATCCAACTGAATATTGGCTGATCTGTAATTCTGAGATATCATTTTGGTTTCTCTCCACATAGATACTGACTGAACTGCAGAGAATTCCCAGCATTTTCTGCTTTCTTTTAGAGTCCCTGCATCTGTAGTATTTAGTTAATTGGCAAATTGGTTTATTATTGTCACATATTTGAAGGTATAGTGATAAGAATTTTTTGCATATCATCTATACAGATCATTTCATCACACCAGTGCATTTAGATCATACGAGGGAAATCATTAACAGGATTCAGAATAAAGTGTTACAGAGAAAGTGTAATGCAGACAGACAGTGAGGTCATGACGACATAGACTGTGATCTGATCTTAAGCTCAATTCTACTTTCCAACCTGTTCTCTACGATCATTGATTTCCCTGTGGTCCAAAATACTACCTGTCTCAGAATTGAAAAAGATGAATAACTCAGTTTTAAGAGCTCTCTGGGACAGGGAATTCCAAAGACTCTCAGCCAATTGAAGGAAGTGTTTATCTTCCTCTCAGATAATGTTATGTTGCATAATGCTTATGTTGTTAACCCATACACTAACATAACATCGTTAGACTTTCCCACCAATCAAATCTGAGCATACTTCATCAGTTTTGACATCATTACACTAGCAGCCCGTGTCCTTCAGGATTAATTTTAAGATGCTCTTAATTGTACATAAGGCTCTGAATAATCTAGCTCCTCCATACATTTTGAAGTGTCCATCCCTTTCCAAACCTACTCGTAATCTCAGATCCATGAATCTGGTTTGCTTTCTGTTCCTAGAGGCAAGGATGAAAGAACTGCTTTTATGCACCAAAAATCTGGAATACTCTACTGATTGAGATATGCCAGGCTAGGACTGTACAACATTTTAAAACACTTCTAAAAACCTACTTGATAAAACTTGACCCACTTACAGGATTATTTAATGCCTGTTGATATTGATTATATTTATATAACTTCATACATTTGATTACATTTTATTCCATATAATATTTGCCTTTACTGATCATTTTTAACTTTATCTTGTATTTTTACGACAATATTGATTTATCTTTACAATCTATGCTTAGCACTTTGAGCCTGCATCTTAAAGTATGAAAGGTGCTACATGAATAAAGGTATTATTATAATTTATCTTCGCAGCTCCTATCCTGCAACCTCCCTTTGAATCTTACGTATTTCAGTGAGTTTGTCTGTCATTCTTCTAAACTCCAGTAAATTAGATCAAGCCAATTCTTCTGCCTTCTACCTAAGAAAACCATTGCATTTCAGGAATCCATCCAGCGAGTCTTCTTGTCACTGCTATCAAAGCAGATAGATTTCTGTTGACTATAGCTATGAAGGGTTAAGGACCAGAAGCAAGCACATGGAAAAAAAAATCAATGAGATCTAGACTGAAATATGTCATTTTCTAAAGGAATTAAGCTCCTCCCCCTGACATCCCTGGTTCATGACCTGGGCAAATCAATAACCTGACTTACACAAAGGTTGGTACGGTGTGACAGAGGTCAAAACCAGGTAAAGACCTCAGGGTTGGAGATCCTGCTGAAGTTAACAGCATGGAGATGCAGCTGGTAGAGCTGCTGACTCACAGCTTCAGCTACCTGGGTTCAATCTGACCTCTGGTGCAGTCTGTGTGGAGTTTGTGTGTTCTCCCGCAGGAGTTTCCTTCATGTGCATTGGCTTCCTCTCATATGCAGATCAGTTGGTTAATGAACCATACAGATTGTCCCTAATATATAGACAGAATCTGTGGGAAGCTAATGGGAATATGGGGAAAATAAAAGGGTTTAGTGATGGATCAGTGTAAATGGCAGCTTGGTAATTGAGACAAATGGACCAAAAGGCTTGTTTACACAATTGACCCTATAAGTGATTTATCCACAGTTCCACTCCAGCAGCTGCACAAGTGAACAAGTTAACCAATAGTTTTGAGAGAAAACCAATGGTTCATGATTCTGAGATTATATTTGAAAGTCAAGAAGCTTGGCAAACAGGAAGTGGGGAAAGGATCAGCAAGACTCAAAGGAAATGTTAGTGGAGAAATCAACTGACCATTGGGGCTGGAGGATGACCAAAATACTCTGGGTTCAAGAGGGATAATGACATGATCAGTTATGTGTGAAGCCCATCTAGAAAAGTGTGATATCAATTCTTGAACATTTTTTTCATGGCAATCTCCTATTCATGGATATTTCCTGAACTTTGTGAAATCTACACATTAGAGCTGCATTAAATCTTTGATCATATTCCAAATGTTAACGTTCAAGGCAGATTTTGGGTCTGGAAGGGATTCTCTGATTATTGGGAACAGGCAGAAAAGAGAAGCTGAGAGGGACCAGGATCTAATCAGTCATGTTCTTCATTCAATAAAGGCTCAATTGGCCACATTGTACTTTCCTATTAAATGTTCTTAGTTAAAAATATCAATCCAGCTCTCCATGATTGGAAGCTTGCACAGATTCAAAACCACAAATAAAATGAGAAAGCACAAATGTCAAATTAGAGACCACATGCAGCTAAAAGAGGGGGTTAGGAATGGACTCTCAATTTCTTCATCTTTAATGTATATCTACTCAAACCAAAAGCATACTAAGCTTCATTACGAAAGTGTTCCTATTAAATCTGGATTTGGAGGCAGCTGTATAAGGTTGTATCAATGCCCTGTACAGAATCGTTACACATTCCTGGAATTTTGTGTTCCATCTGTCAATTTGAAAGCAAACCAAGATTTAGAGATATTAAATAATACAACATTAAATTTGTGCATATTTTTCATGCAGAACTCACTCATTAAAGCCATTCATCATCAGTTTTCTCACTCCAGCAGTCACTTCTAGGGGAAATCATGCTTATCGATAAATTTTCCCTAACGTTTCTGTGCACAATGTTGTAGAATGTTGGCACCGAGGAACAGCAGTTCGTGATGCTACCTCAAAGGTGAATTCTAATATCCAGTGCTGTCTGTATGGAGTGGGCAAATTCTTTCCATGACCACATGGGCTTTCTTCTGTTTTCTCCCACATGCTGAAGGCAGACTAGATGGTAGGTTAATTGGCTCCTGTGGATGGATGCCCAGAACAGATGAACTGTACCCTCCAGTTCTGAAAGAGGTAACAATTGAGTTTCTGGAGGCATTAGAAATAATCTTTCAAAAATCATTGGACTCTGGCATGGTGCCAGAGGTCTGGAAAATTGCAAATGTCACTCCACTCTTTAAGAAAGGAGGAAGGCAGCAGAAAGGAAATTAGTTAGTTAGCCTGACTTCAGTAGTTGGAAAGACAGAAACATCGAAACATAGTAAACCTACAACACAATACCGGCCCTTCAGCCCACAAAGCTGTGCCAAACATGTCCTTACCTTAGGAATTACCTAGGATTACCCACAGCCCTCTATTTTTCTGAGCTCCATATACCTGTCCAGGAGTCTCTTAAAAGACCCTATCGTATCCACCTCCACCACCGTCACTGGCAGACGTTGGAGTCAATTGTTAAGGATGTACTTGTTGACACGGGACAAGATAGGACAAAGTCAGCATGGAAAGGTTTGTCTGACAAACCTGTTGGAATTCTTTGAGATTACAAATAGAACAGATAAAGGGGATGCAATGTATGTTGTATATTTGGACCTACAGAAGACACTTGACAAGGTGTCATTTATGAGGATGCTTACCAAGTTAAGAACTCATCATATTTAAGGAAAGTTACTGGCATGGTTGAAGCATTGGCTGATTGGTAGGAGGCAGCGAGTAAGAATAAAAGGACCCTTTTCTGGTTGGCTGCCAGTGACCAGTGGTGTTCCACAGGGGTTGGTGTTGACACAAAGATTGGTGGAGGGGCAGGTAGTGTTGAGGAAACAGGTAGACTACAGAAGGATTTAGATTATGAGAATGAACACGAGAGTGCCAAATGAAACACAATGTTGGAAAATGTATGGTCATGCACTTTAGTAGTAGAAATAAATGTGTGGAATATTTTCTAAGCAGGGAGGAAATTCAAAAATCTGAGATAAAAGGGGACTTGGGTGTCCTTGTGCAGAACACCCTATAAGTTAACTTGCATGTTGAATCGGTGGTGAGGAAGGCAAATGCAAAGTTACCATTCATTTCAAGAGGTCGAGAATTTAAGAGCAGGGATGTGATGCTGAGGCTTTAAAAAGGCACTGGTGAGGCCCCACCTTGAGCACGATGACTAGTTTTGTGCCCCTCATCTAAGTGAAGGTGTGCTGTCATTGGAGAGGATTCAGAGGAGGTTCACAAGGATGATTCCAGGAATGAAAGGGTTATCACATGAGGAACATTTGATGGCTCTGGGTCTGTACTCAATGGAATTTAGAAGGATGAGAGGGGATCTGACGCAGAGAAGTAGGGTGTGGGAGAACAGTGGAGTCAATAGATATGCGACAGGATTAATATTGGATTGGAGTAGATAGGAAGCATGATGGTGTAGCAAAGAGTGGAATTGTTTTATTGCGTCTGCGATCACGGATCAGGATTTGATTCTTGCTGCTGTCTGAAAGGAGTTTGTACATTTTCTTCTAGTTGCTCACATCCTGGGTTTACCCATCCTTCTTTGGCTTTTTGATATAAGCTTTTAGCTTTTTTATCTAAGAACTTACAGTATATTCTATAGGATTTGCTTTCTTCCATCTTCCAAAAAGGAGTATCCTATCTGCAGGCTGAGAATAGTTGGGGAGACATAAAACAAGTACAGAACTTTTGCTACTTAGGAAGCTGGGTGACATCAGATGGCAGGTGCGACATGGACATCAAAAGAAGAATAGGGATGGCTAAAGACACCTTTACGAGAATGAAGAGTATACTGACCTAGGCATGACAACTCGCCTCAGAGTACTGAAATGTTACATTTATCCAATTATGTTATATGGTTCAGAATGTTGGACAATATCTAGTAACATGAGGAAATGAACTGAAGCAGCAGAGATGTAGCTTTTCAGGAGGATGCAAAGAATATCATGGATAGAACAAACATCTAACAAGGATGTCATGAACAGAGAAAGCACAAAAAGGGAAGTAATGTATGAGATCATGAAAAGGCAATGCAACTTCATTGGACATGTAATTAGGAAAGAGAAGTTAGAATGCACGGTAATTATGGGAAAGATTGAAGGGAAGAAAGCAAGAGGAAGACAAAGACAAATTATGATGGAGACAGCAACCAGAGAACTGGAAGTTAATACCAATGAATTGATCCACTTGACCCAAAACAGGAGAGTGTGGGCCATGGCAGTCAAAGCACCTGATGATGATGACAACAACAACATTCTCTTCAAGATTGCGTGGGTTTGCTCTGGGTGCTCATATTTCCTCCTATATTTGAAAGGCGTATGGGTTAGGGTTAGTGAGTTGTGATCATGCTATGTTGGTGACAGAAGCACAGCGACCACTTGTCCGATGTCACCAGCATAATCCACTGAATGTGCTCGTCATTAATGCAAATGAGATTTCACTATGTTTCAATGCACAATGGCAAATAAAACTAATTTTTAAATCTTTAAGTTAAGCTAATCTTTACCCATCCAAACATCTTAATACTTTTCACGCTGAAGTGATGGCCCAACAGGCCTGTTTCCATGGGTTTTGTATCCATGTTAACACATCAAAGTGGACCCGACATTTTCTCAGTTAGTCATGCATCTAGCACCACCACAAATCATACAGCTCATGTTTCCTCCACTGCTGTCAAGAATGGGAACTTCTAACTGCAAGCCATGACCTTTAATTAATGTTGAAAACCAAGAGCATGTCATGCAGATTTTGCTACTGAGCCTCCTACTGAAACCATGACACTGATATCCTGTATACTGCCTCTGCCTACATAAATTTTCAACACTGTGGCTTACAGAGATCACATCGGTGGTCACTTCACCATTCACAGCCTCTTAGTGTAAATGAGATCAGAATTGCTCATAGCAATCATTAGTCCTTTTATTATCCTGCACCTCACATGAAAAGGGGGTTAGTCATCGTACATGACTTGATTATCGTAATATATTCATAATTACGATCAGAAGACTGCACTGGCTATCGAATTTGCATGTTTAAACTTGTCAGTGTAGTATTCACACTATCCCTTCAGAAAGTTACACAGCTATCTATAAATATAGATTTAAAAGAACACTTTTATAACAAATACGTTGCATGTAAGGTGCTGAAGGTGTGAGCAACATCTATGGGGAGGATAAAAAGTCAGCGTTCCAGGACAAAACTCTTCATCAGGACTTTTACATATTGTCGTGCAATCACTTGAGTCGAGTACGATGTAGTTGGGGTTGTGTATCAGTGGATCCTCAGGAGGCTTTCAGTGGCGAACCAGGATGAATATATTCTGGTGCAGAGCGGGCACGAGTAAGTGGTTCGCTCTTTTGGTTGTTCAGTCTCTTCTTATGCAGATGCCACTTGTTCTCTGTGGCAGAGTAGACTTTTTTTTAACAATGCCCAGCATTGTGCTTTGGGAACTTTCCAATGGAAACCCATAGAGACACAGGGAGGGTCAGGACCAAAACCAGGTGTTGGTTCTATAACCATTAACAATTCTGTTGAATAAGACCTACCAGTCTTACATCATATCTTCATACAACAAGCCCTTTGGCCCACTGAGACCATACCAATCATCAAGCACCCATCTACACTAAGCCCATTTTATTCTCCTCATATTCCTGACAACCTCCCTCTAGATTCTAAGATTTATCTGCAAACTAAGGGCAATTTGCAGAGTCCAATTAACCTACCAACACACCATCTTTGGGATATGGGAGGAAGCCAGAACAGCTGGGGGACATGTATGCAGTCTCAGGGAAAAATGCAAGCTCCACACAACTGTGCTGGAGGTCAGGATGGCACCTGGTTCATTTGGGCTATGAGGTAGCAACTGGCTGCACCACAGTGCTAACTGCGATGGTTCCAGCACCATCATATATGACTATGGCTTAATAATATAAACTACATCTATGCACAGCGCTAACTGCTTTGGTTGGTGAGACATTGAGTACCTTCATATGTGACTTCATATAAACTACATCTACGTGAATCCCTGCAGCATCCAGTGACCCTGTGAACTGTGCCTTGAAGACTGGCATCAGAATATCCTTCAAGAGGTTGAACCCTTGCAAGGCCCAGATAGTGCACTTGGTAAGGCTCTGAAACCTGTGCCAAACACCTGGCAGGAGAGTTCAAGGACATCTTCAGTCTCTCACTGCTACAGTCAAATGTTCCCACCTGCTTTAAAGAGGTGGTAGTCACTCTAAAAGAGCAGGGTGAGCTGCCTCCTGGCGAGTGGCAATGCACATCTACTACGACGAAGTGTTTTGAGAGGTTGGTCATGCCAGGAATAAATCCTGCCTAAGCAAGGAGCTGGATCCACTGCAATTTGCTTATTGCAACATTAGGTCTACAGCGGATTCAATCTCACTAGCTCTCCACTCAGCCTCGGATCACCTGGACAATAGTAATAATTGCATCAGTCTGCTGTTTATTGACTAAAGTTCTGCATCAACACAATAATATTGACAGTTCTAATCAAAAAGTTCCAAAATCTGGGCCTCTTTACCTCCCTCTGCAACTGAATCCTTGACTTCTTCCCAGGGATACCACAGTATGGACAGATTAGAAATAACATCTACTCCTCACTGACAATCAACACTGGCACACCTTAAGGATACGTGCTTCTCCCACTGCTCTGTTCTCTCTACACCCACGACTATTGGCTAGGCACAGCTCAAGTGCCATCTATAAATTTGCTGCTGACACAAGTATTGCTGGCAGGATGTTACATGATGGTGAAGAGGCATACAGGAGTGAGATAGATTAGCTGGTTGAGTGGTGTCACAGCAATAACTTCAGACTCAACATCAGTAAGGCCCAGGAGTTGATTGTGGACAGCAGGAAGGGGAAATTGAAGGAACACACACCAGTCCTCATCACAGGATCAGCAGTGGAAAGGGTAGACAGTTTCAAGATCCTGGGTGTCAACATCTCTGACGATCTCTCCTGGGCAACCATACCGGTGCAATTACAAAGACAAGACAGCAGCTATATTTCATTAGGAGTTTGAAGAGAATTGGTCTGTCATCAAAGACACTCGCAAATTTCTAACAATGTACAATGGATTGTATCACTGTCTGCTATGCAGGTCCCAATTCATCAGATTGGAAAAAAGCTGCAGAAAGTTGTAAACTTAGCTAGATCCATCATGGGCAATAGCCTCCCCAGCATCCAGAACAGCTTCAAAAGGCAATGCCTTAAAAAGGCAACATCTATCATTGAGAACCCTCATCACCCAGGACATACTCCCTTCTCATTGCTACCATCAAGGAGAAGGTACAGGAGCCCAAAGACACAAACTCAATGTTTCAGGAATAGCTTTTTCTCCTGTGCCATCAGAAGATTTCTGAATCCATTAATACTTCCTTTGTATTTTCCCTCTACTTTTGCACTATTTATTTCATTTTTATGTATATTGCTTACAGTAATTTATAATTTTTAATAATCTATTGCAATGTACTGCTGCTGCAAAACAAAACAAATTCACGACATATACCGGCAATATTAAATTTGACTCGGATCTAAAGGTTCCCTGTGTAGAGATGAAGCTAACCAGGCCTATACCCTCTCTAAATCTTAGAAGAATGAGAATTAATTGCATCAAAATATACAAGAACTGACAGAATAGATATTTCACCTGACACAGGGTATCAGGAAGCAGAGACCGTCATTTCAAGATAAGGGTTTAGCCATTCAGAACTGAGGTGAAAAGAAATTTCATCACTAGAGAGAAATGAGTTTTTGAAATTCACTACTCAGATAAGACAGTGAAGGTTTGGTCATAGGGAGAGATCAATAGATTTTTTATGAAATCAAGGGAATCTATGAAAATGAGATCAAAGCAGAAAAGTAATAGTGAGTTACAGATCATTCATGATGTCACTGCATCTGGTGTCACTGGTAGACTCGATGACTGATTGACTTAATTCTGCTCTTACAGTTCTTTGCAAAAGTCTTAGGCATGTGTAAAAAATCGACAAAGTGAAGACGTTTTCAAAAATAATGAAATGAAAACTTTCTAAATATCAAGCAATTTATTATAAAGAACAGTACACAGTAGAAACTGAATCAATACTTTGGTGTGACCACCTTTTGTCTTTAAAACTGCATCATTTCTCTGAGACTTACTGTCATGCAGTTTTATAAGAAAATAGGCTGGTAGGGTAGGCTGTTACAAGCAGCTTGGAGAGCCTGTCACATTTCTGCTGTCTCTCCAGGTAATCGCAGCTTGGATGACGTTGAGCTCAGAGCTCATATGGAGGCCATACCATCTAAAACCATATCAAAAATCTGGGCGTGCCCAAGACATACAGTTCTATGCAAAAGTCTTATGGATGGCAGAGCAGGGACAAAGAAGCAAATGGCCTTCTTCCACTTCTGTTCTGGTACAATGTCTGAAATTGTTCTCTGAAAATCTCTCAAATATTTAGTGCTAGAAACTGTCTGTCCCTGTACAGAAAACTACTGCAGGAAATGCTGTTTTGCACAATATTGGTCTTCCTATTGTCAAGATATCTTGTTATTGTCTTGGACCCAGAAGCTGAGAAATTGAATAAGAGAAGCTGCTGATGATGTAATTTTCATTTACTAGGCTTAAACAGTTTATTTAATCACACCTTAAAGTTGCACAATTAATTTCTCCTTCCCATTTGCAGCCTTTCAACCCCAACGTCATTCTGAAGAATAGTGCCGCACTCCTCCAAGGCTAAAGTATCCTTCTGAAGGTGCAGTGCCCAGAGCCGAATGTAGCACTCCAGATCAGTTGTCCCCACAGATCTGTACATAGTATTCCCAAGTATTAGCATCTTCCTGTTGGATCTGGAGATGTTGTGATCCAGAGATTCTTCAGAAGTCAAGAATAAAACAAACTCGGTGACTACGGTCACTTATTAGCTGCTACAAGAAAAATCAATGACCAAAGTAGCTGTAGTCTTCTTATATTTATGCTTAGCTCAGAATAGAGAGGTAACAAGACATTTCAGTGACAAACAATAAGCTGGGAAATACTCAGGTTCAGTGGTATGACACAGACTGCAGAGAAACTTCTCGTAAAATGCAGAATCAGCTATACTGAAATTATTGAAAATTCATCAAACAATCACACACATACAGGTGATATTATAAAAATAATAAGTACCGGAAAGTTAAAATACAAGATGAATAACAATTCCACACTCTAACATTTCCTTGAGGTATACTGCATGGCAATACAAGCATTCAAAACTGGAAAAAGGATAAGACCACTTGGTCCCTTGTGACCAGCCCACTATTCAATATGATCACACTGTAACCTTAACTCCATATTCCCAATAGAAGCTTTAACCCCTACTTATCAAAGATTTATCTCTGTCATAAAAATAGTCCAAGGCTCTGCTTCCAAGATCCCTTGAGTTTCAAGAGAAATAATTTCTCCTCATCTCTGCCTCAAATGAAATAAGCAGGGCAATGTTTCCACAGTTTTTATTACATATATTTTAGCTATTCTTTAGCTTTGAGTATTTAGCATATTGGGTGCAAAAACAAAAGCACTCAACAAATCATGCTGCATCTGTGGAGAAATATTTCAGGTCAATGGCCCTTCATTATAATCAGTCTGAATTTTTCTTCCATAAGCTGGTGATAAGACTTTATGAAAATCTACTAGGTGATGATTTTCTGCACCTTGCTATATCACCATCATCGTTCCATTATTACCTTTACATATTCATGGAATCCGTACCTTATTTGTTATATTTGAGCAAGAAAACAAGGAAGATTGGGATTTCAAGCAGCAAAGGGCCATTGGAAAATTCCAGTGAAACATTAAGGGTGGAGAGCTGGAGTTGGAGAAATCCATAAAGAACCATGGATCAGGATATGGGAAAAAAGGCCAGATGACTTGGCACCTCTGGTGCTCTCTTCTGCTTCATGGATAAACCTCACTGCCGCTGGACACTTTGCCCAAATCATTAGCCAACCCTCTCTGCTTACTCTTGACCCTGAAAATAAAAGTAAATTTATCTCATTCATCTAGAAATGTTGACAATTAACTTCTTCCCAGAGATGCAGCTCGACCAGCTGAGCTTCTCCAGCAGATTGTTTGCCGATCTAAATTCCAGCAAATTATTTTGGCATAAGTCTTTGAATCCTGAATTTGGATCCCAACAAAAGATTCTTTTAGAACACAGAACATAGTACAACACAGTTACAGGCCCTTCAGCCCACAATGTTGTACTGAACCAAATAAATTAATAATCAAATGCCACCTTATCAACCTGTCTAGCCACTTTCAGAGAGTTATGAACATAGACCCCAAGATCCTGCTGCTCATTAACAATGTTAAGGGTCTTGTCCGTAACAGTATACTGTCTCTTTACATTTGACCTACCGTTTAACCTCCATCAGCCATTTTCCAACCCATATCTGTAACAGATCTATATCCTGCTGTGCTTTTTGACAGTCATCTACGCTATCCACACCACCACCAATTTTGTGTCATATGCAAACTTGCTATCACACCCATCTACGTTTTCATCCAGGTAATTTGTATGCATCACAAACAGCAAAGCTCCCAGTACAGATCCCTACAGGTGCCACAAATCACAGAACTCCAGCTCAAACAAGTCCCTTCAACAGCTATCTTCTGTCTGCTATAAGCAAGAAAGTTCTGAATCCAAACAGCCAATTTACCATCGATCACATGCATCTTAATCTTTCAGATGAGCCTCCCATGAGGAACCTTGTCAAACGCCTTACTAAGATCCCTGTAGACAACATCCACAGCTTTACTTTCATCAATCACCCTCGTCACCTTGTCAAAAACTCAATCGAATTAGTAAGACACGACTTACCCTGTACAAAGCCATACTGACTCTCCCTAATTAGGCCCTACTTTTCCAAAAGCTCAGAAATCCTATCCCTAAGAATTTTCTCCAGTAACTTACCTACTACTGGCAAGAGACACACTGGTGTATTGTTCCCAGGATTATCCTTGGTTTACTTCCTGAATAATGGTGCAGGATTTTAAATTCTGCTTTGTCATAACTTACAGAACAATAATATATATCAATAGCATTTGTATAGCTTCTCAGATATGCTGAAATGCTCCAAAACATTCCAGATATTTATCTGATTTAACATCGTGACACAGAAATTATTATTGGAAGTGATGACCTATGGTTTGTAGGGATGCTTAAGAAGGGGCAAGGTGCCATTTTATTAGGGAGTCCAGTGAAAGCTGGCAAAAGATTTGGGACTTGTAATTATTACAGATAAGCATTCCATCAACATTGTCTGTCATACTTAAAATGGTAGCACTTCCTCTCCTCAGTTTAAAAAATTCCAGAGCTCGGAGGAATTCAAACCCTTCATACAAAAGGGACCAAGATAAATGCATTTTATGGCTTAACCTTTTCTCTTTCTGAAGCACCTGATGTTGGTCTGTTCTTTTTTTTTTAAAGTCAAGACAGATTCTCTTTACAATGGCTTTGAGATACCTGTTGAAACAGGCAGATTGATTCAACTTTGGTCCAGCTGCAATAATAAAACCTCAGGGCTTTGCAGAAAATCCTTTGGGATTCCTCACCAGACTATTTGTGATGAGGCATGCAGAAGCCAATAGAGTCTCATTTTGAGATTCTTAAATGGAGCAGAAGTGAGAAAGCCTCAGGCTTTGAGGCTTCATCCACACCGTCAAGTTCAGAAACAGTTATTACCATCAGGGTCCTAAATCAGCATGGATAACAAAACTTTCAATAACTCTACATCCCATGCTGTTTAACTTTATTTATTTGTTTGTTTATATATTTATTTAAGTGTACAATTTGTTTCTTCTTTCGCAGATTGGCTATCTGTCAGTCCTTATTTATGCATAGTTTTTCATAAATTCTACTTGTCTTTGATTTTAATTTTCTGTTTTTTTTCCCGCCTCTTCCATAAATGGTTCTTTATATATTTCCCCAACCGCCTACTCTGCATTTTCAATTTACTTTGGTATCAGTAACTGCTTCATTGGGACTTTGTAATAACCTTCTGCGGCTTGAAATCTCAAACTTATTGACATTCTTGTTTGGTCTAATCATTCTGGAACCTCTGGTACGATAATCATTCCGCACATTTCCTTGGGACTGGAACACTACCCATCTGGGCCTTCCAATCCACAGATACCATTTCCTACCAATAATCGTCCCTGTCATTTTAATTCTCACCTGTCTCACCTTCAAGATATAATGATGATCCATCCCTCATCATTTTCTTTTTTCCCACTTTACAAGCCTCTCTCAGCCACTTCAGCTCCTTGGAAAGCTTCTCTTCTATTGCACTGACAAATTCTTAATCACAACCATTTACACCTAAACACCTGCCCATCTTGAGTTCAAGCTTTCAATTACCTGTAGGGCAGAGGACATATAAAATATGTAATTTAAAAGAACAAGGTTGCAAATTGCCATTCTTTATATATTTTAGGCTTTTTCTGCAGATATAATAACTGGCATTCTGAATGATGCCTGAGGGAAACATTTTCAGATATATTGGGTAATTGTATTTATTTTACAAGGAAACAAATAACACATGATGTCTTAAAATTTCACATTATATTGATGAAATTGTCTTAAAACATTATTAAGAACACTGAAACATCTACGCTAAAGTTCATTTGAATAAAAAGTAACTATTTTCCATTTGTCCATATTTGCACTCCATAAATTAGTTTATTATTCATCCTTTCCCTTCCTAAACATATTCTGTCTTGCTGGAGTTCAATCCTGGTGATGGATAGGTCTTCTGATAATTTTGTGGCTGGGCTTCTGGAAGGAACAATGAAGGTCATTGTAACGAATGGCAAAACTATCTTCATCTGAAATAACCACAGATAGGCATTTTCCAGCAATTCTCAATAGGTCGGAGAAGAGGAGCAAGAATATTAGCTGCGTTTTCTTACCTGTCTTAGTTAATGAAAGCAACAGTAGTCTCACTCACCACTGTTACCTCTGGACAAACACTTAAGAATAGAATCTGTGGCAAGCCTGCTTGTGTGAATCATTTCTACATTGTGTGATACCTTTGCTCATTAGGCTTTATATTTTAAGGGTTCTAATAATGCAATAAACAGAGGCAGGTCTATCATAAATGGAAGGTTGATTCACAAAGGTTCACCATTGATATTTTTACTTTCTGGTATTTCTGAGCCCCCATCCAGCAGATTTCTGAACAAACAATGAACCAACCCATGAATGCCAGCTCACTATTTCTGCTCACTCTTTGCACGACTTATATATTTCTTACTGTACTTTATAATTTGCTATTATGTACTGTATTGCACTGAACTGCTGCTGCACGGTAGCATAGTGGTTACGACATGCTTTGCCGTATAGGTGCAAATCCCAATGCTACCCATTGCAAATCCCATTAATACCAGTAAGGAGTTTGTACGTTCTCCCAGTGACCATTGGTTTCCTCAGGGTGTTCCTGTTCCCTCCCACAGTCTAAAGATGTACCAGTTGGTAGGTAAATTAGTCATTGCAAATTCTCCAGTGATTAGCCTTGGACTGCATCAAGGGGTGGCTGGAAGGCCTACTCTGTGCAGAATCTCAATAATTAAAATAATAAAAACAATAAATTTCACTGCCTGCAGTTATGTCAGTGATAATAAATATGATTCTGTTATTTACTTTGGATAGCACTTGTGTTGTTCTTTTACTTAAAAGGAACTTACTGGAGACAAGATACTGCAAAATAAACCTTGGTACTTATTTTCACTCTTCTCAGTGGCATCGAGCATTAAACTAGACAGTAACATTTCAATGCTTTGTAAAACAGCTGAGAGCATCATCTCAGTCGGTGTGTTGTCAGAATTGTGGCACTGATGGAGTGGATGCACACACGACACTGTGGGAGGTCTCGCTGTGTTAGTTTTTGCTGGATAGCAGAATGGTGGGAAAGAGGAGTGACTGACAGTATATGATCAAGGAAACGAGACAACAGAATTGTAGTTTCATGCAGTTTGACTTGAAAAGGAGACATGCAGAGTAAGCAGTATGGATAGATGGTGGGAGCAGATGGAATTGGCAAATAAAGGTGTCAGTGTGAATCAGAGCTAGTTCATCTGAAGAACTGCTGTGTGATATTACTGTCAATATTTTGTTTGCTCCCTTTAATGCAGGCAGCAGACCATCGTTTCTAAGTAAACCAAAACTTCTGGTAATACTGCCGAGACAGGAATGTCCAGAGAGTAATTTATTCTTAAAGTTTGCAGTGCACATAATTTAGTGCAATACTTCAACAACTAACTAATATCATGGTTTTCATTCAGTACTCTTCCCCAGCCTGCCAATGTCAGAACAATGCTGAATAAACATCACATTGTAAACATGGGAGTTTCTGCAGGTGCAGGAGATCTAACGTACAAAATACAAGATGCTGGAGGAACTTGGCATGTCAGACAGCACTATGGAAAGGAATAAACATTCAACATTTTGAGCTGAGACTCTTCAACAGCACATTTGGTTGCTGGAGATCCATCCATCAGATAACACTTCAAACTGGAATTAAGGATTTATCAAGGGTATTTACCACTCTATAAAAAGAAGCAAAAGCTGGAACTATTCAGGTTGCTACACATCATTTGGGAGAAAGGATGAGAATCAACATTTCAGGTAGATGAGTGGTCAGTGATTTAAACCACGGGCTTAGTTTCTCTCGCCACAGATGCTGTCTAATCTGCTGAACCATTCCAGCTTCTTTTTCCCTGTTTTTCTTGAAATAATTTTGCATTTGTTAACTTGAGTTCTGCCCCTGAAATGGATTTATTTTAAAAATTATTTTTGGAAATGCAGTTTGATTGTCTGACACAAGCTTCCTGGAGTTCGAGTCCTTTCATCCATCTCCTTAAATTATGAGCAATTCCTGAGCTGTACATATTACCACACTTTTGCTGCCAGACTGGTCCTAAATTGACTGAATGGATGACACCTATACAAAGCCAAATTTTTCTGATGTGATTGGTAATCTAATTTATGAAATTATCTGTATTGATGGTATGCTGAATAAGTTTTTCATGTATCTCAAATATATTCTCTTCTCCCTCTGTCCCCACCCCCAGCCCTAAGATACAAAAGCCTGAAAGCATGTATCACAGTTTGAGAATAAGTATAGCAATCTACCCTTGGCTAAAACTTACTAGATTACATAACGAACACAAAGTGAGTATACTTCATTATTCATAAATACAAGAGGTTCTGCAGATGTTGGAAATCCAGAGTAACACACACAAATTACTAGAGAAACAAAATAAATCAGGCAGTGATCTAGATGAAGATTCTTGGCCAAAAATATTGACTCATTGACTCTTTCCACAGATGCTGTCTGACCTGCCGAGTTTCTCCACATTTCATTATTCATTCCTAAAGCAAGAGTTGGTTGATTTTCTGTTTCCCAGCACCATGTTAATCATTCTTGTAATTGATTTAGTTGCAAAATCTCCAGTTACTGTCTTCTGAGCTGTCAAACAAGCATTTTGTAATCCCTTCCAAATTATACCTGAACTGAATGGCTTGCAGGGCCTTTTCAGAAGGCAGTTTAGAGTTAGTGTGTTGATATGGGTCCAGATTCACATATTGGACAAACTGGGTAAGTACATGATGAATCACAAATGTGAATAAGATGGTTTATTTTAGAAAAATTCAGTAAATTGAATGTCACAATCATTGATATGACTTTTTTTTCAGATCTAGATATTCAGATTATTGATGTTAAGTTTCCTGAATGCAGCAATGGAATCTGAACTCATGCCTTTAGATCAACTGGAGAGTACACCAGCAATGTGACAATGTGCTACTCCACCATATGTAGCACCAGTTCATTAATAAAACCAATAGTTCATTGCATAAAGTTCCTAGCAGCATCCATTTCAAATTTATTTTGAATTTTTTTTATGGAAATGCATCGTCTTAAAATCCAATTCCAATCTGGTGATGTGGCAGAGTAATCCTATCTGTATTTTTAAATGTTTCTCCCACAAGACAGAACTGCAAGTGACATGGCTGTATGTCATAAGACAGACACTAATAAATGCCAATTTCTAGATTTTTTTTCGTATACACAATAAACCAAAGCGTGGAAAAGTACAATTAAGCAAGAAAAGACTAAAGAAGTAAAAAAAAAATCAATCTCAAATTAAGTTTTTGACAATTTAGGTTAGAGATCCAAAGAAGCTTCTTCACACAGAGAATTAAAATGTACATCAACCTTATAAATAGATGCAAAGATAATATCTTCCCCGGCTGGGATGTCAAGAACTAAAGTTTCAATCTCAAAATAAGTGTTTGGCCATTTAGGTCAGAGATCCAAAGAAACAATATTGTAAATCTTTGCAAATCACTGCACAAAAGAGCTGTTGAATGTATTCAAGACTGAAATAGTTAAATATTTAAGGGGGTCATGGATTAGTTCAAGACCTCAGTGAAAAAATCAGTCATGATTTTATTGAATGATGAGGCTTGCTCAAAGTCTGAATGGTTTAATTTAAGTTCTGTCTGTTATGATAAAATGTAGCATGAATGACATATTATGATGGCCAGCCACATAATTAAACAGACTCATTATCTGCTTTGATTCCAAGCAATGCACAAGCCTCACCAAAATTAATTACAACCCAAGCTTTCAGCAAAACAATAACACTACTTCAGTGAAGTACTGTTTTAAGTTGAGTTCTTTATTTTCTAATAAATTTGTTTCAGCTTTCAAGTATTATGATAGAACTCATTGTTCATAAGATTATCTTGTCACATTATCCTCAGCTAGAAGTATACGTTGACAATAAAGACATGAATTCAAAGATGTTACCTCATCATATGGGAACTTCCCCCAGTTTAATTCGCTGTCATGTCAATAGATTGGGCCATACAGTCATTCTGCATTGAAACAGGTCTTTTAGCACGTCATTCTAAGCTATTTATTAAGTAAATATTTACATTAATCATACACCAATCCAATGATATTCTCGCAATATTCTCATCCCCCACCGTGCTCTGGAGCAATTTACAATGGCCAATTAGCCAATTAACATGTTATGGCTTCATTCACAGTAGTTCTGCGAGTTGGGATTAATTAAAAATCAATACAGGATTGATACCAAGCTGGACATTTGCATTGTACTAAGTGTTAACACTGCTGAAGTTGAGTTGTTCCAGGATTTTCACTGGATAATACTGGTCAGCAACTTTTTCATGGGATAGATGGTGATACCAGCAGGAGCTCAATGGGAATGCAGAGCTTGGTTACAATGGGATTACTGAAGGTCTAATTGGACAGTGAAGCTGGTTGAGGATTCATGTAATCAAATCCTACTCCTGATGCATAAGCTTGGAGAAATCTGCAGGCAGAAGGGAAAAAGCTGTTCCTAAAGAGTGTGTGAGTCTTCAGGTTCCTCCTCCCTGAAGGTAGTAATGAGAAGAGGCTATGTCCTGGATGGTGAGGGCCACAATAATAGTTATCATCTTCTTGAGCTACTACCTTTGAAAATGTTCTTGATGGTCAGGAGGCCTGTGGTGGAGCAGGTTGAGTTTATAGCCCTTTGCTATCTCATTTGATCCAGTGCATTGAAGCCTCCACATGCAGTGATGCAACCAGTCAGAATACTCTCCATGGTACATGTGTAGAAATTTGCCCGAATCTTTGGTAAGATACCAGAGCTCCTCGAACTCCTAATGAAGTAAAACTACTAGCATTCCTTCTTCTGGGCTGAGGAGAGCTCCTCTGACGTGTTGACTCCCAGGAACTTGAAGCTGCTCTCCGTTTGCACTGCTGACCCCTCAATGAGGACTGGTGTATAAATTTAGGGTTATGGGAAAAGACAGGTAGGTAGAGACGAGTCCATGGCCAGCTCAGCCTGGATCTCATTGACTGGTGGAGAAGCCTCAACTGGCCAGACGGCTTACTCCTGCTCCTGTTTCTTGTGTTCTTATGTGCGTATTCTCCCAACTTCCTCTTCCTGCAGTCCATCATCAGTTCCACAGTCTTGCTGACACTGAGTGCAAGGTTGTTGCTGTGACATTGCTCATCCAGCTGATCTTCTACACTCTTGTATGCTTTCTCATTGCCATCTGAATACTATTTCACCGACTTGGTCTCTGTGCTATTCTGCTTCGTCATATATGAAAGTAGTTTCAGAAATAAGGAATCTGCCATCCACAGCTTGAGGTCAAATTTGTAAAAGTTGTGAAAACTTTAAAATTTTAAAGTCCGCTGCAACTGTGCAGTCATTGAGGATACTGTATTCAATGGTGATATTGATAGATTTTCGCAATGACAATCAAAGGGAATGGTGATTGAATGTGAAAGTCAACTTGAGGTAGGACATAAGCTACGATCTTATTAAACACCGGAGTAGACTCAAGGGGCCAAATGACCAAATCCTCTTCCTTCACATGTGTAGTTATGATCGTACTTTGTCTTTCATCCACAACTGGATGACACTGAATTTTGCTGTATTGTCTTTACAATTGTCTCGCTCAACCTCTGGTACTTGACACATGTTCAAATTATTTGTGTGCGAATGTTCACAGTAGGTGCCAGCGGATGATTCAACAGTAAAGTATGACTTAATCAAATCTGGGTGGGTTAACATCTGTCAGCTATGAGTAAGTATTTCTCACTGTGTGTCACCTCATAAACATGAGGTGCGCTGTTCCTGGCGGTACACTTTACCAATAGGTCACTTCAGAAAGAAATATACCGATGTGTAAGAGTATTGTGCCATCTCTCTCTGGCAGCAACTCCAACTTCAGATGACATCACTGTTGAAATTCATATTGGAAACTGAGTTACAGAAAATGCTGGAGGAACTCAGCAGGCGAGGCAGCATCTATGGGGAAAAAAGTACAGTCAACGTTTTGGGCCCAAAATGTCCACTGTACTTTTTTTTTCCCATAAATGCTTCCCGGCCTGCTGAGTTACTCAACATTTTGTGTGTGCTGCTTGGATTTCCAGCATCTGCAGATTTCCCCTTGTTTGATGAAACTGATTTACATCTGTATAATGTAGCCCTTACATCAGGGAGAGAGTTGGAGTTTGACAAAATCAAATATTTTTGCATTTGTGAAAATGTGTCAACAACCAGCTGAAACAGGAAGTGCTGGTAATCATCACAAGGACAGGCTCTACCCTTAATCAAGAGGTCAGACTATCAGGTTACTCATATTTAATTATAATTCACCAAAAGTGCAGGAATATAATATTTACATGGGGCTAAATTTACATGTAGAGTAGACATGAAATCAGATCCAAGTCAGATATGTCAAAGACTTTTTTCTTCCTTTCCAGATTTTGACTCACTGTTTTGTACTTCTAGTTTTATATTTATGTCCTGCATAGGTTTGAACCCCCTCAGCCAGATCATCTCAAGGAGGTGATATGGGTATAGGCTCAAGAGTGGAGTGACCATCAGCCACCTCCTCGACATGGATGATATCAAGCTGTATGCCAGTAATAAAAAAAGACAGTGACTCACTATTCCACCTGATAGGTATGCAGTAGACACATCGGGATGTCATTTGGACTTTTTGTATGAATTAAATTTTATTTTGGTCAGTACAAACATAACAAAAAGCATCATTTTCAACGATTATTTCATAAAACAAAATTAAATAATAAAAATCTTTAAAACAAGCTGAAAGGGTGTATGCTGAAGCTACAACTTATTATGCCTAC
Organism: Hypanus sabinus; assembly: GCF_030144855.1. Taxonomy (NCBI): domain Eukaryota; kingdom Metazoa; phylum Chordata; class Chondrichthyes; order Myliobatiformes; family Dasyatidae; genus Hypanus; species Hypanus sabinus. Next base: position 25,448,372 of record NC_082712.1, on the reverse strand, counting down.
CCCTCTTGCTTATACAAAAACATATTTGGAGTCAATCATCATATCAAAACAAAATTTTTCATAATCTTGTAAAACAAAATCCAATTCTCAGTATCATTTACTTACATTCCTCCCATTAATTTTAAATCATGTATTTTATATTTGTTCATTAAATTATTTCAAAATAATTTTTTAAACTTGTTAAGTGTGGTGCATGTTTTTAAATTCTCACTCCAACTGTTCCATAGATTCACCCCTCTGATTTTGTAAACTTGTTAAGTGTGGTGCATGTTTTTAAATTCTCACTCCAACTGTTCCATAGATTCACCCCCCTGACTGAAATACAATGATTTTTTTACATTTGTTCTTATCCTTTATTTTTGAATTACACATGTTCCTCTCAAATCATGTTGACAATCATTTTAAACAATCTTTGGATACTTTGTGGTAACTGCCCGTTTTATTTACTTTATACACAATTTGTATTATTTTAATCTCTGAATTTTAAAGTATTTAGTTGAATAAATAGTGGATTGGTTGGCTCATAATAACTTGTCTTATTTATTTAGACTTTTCCAGTGGCACCAGATGACAGTGAAATGAGGCAAACTCATCAAGACTGAAGGAATCGAGTTACCTGAAGACCACATACCAGATGTACAGGATGTACCAAATCCAGCTAAATGGGAAGAACAAATTCAGAACCATCAAACCATTTGCCCTACTAGTCACCAGATACCCAGCTGTAATGGTGTGCTGGCCAAGGAACGAACTGGAAGAGGCTGATATCAAGACTCGGAAACTATTAACCATACATGGAAGATTCCATCCAAAGTCCAATGTCAAGTGACTGTACACCTGCTGGAATAACGAAGGACGGGGACTTAGAACTGTCAAGGTCAGAGTCCTGGAAGAAATGTGAAACATCCATGAGTATGTCAGGAAGATGGCCTCAAAGGATGACCTGCAGGAGAATCCCTCAGACAGCAGGCAGAAATAGAAATGGAAGTTTGTGAAGCAGAGCCAGAGGACCAGAGGCCATGGCAGGACAAGCCACTACATGGGATGTACCACTGCCAGATATCAGAGGTGGCTGACATAAGAAAGTCCTGCTAATGGCTGGAAACGGCAGGACTCCGGGACAGCACAGGGGTGCTGCTCGTGGCTGCATCAGAACAGGCACTGAGCGCAAGAGCAATAGAAGCAGGGTTCTATCACACCAGACGAGACCCACGATGCAGCTTGTACAGGGAATCCACTGAAAGCATCCAGCACATAGTAGCAGAGTGCAAGATGCAGGCAGGGACAGCATGCACTGAACGGCACAACCAAGTTGCAGAAATTGTGTACAGGAGCATCTGTGCTGCGTGTGGATTGGACACTCCCAAGTCCAAATGGAACTCACCCGAAAAGGTGGTGGAGAATGACAGAGCTGAGGTCCTGTGGGAGTTCCAAATACAGGCTGATAAGCAGGTACTGGCCAACTAACCAGACATAGTAATACAGGACAAGGATCAGAAGAAAACAATAGTAATAGATGTGGCAATCCTGAAGGACAGTGTTACAAACCCCGTAACTGGGTCACTTACCAGCAAAGATAGAGAGGTCCGTTGAAGTCTGATGGTACTATTTTAACAGTATTTATTGATAAAAATACACAAAATAATATCAATGCAAACATACAGATAATATACGTCATCAATACTACATCTAAAAGACGAGATATAATAATAATCAATAAGAAATAGCTCTATCGTTGTCTAGGGGATAATGTATTGTCCGATGGAAATATAAAAGTCACTGTTAGTTCGTTCAAGCTGCAGCGTTTTGGTTTGAGAGAAAGACGGGTTAAAACTTGCCCAGTCCTTTTATGATGTCAACCCTTCGAGAGTCGTTGGGAGTTGGTTTCCCCGTTGTTAGCTAAAAGCCGTTCTTCCGTGGTAAAAGCCACCGGTTCCGGGGCATATGGACTTCCGCTATTACGGGATCGCTAGCGTTTCTTCTGGTGCGTCTGAGGGGCTGTTCCCACAGACCCTCTTTTATCCTGACTCACAGGGTCTCAGGTGTCAATCAGGTTGGGATGATGCAATCCCTCCCTCAACCAGCCCACTTTGCCTGAGGGCTTCCACGTAGCACGGTATTGTAATACACAAGTCCGTCTCCAAGAGACAATGGCCATTTCCCGTAGCTTTATATCGCCGGGGTGGGGGGGGGGGTCAAGACATTCCAAACGTCTCTCGCTCATTTCCTGGGACTCCTGACCCAAATCAATAGCGATCCTGCGATTCTCAAAAAGGAGTGGGCTGCAGGCGTAACAACAGTAACATCAGGAAGAAAGAATATGAAAAGCTGGAGAAATATCAGGGCTTGAAAGAGTGCTTGGAAAGGGCAGGAACAGGGAGATAATGGATCTGAATAAAAACACAAAATGCTGGCAGAGCTAGTATTTCCAGCATCTGCGGATTCACTCATGTTGCCAGATAATGGATCTGAATGTGTGGCTGAGGAACTGGTGCCGGAAGCAAGGATTTACATTCTTGGACCACTGGGATCTGTTTTGGGGTAGGGATGAATTGTACAAAAGGGACGGGTTGCACCTTAATAGAAGGGGGACCAGCATTCTGGCAGACAGGTTTGCCACTGCAACACGGATGTGTTTGAACTAAGTAGTGGGCAGAGGGGATGAACTGGAATTATAAGGATGGAGTTAAAGGGAAAGTGAAAATGAGAAAAGTTAAAAAGGACAACAGAATCAACGGAGTAGAAAGCTCAAGAAGAGATCATACAGTATGGCCAAGTGAAATAGGAATTGATGTGAAAGGAGAGGGGAGTAATGAATTAAAAGTATTATATATGAATGCACAAAGTATAAGGAATAAAGTAGATGAGCTTGAGGCTCAGTTGGAAATTGGCAAGTACGATGTTGTGGGAATAACTGAGACATGGCTTCAAGCAGACAGGGCCTGGGAAATGAATATTCAAGGATATACATCTTATCAAAAGGACAGACTGACTGGCAGAGGGGGTGGGGTGGCTCTGGTGGTGAGGAATGATATTCAGTCCCTTGCGAGGGGGGACATAGAATCAGGGGATGTAGAGTCAGTATGGATAGTACTGAGAAATTCTAAGGGTAGAAAGACCCTAATGGGAGTTATCTACAGGCCCCCAAACAGCAGTCTGGATGTAGGGTGTAAGTTGAATGAAGAGTTAAAATTGGCATGTCGCAAAGGTAATGATGCAGTTGTCATGGGGGATTTCAACATGCAGGTAGACTGGGAGAATCAGAAAGGGAGTTTGTGGAATGCCTCCGAGATGGATTCTTAGAACAGCTTGTACTGGAGCCTACCAGGGAGAAGGCAAGTCTAGATTTAGTGTTGTGCAATGAACCAGATTTGATCAGGGACCTCGAGGTAACGGAACCATTAGGAGGTAGTGACCATAATATGATATGTTTTAACCTACAATTTGAGAAGGAGAAAGGAAAATCGGATGTGTCAGTATTACAATTGAACAAAGGGAACTATGGAGCTATGAGGGAGGAGCTGGCCAAAGTTCAATGGAACAATACCCTAGCAGGGAAGACAGTGGAACAACAATGGCAGGTATTTCTGGGAATAATGCAGAAGGTGCAGGATCGGTTCATTCCAAAGAGGAAGGAAGATCCTAAGGGGAGTAAGGGGTGGCCTTGGCTGATGACAGAAGTAAAGGGCAGTATAAAAATAAAAGAGACTAAGTATTTCATAGCAAAGATGAGTGGGAAACCGGAGGACTGGGAAGCTTTTAAAGAGCAACAAAAGATAACAAAAAAGGCAATACGCCAAGAACAAATGAGATACAAAGGTAAACTAGCCAAGAATATAAAGGAGGATAGTAAAACCTTCTTTAGGTAAGTGAATAGCAAAAAAACAGTTAAGACCAAAATTGGGCCATTGAAGACAGAAACGGGTGAATTTATTATGGGGAACAAGGAAATGGCAGACCAGTTGAACAGCTACTTTGGATCTGTCTTCACTAGGGAAGACACAAATAATCTCCCAGATGTAATAGTGGCCAAAGGAACTAGGGTAAAGGATGAACTGAAAGAAATTTATATTAGGCAAGAAACAGTGTTGGATAGACTGTTGAGTCTGAAGGCTGATAAGTCCCCGGGACCTCATGGTCTGCATCCCAGGGTACTTAAAGAGGTGGCTCTAGAAATCGTGGACACATTGGTAATCATTTTCCAATGTTCTATTGATTAAGGAACAGTTCTTGCTGATGGGAGGGTGGCTAATGTTGTCCCACTTTTCAAGAAAGGAGGGAGAGAGAAAACAGGGAATTATAGACCAGTTAGCCTGACGTCAGTGGTGGGAAAGATGCTGGAGTCAATTATAAAAGAGGAAATTATGACACATTTGGATAGCAGTAGAAGGATCAGTCCAAGTCAGCATGGATTTATGAAGAGAAAATCATGCTTGACTAATCTTCTGGAGTTTTTTGAGGATGTAACTATGAAAATGGACAAGGGAGATCCAGTGGATGTAGTGTACCTGAACTTCCAGAAAGCTTTTGATAAAGTCCCACATTGGAGATTAGTGGGCAAAATTAGGGCACATGGTATTGGGGGCAGAGTACTGACATGGATTGAAAATTGGCTGGCTGACAGGAAACAAAGAGTAGCGATTAACGGGTCCCTTTCGGAATGGCAGGCTGTGACCAGTGGGGTACCGCAAGGTTCGGTGCTGGGACCGCAGCTGTTTACAATATACATTAATGATTTAGATGAAAGGATTAAAAGTAACATTAGCAAATTTGTTGATGACACAAAGCTGGGTGGCAGTGTGAAATGTCAGGAGGATGTTATGAGAATGCAGGGTGACTTGGACAGGTTGGGTGAGTGGGCAAATGTATGGAAGATGCAGTTTAATGTGGATAAATGTGAGGTTATCCACTTTGGTGGCAAGAACAGGAAGGCAGATTACAATCTAAATGGAGTCAAGTTAGGAAAAGGGGAAGTACAACGAAATCTAGGTGTTCTTGTACATCAGTCAATGAAAGCAAGCATGCAGGTACAGCAGGCAGTGAAGAAAGCTAATGACATGCTGGCCTTTATAACAAAAGGAATTGAGTATAGGAGTAAAGAGGTCCTTCTGCAGCTGCACAGGGCCCTGGTGAGACCCCACCTGGAGTATTGTGTGCAGTTTTGGTCTCCAAATTTGAGGAAGGACATTCTTGCTATTGAGGGAGTGCAGCGTAGGTTCACAAGGTTAATTTCCGGAATGGCGGGACTGTCATATGTTGAAAGATTGGAGCGACTGGGCTTGTATACACTGGAATTTAGAAGGATGAGACGGGATCTGACTGAAACATATAAGATTATTAAGGGATTGAACATGCTGGAGGCAGGCAGCATGTTCCCGCTGATGGGTGAGTCCAGAACTAGAGGCCACAGTTTAAGAATAAGGGGTAGGCCATTTAGAACAGAGATGCGGAAAAACTTTTTCACTCAGAGAGTGGTGGATATGTGGAATGCTCTGCCCCAGAAGGCAGTGGAGGCCAAGTCTCTGGATGCATTCAAGAGAGAGTTAGATAGAGCTCATAGATAGTGGGGTCAAGGGATATGGGGAAAGGGCAGGAACAGGGTACTGATTATGATCAGCCATGATCAAGGTGAATGGTGGTGCTGGCTAGAAGGGCCAAATGGCCTACTCCTGCACCTACTATCTTTTGTCTACTGTCTAAAATAGAAAGGATGTGGAAGATTAAAGCCAAAGAAATCCTGGTGGTGATAGGAGTACTTGGAGCTGTGACAGCTGGACTGGGAGGGTGGCTCCAACAAGTCCCAGGAACACCATCTGAGATCTTGGTTCAGTAGAGCACACTACTAGGAACAGCAAGGATACTGAGCCGAACTATCAAGCTCCCCGGCCTCTGGTAGATCAGCCAAGATTGAGGAAAAAATACACATACACACCACCCATAAGGGGTGTGAAGAAAAATTTATATAGGGGAGAAGGGAGAGGGGACAGGGGACATCATACAGTAAGGTGCCTAAGACCTTTGCACAGTTTTGTTTTTGTCACCGAAGAGCTGACAGCGAATTTGTAAATCTGATGGAAGCAAAGGATGTTGAGATGACAAGGGTGGAGTGCTGTGGGACAGATGAAAGAGAAGGAACATCAGGGGCAGTGGGTGGCGCAGGTGCAGACGCACCCAACCGTGAGACACCAGACAAGGTCATTTGATTCCAAACAAATGGTTTATTGATCATTACAGAATGTCCCCCACTTCTTTCCCCTCTCCCATCTCCTTTGCCCAACCATGATTCCCCTCTCCCTATATTATTTAGTCAAATACAAGGGGTGATTGATAAGTTTGTGGCCCAAGGTAGAAGGAGATGTTATCCAGCTCTTGTTACATGCACGGGCAGTTCAACTCTTTGAGTGATTATGCAGAAAGCTTGAAGTTAATAACTCATCTTCTTCTACTTAGGCCACAAACTTATCAATCACCCCTCGTATACTGCATATGTATTTGGAGGATACCGGAATTTGGCAATGTTATGTATCAATAAAACACACCAGTATGAATGTAGTATCTTAATGATTATGCTATTGGACTAGTAAGTAGAGGTTACACCAGTGAACCAAAAATATAATTTGAAATCCCACAACAGCAGCTGGAGAATTTATATTCTGTTAATTAGAATAAAGAGATTGTCTGAGTAATGTGGCTTAAGAAACCTGATTGTTTTGAAACCCGATGAGGTTCACAGTGTTCTTTAGGGAGGGATATCCCTACTATCCTCATGGTTGTGACTGCATTAATTAACTGTTGAATTCCCTTCAACCATGGTGACCTAACAACCAGGTGGTACCATGGCAACACTAGTGGAGCTGTAGTTTCACAGCCCCAAGGATCTGGGTTTAATCCTGCCCTCAACTGCTATCTCTGTTATGTTTGTTCATTCTTGTTGGTTTCACTTGGACGGTGCAGTTTCCACCCTCATCTCAAACACCAGTGAGCTGGTGGATCAAGCCGAATTTAGAGTCATGTGCACAAAAGGGTCAGGTACAATGAAAGACTTGTTTGGCACTTAGGTACAGACAATATAAAGAATACAGATAGTACTTAGATTTTACAAAGCAGTGAAGAGAGAAAAAGAACTGTGCAAAAAACAAGATCAAATTACAATTAAAAAATAAAGACACAACCAGAGACAAGTCTGTGGTCGAACAAGAATTGCTGAGGTGAAGAATCTGATGGTTCAAGGAAAGCAGATGTTCCCCAACCGGCTGGTGTTGGACCTCAGACTTCTGTACCTCAGTAACAGTGGGAAGATGGCATGACCCAGATGATAGTGATCATTGGTGACACATGCCACTAATTATCATGGTAAAATGCCTGCAAATTAATTTAGAAGCTGGGAAATTTGATGAGAATATGAGGAGAATAAAATAAGGTTAATAAAAGATTGACTTAAATAGGTTCTTGATGGTTAGTGTGGACTCAACAGGCACAAGGCCCCATTGCCATTATATACAACTCCCAAGTGTCAAGTTGTATTGAAACTGCTGAGCACCATGGGAGTACCTTCATAAGTCAGTGTGTAGTTCAAGGCTTGCGGAAAAGTCTCAACCCAAAATGTCAACTGTCCATTTCCCCCCATAGATCCCGTTTAAATTGCTCTAGCATTCTGTGCGTGTGGCTCCAGATTTCCAGAAATTACGGCAGCTCCTGTGTCTACATTTCAATGAAGCAGCTCACTTTCTCAAGGTCAATGAGAGCAGAGGCTTGCCAAAGAACCTCAATGTACAGTAATTAAAAAAAAAACAAGCTGGGGGTATAGCACGGTGGCATAGCTAGTAGAGCTCCTCAGATTCAGGTTTAATATCACTGGCACATCATGAAGTTTGCTGTTTTGTCACAGCAGTACATTGCAATACATAATAATAAAAAAACTATAAATTACAATCAGTATATATAAAAAATGAATAAGTAATGCAAAAAGAGAGCAAGAAAATTAGTGAGGAAATGTTCATGGGTTCATTTTCTATTCAGAAATCTGTTTGTAAAATATTGAGTGTGTGCCTTAAGATTCCTATACCTCCTCCTTGATGGTAGCAATGAGAAGAGGACATGTTCTGGATGATGGGGATCCTTAATGATGGATGCCACCTTTTTGAGGCATTCCCTTTTGAAGATGTCCTGCATGCTGGGAGAGTTGAGAACTTTCTGCAGATTTTCCCAATCCTTTGCAGTGGCCCCTCAATACCAGATGGTGATGCAACCAGGCTGGATGTTTTCCACAGTACATCTGTAGAAATTTTCACATGTCTTTATTGACATACCAATTCCCTTCAAACTCCTCATGAAATATTGTTGAAGTCAGGCCCTTCTTTGTAATTGCATCAATACGTTGGGCCCAGGATAGAAGGTAATTGGTGAGCCTAGATGAGGAGAAATGCAGATGGATGGAGAGGGGGATGAAGTGAAGTTGGGTGGTGATAGGTAAAAGATGAAGGGCTAATTAAGAAGGAATCTAATAGGAGAGGAGAGTGGACCATGTGAGAAATGAGGAGGAGGACATGCAGCATAGGCAGTTGAAAAGAGAAGGGGTAAGAGTGGAGACAGAATGCTGAGATTCAATCTACTAAATTCTTTTGTCTATCTGTCTCTCTGTTAATTACTCTGGATTTCTAGCAATTGCAGAACCTCTTGCGCTTATGATCAGTCGGAACCTGCTAAGAACTAGCTAGTTAGTAATCTGTCTTGAAAGTAAACATTAACAATTGTTTGATCATTTTATGTCATGCTGTGCATCTGAAGATATGGCTGCATTGACTTTTCGTCTGGTAATGAGATAAACAGTATTTCCCAACCTCTGAAGGAAATTGTTAACAGCAACGACACACACAAAATGCTGAAGGAATTCAGTAGGTCAGATAGCATCTATTGAGAGGAATAAAGAGTCAATGTTTTGGTCTGAGACTCTTTATTAGGACAGCTTAGACTTCCAATTAACAGCAATTAGTTTATAAGAGAAACTGACTTATCACTTAAAAGATTTCATTTTAGAATTATCATGAAGACTGATATTGGACTGTGACAAAACATGGGACACAACAGGAATCTGCTCATGGCTATCAATTGCTTGCAGCTATGGGCTGACAATGGAAGTGTGGGTTTTCACATCTGGTGCACATTCCCAAACACTGGTCAATTCCTTTCAGAAAATTGCACCTCATGAGAACTTCTGAACAACTTAAACTTTGTAGCCTACGCTGCTGAATTATCAGAGAAATATCATACGCGTTTTGTTCCTTCTGCTGCGGGGTCAACATTGATTCATACTGAAGTGTCAAATAAAATCTGCGATGCTCCCAATATTCTGTACCAATTTTAAGCTTAATGGTTTCTTAAAATGTCAAAGCTACAAAAGGGAATTTAAAAAGTCAGACACTACTGACTCGTTGCAAAGTCCTGTCATTTTGTTCGGAATTCAAAGGCTGCAGTGGATTTTTTTTCCAAGGCAGGTGAGTCATGTCTTTAATTACTAGCCTGCTTTGGAATGTCACATATTTCATTACCTAGCTTCCTTAATATTGATTCGCTCATTAGCGACTTGTCTCATGCATCTTACTTCAGATCTGTGCTTCCTGCCTCGACCATTTTGTTAAGTTCATCTTAGCCTGCCATGATACTCTTCCATCTCTCCATCCCCCTCCCTTCCAACTCAATTGGCCGTTGCAGAGTTTGGTCAGTGTCGCTTGGTCCCTACTTCAAGGGAAATATACCCGTTGACTTTGTGCCATGCTTAGAATCAGAATCAGATCAGGTTTATTATCACCAGCATGTGACGTGAAACTTGTTAACTTAGCAGCAGCAGTTCAATGCAATACATAATATAGAATATATAATAATAAATGCAATTAAAAAAAAAGCATAAATAAATAAATAAATAAATGCTTATTTATTGTGACTCCTTTGTGAATGGTGGTCAAAGCTGCTGAATAGAAGCTGTTGGGTGGAAACATCTGCCTTAATATTATGCTGGAAACAGGATTCAAGAGCAGTAAATCATAATCACAAGAGATTCTGCAGATGCTGGAAATCCAGAGTAACATACAAAAAGCTGGAGCAACAGAGCATGTCAGGTAGAATCTATAGAAAGGAATAAAGGGGCAGCAATTCAGGTTGAGACTCTTCCAGGATACAGAGCAACACAGGGGATACTCCAAAAAACTTATCAGGTGCACTTTTTTTCCCTTTTTAAACCAGTGTAAAGTGGTGAGGAGTAATCTTGAGAAACATCTATTACAGGATTTGAGATTGCATAGAAACAAAATGTCCTTTTAAAAAAATTCTTCCATTCATAAGACACATGATGAAATTTAGATTTGTTCCCTGCTGATCTTTTTAAATTCCTCCTTTTGGATTCTTTGGTGAATATAGAAAGGAGATTTACAGGTGACCAGGCATAAAGAAACTTCTTTTGTGCACCCACTATGCATGTATGGCTTCCCTCCACTTGTTAGCTTAGAAAGCAGCCAAGATACTATTATTCTCAAAATGAATAGAGGCAATAGCTCTTATTGATGAGATTCCTGTGGTCATGAAGACAATACTAAGTTTCAGGTCAAAAAAGATATAGATTCAGGTCCAGCAGTTTCAAAGAGCATTATACAATTATTTTTAATTGACATGTCCACAATTTCTGTACATGCACCAACAAAAGTGGAGATGCCCAATTTTCTGACAGATATGGAGTGCCATGCCTGGAGGTGAATAATATATATTACGTTTGTAATACTTACCCCAGCTGGGAAGCTGGAATTTCAAAACTAAAGCATCAACCATTCAGACACAGGTGATAGTAATATATTTGCCCCTAAGAATCTTTGGTATTCTCTTGTAAAGAAGGTTGTTGAGGCTCTATTAGAGTTACAGGGCTATAGGACACTGCAGCAAAGTAACAGGCCCTTTGGCCCATCAGGTCAGTGCCGAACCATTATTCTACACAGTCCCAATGACCTGTAACTCGACCATAGCCCTTCATATCACTCCCATTGATGTGCTTATCCAAATTTCTCTTAAATGTTGAATTCAATCCCAAATCCAAAACATCCCCAGCAATGTGTTCCACACACACACACCACCCACTAAGTGAATAAATTTGCCCCCATCCCAAATTCTTCTTAAACATTTCACATATCAACCTTAACCTATACCCTCTAGTTGTAGTCTCACCCAACCTCAGTGGAAGAAGAATGCTTGCATTTTCTGTGACTATACCCTTCATAAATTTGTATTCAAAAGAGGAATTAAGGGAAAGTGCAGAAAGCAACAGTGAGGTAAAAGATCAACCATGAGGGGACCTGAATTATAGGGAAATGTCGAATAGGTTAGGACTTTATTCCCTAGAGATTAGGAGATTTGAGAGAGGTATAAAAAATTATGAGGGGTACAGAATCAGATTTAATATCACCGGTATACATCATGAAATGTGTTGTTTTGCAGTAGCAGCAAATTGCAATATATAATTTTAAAAACTATAAATTACTATAAATACATATACCCTGGGTGATGGGGGTCCTTCATAATGGATGCTGTGTTTTTTAGGCATCACCTTTTGAAGGTATCATCAATGCTGGGGAAGCTCATTTCCATGATGCAGCTGACTGAGTTTACAACTTTCTGCAGCTGTTTTTGATCCTATGCAGTGGCCCCTCCATACCTGATGGTGATACAACCAATTACAATGCTCTCCACATTGAATCCGTAGAAATTGGCGAGCGTCTTTGGTGGCATACCACATTTCCTCAAACTCCTGTTGAAATATAGCAGCTTCTGAAGTGACATTTTGTAATTGCATCAGTATGCTGGGCCCAGAATAGATCTTCAGACATATTAACACCCAGGAACTTGAAACTGTTCACCCTTTCCGCCGCTGATCCCTCAATGACAACTGGTGTGTGTGCCCTCAACTTCCCCTAGCTGAAGCCATCAAACAATTCCCTGATCTTACTAATGTTGAGTGCAAGGTCGTTGTTGCAACACCACTGAACTAGCTGATCTATCTTGCTCTTGTACGCCTCCTTGTCACTACCTGAAATTCTGCCAACAACCATCTGCTGTTGGTAAAGTTATAGATGGCACTTTAGCTGTGCCTAACCACACAATTGTGTCTGTAGACAGAGTAGAGCAGTGTACTAAGCACGCATCCTTGAGATGTGCCAGTGTTGGTGGTCAGTAAGGAGGTGGCGTTACTTCCAATCCGCACTGACTGTTCTTTCCCGCTAAGGAAGTCAAAGATCCAGTTCCTGAGGAAGGCAAAAAGGGCAAAAGTTAGGAGCTTGTTAATTGGAACTGAGTGTAGGAATGTGTTGAATGCTGAGCAGGAATCAATAAACATCAGCCTGACGTAGGTATTACTATTGTCCAGGTGATCCAAGGTCAAGTGGAGAGCCAATGAGATTGCAACTGCTGTAGACCTGTTGTGACTATAGGCAAATTGCAGTGGATCCAGGTCCTTGCTTAGACAGGAGTTGATTCTAGCTATGACCAACCTCTCAAAGTTTTTCATCACAGTAAATGTGAGTGCAACTGAGCAATAGTGATTGAGGCAGCTTACCCTGCTCTTCTGGCCACTGGTATGACTGTCACAATTCTGAAACAGGTGGGATTGTTCAACTGCAGCAGTGAAAGACTGAAGATGTCATTGAACACTTCCGTAAGGTGTTTGGCACAGGTGTTCAGAGCTCTCCCAGGTACACCATCAGGGCCTGGTGCCTTCTGAGGGTTCATCTTCTTGAAAGGCGTTCTGACTGGCCTCCAAGACAGATATCATTGGGTCACCAGATGCTGCAGGGATCTGCAAAGGTGTAGTTTCACATTGCCTTTAAAAGCGTGCATAAAAAGTGTTGAACTCATCTAGGAGTGAAGCGTCAGAGCCATGTACAGTCTTTGGTTTCATGTTGTATGAAGTAATGGCCTTCAAACAGTTGCAAAACTAACACACTCCTTGTCCAGTATGCTCCCAAAAGTACCTACTCACACACACAAGCTTAGGTGAAGTCTGTGGTAATTGTGGCATATTCATTCAGACTCAAAGATGAATCCCTGAATATTATCCAGTCCATTAACTCAAAGCTGCCCTGTAAGCACTCTTCCACCTGCCTTGACCATGCCTTCTTGGTCCTTACCACTACAGTCTCTAGTCTCTACCTATATGCTCGGAGTAATAATAAACCAGGTGATCAGACTTTCCGAAGAGTGTACATGGGATGGTGCAGTAAGCATTCTTGATGGTGGTATAACTGTAGTCAAGTGAGTTGGCTCCTCTGGGTTCAACATACTTGTGGATCAGAGACTTTTGAAAGCTAGTCTCGTTGAAATCTCCCACACTGATAGGAAGATCATCAGGTTGTGCAGTTTCGTGCATGCTGATTATGTTTCTCAATTCCTCCAATGCCTGCCTGACATTGGCCTGGGGTGTAATGTACTCTGCTACCAAGATGATGGCAAAAAAGCACTCTCGGAAGATAAAATGGATGGCATTTGACTGCTAGATGTCCCAGGTCAGGTGAGCAGGATGAAGATAGTACTGTCATGTTTGTGCACAACAATGAGTTAATCATAAGGCTTATTCCACTTCGTCTGCCTTTAGGAGATTGAGTTGTCCTATGTTTGCAGAGATTGGTGAACACCCACTGAGCTGTAGTGTAGTCAGGTGGCCGGTTTTAGCCATGTTTCCATGAAGCACTCTGTGATGTCCTTCCAGTACAGTAATCTTGTTCTGTGGTCTTCAATTTTACTTCCCGGAGTCTGTACGCTCCCCAGCAGATGCGTCAGGGGTGGAAGTCTAAGGCCTCTGCATTTCAATCATACCTGTAGAGTGGTGTGGCATCCCGCATTCAATTTCTCAAAGGGAATCTTCACTCACGACCCAAGTCTACCATCCGAGGTTCATCGATTTGGAGTATCAACAGGTTTTTTAAATCTCTTAAAACAATGCTTCTTGCTGAATTACCCATGGCTGTGACTATGGGTTTCAGCTGTAGTAGTCCTAAACAGGAATATTTGACAATTCCCATCAAGGCTGCATGCAAGGAGTTGCCAATTAATGGCGCCAGCCTACCAGAAGAGACAAGGCAAAAGCAAATGGGCTTTGTCCATTGAGGTTGGGTGAGACTAGCACTGTTTTATTTTGTGATACAGGACAGAGTAGGCTCTTCCGGCCCTTTGATCCACACCACCCCAGTAATCCCCAACAAACCCAATTAACCCTAAACTAATAATTTGTAATGACCAATTAACCTACCTGACACATCCTTAGACTGTGGAGGAAACCAGAGCACCAGGAGAAAAATTCACGTATTACAGGGGGTGGTCGAACAGACTCTTGACAGAATAATGCTGGAACTGAGCTTTAACTCCACAGAGCCCCAAGCTGTCATAGTGTAGCACCCAACTAGAGGTCATAGGTTGAGGGTGAAAGCCATTAACATTTTAGGGGAACCTGAGAGGGAACTTTTTCACTCAGAGGGTGGTGAGAGTGTGAAACAAGCTGCCAGTGGAAGTGGTAGATGTGGGTACATTTGTAGCATTTGACAAATTTGGATAAGTACATGGATGGGAGGTATGAAGGGCTGTGGTCCAGACTGGGGTCCATAGGACTAGGCAGAATAATAGTTCAGCAGGGACTAGGTAGCCTAAAGGCCTTTTTCTGTGCTGTAGTACTCTATGACCTTATTGAATGGTGGAGCAGGTATTGGACACTGAATGATCTGCTCCTGCCTCTTTTCCTCATGTTATCTGTCAGTTCCAGCTACTCCTGGGCTCCACACAGAATCCAACAGCTGCAATTGCCTTGCTCTAGCCCTAGGGTGTGTCTGGAGTCTCCCACTAAATGAGCAAGGTACTGTAACACCATTGACCTCAGTGGGAATGGAAAGACTGAGGATTTGGAGATTAATTTTATTTGCTTTCTTCATTGCATTTAGTTATTACTTCTTTATTTTCTTCATTCTTAATTGGGTTATGTATCTCTGATTGTCAGCAAGACACAACACAATTTATAAACCTTTACAAATTACTCAGGCAGTGAAGTCTTGCACAGGGCTGTCAAAGATATAAGGGGTGTTTTGAAACTGAAGCTTCACTGTCTGAGATCCTCACTCCCAGGCCACATTACTTGAGGACAGATACCTCAAGCTGGGAAGATTGGCATTCTGAGGTTACATGAGTGATGGAATAAGAATACACGAGGAATGCAACTGTGGCCAAGTGTGTTTGCCAGACTTGGTCCATTATTTCTTGTAATAATTGTTTGTATAATTTATTACATAAATATCTGTAATGAAAATTATTGCCTGACATGACCCATGCTACAAACGTTATCCTTACCTAGCCTCAAACATTACTGACTGCCTTTTACGCTGTTGTTGTTCAGGGCAGCAATGAAGATCCCCCAACTCCAGCAGTGTTCAGGGCTTCCTTCGTCGTGTCAGCAACTCTGTTTTCACTACTGTCAATTATTCAAGTTCCAGGTGGAGACCCAGGAATACCATCACACTCAGATGTAGAAGGATTATTTATTGTTACAGTAGAAGCATTATTGTGTTTTGCCATCAGGGTTGTTAGCCCCAAACCTGGCCTCTACCTTTTGATCTTCTTGGCATAAGTGATCCTACCAAGAGCTAAAGCACAAAGCCCTGACTCCAGCCATCACAGCTTTCCAGGTCATTGAGGTACACAAACCTCCAACCACAACAAGGTTGTGATCCTCTTGGAGGAACCTCTAATTTTTATTTTTTCCCCAGTATTTCTTTATCCTTTATAATTATTGAATATTGTTTTATTCTTGCATGTCATGTCTGAGGTAGGGATATGTTCGACAGAACTTTGTGGGCTGAAGGGCCTGTATTGTGCTGAAGGTTTTCTAAGTTTCTATGTTACTATGTCCTGACCAGTGTACCACAGCAAATTCCAAATATGTGTCAATATACTATATATGGCAAATAAAGTTGAGCCTTGATCATAGTAGACTGGAACTTCGGTCATATACTGCTACTAAAGTGCTGATAAATACAATTAGTATATATTGAGTACTTGACATTTACCATAGACATTGTGTGCCAAAGGACCTAATTTAGTGTTGCATGGCTCTAATGTTAAAACACCTTCCAAATTTTGATCATAGTTTTAGAAGGAAACTGCATATTAAGCACCAATGCTTCAGTAACAGCCATATAAAATAAATGGAAACACTCAGATAATCCTCTTTCGTGACAAATACGATCCTAGCTACTATTTGGGATCTCACTGCAATGTCAGCTTGGCTTGAAGTAGCAAGTATTGGATACACTTGGAAAAACAACCCATTAATAAAAGTACAGGCCACAAAGTATCATTGCAGCAACTGAGCACCCACATTAACCCCCATTCTGCAGGGAAGTGCCTTGTTCATACTTTTAACAATGTACCATACACCACTTCTCATATTTTCTGTTCTTCAGAGGCCACATCAAAAGTTATAGCTGAACTACTTACAAACCTAAAATGAATTCATCTTTGATCTTGACAACAAACTCTGACTTCAAAGTACTTATAATTCTTTTACTTAAAAATGCTTATAATTCTTTCATTGCCATGAGATTGTCAAGATAGTGGTGACACTTACAATCCTCATTCTGTATTTTGTGTTCTGATTTCAACAGAATCTAAATGCCTAGTGTCTGAAATAAGACTAAATGAAGTTACTAACATTAATGTGCAAACAATTTACTTCTTAATGCAAACTGCTGTGTTAGCAGCATAAAATTTGATCATAAAGTTATTACGATAAATATCAATATCTATTCCATCACAATATCCATGAGGCACGGACCAATTGAGCATGCTGTGTTATCACCGATTACTTATTGCAATGTTTCTCACCCATAACCAGCTTCCCACTGAAATGGACCTAATCTATAGATCAAATGGGAAACTGTTCAGTCTGTATCATCTCCATTTCAGAGCAAGGTTACCCCATCTTCAGTCATTGCACTGTGTTATGCACATTTTTAAACTCATCATTGACTTGTTCATCTGCCAACTTCCTCCCCACTGTACAACACCACACACTGACTTTTAAAGCCCATGACAAGATAGTGGAAAACTTGAACATCACTCTTAAGAATCACCTTTAATTAGATTCTGATGGTGAAATCTACCATCAATTTCAGTGCACCAGCATGAATTCATTGCAATGAATGGCTGTGGAGGCCAAGTCACTGGGTATGTTTAAAGCAGGGGTAGATAGATTCTTGATTAGTCAGGGCATCAATTGTTATGGGGAGAAGGCAGGAGAATGAGCTTGAGAGGGATAATAATCAGCTTTTTTGGAATGTAGAGCAGATTCGATGGGCTGAATGGCCTAACTCTGCTCCAATGTCTTATGGTCTCATTTCAATAATGAATGGACATCAAAACCTCCAAAGCCAGTCAGCAGGGCAACTGAGATCTCTGCCCTCTTTATGTTTATAAGACACAGTCTACCTACAATAGGAATTAGTAAGCACAAAAGACACTTGAGGAATAATGTTTTTTTCATAATCCTCCAAATCCACCTACAAAATAATGTCAGTGTTTTCTCCCAGGCCAACACTCCCAGCATTATAGCTCCTAATTACACTTGTTTAGCTATAGGTTGGCAGTTTGATGGACTTATGCCCTATAGCAGACAGCTAGATTTGACACTCAATTCTGACATTTATATAAAAAAAAACAGAAAATGCTGGAAGCTCTCAAATGGCATCTGTTGAAAGTGAAACAGAGTTAATGCTGCAGGTCAAAAACTTTCCTCAGAATGCTTTCTTGAACTGCATCATGGCAACGGATTACCAGGTGAACAGAGCAAACAATTCTTAAATCATTCCACAAGCTTTTTTGAAAAGAAAAGTGCAACATCCTCTGTGATCTGTGGGAATCCTTGGTTCACTATCATTCAAAATGAAGGAGGATATGAGAGGATTTGAGAACCTCATTGGGAGCACAAAGAAACCTAGTGTAAAGAGCAGAGGCCACATCTCCCAAAGTTTTCAGGAGCCTCTTCCATTAAACCTCATCTGTAGATCTCACAAACGCCTCATCAGAACCCACAGAACTGGAGAGTGAACAAATCATTCTCAGCTCCAAAGGATGACCTAAGAAGAAGGTTGAGCTTTAGTGTTCATATGTAGAATCACTCAGTTTTCATCACTAACTCGAAGTCTTAGCTGCAAATGCTTGATTGGAATATTCCAACATTCTTGTTTGGGTTGCTGTAAAATTCTTTCTCATCACTAGCTTTAAATTGTAACGTATTCTTAGCTTTCCTGTTGTAAAAGAACTTTTGCATTCCACCACCCCAATCTTTCTCTATCTATTAGATGAAATGTTAGGCTTTAGGGACCATGCAGCTATCATCAGAATTGTTCTGGTTCAGAAGTTTAACAGGATCTGCGCTTTGCTGGAAGTGAAATCTGCAATGGGATGTTTTCCTCTCTGGCAACAGGATGAGGCATGATCTTCCCCATCAATGGTTTCCCCATCATTGAGCACAGTTCCAAAGAGCAATGTTGTAAGAAAGCAGCATTAATCATCAAGGAACCCCATCATCCAGGCCATGCTCTCTTCTTACTGGAACCATTCAACAGGAAGTACAGGAGCCTTATGTCCCACAACACCAAGTTCATGAACAGTTATTAACCTTCAACCATCAGGCTTCTGAACTAAGCATAGATAACTACATTTATTCAATGCTGTCCTGTCTCCAAAATTTATGGATTCATTTTCAAGTACTCTACAACTATTATTTACTTACATTTGGTATTATTTGCATGATTTGTCTTCTTTTGCACAATAGTTATTTGTTGATCTCTATTATCTATAGTTTTTTTTATGAATTCAGTTTTACTTCTTTATTTTCCTGTAAGTACCCACAAGAAAACAAATCTCAAGATAGTGTATGGTGACATATAGGTATTTTGATAATAAATTTACTTTGACTTTCCTTTGCCTTTCTCAGCAATGAATTCTCACTTTCATTTTAATATAGCATTCTCCATGTCAATTTTTTATATCATATTATATTGTGGACACTGTAGATATATTTTATGGATGAACCTTTCATGAATAAATTCTCACTTGACCAAAAAACTTCGCAAAATCACTTTACCCTTCAGATCAGCTGTGATCTTATTGAATGGCGGGGCAGGCTCAATGGGCCAGATGGCCTACTCCTGCTCCTATTTCTCTTGGTCTTAATGTCCTTAAAGAGATTATCATCCATTGTCCGTTACAGCCTCATTTGGAAACTATAGTTAGTGAGCTGAACCCTTAGCTTGTGCTGACTACTGAAGTTGTAGCTAAATTAAACTGCTCTATTTCCAAGAAGCTGGAATAATAGTTGACCATCACAAGGAAATCCACCACTACCTTTTGTTCAAGCGCTACCTTGCCAATTTTCTT
This sequence comes from Hypanus sabinus, assembly GCF_030144855.1. Taxonomy (NCBI): domain Eukaryota; kingdom Metazoa; phylum Chordata; class Chondrichthyes; order Myliobatiformes; family Dasyatidae; genus Hypanus; species Hypanus sabinus. The sequence goes on along the minus strand of NC_082712.1, from coordinate 25,428,917 downwards.
TCCCTCTATGGATCTTAAAACATAATATGGGATGTGTGGAATATTGGTGTTGGGACGTGTGGGATGCTGATCCACTCCCTACCGCACATCAACGATTTCTTCATGGAGAGAGTCGATGCATCAGAATTCCAGGAGTGCACATCATGGATGATCTCTCCTGGCTCCTTAACACCTCCTCTTTAGTCAAGAAAGTTTAACATAGCCTGCACTTCCTGTGGAAACTGAGACAAGAAAGGATCCCTGCCCCTATTCTAACCTGGAGCATCATCAAGGGTGTCCTGACCAACAGTATCACCATCTGGTATGGGAATTGCAAGGCATCTGACTCTCAAGACACTGCAATGAATTGTGAGGGCTGCTGAAAGAATCAGCAGGATTTTTATCCCCATATCCAGCATATATACTGTAAGTGTTGCATCTGCAAAGCCCTCAGCAGTCAAGGAACCTTCCCATCCATCCACAATCTCTCTGACCTCTTAGCACCAGGTACAAGGTACCATGCTGCAAGAACAAGGACTATTAGGCTGGGTAACAGCTTTCTCCTCCAGACTATGGGACATCTGAACACCCTAGTACACGCTATTTTTGTCAGTGCCAGTAGTATTATGCTGTTGTACATTTAACTATCCAACAATAAAAACCCTATATCAGGATGCTGTTCATTGACTATAGCTCAGTGTTTAACACCATCATTCTCACAATCCTGATTGATAAGTTACAGAAACTGGGCCTCCCTGTGCAATGGAATCCTCGACTTCCTAACTGGAAGATCACAATCTGTGTGGATTGTTGATAATATCTCCTCCTCACTGATGATCAACACTGGCAAACCTCAGGGGTGTGTGTTAGCCCAATGCTCTACTCTCTCTGTACCCATGACTGTATGGCTAGGTATAGCTCAAATACTATCTATAAGTTTTCTGATGATACAACCAATGTTTGTAGAAGTCCAAATAGAGATGAGAGGGTGTACAGGAGAGAGATATACCAGCTGGTTGAGTGGTGTCACAGCACCAACCTTACACTCAATGTCAGTAAGATGAAAGAGCTGATTGTGGACTTCAGGAAGGGCAAGATGAAAGAACACATACCATCCTTACAGAGGGATCAGAAGTGGAGAAAATGAGCAATTTCAAGTTCCTGATGTCAAGATGTCTGAGGATCTAACATGGTCCCAACATATTGGTATTGGCAAGACAGAGGCTCTATTTCAAAAGGAGTTTGAAGAGATTTGGTTTGTCAACTAAAACACTCAAAAACTTCTATAGATGTACCATGGAGAGCATTCTGACAGGCTCCATCACTGTAAGGGGAGTGCTGCTGCACAAGACCAAAAGAAACTAGAGAAAATCTTAGAATTATAGCCAGCTCCATCTTGGGTACTAGCCTCCATAGTAACAGCTTCAGTAACAGCTTCTTCCCTTCTGCTATCCAATTCTTAAATGGACATTGAACCCATGAACACCAACTCATTTGTTTTTTTTAAATACATATTACTTCTGCTTTTAATCGATTCAATCTAGACACAGACACACTTATTGTAATTGATTTACTTTTTTTTCTTTCAATATTATCATATATTGCATTGAACTGCTGCTGCTGAGTTACCAAATTTCACGACACATGCCAGTGATAATAAAGCTGATTCTGATAATAAACCTAATTCTACATGTCGCATGTGCTCTTTATGTCAACTTGTACATCTACGGAATTTTTTAAAAATCTGTCAATATTATTTTATGTGTACTGCATGTGTTTGGTCCCAGAGTAATGTTGTTTCATTTGGCTGTATACATGTGTACAGTTGAATGACGATAAACTTGAACTCAAAAAAAATCACTACCCTGCCCTCTTCTAATACTCATAGTGATCAACAAGTTTCCTCAAGTAATTGCTATCTCCCATCTGTGACAAATATAGGTGGTCTAATATTCCTTTTCACAGATGTTGATGTCACTATTTATTAATTATCATGAAAAGCAAACCCTCAGATGTTCTGAATTTGTCTTGAATATGGAAGTTCTGGGCAAAACAGATTTGCTTCCTATCCTTTCTCTCATAACAACTACATATAGTTCCAGAGCCATATTGCATTATACTCCAACAAGTATTTTGTTTTTCCTTTCAATAAACTAGTCCCTGTCACATATTTTGAATGCATTCTAAGTTAGGTTATAAGATGTCAATGAGTAACTTACAAGGTTTCAGCGTAATCTTCCTTCCCCTTGGCATCACAACTCTGAAACAGAAATGCTTGTTGCTTGCCGTTACTGTATGACCAAAAAACTGCTAGATAGCACTGCATATTGTAAAGTAACCAACTTACGCTATGCTAAATTTAAATATATACAAACTCATAATTACAAGGAAATAACATTGACAAAGTTATGAATGGTTTGTGTTCTGAGAGCTGTTCTCCAGCCCCTCCATTGTCTCAGTCCTCCACTCCTTGTCTCAACTCATCTCCGTCCTATGTGCTCTTCCAGTCTTGCAGCTCTCTCAGATTCTTACCACCAGTACATACTCTATTTTAATTAATCCAGTACTAGCAACAGGACATTAGGAAAGCACCACTCCTCACTGAACAAAAGCATGAGGATTCTCTTCCCTTGGAATAGCTGTAGATTATATCAAAATCAACAAAGAAAGCACCAACGATGTGCTGTTGACTTCCCTGGAGTGTCAGCCTAGATTTTGAGTTCAGCTGGAACCCGCAAATACCTGACCCAGAATTAACAACACCTGTAAACAGTATTGGAAAGCTTTGCATTATTTCTGAAGCTTATAGCAAAATTTCATCATTAAAATCGTTCTGTCTCATTAAGAAAAAAACAAAATCAAAATTATCTCATTGATCCATACTCTCCTCTCATTAATTCATTTGCATGAGCATTGAAATAATTATGGAGTCCATGCCTAATACTTAGAATCAGAAACAGGTTTATAGCCACTGATACAAGTTATGAAATGTATTGTTTTGTAGCAGCAGTGAAAAGCATCATAGAGAGATAGATACATAGATAAATAAATAATGTGAGAAAGAGGAATAGCAAAAGGGTGTACATGGACCATTCAGAAATCCAATGGCAGAACTATTCCTAAAATGCTAAATGTGGGTCTTCATGCTTACATACTGTGTCGCTCTATTATACGAGTCATTGGGTTTACTTAAAATAGAGGCTGATAGGTTTTTGATTAATAAGGGTGTCAAAGTCATGAGGAGAAGGCAGGAGAATGGGGTTGAAAGGAAAAATAAATCAGCCATGAACAAAAGGCAGAGCAGACCTGATGAATCAAATGGCCTAATTCAGCTCTTCCGTTTTATGGACATATAGTCTATATTTATGCCATATCTTGCTCTGCAAATACTGAGGCTCTAGACCTTGTTTTATTTAGATTCATTAATTACTTTCAGATATTTTTTTATTTTGCCTTTCTTGTATCATATAAAGTATCTGAGAAGAGCAAAGATGGTATTGAGTAACTCAGTGCTTAGTTGTAATACTCCATCTTACATAGTATGGCACAGACTTTACTTTTATTGTTACCAAACAATTGATACTAGAGCATACAATCATCAAAACTATATTTGATTCTGTATTTCGCGCTCCCTGAAGTACAAATCAAAGTAAGTATCATAAAAATTTGAATCATTAGTCATAATTAGAAAATAGAAAAGAGAAAGTAAGGTAGTGCAAGTCAGGTCCAGATATTTGGAAGTTACGGCCCAGATCTGGGTCAGGATTCCTTCAGCAGTCTTATCACAGTTGGAAAGAAGCTGTTTCCAAATTTGGCCGTACAAATCTTCAAGCTCCTGAACCTTCTCCCAGAGGGAAAAGGGACAAAAATTGTGTTGGCTGGGTGGGTCGTGTCCTTTATTATCCTGGCAGCACTGCTCCGACAGTGGGTGGTGTAAAGTGAGTCCAAGGATGGAAGATTGGTTTGTGTGATGTGCTGGGCTACATTCACGATCTTCTGCAGCTTCTCCCGGTCTTGGACAGGACAACTTCCATACTAGGTTGTTAAAAATTAGTGAGGGTTTTAGGGGACAAGCCAAATTTCTTCAGCTTTCTCAGGAAGCAAAGGTGCTGGTGGGCCTTCTTGGAAGTGGACTCTGCTTGGTTAGACCAAGTCAAGTCATTTGTGATATTCACCCCAAGGAACTTAAAGCTTTTGACCTGTTCTACCTGTGCACCATTGATGTAGATGGGGTCGTGCCATCCGCTACTCCTTCTGAAGTCAATAACCAATTCCTTCCTCTTGCTGACATTGAGGGATAGGTTATTGTCTTCACACCATGCCACCAGGTTCTTAATTACCTCTCTGTACTCCGACTCATCATTACCCAAGATACGACCTACAATTGTGTCGTCATCAGCAAACTTACATATTGAGTTTGATGGAAACTTGGCTACACAATCATGTGTGTACAGTGAGTACAGCAGGGGGCTTAGTACACAGCCTTGTGAGGCACCAGTGCTCAGAGTGATCGTAGAGGACAGATGTAATGGATCCAGAAAACAAGGGAGAACTATTTGCCTTTTTATTGTCCATCAGTCCTCTGCATTCAGACACATTGAAGTTGATATAACTCACTGAACAGGAGACATTTTTGTGTGTGTGGTGTGCATATTTCTTGTCAGCACATTTACAGGAAAGATGGGGTTTCACTGGTAAGGGTGCAGAGGAGATTCAATGAAATTTTGCCTGAGAAAAGTGTTTCAAGGTTCGAATTTATTATTAATGTGCATATACATATATAAAGTCAGAAATTAAAGTACTGATATGGAATAAAATGTGTATAAATGCAAACAGTAGTGTGCAAAAGCCTTAGGCACATGTATATATTTGTATAGTACTGTAGTAATCTTATGTGTTGCATTGTACACTGCCACTTCATGATACAGGTCAGTGATATTAAACCTGATTCTGGTTCAAAATGAAGATTCAAGATTGTTTAATGTCATTTCCAGTACACAAGTGTAAAGGAGAACAAAATAATTGTTACTCTGGAACCACTGCAACACAAAAAATATATAATAAAGATAAAGAACAGAATAAAGGAACACAATAAATATAAATACATAAGATACAGTAGCTCATATACAAATGTAGATTAATTGTATGTATACAACTCAGACATTCATATTTTCTTGTGGGCATACTCAATAAATCCATAATTGAATAATAACCAAAATTAGAATCAACAAAGGACCACAGCAATTGGGCATTCAACTAGTGTGCAAAAGATAACAAACTGTGCATGAATGAATGAATGAATGAATGAATGAATGAATGAATGAATGAATGAATGAATAAATAAATAAATAAATAAATAAATATGCAAGCAAGCAAGCAAGCAATAAACATCGAGAACATGTGATGAAGAGTCCTTGAAAGTGAGTACATAGGTTGTGGGAACACTTCACTGATGGCGCAAGATGAGAGATTGGATAGACCAAGTTTGTTTTCCATGGAGGGAAGGGGAGAGGAGAGGAGATAGAGGTATATAAGGTACATTGTTAGCATAGACAGTACGACCGTTTTTTTTCTCCTATAACAGTGTTGTCACAAACTAGAGGACACCGGTTTAGAGCAGACATCCCCAACTGGTGTCCACGGACCCCTTCCTGAATGGTGTTGGCCAATGGCATAAAAAATGTTTGGAACCCCTAGGTTATAGTAAGGGGCAAGAAGTTTAGAGGGGATTTGAGGAAGTTTGTTTTTACTCAGAGATTATTTAGAATCTGGAACACATTGGCTGATTGAGTAGATGAATATTACAGCATCAACTGGTTAGATACTTTATTGATCCCAAAGAAAATTACAGTGTCACAGTAGCATTACAAGTACAGAGATATAAATATTAGAAGAGAAGTAGGAAGAATAAAAAAAATAAGTTACCTCAAACAGTCTAACTGGAGGGGTCATCACATCCCCTGCTATAAGTTGACTAATAGAGGCTAACGGCCAAGGGTAAGAATTACTACATACAGTGCTCTTTGGAGCAGCACAGTTGACTTAATAAAAGTGCTCCTCTGTTCAGTCAAGGTGGCATGCAGAAGGTGACAAACACTGTCCAGAATTACCAGCATTTTATGTAGGGTCCTTGTTCTACCACAGCCTCCAGTCTGTCTAGTTTGACTCCTATAACAGAATCAGATTTTCTAATCAGTTTGTTGAGCTTGTTGGCATCAGTTATGATGACATCATTGTCCCAGCACACCCCCCCCCCCAGATAAAATTGTACTGACGACAACAGACTGGAAGAACATGTGAAGAAGAGGACTGCATACACAACATAATGTCTGGACAAGATTCCTCAATTGCCAAGGGAAAGAAGGCCATGGACCAAGAACTAATTAATGGGATTAATATGGATGAGGAATTGATGGCCTACATGGACACAGAGGGCAGAAGGAACTAGTTCTGAGCACTATGCACCATTACTATAAATTGAGAGAATGATAAATACTTCAGATGCCCTTGTATCAGAATATTTCTTTTTCTTTCATATTTACTCTTTATTTCTTTCATATTTATTCATTACACATTTGTATTGTGTATAACATTGCTTAAAAATAGTGTACCTTTGCTTCTGTAGTAACCTAGGTGGGAAATCATAATAGAATTTGTACGTGTAATGATTCTGGATAATGAAGTCACAGGACATTAAAATAAAACTCAAGGGAATCCCCAAAAATCTAATGTTTTAGTTACATGCCAATAAAGAAAAACATTATTGTTTCTTGATACCAAGTAAGGGTGATCACAAATTTGTGTTGGAAGATCATATGGAAGATGGGAGAGCTTGTATTTGCACATGACAAATAAACTGGGCTAGTGTTGTCCTATCAGATGAAGAAAGGTCACATTTAATATCAAACAAAACTTACAAAGACATCCAACAGTCGGCTATGAAAATATCGCTTCTGTGTCAGACTACCCAGGAGATTTGTGTCAAATACAAACCTGTTGTCACATGAGAGCACATGGCCTAAAAAAATCCAGTGGCCATCAAAGAATTTGGAACTGCAGGTTCAACTGAATAAACCTGACCTCATCTCCCTTAAGGTGGAATTGCAGGAGCTCAAGTAAGATGAAGCACAAGCTTAACAGTCTTCACAGAATCTGTGAGCAAAGTGACGGAGATACCAGAATCCTTTTTAACTGCATTCCAGCTATATTATTTCAGACACAAAAGACATGTGAAGAATATATTATTTACATCCATTCTTAATACATCTTTACTTCAATTAAATGAGCAAAAATATAATTGCTTCATATTTCAAAGCGATGGACTTGACATCTTAACAGCTACAGCTTACACCAGCAGGGTACCAGTTTTTGTGTTAGAATGAATTCCATTTCTTTTTTGAAGTCTGATTTGGCAGTGCCTTTATATTGGCTAAGGTTTTCAGGGAACGTTTGCAGGGGAACTCAGAATTAGCTGTCATTACATTACAAAAATGATAACAACTTCAGGATTTAAACATATTGACAGACAGATTTATGGAATTGAACAGAAAGTCATTCCGTTCACTCATCCTGTATCAGCTTTGTCAATGGGTCATCCAATTAGATTTCAGCTCTTGCTCTATAATTATATCCCAGTCATCTTGTACATTTATTTTTAATACTACAAATTGGATTCATCGGTTTTTCATTGTTTCGTATATCATAACAACTGTGTAAAACTTTTGCTTGCCTGTGTTGCCTCTGATATTTTTACCAATTATATTTATGCCCAATGGCTACTAATCTTTCAGCCACCGTGTGAAGATCATATAGAGTCACAGAAACATTGGAACATAGAAAACCCACAGCACAATACAGGCCCTTCGGCTGACAAAGTCATGCCGAACGTGTCCCTGCCTTAGAAATTACTAGGCTTACCTATACCCCTCTATTTTACTAAGCACCATGTTCCTATCCAAAAGTCTCTTAAAAGATCCTATCGTATCCACCTCCACCACCGTGGCCGGCAGCCCATTCCAAGCACTCACCACTCTCTGAGTAAAAAACTTATCCCTGACATCTCTGCACCTACTCCACAGCACCTTAAACCTGTATCCTCTTGTGGCAACCATTTCAGCCCTGAGAAAAAGCCTCTGATTATCCACACGATCAATGCCTCTCATCATCTTATACATCTCTATCAGGTCACCTCTCATCCTCCGTCACTCCAAGGAGAAAAGTCCAAGTTCACTAAACCTATTCTCATAAGGCATGCTCCCCAAACCAGGCAACATCCTTGTACATCTTCTCTGCATGCTTCCTATGGTTTCTACATCCTTACTGTAGTGAGGCAACCAGAACTGAGCACAGTACTCCAAGTGGGGTCTGACTGCGGTCCTATATAGCTGCAACATTATCTCTCAGCTCCTAAATTCAATTCCATGATTGATGAAAGCCAATACACCATACGCCTTCCTAACCACAGAGTTAATCTGCGCAGTGCTATGAGCATCCTATGGACTCGGACCCCAAGCTCCCTCTGATCCTCCACACTGCCAAGAGTCTTACCATTAATACTATATTCTGTGATCATATTTGACCTACCAAAGTGAACCACTTCACACTTATCTGGGTTAAACTCTATCTGCCACTTCTCAGCCCAGTTTTGCATCCTAGCAATGTCCCACTGTAACCTCTGACAGCCCTCCACACTATCCACAACACCTTCAACCTTTGTGCCATCAGCAAACCTACTAACCCATCCCTCCACTTCCCCATCCAGGTCAGACAGACAGACATACTTTATTGATCCTGAGGGAAATTGGGTTTCATTACAGCCACACTAACCAAGAGTAGTGAAGAAATATAGCAATATAAAACCATAAATAATAATAAGTTAATCATGCCAAGTGGAAATAAGTCCAGGACCAGCCGATTGGCTCAGGGTGTCTGACACTCCAAGGGAGGAGTTGTAAAGTTTGATGGCCACGGGTAGGAATGACTTCCTATGATGCTCAGTTTTACATCTCAGTGGAATGAGTCTCTGGCTGAATGTACTCCTGTGCCTAATGTGGCTTGAAAAATGGTGCAAGGGGGAGGGATTCAAATTTCTGGGGCATTGGAACCAGTTCTGGGGGAGGCGGGACCGGTATAAACAGGACGGTCTGCACCTGGGCTGGACTGGAACCAATGTCCCAGGGGGAGCGTTTGCTACTGCTGTTCAGGAGGTTTTAAACTAATGTGGCAGGGGGATGGGAACAAGTGCAGAGAGACAGAGGGGTGTAAAATGAGGGTAGAAGCAAAAAGTAGTAAGGTGAAAAGTAAAAGTGGCAGGCAGGCAAATCCAAGGCAAAAAGCAAAAAGAGCCACTTTTCAACATAATTGTATAAGGGCTAAGAGTGTTGTAAAAACAAGCCTCAAGGCTTTGTGTGTCAATGCGAGGAGCATTCATGACAAGGTGGATGAATTGAATGTGCAGATAATTATTAATAAATATGATATAGTTGGGATCACAGAGACATGGCTCCAGGGTGACCAAGGATGGGAGATCAACATCCAGGGATATTCAATATTCAGGAAAGGTAGACAGGAAAGAAAAGGAGGTGGGGTAGCATTGCTGGTTAGAGAGGAGATTAACGCAATAGAAAGGAAGGACATTAGCCTGGAAGATGTGGAATCAATATGGGTAGAGCTGCATAACACTAAGGGGCAGAAAACACTGGTGGGAGTTATGTACAGGCCACCTAACAGTAGTAGTGAGGTTGGGGATGGCATTAAACAGGAAATTGGAAATGCGTGCAATAAAGGAACAGTAGTTATAATGCGTGATTTCAATCTACATATAGATTGGGTGAACCAAATTGGTAAGGGTGCTGAGGAAGAGAATTTCTTGGAATGTATGCGGGATGGTTTTCTGAACCAACACGTCGAGGAACCAACTAGAGAGCAGGCCATTCTAGATTGGGTATTGAGCAATGAGGAAGGGTTAGTTAGCAATCTTGTCGTGCGAGGCCCCTTGGGTAAGAGTGACCATAATATTTTGGAATTCTTCATTAAGACGGAGAGTGACATAGTTAATTCAGAAATAAAGGTTCTGAACTTAAAGAAGGGTAACTTTGAAGGTACGAGACGTGAATTAGCTAAGATAGACTGGCAAATGATACTTAAAGGGTTGACGATGGATATGCAATGGCAAGCATTTAAAGGTCGCATGGATGAACTACGACAATTGTTCATCCCAGTGTACAATGTCCTGTGTATGTTACTCAAAATGGGTTTTTTGGTTTGTTAAGAGTAGGAATGCTTCTTTGATTAGTGTTTCTCTCACAGTTGTTTTGCTTTATACTTGTTGATATGGTAATTGTATTCATTTGTTAACCAATGGGGAATGTTATTTTGTCTTGTGAGGCTGGGAACTTGGGGGAGGGGTTTTTCGCGGGCTTTTGGTATAGAGCAGGAGGAAGACGCCGAGGAAGGTGGACGTGCGCTGCACTGCTCGGAAGACCACCAGGCGTGGTCCCAGGTGCGAAGACGTGGAGGTCGGAGGCAAGCGATGAGGGGTCGAATGGTTCGATGTTTGAGCTCCAACGATGTGCACTAAACTGACTGAACTTTGATAAGTTGGCGCCTTTTTGTTTTTTTCCCTTGCTAATATATTGTATTGCCTAATACTCTTTTCATTTTAGTAAACTCTTTAAAGTGTGTTTCATAACGGTATTTGTTGTGGGTTTGATACTGTGGGCAGGCGCGAGGCATAAACTCGATTCTCACAGCACCTGCGTGTACGGGAGGTGGGATTGGTGTGTGGCTGGATCTCCTTTTCCCCTATACATATACCAGCCTGTTGGGTAAGTGTTACACCAGTTTGGCAAAAGAATAAACCAGGGAAGGTAGTGCACCCATGGCTGACAAGGGAAATTAGGGATAGTATCAAGTCCAAAGAAGAAACATATAAATTAGCAAAAAAAAAGCAGCACACCTGAGGACTGGGAGAAATTCAGAGACCAGCAGAGGAAGACAAAGGGCTTAATTAGGAAAGGGAAAAAAGATTATGAGAGAAAGCTGGCAGGGAACATAAAAACTGACGTAAAAGCTTTTATAGATATGTGAAAATAAAAAGATTGGTCAAGACAAATGTAGGACCTTTACAGACAGAAACAGGTGAATTGATCATAGGGAACAAAGACATGGCAGACCAATTGAATAACTACTTTGGTTCTGTCTTCACTAAGGAGGACATAAATAATCTTCTGGAAATAGTAAGGGACCGAGGGTCTAGTGAGATGGAAGAACTGAGGGAAATACATGTTAGCAGGGAAGTGGTGTTAGGTAAATTGAAGGGATTAAAGGCGGATAAATCCCCAGGGCCAGATGGTCTGCATCCCAGAGCGCTTAAGGAAGTAGCCCAAAAAATGGTGGATGCATTAGTGATAATTTTTTAAAACTTCTTAGATTCTGGATTAGTTCCTGAGGATTGGCAGGTGGCTAATGTAAACCCACTTTTTAAAAAAGGAGGGAGAGAGAAACCGGGGAATTATAGACCGGTTAGTCTGACATCGGTGGTGGGGAAAATGCTAGAGTCGGTTATCAAAGTTGTGATAACAGCACATTTGGAAAGATGTAAAATCATGTCTGATGAATCTTATCGAATTTTTTGAAGATGTAACTAGTAGAGTGGTTAGGGGAGAGCCAGTAGATGTGGTATATTTAGATTTTCAAAAGGCTTTTGACAAGGTCCCGCAGAGGAGTTTAGTGTGCAAACTTAAAGCACACGGTATTGGGGGTATGGTATTGATGTGGATAGAGAATTGGTTGGCAGATAGGAAGCAAAGAGTGGGAATAAACGGGACCTTTTCAGAATGGCAGGCAGTGACTAGTGGGGTACCGCAAGGCTCAGTGCTGGGACCCCAGTTGTTTACAATATATATTAATGATTTAGACGAGGGAATTAAATGCAGCATCTCCAAGTTTGTGGATGACACAAAGCTAGACGGCGGTGTTAGCTGTGAGGAGGATGCTAAGAGGATGCAGGGTGACTTGGATAGGTTAGGTGAGTGGGCAAATTCATAGCAGATGCAATTTAATGTGGATAAATGTGAGGTTATCCACTTTGGTTGCAAGAACAGGAAAACAGATTATTATCTGAACGGTGGCTGATTAGGAAAAGGGGAGATGCAATGAGACCTGGGTGTCATTGTACACCAGTCATTGAAGGTGGGCATGCAGGTACAGCAGGCGGTGAAAAAGGCAAATGGTATGTTGGCACTCATAGCAAAAGCATTTGAGTACAGGAGCAGGGAGGTTCTACTGCAGTTGTGCAAGGCCTTGGTGAGACCGCACCTAGAATATTGTGTGCAGTTTTGGTCCCCTAATCTGAGGAAAGACATTCTTGCCATAGTGGGAGTACAGAGAAGGTTCACCTGATTGATTCCTGGGAAGGCAGGACTTTCATATGAAGAAAGACTGGATCATCTAGGCTTATACTCACTGGAATTTAGAAGATTGAGGGGGGATCTTATTGAAAAGTATAAAATTCTAAAGGGATTGGACAGGCTAGATGCAGGAAGATTGTTTCCAATGTTGGGGAAGTCCAGAATGAGGGGTCACAGTTTAAGGATAAAGGGGAAGTCTTTTAGGACCGAGATGAGGAAAAACTTCTTCATACAGAGAGTGGTGAATCTGTGGAATTCTCTGCCACAGGAAACAGTTGAGACCAGTTCATTGGCTATATTTAAGAGGAAGTTAGATATGGCCCTTGTGGCTAAAGGGATCAGGGGGTATGGAGAGAAAGCAGGTACAGGATTTTGAGTTGGATGATCAGCCATAATCATACTGAATGGTGGTGCAGGCTCAAAGGGCTGAATGGCCTACTCCGGCACCTATTTTCTATGTTTTTATGTTTAACCAGTACATTATGGAGTTGATGGGAGCCATTGTCCAAGATGGCATGCAACTTTGACAGCATCCTCTTTTCAGATACCACCATCAGAGAGTCCAATTCCACCCCCACAACATCACTGGCCTTACAAATGAGTTTGTTGATTCTGTTGGTGTCTGCTACCCTCAGCCTGCTGACCCAGCACACAACAGCAAGCATGATAGCACTGGCCACCACAGCCTCGTAGAACATCCTCAGCATCGTCCAGCAGATGTTAAAGGACCTCAGTCTCCTCAGGAAATAGAGACAGCTCTGACACTTCTTGTACACAGCCTCAGTGTTCTTTGACCAATCCAGTTTATTGTCCATTCGTATCCCCAGGTATCTGTAATCCTCCACCATGTCTACACTGATCCCTTGGATGGAAACAGGGATCACCGGTACCTTAGCCCTCCTCAGGTCCACCACCAGCTCCTTTGTCTTAGTCATTTATAAAAATCATGAAGAGTAAAGATCCCAGAACAGATCCCTGAGGTACTCCACTGGTGACCAACCTCCATGCAGAATATGACCCTTCTACAGCCACGCTTTGCTTTCTGTGAGCAAGCCAATTCTGGATCCACAAAGCAATGTCCCCTTGGATCCCATGCCTCCTTACTTTCTCAATAAGCCTTGCATGGGGTACCTTGTCAAATGCCTTGCTGAAATCCATATACACTACATCTACTGCTCTTCCTTCATCAATGTGTTTAGTCACATCCTCAAAAAATTCAATCAGGCTCGTAAGGCATGACCTGCCCTTGACTAAGCCATGCTGACTATTCCTAATCATATCATACCTCTCCAAATGTTCATAAATCCTGCTTCTCAGGATCTTCTCTATCAACTTACCAACCACTGGTGTAAGACTCGCTGGTCTATAATTTCTTGGGCTATATCTAGTCCTTTTCTTCAATAAAGAAACATCATCCGCAACCTTCCAATCCTCCGAAACTTCTCCCATCCCCATTGATGATGCAAAGATCGTCACCAGAGGCTCAGCAATCTCCTCCCTTGCCTCACACAGTAGCCTGAGGTACATCTCATCCGGTCTCGGTGACTTATCCAACTTGATGCTTTCCAAAGGCTCCAGCACATCCTCTTTCTCAATATCTACATGCTCAAACTTTGCAGTCTGCTGCAAGTCATCACTACAATCACCAAGATCCTTTTCCATAGTGAATACTGAAGTATCCATTAAGTACCTCTGCTATTTCCTCTGGATCCATACACACTTTCCCACTGTCACACTTGATAGGTCTTATTCTTTCATGTTTTATCCTTTTGCTCTTCATATATTTGTAGAAAGCCTCGGGGTTTTCCTTAATGCTGCCAGCCAAGGCTTTCTCATGGCCCCTTCTGGCTGTCCTAATTTCCTTCTTAAGCTCCTTCCTATTAGCCTTATAATCTTATAATTCTCTAAGACTACCTAGCTCTCTGAACCTTCTGTAAGTTTCTCTTTTCTTCTTAATTAGATTTATTACAGCCTTTGTACACCATGGTTCCAGTACCCTACCATAACTTCCCTGTCTCAATGGAGCATACCTATGCAGAACTCCACACAAATATCCCCTGAACATTTGTGACATTTCTTCCATACTTTTCCCTGAGAACATTTGTTTCCAATTTAAGCCTCTAATTTCCTCCCTGATAGCCTCATAATTCCCCTTACTCCAATTAAATGCTTTTCTAACTTGTCTGTTCCTATCTCTCTCCAATGCTATTGTAAAGAAGAGAGAATTATGATCACTATCTCCAAAATGCTCTTCCACTGAGAGATCTGACATCTGACCAGGTTCATTTCCCAATACCAAATCAAGTACAGCCTCTCCTCTTGTAGGCTTATCTACATATTGTGTCAAGAAACCTTCCTGAACACACCTAACAAACTCCACTCCATCTAAACCCCTCACTCTAGGGAGATGCCAGTTAATACTTAGATTAAAATCTCCCATCACGACAATTCTGTTATTATTACAACTTTCCAGGATCTGGTTCCCTATCTGTGCCTCAATATGCCTGCTACTATTGGGCAGCCTATAAAAAAACACCCAGTAAATTTAGTGACCCCCTTCCTGTTCCTAACCTCCACCCATGAAGACACCGTAGACAGTCCCTCCATGGTGTCCACCTTTTCTGCAGCCATGTCACTATCTCTGATCAACAGTGCCACGCCCCCACCTATTTTGCATCCCTCCCTGTCCTATCCGAAAAATCTAAAACCTGGCACTTCAAGCAACCATTCCTGTCCCTGAGCCATCCAAGTATCTGTAATGGCCACCACATCATAGCTCTGAGTACTGATCCACACTCTAAACTCATCCACTTTGTTCAAAACTCTCCTTGCATTAAAAAAGACACATCTCAAACCTTTGGTCTGAGCGTGTTCCTTCTCTATCACCTGCCTATCCTCCCTTTTGTACTGTCTACAAGCTTTCTCTATTTGTGAGCCAAACTCCTCTTCCCCATTCTCTTCAGTTTGGTTCCCTTCCCCCAACAATTTTAGCTTAAAATCTCCCCAGTAGCCTTAGCAAACCTCCCCACCAGGAAATAAGTTCCTCTGGGATTCAAGTGCAACCCGTCTCTTTTGTACAGGCTACACCTGTCCCAAAAGAGGTCCCAATGATCCAGAAATCTGAATGCCTGCCCCTTGCTCCAATCCTTCAACCATGCATTTATCCTCCCTCACATCCTATTCCTATTCTCACTGTCATGTGGCACAGGTAGTAATCCCAAGATTACTACCTTTGAGGTCCTGTTTCTCAACTTCCTTCCTAACTCTCTGTAGTCTTCTTTCAGGACCTCTTCCCTTTTCCTACCTATGTCATTGGTAACAATATGTACCACGACATCTGGCTGTGCTCCCTCCCACTGCAGGATATCTTGGACACGATCTGAAACATCCCGGACCCTGGCACCTGGGAGTCATAAAGTCTTAGAACACTACAGCATAGTAACAGGCCCTTTGCCCCATCTAGTTCATGCTGAACTATTAATCTGGCCTGCATCTTAACCATAGCCCTCGCATCCATGTATATATCCAAATGTTTTACAATTGAATCTGCATCCACTACTGCTGGCAGCTTGCTCCACACCCTCACTATCCTCTGATTGAAGAAGTCCTACCACATCTTTACCTTAAACATTTCACCCTTAACACATGACCTCTACTTTAGTCTCACCCAGCCTAGGTGAAAGAAGTCTGTTTGCATGTACCCTATCTATACCTACACCCTTCATAACTTTGTATTCTGATATACTTCTTAGTATGCAAGTAATAATCTGTTATGAGTTTAAATTCTGAGCAAATTCCCAATTAAACTATTGTGGTATGGGAAAAAAACTGTCAGCTTCTCCAGTTTCCCAACTGAAAATCAGCGCTATAATGGCATCATCCGAGATCAATGTAATCTGTTGCCCATATAAACAGCCTTTTAACTTTCAGTGAAGACATGTTGTCTAATAGTCTTCATGCTACAATGTACAGTACCGTCAGGCCCACTTTACTTGGTTAAGAAGTGGAACCCAGAATCTCCTATATTAAGACACTTGATTGATTTATGGAATAAGGTAAATATGGACGATGAGATAAAGAAATCTTTATTAGCAAAAAGAACTTTAATTCAAAATAGGCTTATTCCTTTTACAATGGATAATAAACTTCTACATAATTGGTTCCAAAAGGGGATTAAATATATTGGTGATTGTTTTGAAGGAGGTATATTGAAGTCGTTTGATCAATTAAAAAATAAATATAAAATATCAAGTAACACTCTTTTCTGTTATTTTCAATTAAAGGCTTATTTACGAGAAAAGCTGGGTCAAACAATGTTGATGCCAAAATCTAGTGAAATAGAAATATTAATTCAAAAAGGAAAAATTAAAAAAAACTTACATCTTGTATGTATAATTTGATTCAAAAACAGACAACTAAATCAGGAATTCATAAATCAAGACAAAAATGGGAATTTGATATGAATGTGAAAATTGATGGAAAAAACTGGTCAAGAGTATGTTCTGATAGTATGAGAAATACAATAAATGTTTGACTTAGATTAATACAATATAATTTTTTACATCAATTATATATAACATCACAGAAAATAAATAGATTAAATTCAAATATGTCTGACCAATGTTTTCGATGTAATCAAGAAATTGGTACTTTTTTACATTCTACTTGGTCTTGTTTTAAAATTCAACCATTTTGGATAAATCTAAGACTTTTATTGGAACAAATTACTGGAGTACAGCTCCCACATCGTCCAGTATTATTTTTATTAGGAGACATTGAAGGGACAATACCGAAACTTGAATTGAATAAGTATCAGAAAAAATTTATAAAAATTGCATTGGCAGTAGCCAAAAAAGTTATCGCGGTTACTTGGAAATCTGATTTATATTTAACTATGGATCGTTGGAATAATGAAATACATAGTTGTATTCCACTTGAAAAAATTACATACAATCTAACAAATGAATATGATATATTTTTGAAAATTTGGCTCCCATACCTACAAAAGATAGGATTAAATACATAGGTCCTTTGAAGATAAAATTATAAAGCAATTGGGGAAAGAAAAAAATAAATATTAAAATTATTTTGAACTCCATGGAGTATGTGGGGATCCTCTGATATCCAGGCAATCTTTCTCTTTTTTTTCTTTCTTTAGATAAGGGTTAGGGGGAGGGTTAATATTATTTTTCTCACTATTTATCATCACATTTATTCTTTGTAATTTTCTAAAATTTAATAAATAAATAAATATTTTTAAAAAGTGGAACCAGGTGTGCTACTCTGCTGCTGTAGCCCATCCACTTTCAAGGTTTAACATGTACATGTCGTGCATTCAGAGATACACTTCTGCAAATGAGTGTTGTAACAGTCAGCTTGAACCAGTCTGGCCATTCTCCTCTAACTCCCCAATTAGCAAGTTGTTTTTGTCTACAAAACTTCTGTTCAGACTGAATCAGGTACTGTTTCTCTAAATCCTCTCCTAAGCCTGAGGACTTGACTGTGAGAGAAGAGGAAGAACTTGGTGAGCTGCACTGTGAACATGCACTCAAGCTGAGATTTACTGACCTGCCCCTGGACAAGTTCTGAATTTCTGTGAAAGAACAGTATCCCACCATTCATAAGAAAACAGTGAACAGTTTGCTGCAGGTTTCAACTTCTTACATCTGTGAACAAGCATCAGGAGCAAGGATAGAAATCGTCTCATTTCCTGTTGAAGATAAAATCTACGTGCGCTTATCTCAAGTTTGACCCTGAATTGAGAAATTTACTATGTTTGCCTGATGACTTTTTAAAATTTATGGAAGGGAAAGAAAGAGATTATTTTTAAGAAAAATAAGTTGAAATTCTTTCTCTACTCAAAACAGCATTGACAATTATTTTTGGATTATTACATTTAAAACTTACTGATCACGCCAATGTACTGTGACCTGTAGATATAATAAATTTTATGTAGGGAGCTGAAGATTATTTCAAGGATTTCTCCAGGCCAAAAGGGTTGAGCAAGGCTGCCCTCGAGAAAGGAAACCCCTGGGATATCAGCAGCTTCCGGGGTATTCAACCCACCCAATCTGGCACCAAATCATCCCATGGTCAAAGTCACTTAGGTAACATTTCTTTCCACATTCTGATATTTGGTCTGAACTGCAACCAAAATTCTTGACTGCGTGTGCTTGTTCTTAGGCACTGAGCTGCTGTCTCATGAATGGCTGATAGGATATTTGTATTATTGAGGTGTACAAGTGTATCTAATAAAGTGGCCAATGAGTTCAATTAGTTCATTACAGTCAGTGGAAGGTTTACTGTTTTGATGGACAACAGTGTATTTAATTAGAGCGAGTCAAAATTATTTCTGAACTTCCTAATCTATCAACTTCTTGAGCTCTTTGATCAATCACTTTCTAATGCAAATCTTCTTCTGTGAATTTGAGATTAATTTTATTGGCTTTGAATGCCAATGGGGAATCCCTCTACACTCCCTGGGATACAGGACATTAAGTTGAAGGCAGAACTTTGATTTTTAGTGAGCAACAAAGTCTCAGCATGGTCATGATAAAAAGAATCTGTCTTCAGGTAATGACGACTCAAAGAATAGAATATTCTAAAGAAGTAAAATCCATTTGTGGTTTTGGTTAGGTCTCTCTGATACTGCATGAGAGCTTTTAAAAAGTCAGTATTAAGTTCTTCTGTGCATTTGAATGTTCAACATTTGACTATAAAATTCCTTTGTCTGTTCTTTAGGAGGCATCATCCTGCTCCTTCCGAGATAGGTTTCTGTTTCCACTAAAGCAACAGACAGAAAATAATTTAGTTTCAACGATTTAAGCAGTTGGATACCACACACACTGAAACTTCAAACCTCTGATTTTATCTCCACTCTCATTTTTGAACCTCAGTGTTACAAAGGTTTCCAATTAAACTGGAATGGTGTAAGATGCATTACACTTTGTGAGGATGTAACCACTGTTATGCACATTACCTAGGCATCACACAAAAGCTGTATGCATGGTGGGTACTGGAAGTCCAGGTCTAGATTAATGAGAAAGCACAGATATAAACAACCACTCCTCTATCACTGATATTACCTATGCTCTCAAATACAAACAATATAAGCCCAATGATGCACTGACAATAGAGTGATAACAATCTCACCAACAATCATTGCTCTCAGCAGATGGAAAACATACACTTTGAAAGTTCTTTCTCCTCACAGAGAAAATGACAAAAATGAACGTGGCCAAGCAAAGGGTATTGTACAGTGTTTCAGTGGATTACCACAATTACGTATATACAATAAACATGTCTACTTTGCCTTCTTTCGAAGCAGTATGATGTACTTTCACGGTGCTTTGTATATCATTATTACAAAACCAACAATATTACTCAAAAATGTGCTGAACACACATTTTCTTTTATAGATAAAAATGCAGGAAAAAGGTGAAAGCACTTGCATGTCAGGCAGCATCTACAGAGAGAGATACCAGAGACCCTACATTTTAATTGTCCTGCTGAGTGCTTCCAGCAATTTAATTTTTTTCAGATCCCCTTCAGGATTTTTTCATTCTAAATTTCTCTTACGCTGCATGTAGCAACATCTATAGACAGAGTAGCAAAGAATGCATATGGAAGGGGGATGGGATCCGGAATGATAGAGCAGTGAAAGAAGTGCATGGAGTAAAGCCAGATCTAACATATAGAGAGGCTTTGAGGAAAGAGCAGCAGAATAAAGGGTATAAAGGTAGTAACGAAGAAGGGCTAAAGTGCATGTACTTCAATGCAAGAAACATCAGGAACAAAGGTGATGAACTGAGAGCTTGGATACATACATGGAATTATAATATAGTAGCCATTACGGAGACTTGGCTGGCACCAGGGCAGGAATAGATTCTCAATATTCCTCGATTTCAGTGATTTAAAAGGGATGGGGGGGGGGGGAAGGGGAGGAGGGGTGGCATTACTGGTCAGGGATACTATTACAGCTGCAGAATGGGTGGGTAATGTAGCAGGATCCTCTTTTGAGTCAGTATGGGTGAAAGTCAGGAACAGGAAGCGAGCAGTTACTCTACTGGGGGTATTCTAGAGGCCCCCTGGTAGCAGCAGAGATACCGAGGAGCAGATAGGGAGCAAGATTTTGGAAAGGTGCAAAAATAACAGGGTTGTTATCATGGGTGACTTTAACTTCCCTAATATTGATTGGCACTTGATTAGTTCCAAGGGTTTAGATGGGGCAGAGTTTGTTAAGTGTGTCCAGGATGGATTCCTGTCACAGTATGTTGACAGGCTGACTAGTGGGAATGCCATACAAGATCTAGTATTAGGTAACGAACCGGGTCAGGTCACAGATCTGTCAGTGGGTGAGCATCTGAGGGACAGTGATCACCATCACTGACCTTTAGCATTCTCATGGAAAAGGATAGAATCACAGAGGACAGGAAATTTTTCATTGGGAAAGGGCAAATTATGAGGCTATAAGACTAGAACTTGCGGGTATGAATTGGGATGATGTTTTTTCAGGGAAATGTACTATGGACATGTGGTCGATGTTTAAGGATCTCTTGCAGGATGTTAGGGATAAATTTGTCCCAGTGAGGAAGATAAAGAATGATAGGGTGAAGGAATCATGGGTGACAAGTGAAGTGGAAAATCTAGTCAGGTGGAAGAAGGCAGCATACATGAGGTTTAGGAAGCAAGGATCAGATGGGTCTATTGAGGAATATAGGGTGGCAAGAAAGGAGCTTAAGAAGGGGCTGAGAAGAGCAAGAAGGGAGCATGAGAAGGCCTTGGTGAGTAAGGTAAAGGAAACCCCCAAGACATTCTTCAATTATGTGAGGAACAAAAGGATGACAGGAGTGAAGGTAGGACCGATTAGAGATAAAAGTGGGAAGATGTGCCTGGAGGCTGTGGAAGTGAGCGAGGTCCTCAATGAATACTTCTCTTCACTATTCACCACTGAGAGGGAACTTGATGATGGTGAGGACAATATGAGTGCATGTTGATATTAAGGGAGAGGAGGTGTTAAAATACATTAGAACGGATAAGTCCCCGGGGCCTGACGGAAAATTCCCCAGGCTGCTCCACAAGGCAAGGGAAGAACCTCTGGCTAGGATCTTTATGTTCTCGTTGCCCACAGGAATGTTACTGGAGGATTGGAGGGAGGCAAATGTTGTCCCCTTATTAAAAAAGGTAATAGGGATAGTCCAGGTAATTATAGACCAGTGAGCCTTACGTCTGTGGTGGGAAAGCTGGTGGAAAAGATTCTTAGAGGTAGGATCTATGAGCATTTAGAGAACCATGGTCTGATCAGGGACAGTCAGCATGTCTTTGTGAAGGGCAGATTGTGCCTAACAATCCTGATAGAGTTCTTTGAGGAGGTGACCAGACATATAGATGAGGGTAGTGCAGTGGATGTGCTCTACATGGATTTTAGTAAGGCATTTGACAAGGTTCCAGACGGTAGACTTATTCAGAAAGTTAAAAAGCACGGGATCCTGGGAAGTTTGGCCAGGTGGATTCAGAATTGGCTTGCCTGCAGAAAGCAGAGGGTTGTGGTGGAGGGAGTACATTCAGATTGGAGGGTTGTGACTAGTGGTGTCCCACAAGGATCTGTTCTGGGACCTCTACTTTTTGTGATTTTTATTATTGACCTGGATGTGGGGGAAGAAGGGTGGGTTGGCAAGTTTACAGACGACACAAAGGTTGGTGGTGTTGTAGATAGTGTAGAGGATTGTCAAAGATTGCAGAGAGACATTGAGAGGATGCAGAAGTGGGCTGAGAAGTGGCAGATGGAGTTCAACCCAGAGATGTGTGAGGTGGTATACTTTGAAAGGACAAACTCCAAGGCAGAGTACAAAGTAAATGGCAGGATACTTGGTTGTGTGGAGGAGCAGAGGGATCTGGGGGGACATTGTCCACAGATCCCTGAAAGCTGCCTGACAGGTAGATAGGGTAGTTAAGAAAGCTTATGGGGTGTTAGCTTTCATAAGTCGAGGGATAGTGTTTAAGAGACACGATGTAATGATTCAGCTCTATAAAACTCTAATTAGGCCACACTTGGAGTATTGTGTCCAGTTCTGGTCGCCTCAGTATAGGAAGGATGTGGAAGCATTGGAAATGGTACAGAGGAGATTTACCAGGATGCTGCCTGGTTTAGAGAGTATGGATTATGATCAGAGATTAAGGGAGCTCGGGCTTTACTCTTTGGAGAGAAGGAGGATGAGAGGAGACATGATAGAGGTGTACAAGATATTAAGAGGAATAGATAGAGTGGACAGCCAGCGCCTCTTCCCCAGGGCACCACTGCTCAGTACAAGAGGACATGGCTTTAAGTTAAGGGGAGGGAAGTCCAAGGGGGATATTAGAGGAAGGTTTTTCACTCAGAGCGTGGTTGGTGCATGGAATGCACTGCCTGAGTCAGTGGTGGAGGCAGAAGTTTAAGAGACTACTAGACAGGTATATGGAGGAATTTAAGATGGGAGGTTATATGGGAGGCTGGGTTTGAGGGTCAGCACAACATTGTGGGTCGAAGGACCCGTAATGTGCTGTACTGTTCTATGTTCTATGATAACCTTAAGTCACACGTGATATTGCTGAGTTTGGTCATATGAGCAAAGAAAAGGTGACACAATATATTGTAATCTCAATACGTATGAGGTGATCCATTTTGGAAGGACAAACCAGAAGACTGAGTACAGGGTTAATAGTCAGTTACTTAAGAGTGTGGATGAACAAAGGGACCTTGGGGTTCAAATCCATACATCCCTCAAGTTTTCTGCACAGGTTGATAGGGTAGTTAAGAAGGCCTATGGGATGCTCGGTTTCATTAACAGGGTGATTGAGTTCAAGAGTAGAGAGGTCATGTTGCAACTCTACAAATCTCTGGTGAGACCGCACTTAACCAGAGTACTGTGTTCAATTCTGGTCACCTCATTATAGGAAGCATGTGCTAGCTATGGAGAGGGTGCAGAGGAGATTTACCAGGATGTTGCCTGGATTGGAGAACATGTCATATGAAGCAAGGTTAGCAGAGCTGGGACTTTTCTCTTTGAAGCATAGAAGAATGAGAGAGGACTTGATAGAGGTCTACAAGATTATGAGAGGCATAGATAAGGTGGATAGTCAGTACCTGTTTCCCAGGACACCAATAGCAAACACCAGAGGGCATAGGTACAAAATTAAGGGAGGGAAATTTAGGGGAGACATCAGGGGTAAGTAGTTGTTGTTTGCTTTTTTTTTGTTTTTTTTTATATACACAGAGTGCCTGGAATGACTTGTCAGGGATGGTGGTGGAGGCTAAAACATTAGCGGTATTTAAGAGCCTCTTGGACAGGCACATGGATGAAAGAAAAATGGAGGGTTATGGGGTAGTGTGGGTTTAGTACTTTTTTTTAATGATTATATGGGTCGGCACAACATGGAGGGCTGAAGGGCCTGTACTGTGCCGTAATGTTCTATGGTTCTATTCATTCCCTTTCAAGTTATGGAGGGATTCTTTCATCTGAACTAGAATAATAGGACAGAACCTCAGCTTAATATCTCAATGGAACAATAAAACTGTAACTATGATTTATGTCCTGTGAAGACAGCTGAAATCTTTACCTTGAGTCAGCATTGGATGTACATAAACCTCCTGAACTTAAGAAATTCAACATAAAATATGAACTTTTGAACTACTACTAATTCTGACACTCAACAGTGACATTACATTATTGTTATATATACCGAGATACAGAGAAAAACTTTTCTTGTGTACTATTCATACAGATCAAATCACTGCACAGAGCAATGAGGAAGAACAAGGTAAAACAACAACAATACAGAATGAAGTGTAAAGCCACAGAGAAAGTAAACAACAAAGTTCAGGATCATAATAAGGTATATATTGAGGTCAAGAGGCCAACTTATTGTATTAAAGGTTCCTTCCTTATCAGCCCCTGTTCAGTATATCCATCCTACCTTTCCCAGACACTTTGTGAAAGGACCCCAAAGTCTAACAAAAGGATCTCCTTCAAGTTAGCACGACATCTGACACATTGATGGACAATTTGAAAAAACAACATATCAAATGGAACAATTAGATCCAGACATTACAACATTTTATAACCCATGCTGCATCTCAGATTGGAATAAAATGTCTTGATTCCCAACCAGAGAGGATGGATGTACTGAACATGGGGTGGGCAACAAACAATTTGCTTCTCTGCTTGGGCAGGTGACAACTGCAACAAGTGATCTGCACACGCCAATGTGCTGAGGAATGTTTTTGAATAATCTGTATCGACGGTATGCAAAATAATGCTTCCCACTGTACCTCAGCACATAAGACAATAACAAACCAATTATCTTGATATAAAATCATATCATAGTCATGAAACAAGACTTCCATGTACAATAATATATTTTCATGGTTTACAGTTAGTTATTAAAATTGCATTAGAATGGGCTCCTTTGGGATTTCTCTTGCCTATGCATCAGAGGGCAGGGCTGAGATTTGAACCTGAAGCATTCTGAGTACAATGCTCTGGCCTGCCACCAAAGTACTGAAGCCTTGCTGCATCACTGAAGGTTTCACATTGTTACTGAGACCTTAAACCCAAGTTCGTCTCATCTCTTCAGTGCAGGCAAAAGATCTCATGTGCTATTTCACTGGGCAACTTCTCATTTATTTTTAATTTAGAGATACAGCAAAGTACAGGCTGATACGGCCCAATGAGCCACGTCACCCAGACACCCATTTACTTAACTCTGGCCTAATCACAGAACCGCCTTCATTGACTAATTAACCTATGAACTGGCATGTCTTTGGACTGTGGAAGAAAAATGGAGCACCTGGCAGTAACCCATGCACAGATAGGACGGACATACAAACTGCTTACAGACAGGATCAGTATTGAGCTACAACAGCACTGCACTGACCGCTTCACTACTTGGACACTCTAATTCATGGTGCCAGATAATCATCATCACATTGTAGAAGATTGCCATGTTTCTCACAATGCAGCAAAAAGCTCTTCTTTCAAAGTGCTTAATTTGCTTTAAATGCGCTGAGCTTCCAGAAATAGAGCAAAAAAAAATGCGATAAACATAAAAATCTTTCTGCATTTGACAATATCATTTATTTCCAATATATATTGAAGAACCATCTCTCCAGGCTCTGGGTTACCTCAGAGATTTTCACAAAAAAAAATCGTATTTATATATGCAACACACACAAAATGCTGGTGGAACGCAGCAGGCCAGTCAGCATTTTGTGTGTGCTGCTTGAATTTCCAGCATCTGTAGATTTCCTCGTGTTTATATTTATATATATTAAATTGGATGTCACCCCAGTACAACAGAATTGGGCAATAATTCTTCCCCTTCCCACAACCTCAATCATGGCTAACTAAAACAATTAAAAATAGCATCAGAAAATATTTCTGATGAAAAGTCTTTGAAATGAAATGTACTTTTAAAAAAAACTCTTCACAGTTGCTTTGTTCTGCTGAGTATTTCCACCATTTTTTAAAATTTTTCAGTTAGTTCCAATCAAGCAATTTGCTCTGTCTTATGCAATCAGACATCATATAGTCAGATATTGCACCACGGTCTTTGTGAACCATACAACAACTTCTCAACAAATGACTTGATCTTTGTCTTCTGAGAATGCTATCTGCCTAATTCTAGCCTCCTTAATAGATTAAGTTTGAGTTTACAGTCACCGGTAGACATGCCCAGGGTACACTAATCTTAGTGCAGCAGCAGCACATTACAAACATGATAAACATAACCTACGTAAAACTTAAAAATAAATTATACAAACCTTCCACCACAAAATAGACAAAAATAAACATAACGGCATCAGTACAAATCGGAGGAAAAATCATCCAAGGTAGAAGTATTGCTTTGCATGTTGGTTCAAGAATGTTGACAGTGGTGGGGAAGAAGCTGTTGTTGAATATTGAGATGTAGGTCTTTGGACTCCTGTACCTCTTGCCTGTAGGCAACAACGAAAACCCCCTAGTGAGGCTGTTGCTTCCCTGTGATACAGTCTAACTGCAAACCTCGGAATTAGCTTTATTCTTTTTTTTTGGGAGGGTATTTTCAATTAACATATTGTGTACATAAAGTAAATTATTAATAGGTGTGTGTTTTTTTTCCTCTTAGATTTTGACCAACATTTTACACATGTAATAAAATGCCATCAGGTACATTTTGTGAAGGGTTATGTAAAAGGGTCTGTGCAGAAGAATTGAGATAAATCATCTGGAGATAGCTGCTCATTTCAAAGTCGACATGGCTGACCTCTGTTTATAGACTGCCTGTGACTAGAATCCATTCGGACCCAGTTTAGCTATTTTTGCAGCGTGAGACTGCTTGGATGTTTGCCTTGGTGGCACATGCTCGACGATTTCCATAAAGATACGTCAATACCTTGCCAGTTGAAAATTTCAAAGGTGTTTTCTTCATGGAAAGCAGTACACCAAACTGTCAAGGGTTCTATACATGTGTTAAAAATATAATATTATAATTACTGGCTTGTTGAGGAAAATGATAGGTTCCTTCAAAGATCTATAGCGACAGTGAATAAATTCCTTTGAATTATATTGAATAAAACCGAAGCCAAATGTAAGAGATAAAAGTGTTGCTGATTCTGCAGTTTTATAATTTAAAATGTTTACTTCCATGACTTTTTTATATTTCAGAAACTCTTTTTAAGTAGTATACAAGTCAAGTAATATTGGACATCTATTATATTTTTCTTTTGTTCAAATATAATACATTCATGAGAATCCCATTATGTTTTCAATCCAGGTGACATCATCTGACAATGGAGTGGGGAATTAGTGAAACCCAACTGCATAATCTGAGGATAAAACAGCCAACACTGGTACACAGATGAGCTGGATAAAGGTGGGAAAATGCTTCTAAAGGTAACTGTAAACTTATCATTATACATGGCACCATTGGAAATAATGCTGTGGAGATTTTAGTTGCAAGTCTTGAAATTACTCAGCTTTGCAGTCATGAGGGAGGATGCTAGATCTTGTTAAACTCTGATACTCCCCTTTACTTCCCCAAGCCCTCACCCCCATTTCTTCATTTGCCCTGGTACCTTCATTAACTGAGCCCTAGTTATGGTCTATCATGTGATACGGTGCATGTACCAGATTGACCTGTCAGAGTCAGGTTTAATAACACACACAAAACTCAGCAGGTCAGGCAGAATCCTTGGAAATGAATAAACAGTCAACATTTCGGGCCAAGACCCTTCTTCAGGACTGAGAGGAAAGGGGAAGATGCCAGAATAAAAAGGGGAGGGGAAGGGAAAGGAGATTAACTGGAAGGTCATAGGTGAAGTCGTGGCTGGAAGGATAAAGGACAGGAGAAGAATGAATCTGATAGGAGAGGAGAGCAGACCACAGGAAAAAGGGAAAGAGGAGGGGACCCAGAGAGAAGTAATAGGCAGGTGAGAAGAAGTAAAGGTCAGAGTGGGGACATAGATGGAGGGGCTTGAATTTATTTACTGGAAGAAGGTGGTTTAATAACACTGACATATGTTATGAAATTTGTTTTGCAGCAGCAGTACAGTGCAATACATAAAAAACAAAAAGATAGATACAAAAGAATTAATTAAATAAGTAGTGCTAAAGTAGAGCAAAAATAGCGAGGTAGTATTCATTGGTTCACTGTCTGTTCGGAAATTTGATACAGGAGGGGAAGATGTTGTTCCTAAAACATTAAGTGTGTGGCTTCAGGCCCCTATACTTCCTCTCCAATGGTACTAACAAGAGAAGATGAACAGTGGCCCCAAACATAGGTTTATATACATTTTTATTATACTTTACGTGCTAATATTTTTGACAAACACATTAATCAGGCAGATTCTTGAATTAAGTTTAATAAGATCTAACCAAACTAAAATTACCATCCATACAGAATAGATTTTGAGTTGGTTTTCTAATATAATGTTTCTCCAACTGAAGAGGAAAATGTTTATTTTACATACGTTGTTTACCAGAAACTGAGAGGGATTCTCGAGCAATTATTTTGTTTTCCTCATCTTGGAGAGTGAACAGTGAACGCAGCATTGTCTTTGATCTTGAAAGAGATTACCAAGATGCCCTGCTCCGAAGTTGACATTGCATTTGGCAATGTGCTTTAATTTATGACTTACTTTCCCCCTCAAAACATTCAGTTAACCTATGCACTACTTTACTGCTCCCTGCTCCATTGCATAATAATGGTTCATCTATTGAAGGGCCAAGCCATCATCTCATTTATTACAATATGTTATTCCTTTGTTAGATGAGGCCTGTATTTGCCTTGTACAGAGCATCTGTAGTGGATCCTGGAACAATCAAGTTGGAATTTTTGATCTTTTTGAGTGAGACCTCCTCAGCTGCAGTCTACATCTTCTAATAGCAGTGTAACTTCCTTATCATTGCTTGCTCACGCAAGCCCACATTGTTCACTAGCACTCTGTTCCCAGTAACGTTATTACAGAAATACTTACACTCAGTGACCACTTTGATAGGTGCACTTGCTTGTTAACACAAATATCTAATTATGTGATAGAAAATCAATGCATAAGAGCAAGCCGACATGGTCAAGAGTTCCGTGGTTGTTCAGAGCAAACATCAGAATGGGGAATAAATGTCATATAAGTGGCTTTGACCATGGAATGATAGTTGGTGCCAGACGGGGTGGTTTGAGTATCTCAGAAACTGCTGACTTCCTGTGATTTTCATGTGCAATAGTCCCTAGAGATTACGGAGAATTGTGTTTAAAAACAAAAAAAAATAGAAATGACCAAACTGATAAAAGCTGACAGGAAGGCAACAGTAACTCAAATAACGATGTGTTACAACAGGAATGTTCAGAAGAGCATCTCTGAATGCACAACATGGTGAATTTTGAAGTGGATAGGCTACAGCAGCAGAAGACCTCAAAATGCACTCGGTGGCTTGTAGGTACCTCCTATACCTAATAAAATGGCCATTGAGGGTAAAGTTCTACCTCAACGTGCCTGTTTATTAGCCTGCTGACTTGTTATTTCCACCAGTAAAATCAGCCTTACTTGCCTGTAGTCAGAGTGGCTTGTTTCCATTCAAGGCAATAAATATGCGTTCATTTCAGTTTGTTTCTAAGCAGCTAACCCAGTCGTTAAATTTTGTTTCAATTACTTCAAGGGCTTTAAGCATAATTACCGTTTCTTAATTGTCCTTGAAAAGGTTATTCTGCACTGCCTTATTGAGTCTCTGCAGTGTGATGAGCATCTCTCTGCAGTATGAACACCTGATGGGCATAAATAGGATGACTGCACTCAGTCCTTATCACAGGGCTGGGAATCAAGAATCTGAATCAGATTTATTATCACTGGCATACATTGTGAAATTTGTTGTTTTGTGTCAGCAGTACACTGTAATATTGAGTGCATCCTGTCATGGGTTCTACTGCGTCTCCTGGATTTACCGTGAATGCCCACAAGAAAATGAGTTTTGGGGCTTTATATCGTGAGATATATATACTTCCATAATAAATTTACATTGAACGTTGAAGAAATAAATAAATAAATACATATCTAAAACAAACAGAGCAAAGGAGAGCAAAATACTGAGATAGTATTCATGGACCATTCAGATGGGAGAGGGTAAGAAGCTGTTTAGAAGATGTTGAATGTGAACTAGAGATTCTTGGTTTAAGGTGAGAGGTAAGAGTAAAAACTGGAGCAGCAACACTTCTTTTAATAAACAACAACTTGTGTTATGTCCAGTATGTAGAAGAAGATGCCAGAGGGAGTGTTAAATGATAGTTAGACAGGTACCTGAATTGGAAAGGTTTAGAAGAATGTGTAGAGAATGCTGGAGAATAGGACAAGCTGGGATGGGAAATCTTAGACAGCATAGAGCAGTTGGGCCAAAAAGGCTGTTTCATTTTGCTTCACTCGATGCTATTTGCAACTCCCTGATTATAGAGGCTATTATGGGATTTCAATGGAGTATAATTCTGTTACTGCTTTTGCCGTACTACCTGGAAGTATTTTATGTTTTGAATATCTGTATGGATATCTTGCCAAACCAATTTTTCTACTGTATCTGGTACATATGATAGCGCAATAATGACAATACATTTGCCAAGCAGAATGGGGTGCTATTTGCAGATAGTTTTACTCCCATGCGGCTGTTAATTGAAGACGTGGGTTTGGAAGAGGTCATCAGTGATATCTCAGTAAAATTTGTGCTGAATTTGTGTTTCCCTCTTGTGAATGCCATTTATACAATGCAATGCGGCTGTGATGCTGTTGCGAGTAGGGTCCACGAACATACATTTACTCATGCAGACGACAACAACTTGACTTTGAGGGAGTTGCTGCAATCCCTCTGGTAAATAAGACCCAGAGCA
Organism: Hypanus sabinus; assembly: GCF_030144855.1. Taxonomy (NCBI): domain Eukaryota; kingdom Metazoa; phylum Chordata; class Chondrichthyes; order Myliobatiformes; family Dasyatidae; genus Hypanus; species Hypanus sabinus. The sequence goes on along the minus strand of NC_082712.1, from coordinate 25,398,147 downwards.
GCCATGGTGCATATAATGTAGCAAATTAGCAAATGATTGTAAATAAAGCAGGTTGGCCACAGTTATTTAAAAAGGGAGCTTCAAGAGCGTTTGTCCAATGTATGTGGTATATCAGCGGTGCCAACAGAGCTTTACAAAAAGGGATTTCTCACAGGTCAGTGGCGGTTACTTAAAAAGGGAGCTTCACAAGTGTTTGTCCATTGTATGTGGCCTATCAGTGGCTATAATCAGAGCACTGATTCTGAGATAGATAGCAGGGAATGTGCAGGCATTAAAGGAAGACATGGCCTAGCAGAGCGGTCATCAAAGGAATAGTCATCGACGGAGTGATCTGAGGCAGAGTGGTAGGGCTTTGGCTCATTCAGGCTTCACTGATAACGGGTCGAGGCAAGGTAAGTTACCTGTGAGGAAAAGAAACAGGAAGTATGTCTGTGAGGCCAGATTTCTGTGCTGGGTGTCAGATGTGGGATGTCCGGGACACTCCCAGCCTCCTGTACGGCCACATCTGCACCAACTGTATCCAGCTGCAGCTCCTTAGGGACCAGGTTAGGGAACTGGAGATGCAGCTCGATATTCTTTGTCTGGTCAGGGGAAGTGAGGTGGTGCTAGAGAAGAGCTATAGGCAAGTAATCACACCGGGGCCTCGGGAGGCAGATAAGTGGGTAACAGTCAGGAGAGGGAAGGGCAAGAGGCAGATACTACAGAGTACCCCTGCGGCTGTCCCCCTCAACAATAAGTACTCCTGTTTGAGTACTGTTGGGGGTGGATGGCCTAGCTGGGGGAAGCAACAGTGGCTGCACCTCTGGCAAAGAGTCTGTCCCTGTGTCTCAGAAGGGTAGGGGAAGGGAGAAGGCAGCAGTGATAGGGGACTCTATCATTAGAGGGTCAGACAGGCGATTCTGTGGATGCAGGAAAGAAACACAGATGGTAGTTTGCCTCCCAGGTGCCCGTGTCTGGGATGTTTCTGATCATGCCCACAATATCTTGAAGTGGGAAGGTGAACAGCTAGAGCCCGCGGTACATATTGGTACCAACAGCATAGGTAGGAAAAGGGAGGAGGTCCTGAAAACAGACTACAGGGAGTTAGGAAGGAAGTTGAGAAGCAGGACCTCAAAGGTAATAATCTCTAGATTACAGCCTGGGCCATGAGACAGTGAGTATAGGAATAGAGTGAGTTGGAGGATAAATGTGTGGCTGAGGGGTTGGAGCAGGGCACAGGGATTCAGATTTCTGGATCATTGAGACCTCTTTTGGGGCAGGCATGACTTGTTCAAAAAGAATGGGTTGCACTTGAATCCGAAGGTGACCGATACCCTGGCAGGGAGGTTTGCTAAGGCTGTTGGGGAGAGCTTAAACTAGAATTGCTGGGGGGGGGGGGGTGGGAACCAAACAAATTGAAGAAACGGAGGAAGAGGTGATTAGCTCACAAATTGTGAAAGCTTGGAGACAGTGTCAGAGGGAAGATAAGCAGATGATAGAGAAGGGATGCGCTCAGACCAATGGTTTGAGATGTGTCTATTTTAATGCAAGAAGCATCATGACCAAAGCGGATGAGTTTAGAGTGTGGTTCAGTACTTGGAACTATGATGTTGTGACCACTACAGAAACTTGGATGGCTCAGGGGAAGGAATGGTTCCTCAGAGCGCCAGGCTTAAGATATTTCAGAAAGGACAGGGAGGGAGGCAAAGAGGTGAAGGCATGGCACTTCTGATCAGAGAGAGTGTCATGGCTGCAGAAAAGGAGGAAGTTATGGAGGGATTGTCAATGAGTCTCTGTGGGTGGAAGTTAGAAACAGGAAGGGGTCAATAACTCCCCTGGGTGTTTTGTTATAGACCACACTGTGGTGAACTACATATACCTGTCTGGACACGCCCCCTGCTGACTGCTCCTGTGGCTCCTCCCACAGACCCCTGTATAAAGACAATTGGAGGCACGGCTCCTCCCTCAGTCTCCAGGATGTCGTATGGGGATCTCTTGCTGCTGATTGCTCTCTTCCGGTGAATAAAAGCCTGTACCTCGCCTCATGTCTCCAAGAGTTATTGATGGTGCATCACACACAATAATAAAGGGACATCGAGGAGCAGATAGGGAGACAGATTCTGGAAATGTGTAATAATAACAGGGTTGTCTTTGCGGGAGACTTTAAGTTCCCAAATACTGAATGGCATCTCGCTAGAGCAAGTGGTTTAGATGGGGTGGAGTTTGTTAGGTGTGTCAGGAAACCCCCCTGAGCACAATATATAGATAAGCCTACAAGAGGAGAGGTTGTACTTGATCTGGTATTGGGAAATGATCCTGGTCAGGTGTCAGGTCTCTCAGTGGGAGAGCATTTTGGAGACAGTGATAACAATTCCATCTCCTTTACCATAGCATTGGAGAGGGATAGGTACAGACAAGTTAGGAAAATGTTACTTGGAGTAAGGGGAAACATGAAGCTATCAGGCAGGAACTTGGAAGCATAAATTGGGAACAGATGTTCTCAGGGAAATGTACGGCAGAAATGTGGTAAATGTTCAGGGGATATTTGCATGGCATTCTGTAGAGGTATGTTCCAATGAGACAGGGAAACAATGGTAGGGTACATGAACTGTGGTGTACAAAGGCTGTTGAAAAGTAAAAGCTTACAAAAGATTCAAAAAACTAGGTAATGATAGAAATCTAGAAGATTATAAGGCTAGCAGGAAGGAGCTTAATAATAAAATTAGGAGAGCCAGAAGAGGCCATGAGAAGGCCTTGAAGAGCAGGATTAAAGAAAACCCCAAGGCATTCTACAAATATCTGAAGAGCAAGAGGATGAGACAATAGAACCAAAGAAGTGTGACAGTGGAGAAGAGTGTATGGAATCAGAGGTGATAGCAGAAGTACTTAATGAATACTTTGCTTTAGTATTCACTACAGAAAAGAATCTTGGCAAATGTAGGGATGACTTACAGCAGATTGAAAGTTTGAGCATATAGACATTAAGAAAGAGGATGTGCTGGAGATTTTGGAAAGCATCAAATCGGATAAGTCACCAGGACCGGAGAGAAGTACCCCCCAGGCTACTGTGGGAGGTGAGGGAGTAGATTGCTGAGCCTCTAGCAATGATCTTTGCATCATCAATGAGGATGGGAGAGGTTCCAGAGGATCAGAGGGGTGCAGATGTTGTTCCCTTATTCAAGAAAGAGTAGAGATAGCCCCAGAAATTATAGACCAGTGAGTCTTAATTCAATGGTTGGTAAGTTGATGGAGAATATCCTGAGAGGCAGGATTTATGAACATTTGGAGAGGCATAGTATGATTAAGAATAGTCAGCATGGATTTTTCAAAGGCAGACCGTGTCTTATTAGCCTGATTGAATTTTGAGGATGTGACTAAACACATTGATGAAGGAAGAGCAGTAGATGTAGTGTATATGGATTTCAGCAAGGCATTTGACAAGGTACCCCATGCAAGGCTTATTGAGAAAGTTAGGAGGCATGGGATCCAAGGGGACATTGCTTTGTGGATCCAGAATTGGCTTGCTCACAAAAAGCAAAGTGTGGCTGTAGGAGGGTCATATTCTGCATGGTGGTTGGTGACCAGTGGTGTGCCTCCGGGATTTGTTCTGGCACCCCTTCTCTTCATGAGTTTTATAAATAACCTGGATGCGGAAGTGGAGGGATGGGTTCATAAATCTGCTGATGACTCAAAGGTTGGAGCTGTTGTGGATAGTGTGGAGGGCTGTCAGAAGTTACAGTGAGACATCGATAGGATGCAAAAACTGGGCTGAGAAGTCTCAGATTGAGTTCAACCCAGATATGTGTGAGGTGGTTAATTCTGGTAGGTCAAATATAATAGCAGAATATATAATTAATGGTAAGACTCTTGGCCGTGTGGAGGAACTGTGGGATCTTGGTGTCCAAGTCCATAGGATACTCAAAGCTGCTGCGCAGGTTAACTTTGTGGTTAAGAAGGCGTATGGTGCATTGACATTCATCAACTGTGGGATTGAGTTTAAGAGCTGAGAGGTAATGTTGCAGCTATACAAGACCTTGGTCAGACCATGCTTTGAGTACTGTGCCCAGTTCTGGTTGCCTCACTACAGGAAGGATGTGGAAACTAAAAGAGAAGGTCCAGAGGAGATTTTCAAGGATGTTGCCTGGATTGGGGAGCATGCCTTATGAGAATAGGTTGAGTGAACTTGGCCTTTTCTCCTTGGAGCGACAGAGGATGTGAGGTGACCTGATAGAGGTGTATAAGTTGATGGGAGGCATTGATCGTGTGGATAGTCAGAGGCTTTTTCCCAGGGCTGAAATGGCTAGCACAAGATGGCACAGTTTATGGTGCTTGGAAGCAGGTACATAGGACATGTCAAGAGCAAGTTGTTGTTGCAGTGAATGGTGAGTGTGTGGAATGGGCTGCCAGTGATGATGGTGGAGGCAGATACAATAGGGTGTTTTAAGAGACTTCTGGATAGGTACATGGATCTTAGAAAAATAGAGGGCTACGAGTAACCCAAAGTAATTTCTAAAGTTAAGTACATGTTCGGCATAGCATTGTAGACAGAAGGACCTGTATTGCACTGTATGTTTTCTATGTTTCTAAAGCAGGTAACATCATCTTCAGTGTTGACCAATTGAATGCACTTGGACTGGTTACACACTTGCACTAAGCAGAAAATTCATCATCACAGTCCAGTCATAGAATCTTGCCAATTGTGGAAAAGCTAGCTTTATGAAAAGGTTGTTGGCAATGACCACTGGATGATTCACTGGCAAGAGGATTCTCTTAACAGAGAGAGGGTTACTGTCTGGCACTCATGTGTTATTTGCCATTTATCAGCCAACCTCTTCTGCATAAAGCAGAAACCATTCCATTATTTGAGGGATTGCAAGTGGAACTGTCAGACACAGTCATCTGCAAAGATACACAAGCATTACGAAGGGAAGGTCATTGGTGACAGGATCATGGGTGTATGGGGTGTCCAGGGAGTGGTAGCTTGTCGTGCCCTGCCCAGGTGCAGCTCGTCCACCTTTGGTCCCCACCTGCCACTCAGCACTCACCTGTGGCTCCAAGTGACTGTTTGCCTGCGACAGCGGCCACACCCCGGCACAGTGTTTCAACAGGCAGGCTAAACCAGGTGAGGGTAGCCAAGAACCTCCAACCCCGAAGAGATAGGGATGTGCCTACCCCAGCATGCGGAGCCAGTTCTGGTGGGCTGGGCAGGTGAGATCAACTGAAAGATCCAACAGCCAAGAGGGCAGTGCTGCAACGCTTTGTGGAGAGCAAAGGGCATGACAGGGCACAGAAGGCGTCACGGCTATCCACTGCAGCCGAGGAAGTCTCCATTCACGTTGATTGTTTGTACCATTAGACCAAGATCTTTGAGGCCGAAAGAGTGGGGCTGCCCCAGCGAAATGGCCTTTTCACTCTAAAAGTCCTCCCGCACAGGTTTACGTCATCAGAAACAACACACAGACACATGCAACAGAGAGCAATGCCTGAGGCACAACCTCAAGGACCTCCTGGAACAATGTCAAGAGCACTACCTTGGCTGATCTCTCAAGTCAGAGTTTATTCAACCCCATACCCAAATCTCACAAACAACAGATTTGTGAAAATGACTAAATCATTAGGAAATTTAAACCTACTCCCCATTTCTATGAGGTAATGGGTTGAAATCAGTTGTATATGTGAAATGCTGCTGTGAATGCATTCTTTGTTTTCAGGAGTCCATGTTAAAGATTTTGTTCATTTCTTCCTCCTGCAAAATGGGTTCAAACCATAAATGAGTGATTGTTGTTCACCAAACCCTCATGTCAGCAGCTAGGACTTGCGTATTATTGTTCACAGAAAATAGGATTTTTAATGAATGTCATTCTGATACTTGCTCTTCCCATGCTATAGTGTGTGCTACCAGGAGACCTTTTCACAACAACATGGATGGAATCAGCCGAATATTGAGGCAGCAGGTACAAACATTATACTTCTTTGCACAAATGGTGCTTCAGATCCTGACATTTCCTCCTCTGCACTGCCTACATTGGTGACTTGTACCAAGAATAATGGTAGTCCACTGAAAACTGTTTTATTACATTATTATTTTGCACTTTTACCAAATACTGTAATTAAAACATACACAATGTCAAACATTCAAGAAAAAAAAAACAAAGATAATTTATGCAAATAATTGAACACATTTTCACCTACGTTGTTGAATGACAAAGTAATTTAGGTTACTGATATGTTTACTCAGTGGCCGCTTTATTGTGTATCGGAGTGGACTTCTACAAGGTTTGATGTGTTGTGCATTCAGAACTATTCTTCTGCACACCACTTTTGTGATGTGTAGCCATTTGAGTTAAATATTGCCTTCCTGTCAGCTTGAAGCAGCTTGGCCATTCTCCTCTGACCTCTCTCATAAATAGGTGTTTCTCCCCCCACAGAACTACTGCTCATTGGATTTTTTCTGGTTTTTGCACCATTCTCTGCAAATTCTGAGACTGTTGTGCATGGAAATCTCAGATCAGCAGTTTCTGAAAGACTCAAATCACCCCATATGGCATCAATAATAATTCCATGATCAAAGCCATTTAGATCACATTTCTTCCCCATTTTGAAGTTTGGTTTGAACAACATCAGAATTTCTGTGACCACGTCTGCTTGCCTTTATGCATCAAATTGCGAACACTCGATTGGCTGATACAATATTTGCATTAATGTGTACCTAATAAAGTGGACACTGAGTGTATGTATTGGAGAACTGATAAAGCTAACCAATCATTGTATGCTTAGTGTCCAAATCTATTGGGGTGAAACTTTTGCATGGTTGAATTCCACCACTGTCTTTATGGACTGTGTACATTCTTCCTGTGATATCATGGGTTTCTTCTGGCTGCTCCAGTTTCTTCCCACATTCCAAAAGATATATAGGCTATTTGGTTAATTGATCATATGAGTAATTGGGCAGTGTGGGCTCGTTGGGTTGGTAGGTCCTGTTACCGTGTTGTATCTCTAAATAAAATAAAGATTTTCCAAGTCAAATAGTGCTCCCGAGTGTTTGGTTGAACACTCAGCCAGGTAGGAAGGGAATCAGAGGAGAGCTTGCATTTGGATTAGTAGGAGCAATGTTGGTGTTCTAGGGCTTGGATTTTAAGATACAGATTATTCTTATTGCTATACGGAACATAATTTGCTCCCAGTCAGGCAGGACTTGCTGCTGTGATATATTATGTACAAATGTGTGAGAGATGACCATTCTCCAACCTTTTGAGAGGAGCCAGAGGTTGCAGAGGATGCTTTAATTGCAGATAGTTCACATCCAATGATAATGACAGTTGGGGAAGTGCCTGAAAATGTATAGCCCTCATACCTACTGTTAAAGCTAGACATCAACAGGTTGGAAAACAGCTGGAAGTCAAATTTATGATATTCCAAATTTTAACATAGCACCTGATATTAATCCATCATATTTTAGTGATGAAATGACCCCCATCTCATTGAGAACTTTTAAACTGATTAGTGTCCGTTTATTATAAAATTGGATATGCATTCTAACTGCTTATCAAATGGGGATAGAAGAAATGTGAACTTTTCTTTCAGAGGTTTATCCAGATTTCCCTTTACATGTATCCACCTTGCACAGTCCTTTTGGGAATATGTTCCACATTCTCAGCAATACACGAGGAGAGAACCTCCTCCTGTTTCCTCCTGGATTCTGATCCTTATATTTACAGTCCTTGGTTTGGACTTTATTCATAGGCAAAGTAACATTTTAACAATACCAAAGTCTTTGGCACATTTACTGTATATAGCTCGGGAGCCTAACATTTTTTGTAAAGTATTATAGTCATTTTATGTACTGGTCTGTACTGCTGCTGCAAAAAATACACAAATGTCATGACATGTGAGAGATGATAAACCTGCTTCTGATATTGGGTCTATATTGTGGAATGACAGTGGAAGGGAACAGGAAGAGGGGAACCATGGTTGGGAAAAGTGGAAGGGAGAGGTGAGGGAGTGGGAAGCAGCCGACAGACATTCTGTAATGATCAATAAACCAACTGTTTGGAATCAAATGACCTTGCCTGGTGTCTCAAGACTTGGTTGGGCCTGCACCTGCAACAACAACCACCCCCAGCACTCGTTCTCTGCCACCTGGCCCAAACCGCTTACATGACTTGCCACCCTCTCCATTCCCAACATTCTTTGCTCCTACTAGATTTACAAACACCCAGATGGAATATGAGGTGTTGCTCCTCCAGCCTGAGAATGAACGGTCAAGGCAGTACAGGAAGGCATGGATGGACATGTCAGAAAGGGAATGGAGACTGAAATGCTTGGCCTCTGAAAAATCCTGATTATGGGTACTATTCAAGATTTAGTTGATTACTTCAAATTATTTTCTTCAATTGCGGTGGTGGAGTATGAATGTGTCTCTGAGTCTGTGATCTAGGACCTTGACTTATATTTGAGTAATTTAATTGCTAAGGTGCAATCCCTTTTTACTTCCAGATCACATTTTCCTCTTATGAATAAGTAATGTATATTTTCCAATATGTGAGCAAAAGAATGCTGATTTAGTTTTTTTTTGCAAGTTGAATCAAATTTTGTTTGATCCAGTGGATTCTGTTTAATTGGGACCAGTATATTTTGACCCAATTAATTGGCTGCCCCAATTTGCTGAAGTTTCATGGAGATAGAAAAGGTACAAAAACCCAAACTACTATTTAACTGTGTGACAAATTATGTAATGAAATAAATAGAACAAATTAGAACACTACCAGTGCTACTTCAGAACCATAAAACTGTATATTAGTTCCTAATAATTATTGTTTCAGCTCTCAGCTGCAGGTCCAAGTAGCTATTTCATGTGACAGCAGCCATACCCTGGTACACCATTTCGACAGGCAGGCTAAAACCAGCTGAAAATAGCTGGAGAGGCCTTACACACCAGAGAGATAGGGACATGCCTGTTCTACCATACAAAATCAGTAGACTGGGCAGATAAGATCAACGGTTAGATACAATGGCCAGGAAGGAAGTTTTGCAACCTACATGGAGAGCGAAGGTCTTGACAAGGCACAGAAGAAGTCATGGTGAACTACTGCAAACAAAGACACAAGTTTGTGACAACTACTTGTATCACGTCTGGAGTGTGGAACTGACACAGTGCAATGGCTTTTCCACCTTAAAAACTCTATTGTTCTCAATATATTGTTTAATATATTTTAATATATTGTTGGATATGACAGATAAGCAACCAACAATCGATGGTGGAAGTCTTTCAGTCTATGCTGCTATGTTCTTTTGATTGATTGTAAATGAAGCTTGTGCAGATAACTGCCTTCATATCATTCTGTTGACATTTACATTCTCCAAACCTTTACTGTCATTATAACATCAAGTTGAATCAGGATCAGGCTTATTATCACCCACATGCAGCAGTTCAATGCAATACATAATATGGAAGAAAGAGAATAATAATAATAATAATAATAATAATAATAATAAATACACAAGTAAATCAATTAGAATATACATATGTCAAATAGATTTAAAAAATTGTGTAAAAAAACCCAGAAATAATATATATTTAAAAAGTGAGGTAGTGCTCAAGGGTTCAATGTCCATTTAGGAATCGGATGGCAGAAGGAAGAAGCTGTTCCTGAATCGCTGACTGTGCGCCTTCAGGCTTCTGTGCCTCCTACCTGAAGGTAACAGTGAGAAAAGGGCTTGCCCTGCGTTCTGGAGGTCCTTAATAGTGGACACTGCCTTTCTGAGACAGTTGGTGGAATTATTCCCAGTGATGAGCACCTCGTTCTCCTTGGTGACTTCAACGCCAGAGTGGGAGCCAATAATGATTCCTAGCTGTCTTGTCTTGGTCACTTTGGAATTGGCAAAATAAATAACAATGGACACCATTTCCTGGAGTTCTGCTCCTATCATGGACTGTGTGTAACTAACTCTTACTTTCAGATGAAGTTGCAGTACAAGGTCTCATGGCGACATCCACAGTCTAAACACTGACACCAACTAGACATGATCATCACCAGGCGCTCTTTCATCAACTCTGTACTAATCACCCTCTCATACCACAGTGATACCTCATTACACCTCATGCGATACAGATCATGCTTTAGTATGCTGCAAGATCAAACTACGTCCGAAGAAAATCCATCACTCCAAACAAACTGGAAAACCTCGCATCAACACAACAGAGATGAAAGTCAGAAAAAGTTGACCAGTTTGCCGAGTCAGTACAGGGTGCTCTGACTACCTCCTCACAAGGAGACACTGCAACAGAACATTGGTCTTACATTCACGACCCCATCCGCGAATCAGCACTCTCTATCTTTGGAAGAAAGACCACAAAGAGCAGTGACTGGTTTGTGGCAAAGTCCAACATCATGACTCCTGTCATCAAAGCCAAGCGTGCAGCTCCCGCGGACTACAATCGCTCACCATCCGACCAAACACTCCAGGCACTTCGAGCTGCTAGAAGCAAAGTGCAACAGACTACAGGGCAGTGCGCAAATGAGTACTGGCTCCAGCTCAGTGAGGACATTCAGACAGCAGCTGTGACAGGCAACATCAGATCAATGTATGACGGCATCAAAAAGGCTCTTGGCCCATCACACAGCAGGACAGCACCCCTGAAGTCATCCAGTGGTGAAATAATCACCGATAAAAGCAAGCAGACGGAACGCTCGGTAGAACACTACACTGAGCTCTACCCAAGGGAAAATGTTGTTGTTAGCTCAGCCATTGATGCCATCAATTGTCTACCAGTCATGGATGAACTCGACTCCGAACCAACCACTGAGGACCTCAGAAAGGCAATTGACAGTCTGGCCCCAGGGAAAGCTACTGGCAATGATGGGATTCCTCCAGTCCTGAACAAACACTGCTAGAGCTCACTCCTCCAACCTTTACACAAGGTCCTCTGTTAGTGTTGGGAGGAAGGAGCCGTACCACAGAACATGTACGACTCCAAAATCGTCACTTTGTACAAGAACAAGGGTGATAGAAGTAACTGCAACAACTACAGGGGTATCTCCCTCCTGAGTATTGGCAACAAAGTCTTTGCTCGTGTAACTCTGGCATGTCTACGAACTCTGGCAGAATACATCTACCCTGAGTCCCAATGTGGTTTTCACACAAGGAGGTCAACTGCTGACATAATTTTCTCACTCTGTCAACTCCAGGGCAAGTGCAGGGAACAACAGAAACCCCTCTATGTCACTTTCTTCAACTTGACCAAGGCATTCAACCTTGTCAGCAGGGTGGGCTCTTTCAGATTCTCCTCAAGATTGGCTGACCCCCAAAACTCAAAGTATCATCAGGTCATTCCAATATGACATGAAGGCTGCTGTTCAGTACAATGGAAGCTCATCAGAACCCTTCACTATTTGTAGTGGAGTCAAACAAGGATGTGTGTCAGCCCCAACATTATTCAGCATCATCTTCTCTCTGCTATTGAAGCATGCGCTTGGGACATCGACAGAAGGCATCTACATGCACACCAGTTCTGATGGGCGGCTGTTCGATCCTGCTCACCTGAGAGCAAGAACAAAGGTGCAAAAGATCTTAATGTGTGACATGCTCTTTGCTGATGACGCTGCTATAACCCCGCACACCAAACAGCAACTACAAACTCTCATGGACTGTTTCTCTAAGGCATGCAAGGACTTTGGGCTTACCATCAGCCTGAAGAAAACAAATGTCCTTGCCCAGAATGTAGTGGAGACACCAGTCATTACCTTCGAGAATTACGATTTAGAAGTGGTGCATGAGTTCACATACTTGGGGTTGACCATTAGCGACATTCTCTCCCTCGATGCTGAAATCAATAGGAGTATCGGCAAAGCCCCCTCGATCCTTTCTCGACTCTCCTCGCAGGTCTGGGAGAATCCGAAACTGGCTACAAAGACCAAGACTGCTGTGAACAATGCATGCATAATCAGCACCCTCCTGTATGGTAGCGAGACGTGGACCATCTACTCCAAGCAGGAGAGGAAACTCAATAGTTTTCACGTGCACAGCCTTCACCTCATCCTCGGCATCACCTGGACAGACAAAGTCCCAAACTCTGAGGTCCTCTCCTGTGCTGGACTTCCCACAATGTTCACGTTTTTAAGCCACTTGCGTCGTATGAAAGATGGTAGACTGCCAAAGGACATCCTCTGAAGAGAACCAGCAACAGGCAAGAGGAACGTTGGTAAACCCCAGCTTCGCTTCAAGGACCTCTGTAAGTGCGACACGAAAGCCTTAAAAATCAACACAGAGTGCTGGGAGGACACAGCAGATGACGGCAACAAATGGCGAGGTACTCTTCAGCAACACCTAGAGCAAGGCGAAAGAGTGATCCTGAGTCAGTTTAGGGAGCAGAGAGCATTGTGGACAGCGGACAACAAATCCACGACGCTCTGCACATGCAGCAACCGTGGCAGAGCCTGCCGCTCCAGGATCGGCCTCAACAGCCACAGTCGATGCTGCTCGACAAACCAGTGACAACCAGAGGCGCAGCACCAATGGTCGACCACAATCAACAGAGGACACACGGACACACACACACACACATGGGTTCAATGTCCATTTAGGAAGCAGATGGCAGAGGGGAAGAAGCTGTTCCTGAATCACTGAGTATGCACCTTCAGGCTTCTGATGGTAATGGTGAGAAAAGGGCATTCCCTGGTTGCAGGAGGTCCTTAAGAGTGGACACTGCCTTTCTGAGATACCACTACTTGAAGATGTCCTGGGTACTTTGCAGGCTAGTACCCCAAGATGGAGCTGACTAGATTTGCAACCTTCTGCAGCTTCTTTCAGTCCTGCACAGTAGCCCCTCCATACCAGACAGTGATGCAGCCTGTCAGAATGCTCTCCACAGTACATTTATGGAAGTTTTTGAGTGTTTTTTTGACATACCAAATCTCGTCAAACTCGTAATGAAGTATAGCCGCTGCCTTGCCTTCTTTATAACTGCATCAATGTGTTTGGACCAGGTTAGATCCTCAGAGATCTTGACACCCAGGAACTTGAAACTGCTCACTCTCTCCATGTCTGATCCCTCTATGAGGATTGGTATGTATTGCATGTATTCCTTCATCTTACCCTTCCTGAAGTCCAACATCAGCTCTTTTATCTTACTGACGTTGAGTGACATTGTTGCTGCAAAGCCATTCCACTAGTTGGCATATCTCGCTCCTGTATGCCCTCTCCTCACCATCGGAGATTCTACCAACAATGGTTGTATCATCAGCAAACTTATAAATGGTATTTAAGGTACGCCTAGCCACACAATCATGGATATATAGAGAGTAAGAGAGTAAAGCAATGGGCTAAGCACAGATCCCTGAGGTGCACCAGTGTTGATTGTCAGCAAGTGGAGATGCTATCATCGATTCCTACAGATTGTGGTCTTCCGATTAGGAAATTGAGGATCCGATTGCAGAGGGAGGTACAGAGGCACAGGTTCTGCAACTTCTCGATCAGGATTGTGGGAATGATGGTATTAAATGCTGAGCTATAGTCGATGAACAGCATCCTGGCGTAGGTGTTTGTGTTGTCCAGATGGTCTAAAGCAGTGTGAAGAGCCATTGAGATTGCATCTGTCATTGGCCTATTGTGGCAAAAGGCAAATTGCAATGGGTCCAGGTCCTTGTTGTGGAAGGAGTTCAGTCTAGTCAAAGCATTTCATCACTATAGATGTGAGTACTATCAGGCAATGGTCATTAAGGCAGCTCACATTATATTCTTATAATTGTTCCCTTTTTGAAGCAAGTGGGATCTTCCGCCCACTTGATTGTTGATAGCTTCAAATTCTTCATAGTTCTCAACTTGAAGTAGTAGAATAGTTTCATTTCTCAATCCCAGCCATTTCTGGCAATTCGAAGTCTAAATGCTTGAAACTGCAGTGACAAAACTGTTCTGAATTGTCTTACTTCTTATTTCTCACTAACTACCAATGACAACAATCACTGCTTTTTGAACACGAACACATAACTGACACCATTTAAAAACTGTTCACTCTAAGGACGTGGTAGTGTCTAACAGCCACACAAGGGCAAGAAATTGGTGTTGGTGAGAAACTGTTCAGCAACTGCCTCCTGTCCCAATTAGGCAGCATAATGTCTAAATAAACGAAGGGCATCCCAACTATTTTCTCAATTAGTTTTTGTTGCTCAAATATTGTCCTAATTAACTGGAATCCAGCATATTAACATAAAGTCAATTCATCTGTAATCTATAAAGCCAGGCATCACCATTCTTGAGCAGAGCCACAATCTTATTAAATAATTGCAATATGTAGCACATTTATTACAATGCAGGTTAGAAATATCATTACCAGTGCATGCTGTTAGCACACTCCAGAATGATGGTCTGCAAACATAATAAACACTAAATTTCTTAACCATGAAGGGACTTTTCAGGACATCAAACACGTCTCTCTTATCAGTCTCTCAACAGGTGTTTTGTTTGAGAAGTGACATTACTGTCATCCAAAAACGTACACTATGCAAGCTCAATTATATGCTTGAAAGGAAAAACATGTAGACCTATGGAGAGAAAGTAGTCGTCCAGCAAATTAGATAACTAATTCGAAAAGCCATCACAAGCAAGATGGGCCTAATGGCTTCTTTCTTCAGTGTACTTTGTTTGTAATGGTTTTATATTTGCAAAATGGAGAGTATAAGTAGTATTGGTTCTGCTTGTTTCCCGAGTCCTTGACAGTAGATAGCTCCCATAATTTGATCAAACACTTCTGCCTGCAGCGTAACCATTTAATCAGTAGACATGCCATTTATTGCTTTGTGCTGTATACAAATAGGAGGGATTGTTTAACTGCCTGTTGTGTGTATAGTTCCCTGAAAAATTATATTAAAAACTGAATTGAAAAATGGAATAAAATACACTACATTCCATTTTCACTACTGGCGTATAAGCAATGTGAACAGAATAAATCAATTCACAAAAGTAAGGAAATTAAGAATTAACCCTTAAATCCCCATTACTTTGAAAGGGGTTGAGGTTGAATTTCCTTGAATTTTCAGTCAACAAATAATAGTTTAAAATATTATAGAAGTCCATCACACTTAAGATGACTATTCAGGGACTTAGCTGAAGAAAATTGAGAATTCTGACCTTGTATTTTTAAGGAAAAGCTTCCTCTGAAATGAAATCACAATCTATTAAATGATTTGGCTCATTACCTGTCATTTTGTATGATAACATTTTACTTTGATCTCGTGAACTGATTAATTGTAGCAAATTTTAAATATTCAAAAAGAATTCAATTAGTACTCTATTTTCCAAACTGCACGAGTACAGGAGTGAGATATGCCAACTAGTGGAATGGTGCTGCAGCAACAACCTAGCACTCAATATCAATAAGATGAAAGAGCCTACTGTGGACTTCAGGAAGGGTAAGGTGGAGGAGCACATACTAATTCTCACAGAGGGATCAGAAGTGGAGAGAGTGAGCAGCTTCAAGTTCCTCGGTGACAAGATCTCTGAGGATCTAACCTGGTCCCAACATATTGATGTAGTCATAAAGAAAGCAAGACAGGCTATACTTCATTAGGAGTTTGAAGAGATTTGGCATGTCAATACACTCAAAAACTTTTATAGTTGTATTGTGGAGAGCATTCTGACAGGCTACATCACTGTCTGGTATGGAGGGGCTACTGCACAGGACCGAAAGAAGCTGCAGTAAGTTGCAAATCTGGTCAGCTCCATCTTGGGTTACTAGCCTTCAAAGTACCCAGGACATCTTCAAGAAGCGGTGTCTCAGAAAGGCAGTGTCCATTATTAAGGACATCCAGCAGCCAGGGCATGCCCTTTTCTCACTGTTACTATCAGGTAGGAGATACAGAAGCCTGAAGACACACACTCAGTGATTCAAGAACAGCTTCTTCTCTTCTGCCATCCAATTCCTAAATGGACATTGAAGCTTTGGACACTACCTCACTTCCTTTTTTTAAATATACAGTATTTCTGTTTTTGCACTTAAAAAAATCTATTCAATATACATAATTGATTTACTTGTTTATTTTTGTTTCTCTCTGCTAGATTACGTATTGCATTGAACTGTTGCTGCTAAATTAACAAATTTCACGTCACGTGCCAGTGATAATAAATCTGATTCTGATTCGATATGTGCAATAGACAACTACATAAAAATATATATACAAATTGGGGTTCTTGATCTCTCTGTCTCTTATCGCTGGAGACAGTTTATCAACTGATTTTTTTTTAAAAATAAACCCAGCGATTCTCACAGCTACCCGAACTATACTATTCATTCTATCATTCATAAAAATGCCATCCCCTTCTCTCAGTTCCTCCGTCTCTGCTGCATCTGCTCTCAGGACGAGGCTTTTCATTCTAGAACTACCGAGTATTCCTTCTTCAAAGAAAGGGGCTTTCCTATCTCCACCATCAACAGTGCCCTCACCTGCATTTCTTCCATTTCACACACGTCTGCCTTTCCACACGTCACCCTTCCAGGGACAGGGTTTCTCTTGTCCTCACCTGCCACCCCTGCAGCATCCACATCCAGCACACAATTCTCTATAACTTCCACCATCTCCAACAGGATCTCACCACAAAGCACATCTTTCCCTCCCCACCTCTTTCCACAAGAATCGCTGCCTACCCGGCTCCCTTGTCCTTTCACCCCTCCCCACCGATCTCCCTCCTGGCACTTACCCTTGCATGTGGGGCAAGTGCCACACCTGCCTCTACACCTCCTCCCTCACCACTGTTCAGGGCCCCAGTTAGTCCTTCCAGATGAGGTGACACTTCACTGTGAGGCTGTTCGGGGTCATCTACTGTATCTGGTGCTCCCAGTGTGACCTCCTGTACATTGGTGAGACCCAATGTAGCTTCAGAGACGGCTTTGCTCTGAACCTACGCACAGTTTGCCAGAAATAGTGGGATAACCCAGTGGCCCCCATTTCGATTGTAGTTCCCAATCTGACATCAGTCCATGGCCTCCTCTACTGCCATTATGAGGCCATACTCAAGTTGGAGAAGCAACACCTCATACTCCATCCAAGTAGCCTCCAACCCGATGGCATGAACATGAACACTGACTTATCGAACATCTGTAAATTGTCCCCCCCCCCACCACTTTCATCCCTCACCTTATCTCCTTACCTGCTCATCACCTCTCTCTGGTGCTCCACCCCCGCCTTCCCTTTCTTTCATGGAATCCCCCATCAGATTCCCTCTTCTTCAGCCCTGTATCTCCCTCACCAATCAAATTCCCAGCTCTTTACATAACCCCCTCCTGCTACCCAGTTTCACCTTTCACCTACTACCTTGTACATCTTCGTCCCCATTCCCCTCACCTTCATACTCTGCCTTATCGCTTTTTTCCAGCCCTGATGAAGGGTCTCAACCCAAAATGTTGACTGTTTACTCTTTTCCATAGATGTTGCCTGGCCTGTTGAGTTCCTCCAGCATTTTGTGATTTCCAGCATCTGTAGATTTTCTCGTTTGGGATACAAATTGGGGAACTGTTTAGTCAAGCACATCCACTCTAACTACCAAAAGCAGGAATTCTGGGTGATCAAACATTTTAATTTGAATTCCCATTACTGTTCTGATATGTCGGCCCATGACCTCCTCTTGCGCCAAGATGAGGCCACTCTCAAGGTGGTGGATGAGACACCTTACATTCCACCTTTGTAGTCTCCAACCTGAAGGCATGTATATCGATTTCTCCTTCTGATAAAACAATTTTCTCCTCCCCTTCCCCTCTTCTTCTATTTCACACTCTGGCCTCTTATCTCTTCTCATCTATCACCTCCCCTGGTGCCTCACCTCCTTATCTCCTATGATCCACTCTCCTCTCCTGTCAGATTCTTTCCTCTCCAGCCCTTTAGCTTTCCCACCCACCTGGCTTCACCTTTCACCTTCTAGCTATCGCACTTCCCCTCCCTTCCACATTTTACCATTCAGAATCCAGTCCAACAATGCTCCCATACTGATTCACAGCTCACCACCCTTAGTTCCCTAGCAGACCACTGCGGCCCTTTCTAAACAAAAGGCACAACATTAGTCTTCTGATATCTCATCTGTGGACAACATAGACTTAAAAATCCTTCCATTGCCCCCGCAATCTTCTCTCTTGCTTCCGATAACATCCTGACTAGGCCCTGGTGGTTCTTGTAGACATGTCTAGACCTTCAACAACCTCTTCTTTGCAATACTGATACGCTTTAGGATTTCTCTATTCCCTCCCCTGAATTAATTAGTTTCAAAATGTTTCTCCACGGTAAATGCAGATTAAACCCTCAACCATTTCCCATGGTTCTATATATCGAGGGATGACAGCACAAGCAAATGGAAGTCAGCAAGTTTAAAAGAAGACTGCTTTTTAGAGTGGGCTATAGGGTAGAGGGGGACAGAGTAGGAGGGCTTTGGTTCAATGGGTCGTGGTGAGGTAGGTTAGCTGTGAAGAACACGAACAGGAAGTATGTCTGGGAAGCCGGTGTTCTGTACTGGATGTCAGATGGAAGTCCGGGAGACTCCCAGCCTCCTGGAAGGCTGCATCTGCACCAGGTGCGTCGAGCTGCAGCTCCTTAGGAACCGGGTTAGGGAACTGGTGCTGCAGCTCGATGACCTTCATCTGGTCAAGGAAAGTGAGGAGGTGATAAAGAGAAGCTATGGGCAAGTAGTGCCTCAGGAGACAGATACGTTGGTTAGAATCAGGTGAGGGAAGGGCAAGAGGCAGATACTGGAGACAACCTGTGGCTGTCTACCTTAAAAATAAGTACTCCTGTTTGAGTACTGTTGGCAGGGGACAGCCTACCTGGGGGAAGCAACAATGGCCCTGGCACAGTCTGGCACAGAGACTGGCCCTGTGGCTCAGAAGAGTAAGGAAAGGAAGAAGGCAGCAATGCGGGGTCAGACAGGTGATTCTGTAGACACAGAAAAGAAACACGGGTAATAGTTTGCCTATCAGGTGCCCGGGCCCTGGATGTTTCAGATATCCTGAAATGGGAAGGTGAACAACCAGATGTTTTGGTACATATTGGTACCAACAACATAGGTAGGAAAAGGGAGAAGGTCCTGAAAATAGACTACAGGGAGTTAGGAAGGAAGTTGAGAATCAGGACCTCAAAGGTAGACATCTCGGGATTACTGCCTGGGCCACGCAACAGTGAGTATAGGAATAGAGTGAGGTGGAGGATAAATGCGTGGCCGAGGGGTTGGAGCAAGGGGCAGGGATTTGGATTTCTGGATCATTGGGACCACATTTGGGGCAGGCGTAACCTGTATAAAAATGATGGGCTGCACTTGAATCCCAGGGGGACCAATATCCTGGCAGGGAGGTTTGCTAAGGCTACTGGGGAGAGTTTAAACTAGAATTGCTGGGGATGGGAACCAAACTGAAGAAATGGAGGAAAAGGTGGTTGGCTCACAAATAGAGAAAGCTTGGAGACAGTGCAAGAGGGAGGACAGGCAGGTGATAGAGAAGGGACGCACTCAGACCGATGGTTTGAAAATGTGTCTATTTTAATGCAAGGAGTATTATGGACAAAGTGGATGATCTTCGAGCGTGGATCAGTTCTTGGAGCTATGATGTTGTGGTCATTACAGAGAATTGGATGGTTCAGGGTCAGGAATGGTTACTTAGAGTGCCAGGCTATAGATTATTTCAGAAAGGACAGGGAGGGAGGCAAAGAGGTGAAGGCATGGCACTGTTGATCAGAGAGAGTGTCACAGCTGCAGAAAAGGAGAAAGTCATAGAGGGATTGTCTACTGAGTCTCTGTGGGTGTAAGTTAGAAACTCTACTGGGTCAATAACTCTATTGGCTGATTTTTTAAAAAAATATAGACCACCCAATAGTAACAGGGACATCAAGGAGCAGATAGGGATTTTTAAAAGATTTTTAAAAGATAGATTTTTAAAAGGTGTAATAATAACAGGGTTGTCGTGGGGGGAAGATTTTAATTTCTTAAATATTGATTGGCATCTCCCTACAGCAAGGGGTTTGGTGCGGGAGTGCAGGGGAGGAGTTTGCTTGTGGCAAATGTTCAGGGGATATTTTAGTGGCATTCTACAAGTATATGAAAGCAAGAGGATAAGACGTGAGACAACAGGACCAATCAAGCGTGACAGTGCAAAAGTGCGTATGGAACCGGAGGAGATAGCAGAGATACTTTGTGAAAACTTTGCTTCTGTATTCACTACGAAAAAGGAACTTGGCAATTGTGGGGATGACTTACAGTGTATTGAAAAGCTTGAGCATAGTCATTAAGAAAGAGTATGTGCTGGAGCTTTTGGAAAGCATCAAGTTGGAGAAGTCTGCAAGACCGGATGAAATGTACCCCAGGCTACTCTGGGAGGTGAGGGAGGAGATTGCTGAGCCTCTGGCAATGAGCTTTGCATCATCACTGGGGACGGGAGAGGTTCCAGAGGATTGGAGGGTTACAGATGTTGTTCCCTAATTCAAGAAAGGGAGTAGAGATAGCCCAGGAAATTATAGACCAGTGAGTCTTATTTCAGCGGTTGGTAAGTTGATGGAGAAGATCCTGAGAGGCAGGATTTATGAACATTTGGAGAGGCATAGTAGGATTAGGAATAGTCAGCACGGCTTTGTCAAAGGCAGGTTGTGCCTTATGAGCCTGATTGAATTTTTTGAGGATGTGACTAAACACATTGATGAAGGTAGAGCAGTAAATGTATTGTATATGGATCTCAACAAGGCATTTGATAAGGTACTTTCTCAATAAGCCTTGCATGGGGTAAAGAGACATGGGATCCAAGGGGACCTTGCTTTGTGGATCCAGAATTGGCTTGCCCACAGAAGGCAAAGAGTGGTTGTAGACAGGTCATATTCTGCATGGCGATCAGCGACCAGTGGTGTGACTCAGGGATCTGTTCTGCGACCACTTCTCTTTGTGATTTTTATAAATGACCTGGATGAGGAAGTGGAGGGATGGATTAGTAAATTTAGTAATGGTAAGACTCTTGGCAGTGTGGAGCATCAGAGGGATCTTGAGGTCTGAGTCCATAGGACACTCAAAGCTGCTACACAGGTTGAATCTGTGGTTAAGAAGACGTACAGTGTATTGGCCTTCATCAACCATGGGATTGGATACAAGAGCCGAGAGGTAATGTTTCAGCTACATAGGTCCCTGGTCAGACCCCACTTGGAGTACTGTGCTCAGATCTGCTCACCTTACTACGGGAAGGATGTGGAAACTATAGAAAGGGTGCAGAGGAGATATACAAGGATGTTGCCTGGATTGGGGAGCATGACTTACTAGAATAGGTTGAGTGAAATCGGCCTTTTCTTCTTGGAGCAACAGAGGATAAGAGATGACCTGATAGAGGTATAGGATGATGAGATGCATTGATCGTGTGGATAGTCAAAGGCTTTTTCCCAGGGCTGAGATGGCTAGCACGAGGAGGGCACAGTTTTAAGGTGCTTGGAAATAAGTACAGAGGAGATGTCAGGGGTAAGTTTTTTTTTTTAAATGCAGAGAGTGACGAGTGCATTTAATGGACTGCCAGCGACGGTGGTGGTGGCAGATATGATAGGCTCTTTTAAAAAGGCTCCTGGCTAGGTACATGGAGCTTAGAAAAATAGAGGGCTATGGGTAACGTTAGGTGATTTCTAAGTAGGTACATGTTCGGCACAACATTGTACACCAAAGGGCTTGTTTTGTGCTTTAGGTTTTCAATGTTTCTATACTGATAACCACACTGATCTCTAGCTTGTCTGCCTGGGGTACCTTGTAGCGCCTCATTTCCTAGCGTATCCGAACCGACTCACAATTAGATAGCCTATGGGGGTTTGCGAGCACAAAGCTTTGGAGCCTCTTCGCCATGGGGGGCCGGTTGACAGAGGCTTAAAAGTGAGGCTGAAGTTTTCGAATAAAGTTTTTCCTTCGACTGCAGCTACCGACTCCGTGTTGTAATTTTAGCGCTGCTTGTAGCACACCGCTACAATTGGTGACCCCGACGGTCCAAACGATTTTTGGACCAGAAATGACCGACGCTGCCTCTGTTCATGCGGTTTCGTTGAAACTGCCGGGTTTCTGGACACAGCGCCCGGACCTATGGTTCCAGCAAGCCGAAGCCCAATTCCACGTTCGCCGGATCACCTCAGAAGACACCCGCTACTACTACGTGGTGGGCTTCCTCGACCAGGACACAGCTGCCCAGGTCGCGGAGTTCGTACAGTCGCCCCCGGCAGACGGCAAGTACACGGAATTCAAAGCCCTGCTCCTCAGGACTTTCGGACTCTCACGGCGCGAGCGGGCTGCCCGTTTACTGGACCTGGATGGCTTGGGCGACAGACCTCCATCGGCTTTAATGAACGAGATGTTGTCTCTGGCCGAGGGACACACAGGCCTCATGTTTGAGCAGGCATTCCTGGAGCAGCTGCCCGAGGACATACGCCTGCTGCTGTCCGACGCGGATTTCAGTGACCCCCGGAAGGAGGCAGCCTGGGCGGACTTGCTGTGGAACGCCAAAAAGGTGAGCGGGGCGTCCATCGCACAGATCTCCCAGCCACGCTCCCGGCAGCAAACCAGTCCAGGCCCGGCCGCAGAGCCCACTAACCCCCGGCCCAATGACCACTGGTGCTTCTACCACCAGTGGTGGGGCGCAGAAGCCCGCCGTTGCCGCCCGCCCTGCAAGTTCCCGGGAAACGCCAGGGCCAGCCGCCGCTGATGGCTACGGCGGCTGGCCATCGGGATAGCCTCCTGTATGTGTGGGATAGAAGGTCGGGACGCCGGTTTTTGGTCGATACTGGGGCTGAGATCAGCGTTTTACCTCCGACGAGTTACGACACCCACAGCAGGGCACCGGGTCCCCCCCTGAGGGCCGTGAATGGCAGCACAGTAAGGACCTATGGCACCCGTCAGGTGCAGCTACTGTTCGGCCCCAGCCAGTTCACGTGGGACTTCACACTGGCCGCCGTAGCCCAACCGCTTCTGGGTGCGGATTTTTTGCGAGCTCACAGCCTGCTGGTTGACCTGCCCAGGAAGAGACTGGTACACGCCGAGACCTTTCAGACGTTCTCCCTGGGCGCGGCCCAGTTGCCAGCCCCTCACCTCGGCTCCATCACGCTGTCCGACAACGATTTCACCAGGGTCCTGGCGGAGTTCCCATCGGTTCTGGCACCGCAGTTCACAGCAGCCATGCCCAGGCACGGCGTACAGCACCACATCCCGACACAGGGACCACCCCTCCATGCCCGTGCTCGGCGGCTTCCCCCGGACAAGCTCCGACTGGCGAAGGAGGAGTTCCAGAGGATGGAGGAATTGGGGATCATACGGCGGTCCGACAGTCCATGGACTTCCCCCCTGCACATGGTGCCCAAAGCGACGGGGGGCTGGAGACCGTGCGGCGACTACCGCAGGCTGAACGAGGCTACCACACCGGACCGCTACCCTGTGCCGCACATTCAGGACTTTGCGGCAAACCTGCACGGCGCCCGGATCTTCTCCAAGGTCGACCTTGTCCGAGGGTACCATCAAATCCCGATGCATCCTGACGACGTCCCCAAAACGGCTCTCATCACCCCGTTTGGCCTCTTCGAGTTCCTCCGCATGCCGTTCGGCCTGAAGAATGCCGCACAGACGTTCCAGTGGTTAATGGACGCGGTGGGACGGGACCTGGACTTCGCGTTCATCTATTTGGATGACATCCTCATAGCCAGCGGCAGTCGTCAGGAGCATCTGTCCCACCTCCGTCAACTCTGCGCCCGACTGAGTGAGTACGGTCTTACAATCAACCCTGCCAAATGCCAGTTCGGACTTGATACCATTGACTTCCTGGGCCACAGGATTACTAAAGACGGGGCAACCCCTCTGCCCGCTAAGGTAGATGCGGTCCGCCACTTCCCCCGACCCACCACGATCAAAGGCCTTCAGGAATTCGTAGGTATGGTCAATTTCTACCGCCGTTTCCTCCCTTCAGCTGCCCGGATCATGCGCCCCCTGTTCGCCCTGATGTCGGGTCCGAGCAAGAACATTACCTGGGACGAGGAGTCCGCCGCCGCTTTCGTTCAAACGAAGGAAGCTTTGGCTGACGCCGCAATGCTAGTACATCCCAGAATGGACACCCCTACCGCCCTCACAGTGGACGCATCAAACACGGCAGTCGGTGGGGTGCTGGAGCAGCTCATCGCAGGTCGCTGGCAACCCCTGGCGTTTTTCAGCAAACACCTGCGGCCACCCGAGCTCAAGTACAGTGCTTTTGACTGGGAACTGTTGGCGCTCTACCTGGCAATCCGGCATTTCAGGTACTTCCTAGAAGGTCGGCCCTTCACTGCGTTCACGGACCACAAACCGCTTACCTTTGCGTTTACGAAAGCATCCGACCCCTGGTCGTCCCGCCAGCAACGCCACCTGTCCTACATCTCTGAATACACGACGGATGTCCGGCACGTCTCGGGTAAGGACAATGTCGTGGCGGATGCGCTCTCTCGCCCTACCGTTCATGCCCTTTCCCAAGGGGTAGACTTTGAGGCACTGGCAGAGGCACAGCAGGTAGATGAGGAGATTCCAAGTTACAGAACCGCAGTCTCTGGTTTGCAGCTCCAGGACCTCCCCGTGGGCCCGGGTGAGAGGACCCTACTCTGTGACGTCGCCACCGGCCAGCCCTGTCCCGCCGTCCCGACAGCCTGGCGGCGCCGTGTTTTCGACTCCATTCATAACTTGGCGCATCCCTCCATCCGGACGACTGTGCGGATGGTTTCCAGCAGGTTCGTTTGGCATGGACTCCGCAAACAGGTCAGTGAATGGGCCAAAATGTGCATGCACTGCCAGACGGCCAAGGTGCAACGGCACACCAAAGCCCCACCGCAGCAGTTCCATCCCGCCCACCGGCGTTTCGACCACTGGCGATATCATGTGGATATCGTGGGCCCCCTGCCAGTGTCGCGCGGAGCGCGGCACCTCCTGACTATCGTGGACCGGTTCACAAGATGGCCAGAGGCGGTCCCGCTCACCGACACCACCTCCGAATCTTGCGCCCGAGCCCTGCTCGCCACCTGGATATCCCGCTTTGGTGTACCAGCCCACATTACCTCCGACAGAGGCGCCCAGTTCACCTCCAGCCTGTGGTCAGCTATGGCCAGCCTTTTGGGGACTCAGCTGCACCACACCACTGCCTACCACCCACAGTCGAACGGGCTAGTGGAGCGTTTCCACCGTCACCTGAAGTCGGCCCTCATGGCCCGCCTGCGGGGAGCCAACTGGGCGGACGAGCTTCCCTGGGTCCTTCTCGGCATCCGCACAGCGCCCAAGGACGACCTGCACGCCTCGTCGGCCGAGTTGGTATACGGCGCGCCCCTGGCCGTCCCCGGGGAGTTCCTACCAGCCCCGAGGGGGCAAGAGGAAGAACCCGCTGCAGTCCTGGGCAGACTTCGCGAGAAGCTCGGTAACCTGGCCCCCATACCCACTTCACAGCATGGGCGGCACCCGACCTGCGTACCCAAAGACCTATGGAACTGTAAGTTTGTGTTTGTACGAAGGGGCGGGAATCGGCCACCGCTGCAGCGGCCATACGAGGGGCCGTTTACGGTGCTCCGGAACAACGGGTCCACGTTCGTGCTGTACGTTGGTGGGAAGGAGGAGGTTTTCACGGTGGACCGCCTCAAGCCGGCCCATGTGGACCTGGCGCAACCGGCCGAGTTTCCGGCGCCTTGGCGCAGAGGCCGACCTCCCAAGCAGGTTCTGGCCCAGGCTGTGGACATTGGGGGGTGTATCGCCGGTTCTGGGGGGGGGGTTATGTAGCGCCTCATTTCCTAGCGTATCCGAACCGACTCACAATTAGATAGCCTACGGGGGTTTGCGAGCACAGAGCTTTGGAGCCTCTTCGCCATGGGGGGCCGGTTGACAGAGGCTTAAAAGTGAGGCTGAAGTTTTCGAATAAAGTTTTTCCTTCGACTGCAGCTACCGACTCCGTGTCGTAATTTTAGCGCTGCTTGTAGCACACCGCTACAACCTCATGGCTAAGCTTTGCCCTCCTAATTTCCTCCTTTCCTTCATCCTTTACATTCAAGGGACTCTCTCATTCCTGACTGCCTATGCCTGACATATGCGTTCTTCATTTCCCTTAAAATTCCTTATAAACCAAGGACCCCTAACCTTGCTGGCCTCGTCTCTCACTCTAACAAGAACATGCAAGACTTCTTCTTCCCTTCTTACCTTCAAAATCCTCCCACTTGGAAAACATCCCTTCCCAAGCAAACAGCTTGTCCCAAACAATTACTGCAAGCACCTTGTCTGATGCAATCAAAATTAAACTCCCTCCAATTTAGCGCAACCTCTTAAAGAACCAAATTTAACTTTTTCCATAACTATCCTAAAATTCAGATGCCAGAAACGTTCACTCAGCTGGGATACTTGCCAGCTTACTCAAACATACACCACCATTACAATCAAAGATGGAAGAACTGTGACTTCAAACGCAGTACACGTAGAAAAAGGCACATTTAATTTTCAGTGCATATAGTATGAATTCTTTATGGATTTCACTGAGATCTTACTAATAATTGAAACTGATTATGTAGGGTAAATATGAGAGGTAATCACAAAGGGACCCTTGTCCGAGAAAAATACAGATTCTGTAAGTTACCACCTCAGCAAAATGACTCCACCAACCAATAATCATTACATGGGTTCTGCCATATGCACTAAATTTGAACCTTTATGTCAAAAATTAGTACTTATTAATGTTTACACAACTGGTCTATGGCAGAGGATGCAAAGAATAGCTTAACCAGGAAGAAATGCTTCAACGAATTTTATGAATATGTGTAATCATTTTTAGATCTATCTGATGGGCAATGTAAAATATTATATGTATTAGAAACATAGAAAACCTACAGCACAATACAGGCCCTTCGGCCCACAAAGTTGTGCCGAACATATCCCTACCTTAGAAATTACTAGGCTTACCTATAGCCCTTAATTTTACTAGGCTCCATGTACCTATTTAGAAGTTTCTTAAAAGACCCTATCGTATCTGACTCCACCACTGTTGCCAGCAGCCCATTTCCTGCACTCACCACTCTCTGAGTAAAAAATTTACCCCTGACATCTCTGTACCTACTTCCTAGCACCTTAAACCTGTGTCCTCTTATGGCAATGATTTCAGCCCTGGGAAAAAGCCTCTGACTATCCACACGATCAATGTCTCTCATCATCTTATACACCTCTATCAGGTCACCTCTCATCCTCTGTTGCTCGAAGGAGAAAAGACTGAGTTCACTCAACCTATTCTCATAAGGCATGTTCCCCAATCCAGGCAACACCCTTGGAAATCTCCTCTGCACCTTTTCTATGGTTTCCACATTCTTTCTGTAGTGAGGTGACCAGGACTGTGCACAATACTCCAAGTGGATTTTGACTAGGGTCCTATATAGCTGCAACATTACCTCTCGGCTCCTAAATTCAATGCCACGATTGATTAAGGCCAATACACTATACACTTTCTTAACCACAGAGTCAACCTGCACAGCTGCTTTGAGCGTCCTATGGACTCGGACCCCGAGATCTCTCTGATCCTCCACACTGCCAAGAGTCTTACCATTAATACTATATTCTGCCATCGTATTTGACCTACCAAAATAAACCACTTCACACTTATCTGGGTTGAACTCAGTTCTCAGCCCAGTTTTGCATCCTATCAATGTCCTGCTGTAACCTCTGACAGCCCTCCACACTATCTACAACACCTGCAACCTTTGTGTCATCAGCAAACTTACTAACCCATCCCTACATTCATGTAATTTATAAAAATCACAAAGAGTAAGGCTCCCAGAACAGATCCCTGAGGTACTCCACTGATGACCGGCCTCCATGCAGAATATGACCTGTCTACAACCACTCTTTGCATTCTGTGGGTAAGCCAGTTCTGGATCCAAAAAGCAATGTTCCCTTGGATCCCATACCTCTTTATTTTCTCAATAAGCCTTGCATGGGATATTTAATCAGGCTTTTAAGGTAAACCCTGCCCTTGACAAAGCCATGCTGACTACTCCTAATCATATTATTCCTCTCCAAATGTTCATAAATTCTGCCTCTCAGGATCTTCTCCATCAACTTACCTACCGCTGAGTTAAGTACCAATGGTCTGTAATTTCCTGGGATATTTCTACTCCCCTTCTTAAATAAAAGAAGAACATTTGCAACCCTCCAATCCTCTAGAACTTATCCCGTCCCCATTGATGATGCAAAGATCTTTGCCAGAGGCTCAGCAATCTCCTTCCTTGCCTCCCACAGTAGCCTGGGGTACATGTCATCTGGTCCTGGCGATTTATCCAATTTGATGTTTTCCAAAAGCTCCAGCACATCCTCTTTCTTAAGATCTACATGCTCAAGCTTTTCAGTCTGCTGAAAGTCATCACTACAACCACCAAGATCCTTTTCCATAGTGAATACTAAAGTATTCATTAAGTACTTCTGCTATTTCCTCCAATTCCATACACTTTCCACTGTCACCCTTGATAGGTCCTATTCTTTCACGATTTATCCTCTTCCTCTTTCATACTTGTAGAATGCCTTGGGGTTTTCCTTAATCCTGCCCGCCAAGGCCTTCTCATGGCCCCTTCTGGCTTCTCAACTTCCTTCCTAACTCCCTGTAGTCTTTTTTCTGGACCTCTTCCCTTTTCCTACCTAGGTCATTGGTATCACGACCTCTGGCTGTTCTCCCTCCCACTGCAGGATATCCTGGACGCGATCCGAAACATCCCGGACCTTTGCACCTCAACTGCAAGTCTCTGGCTTGCTCAACTCAATCACTCAATGACCAACTGAGTATTTCCGTATCCCTATTGTCTGTGCATGGCCATCTGGCTGTTTGGCATGTCAACCCATGTCATCTCTTGCCTTATGGGTGTCAGGGTGAGAAATTCACACTGAGAGACACCTTGCTGAGATTCAGAAAATATGTTTTAGTCAGTTCCAGGTTTGTGCTTTTGTGCTCAATGTTGCCACAACAAAAAAAAACAATAAAGACAAAAAAGTTTATTGAACAGCATAATATAATTACACAATTCACAGGAAACATAATAAGATTGTTTTAGGTGACGAAGCTGAATTATTAGTCAAAAGGATAAACATATCATTTCACGATGGTTGGTAAAACAGTCATTTAATTTTTCCATTTTGCATGACATCTGGAAAATGGCTAATCCTTTCAGCAACAATAAGTTGCATTTGCACTTCACCTTCAATGCAGAGAAATCTACAAAGGCCCTTCCGAGTTTGGGGGGGGGGTGGGGTTTGCATGTGAAAGGAGAATGGGAGAGCAGGGAGCAGGGGTGTGGCCTGCAGGAGGGCGGGGTCAGTGTAGAGAGAAATAAAAGTATGGAAATTTCAGCAGACTATATTTTATGGCCCAGGAATCTAAAAATCTGAATGTAAAGTTTCTCATAGTTACTTGAATAATGTTCCTGAATACAACCTGTGGACGTCTTTGCACAGAGTTCTGAACGAAGGAAAAAACATCAAAATCTACCACATCTCCATATGGTAATGTAATCTATTCCATCCTTTTAATGTCAGAGCATTCTCTAATCTGTACGAAACTAGAAGGAGGTGATATTTTGACTTGCAAATTTCAAGGCATTTGAGGCAGGCTTGCGGTATTTATTTATTTAGTGATACCGTGCAGAGTAGGTCCTTCCGGTCTAAGATTGTTCATATATTTTCAAAATGACTGTAGGATTTCTTGCATTGATATCTTACCCCCAAATAGTTTCTTCAAATAGTAATGAGTACCAGAATTAAAAATAAAATTGAATGTATGCTCTTCTAACAGATTAAACATATCTCTACTCAGATTTAGGTAAGAATTATTTGCATCCAACTTTGTTTTAAATTGAAGATGACTATAAGTATCTGGGGCTAAACTTTCAAGTGCAATATCAGTGTGTGAATATATAATGTGTTCAGGTAATATGCTTGTATTTTAAGAGAGATCGTAGCCCATTTAGAATTAATGCTTATTACCTCCGTTAGAATGATAGACACCGTTCTGCTGTGTTAAAATTACTATAATCTCCAGTTTCTTGTGGCTGATTGACAATATAAATGACATTTTATCAAGCCATTCATGTTAGTAACACATCACTTACACCTAAGATATGCACATTAAGGAAGACACCTGTTTTTTTGTGTTACTGGCTACTGTTTTTAAGAATAATTTGAAATGAAATCATCTCATTTTTGAAGACACTGATCTGTTGGAACCAGACACTGTTTAAGGAAACCAAGTAGAGGGCATCACAGGTGGGCAAAACACAGACTTAAATTCACTCTCAATTGAGTGATATAAAATAGTACCTTTACTTTGTACACCACCTCCAAGATTGAGTTCCACTGAAGTTGATGGAATCACATTTTAGAAATGCAGTACTTTTAACACTGTCTGAGTTAACACAAGATGCAAAAGAAAAAAAAATATGCATTTTGATTTGGAAGGAATGAAATTTAAAAAAGGATAATGGATGCTGGTCTGCTATGCATCAGTTATCCACCCATATTTTCTGCTGAGTAAGGTTTAACATTTAATACAAATTGTTCAGAGAAATATCAGCCATTGTAAAATCAGCAATGGCACCTCTATTTGATATATGATTGAATACAAATAGTACAGGCAAGAAACAATTGTGATTTAAAAATGGGATTTGAACTAATATTTTATTCTTTACCATTGCTGTTCAATAATCTAAGCTACAATTGATGTGATTGACATTCAATCAGTTACAGTTAAAATCTTCTACCTGCTGCAAGGGGATTCACTAGATTTTAATCCTTCGCACATCTTTTCCAGAACAGGCCACTTTGGCAATGAAGGAAGAGATCAGGATAGAATTTAAATGAATCGGACACCAGAGGAATCTCTGAATGCTTAGTAATTGGCTTGCTGATAAGAAAATAAGACTTTAGTAAACTACTCCCTCCCCATTAAATTGATAAGATTTGTCAAGGATTATTACACAGAGCTGCAGCAGATTATTCCTTTTCTAGACTATATCAGATTGGTCAATGGTTTTTGAATATCCATTTGCCCAATTCAAACATTAATCTAAAGCCTTAAGTTTATTTAAAGATACAACACAAGACAAGTTCTTCCACACAATGAGCTGCCCTGCCCAGCAACCCACCTATTTAACTATACTCCAATCACAGGACAATTTGCAATGACAATTTAACCTATTAACCATCAGAGGAAACTGGAGAAGGGGTTCCCAAACCTTTTTTTATACCATGGACCTTGACCATTGACTGAGGTGTCTATGGAGCCCAGTTTGGGAACCCTTGGCCTCAGGAAAGCCCACAGAGTCACAGGAAGAATATACAAACTACTTACAGATGGCACCTGAAATTAACCTGGTACCCCGATGCCCGAGCTGCAATAGCCTCATGCTAACCACTTTGCTACTATGGCACCAGGTTACCAATCCAAAAGGCAGAGTGTGCACAGTGCACGGATCACTTCATTGCACAGTTCACAAAAGTGTTAGTAAATGAAAGAGCACTGAAAAAAATACTCCATTGAATGCAATAGGCAAATATCAAGACTGTTGGGATTCTGAAACCAAAAAAAAAAGTGAGATATACACATCAGGGTGGACAACAGAGGGAGAAAGAGTTATTTCAGGTCAGTGGTCCTGAATGGGGAATAAATGGAGATGCAGCAGGAGGAATAAATAACGGTGAACCTCTATGCTAGTATGAAATGCAGGAGAGGTGAAGTGACACAAAGGAGGTTTGTGCAAAGCCAAAGAAGGCAAATAATAGAGCAAGTGAAAAAATGCCACAAATTTGATGTTATGGGCATCTTAAAAAATGGTTTGATTAATCCACTATTTACAGGAAGAACTCGGGAAGACAGTATCTCCCTGATTCACTATAAATGTGCTAAGGACCTGAAATGATGATGGAAAGAATCAATGGGCTGAAAGACCTAATCCTGCTCTCATGTCTCATGGACTCAAATGAAAATTCGACAGGCACTTAATTGCAAATAATTTACAGCGATTTGGGAAGATAGGAGTAATTATTCTGTACAAAAGAACATTTTAGACTTTATGGGCTGCATGGTCTCCTGTGCCATAATCACGTGATTGTTCTTTGAATCTCAGATTGTGAATCTCGTCTTTTCTATGGATGAAAAGGGAAACGCTTTACAGGACTGATACATGTTCAATATTCCCACAGGGATACATTTATGCTCAACTTGTGACCTCCACAAACTGAATGCAGGTTAAGACTCTCAACACCAGTGCAATTATTCAGCTTTGATTCAAACCCACACCCCTAGGATTTCTTCCTGGTCGGCGTCACTAAATACACAACGCATAGTGGCACTACAGCTCAAAATCAGCCACTACTAAACTAAGCATGTAATGTGAGTGACTAAAGTTGAATTTATCTCACATTACATGTTGTGCCTTTGATTCAATTTTTAGCTTCAATGGGCCTCATCCATCTGACGAGTCCTTATGTTCATTTTACTTTAATTCCGCCTTGTATTCCCATTGCATTTTCTACAACCCAGTGCCATAAAATTTAATCAACACCAAAAATGTGCATGGTGGGGGGTGGGGGGCAATTCAAAACAGAACGTGGGGACACAGGAGGTAAGACCATAAGATACAGAAGCAGAATTAGGCCATTCGGCCCACCGAATATGCTCTGCCATTCCATCATGGCTGATTTAACATTCCTCTCAACCCCATTCTCCTGTCTTCTCCCTATAACCTTTAAAACCATTACTATTCAAGAATCTGTCAACCTCCACTTTAAATACACCCAATGATCTGGCCTTCACTGCCATCTGTGGCAATGAATTCCACAGATTCACCACCCTCTGGCTAAAGAAATTCATCCTCATCTCAATTCTAAAGGGAAATACCTCTATTTAATGGGTTTCCAAATATTTCTCATGCCATGGACCCTCACCATTAATCAAGGGATTGTGGACCCCAGGTTCACAGCCCCTGCTTGATTCGGAGGCTGTGCCCTCTGGTCCTACACCACCTACTATCCTCTCCATCTAAGCCTTTCAGTATTCGATGGGTTTCAAAGAGAACCCCCCTCACTATTATTTCTAAGCTCCAATGAGCACGGCTCATATTAACCCCTTCATTCCCAGAATAACTTGTGAACCTACTCTGGATCCTCTCTCTTGCCAGCACATCAAAATCTAGATGCTGACATGCTGGCACAACATACACAAGATTAAGGAGGAATTCAGTAGGTCAGGCAGCATCTACAGAAGGAAGTGAACAGTCAGGGTTTCAAGCCAAGATCATTCATTGGGAATGGAAAGGAAGAGGGCAGAAGCCAGATTAAAATGTAGGGGGATGGGGAGGACCACAAACTGGCAGGTGAGGAGAGTGGATGAAAGTGAATGATGTGAGGAGCCAGGAAGAGATAAGTGGAAGAGGCAGAGGCCTGAAGTGTGTTTTTCCTGTTTTTGCCCAATGTTTGCCAAGTTGGGGTAGGTACACGATTCTGTATCCCAGTGATTACACCATCGCAGTCACATTAGCTATTGTAGGTTTTGAGGCAACCCTTAATATCTCGAACACAATACCTGACCAATTAAAGTGAAGTTCTGCAATAACTCAGGCCCCAAAAATCCACGAAAATCAAGATGGAGCACTGACATTTGGGAGTTACCTGTTCCCTGGACACAATCAGCAGTCTTTAAAGGGATGCTGCAAGAATCAGAAGGGAAACTACTCCTGCATCTTTCCATGGAGATAGCTGAAAGGTCATTCCTGCCCCTTCCAGCTCTTCAGTTATGTGATCCTTCCCTGTCACTATAGGGTTTGATCTGTTTCCCTTTCAAAGAATTACTGTATGGAAATGGCTGGGAGGGGTGCAGAGGGCTGTAGTCCTTGTGCAGGTTGATGAGATTAGGCAGAATAATAATTTAGCATTGAATAGCTGGGCCAGAGGGCCCAATTGTGCACTGTAGTGCTGTATGACCATGACTCTACATAGCTTGTCTCCATAACTTAGTCCCTTGCTCCTTTCATATAGCAAGGTGACCAACATAGAACATAGTATTCCAAATGTAGCCGTACTAGAGTCTTGTATGGTGGTATTTTACCATCCTAATTCTTGTAGTCAGCATTCTGAAATAAGACTCAGATTTAGATTTTATTGAAGTATGTTGTATAAAATTAAAATCCCCATCAAGATGAAAATATAATTGCCAAGGTGATAATCCATTGTGTTCCTTTCTGATTGGTTAGCATTGAAAAGATAATTAATGATTTAACCTCATTAATACACTATACTTACTGGTCTGATTTAATTGGCCAATTAAGGAATTGCAACCAATGACAATGGTTGAAAGATGAAACACTTGTTTCTTATGGATAGCTCCAAGGAATAATACCAAAATTAATCATCTTATAGTTTTACAAATGAGTTGAACATATCTTTTTGTTCTTATCTTCAGATATTCTTAAGGTTATGGAGATTTTGCATCTATTTCACTAAATGGAAACTTCCTTTTCTTTAGCACATTTTTATAAGCTTACTTAATACAGAGCTTCAAATTTCAGGCTTCACATGAGTTAAATCCAAGCAGTGTGATGATGCATTTAATTAGATTACTCATTTGGTTCCTCCCCATTTAATCCTTTCCTTCTGATTTGAATACTCTGCTTATGTCTTATCACCATGCTACTTTCTGTCCATGCTGAGATAGTATTTTAATGACATTAAAGATCCAACCTTAGTTGTGCGGCCCTGTTTTAAAGGCAATGGCTTAGAAATTTGACTTTGTTAGTCCTCATGTTAAAGCAATGTTAGCCACCTTCATAATACTGTAATAAGCATTTTGTAAAATTCATCAGGAACTATTCAAATGCAGAGCTACGAGACCCATTGTGCAACACTTTCTCAGTTTCAGAAACAATTGCTTTTTCTGATTGAATTCTCCATGCTGCCAACATATGGCAGAATGGTAGCAAAGTGGTTACCATAATGCTTTACAGTAGCAATGACCTGGGTACAATTTCCATTGCTGCCTGTAAGGACTTAGTATGTTCTCTATGTGACTGCATGAGTTTCCTCCCACAGTCCAAAGGTTAATTGATCATTGTAACTTGTTAAGTAATTAGACTAGGGCTAAATCAGTGGTGTGCTGGGCAGTGTAACACAAAGGACTGGAAGAGCCGGTTCTGAATGAGTTAATAAAATTTGAATGTAAACACAAGAAAGGCTGCAGTTGCTGGAAATCCAAAGTAACACACACACACACACACACACACACACAGTGCTGGAGGAACACAACAGGTTGGGCAGCATCCATGGAATTCAGGCTGAGGCCCTTCTTCAGGACTGGAGAAGAAGAGGGAAAGACACCAGCATTAAAAAGGTGTAGTGGGGGGAGGTCAAGAGGGATAGCTAAAACATGACAGATGAAGCCAGGAGGAGAGGAGAGTGGATTTTATGAGAATGGAAAGGAGTGTCACCAGGAGAGGTGATAGGCTGATGAGAAGAGGCAAGAGGTCAGATTGGAGAATAGAAGAAGAGTCCTGCTGAAAGGTTTCGGCCGGAAATGTCGACCATACACTTTTCCACAGATGCTGCCTGGCTTGCTCAGTTCCTCCAGCATTTTGTGTGCGTTGCTCAGATTCCCAGCATCTGCAGATTTTATCTTGTTTGTGAGAAAAGGGGGGGAATTTGGTTTGATAAAAGACTTGCGTGGTCAACACACATTAAAGAAATAATAACCAAAAGTAAGCAAGTGCTTAATGTTAATAGGAAAGGAATGGGGAGCCAATAGGATATCCTTGAAAGCAATATGCAAGATCAATACTGGAATATGGAAGCATGATATATGAATCAGCATCACGCAGTACGCTCCAGAAATTGGATACAATTCAAAGTCAAGTAGTAAGGTTAATCAGTGGAGCCATAAAGACTGGTGATGACAGTGCAGGTGGAGTTGGGAGAGACACCTCCGGAACAGAGAAGAACACAGCTTGTATTAACATAGTGGTTAAACCTGCAAAGGCTTGAAGAAAATCATCCAACCATGTTGGGAAAAGGAAGGAAGGAAAGAAAATCAAAAGTTTTTCATGGACTATTGAAGGCAAAGCAGAAAGGACAGGAATCAGTCACAAGGCAGTGAGTGCTACAGTGCCTTTTCCTGGGGTGCCTCCCTGGCTGTATGAAGCGCCAGAGGTAGATTTTACATTATTCAAAATGAGACAGGAAATACAGAAGTAATTTTAAACCAAGGTATAGTTGACTCTTATGTAAATATTAAATTATTATGGATATTTAAAAATATACACAAAAATACTAAAATGGTAATTGTAGATTAGGTGTAGGGTTTGTAGTGTCTAGTTTTAACATTAAAAGGCTGTTGAGGGTAAATGGTAATTTCTCAGTTTCTTCAGGTGAAATGACAGCTGGACCATTTATTAGCTTTGCAATGGGTGGAGGAATGAGACCAATGAGAGTTTTAATATTGTTTGATTCAAGCACAACAATCAGGAGTCTATGCAATTTACATTCAGAGTCAAGACCAGACATTATGTGTGAGATAATACATGACTTATTTAGATTTAAAATGCTAGGACTTTGTATATGTTTTATATGAATTCCAGCACATGTTGACAGGAGAGGAACTGAGCAAGGGGATAAATTTGCAAAGGAGCCAACTAGTCAGCCAATTTCTCCACTTATTTGAACATCCAACATCCAAATAACTTACAGTAAAGGAGAAACTAAAAGCATTATTAGAAGTGAAATCAACAGGAGAGAACAGGAAGGTATCCTTATAATATCCAGAAAGAACTGAGATGGTCGAGGCATGCAGGAAAGAGCAGGAAGGAGAAGGTGCTAATATTGAGATTGAGATTTGAGCTCACTAGGTTAAATAATACATTGTTTTTAAATAATGGGAAATGTGAGCATTGTAATCAGCAAGGAATAGTTGAGCATGCACTGGTGAGGAGTTCAAGGTATAATCGAGAGAGCATGGTTGATTTTAAAGTTATCATAAAATGAAGTACAAATTAATGTTAACAATATTTTGCATACGAACTCACAGGATTACGGTTCTTTTATTATAGAAGTTGATACAAATAAAAAAATAGTGGATATGGTGACCCACACTCTAGTTCAGAAGGTGGCAGTAATGCACCTTAAAGTTGTCTGCCGTAAAACCTCAAAAGAGGGGAGGGGGCAGGAATCTTTTTTTTAAAACTGAAAGAAAAATTGATATTCATGGCATTAGGTTGGAGGTACCCAGACAGATTATAAGGTGTTGCACCTCACCCTGAGGGTGGTCTCATCATACCACAAAAGGAAGCCAGAACAGGAATGGAAATCAGAATTTAAATTTTGGGCCATCGGAATGTTTCACTTTTGATGACGTGCTCAACGAAGTGGTCGCCCAGTTTATAGCGGGTCTCACCAATCCACCATTCTTTGTGGAAGAAACCCTACTCTGACATCTCCACTAAACTTTCTTCCACTTACTGTGAACAGATGTCCTCTGCTGTTGGCCACTGGTGTCCTGGG
Source organism: Hypanus sabinus (assembly GCF_030144855.1). Lineage (NCBI taxonomy): Eukaryota > Metazoa > Chordata > Chondrichthyes > Myliobatiformes > Dasyatidae > Hypanus > Hypanus sabinus. The sequence continues at coordinate 25,360,641 of NC_082712.1, read as the reverse complement.
AAAAAGGCACAGGCAGACAACTCTCGAGCGCTTTTCAAATGAGCTGACCGTACAGAGCACAGAATTTCAGGCTTCACACGAGTTCAATCCAAGCAGTGAGATGTCAGCAGCAGGAGACTGGATGGGTTCTTAGCCCATGATTTGGAGACTGGGGCTTCGGGAGCAGTCCAGGCATCAGAGCGAGACTGCAGTTCAGATTCTCTGAGATCACAGACGCAAGTGAGTACAGCCTTGTGGATGGGGAGGCAAGATGGGCAATGCACTGCATTTCCTCTGTACTGTAACACTTTATTCTGCATTCTGTTATGGTTTACTTTGCACTGTTGTAAGATATTGATCTCTGTGAGTGATAGGCAGGACAAATTTCTCTCTGTAACTCAATATGCGTGACAATAATAAACCAATTACCAAAGAGCCATTCACAGTAAAACCGTAATGGGCAGGAGCTTTCTTTCCTAGAGGTCTTTCATATCACTTGTTTTAGCTTCTCATTTGATGATGTGGAATACCACTTTTCTACTTGCAAGATCTTTTTGCTATTTCTGCTCATTATGTTTTGAGAAGGTTAACTAAATGAAACTAGCTGGGCATGGTGATTGGGATATACACTTGGATCATTTTATTTGGAGAAACTCAGCCAGATAAACAGCATCTATGCAGGGAAAGGAAATGTCGATCTGCTGGATATAGAGCCAGAGAGGGGAGCGAGCCAGTATCAAATGGAGAAGGGGGTGTGGCGAGACAGAGATATGTGATTTGTGTTCCGAGAGGAAAGAGGGGAGGGTGGGATAATGGGCAGATCAAACCAGTTACCAAGTCAGTTTATTTGTAGAGGCAGAGTTATTCAGAGCAGAAATAAACCCTTTGGCCCAACTCATCCAAGTGACTTTAAGTGGGATCCAAGATCACACTTAAAAACAGAGATAACTTTCTTAATTTTTCCATGTCTTCTGACAAGGTAAAGCTAGCAAATAAAATGAGAAATAATGTTTGACAGCAAACATTCAAGTCTCCCTTTGCTCTCAGTGGGAGTTGAACAGACAGAAGACAACATCAGGAACCTGGGCCTGAAATATCCCAGTTCCAACTGCAATTAGGACATTCTGTAAAACAGGGTTTACAGCCAATTGCAGAATAATCCACAAGATCACAAGAATGCTATCACTTCATTGCTTGGCCCCATTTCTAGCTTGTCCAATTCTAAATTTGACTAAATTTGCATGATTACATACAACACACAATGCCCATCTCATGTTTTTCAATCCACAGCCTTCAAATCTACATTACATAAAGTGCTTTCCCCAAGTGTGAATTGGGTTCCCCCCCCCCCCTTAAGTGGCGAGTTTCAAACAACCATTTTGGGTGAAAGTATATTTTTTCAGCTCTCCCTTTTGGCCGTTCATCTAAGGGAAATTGTTTCTTGTTCTTAAGCCTGCTTAGGCTTCTCATAACATTATAAAACCATAAGACTTCAAAATATAGGAGCAAAATTAGGCCATTTGGCCCATTGAGTCTGCTCTGCCATTTCAACATGGCTGATCCAATTTCCTGCCTTCTCCCCATATCCCTTCATGCTCTGATCAATCAAGAATCTATCAACATCTGCCTTAAATATACACAAAAACTTGGTTTCCACAACTTCCTGTGGCAAAGAGTTCCATAGATTCACCACGCTCTGGCTAAGGAATTTCCTCCTCTTCTCTATTCTAAAAAGATACCCCTCTATTCTGAGGCTGTCTCCTCTGGTCTCCCACCACAGGAAACATCTTCACATCTATTCTGTCAAAGCCTTTCACCGTTCATTAGGCTTCAATCAGGTCACCCCTCATTCTTCAGAATTCTAGTGAATACTGGCCCAGAGCTATCAAACACTCTTCATATGACAAGCCATTCAATCCTGGAATTGATTTTGTGAACGTCCATTGAACCCTCTCCGCCTTCAATACATCCTTTCCAAGATAAGTGGCCCACAACTGCTCACAATACTCCAAGTGAGGCCTCACCAGTGCTTCACAATGTCTTAACATTACATCTTTGCTTTTATATTCTCGTCCTCTTGAAATGAATGCTAACATCGCATTTGCCTTCCTCACCACAGACTCCATCTGCAAATTAACTTTTAGTGAATCCTGCACAAGGACTCCCAAATCCCTGTTCACCTCAATTTCTTTTGTATTTCTCTCCATTTCAAAAATAATCAAGCTTTTCAGTTCTTCTAAAGTGCTTGACCATACATTTTCTAACACTGTATTCCATCTGCCATTTCTATGCCCATTCTACTAATCTGTTCAAGTCATTCTGTAGCCTCTCTACTTCCTCAAAACTGCCTGTCCCTCCACCTAGCTTCATTTCATCTGCAAGCTTTGCAACAAAGCCATCAATTCCATCATCCAAATCATTGACATATAACATAAAAAGAATCAATCCCAACACAGACCCCTATGGAAAACGATTAGTCACAAGCAAACAATTGGAAAAGGCCCCCTTTAATTCCTTGCCTCCTGACAATCTACCACCGCTTTATCCATGCTAGAATCTTTCCCATGGGCTTGTAGCTTGTTAAGCAGCCTCATGTGTGGCAGCTTGTCAAAGGCCTTCTACAAAAACAAGTACATAACTTCATCCAATTCTGCTTCTTCTACCCTGCTTCTTAGTCCTTCAAAGAATTCCAACAGATTTGTCAGACAATATTTTACCTTGAGGAAACTATGCTGACTATCACTCATTTTATTATGTGCAATACATCTTGATTAAGTCTGTCCTTGGTTGCTTTGCTGAGAAGAAAATAACTCCAGCCTAACCAATTCTTTCTCATTTCTGGAATTATTCTTTTAAATCCTTGTAAGCTTTTTCCAGTGCCTACCCATTCTTTCACATGATAAGTGTTTGATGACTCTGGGCCTGTGTTGAATGGAGTATTGATTGAAACCACTAGACCCTGAAAGGCCTGCACAGTGTAGATGTGCAGAGGATATTACTATTAGTAGGAGAGTCTAGGATCAGAGGGCATGGCCTCAGTATAAAGGGACATCTCTTTCAAATTGAGATTAAGAAGAAATTCTTCTGCCAAAGGATTGTGAATTTGTGGAATTTATAGCCATAGAGAGTTGTGTAGGCCCAGTCATTGGGTATATTTAAGGCAGAAGTTGATTGATTCTTAATCAGTAAGGGGGTTCAATGTTAAAGGAAGAGGATGGAAGAATGGGTTTAAAATTCATCCATGATTGAATGGTGGACTGGACTCAATAGGCAGTTTGGCATAATTCTGCACCCATATCTTGTCATCTAATGGTAATATTCTTTCTGTAATGTCAAAGAATCAGAGTAATCTAGTATACAAGCAGGCCCTTTACTCCAATTTGTCCATTTCAACCAAGATGGTCATCTATTCCACCCTGAAGTAGTTTGAAACTTCTCTTTGGTAGGAGTTCAATGAGATTTGCTTTCACTGTTTCCCCTCTGATTTCTGTTGCTCTCCAACCCTTCAATCATGTGCCTTCTTCTTCAGTCTTTTACACCTGTCACCTCCCAGCTTTTCACTTCACTTCCATCTTCCTGGCCCCCACCCCCACCCCCACCCATCCCATCTACCTACTTTCCCCCTCACCTGGCTTCATTTATACCCTTCCACTCCTTCCATTTCCTCCATTTTGTCATTCTGGTTTCTTCCCCCTTCCTTTCCAGTCCTGATGAAGTGTCTCAGCCTGAAATGTTGACTTTTTATTCCTCTCCATAGATACTGCCTAACCAGCTGAGTTCCTGCAGCATCTTGTGTGTGTTACTCCTTTTCCATTTATTTGTACTTTGTTCATATCCCCCAACCCTTTTTCCTAACAATGAATTTGTTCGAGTGTTTTCTACTGTGAAGACCATAACAATACATTTTACTTCTGCTATGGTTTCGCAGTGCTAGCAGCCACCCCCACTTGTGTATTTTATATTCAAAATGAATGCTGTATTCCTACACCTGGTATGATCTGATTTCTGCCAGAACACACAGTTAAGTACCACACAAAGCTAAATCTATGATGCGTCATTATTTTTGAACAATCTGCCAACACTTCATCATGCAAGTATAACAGTGATGGATTTTGTTAAATACTGGAAGAAAAATGATTCTTAAAAATAAGCATCTTAGCTTCAGAACTGACATGCTGAAAAACTAGACATTACTTGAAGATAACCTAATAAACCCCGAGAAACAAAACAAAAAATGCAATCTTGCTAATAAATTTTGCTAACTTGATGGGAAAGAATGATTGGCATCTGCCATGCAAAACTTGGAAATTCAGAATAAAAAAAAAATCTGGTGTACCTTTATCAATACTAAAATCCTAGCAACCAATACACTGGAGGATTTCAGCTCTGTCTAAATTATTCCTGTGCTTTAATAATTATGTTGCAACTTTAGAGATTCATTGCATTGGAGAGTTGGAGATAAAATGGTTTGTTCTACATGCAGTTTAATGAGGTTATTTTAGTGCACCTTTCATAAGTCAAAAATGCATGAAAAATGAAAGCATGTCCTGGAACAGTAGAAATAAAACAAGCTGTAGATTCAGAAATGCATGAACAGTCCATTGGGGTTTCTGTATGAAGTGTCAAGACATCAAATTTCTCCTTCACTGAGTCAAGCATTAATCTTTTATTTAACGCAGCCATGGTGTTGGGATTTTCTGACTTGCACACAAGGATTTTGTCACTGCAAAAAAAAAGTGCTGTGTTGCTCACCCTGTAAAATGAATAACATTTATGTAGTAACTTGCTTGTAAAGAAATGTCTAAAAGGCATATTTCAGAAAGACTGAGGTAGCTGGGTAATTTCAAGTCATGTGTCAGGAATGCATGTCTTGAGGTATACAAAATCTTTGTTCATTGTGAGACATGGACTTCCCATGTACGAGAGGGGAAACATGGATTCAACCAGGGCTGTCGGTAATGATACAGACACTGTAATGACACATGGTAATCAGTCCTGACATAGAAAGAACAATGTCTTGGTAGGTTTAAGTTTATATTTTAGCTAAAAATATACAAGCATTCCAGCTACAATCCTCTGGTATTAATAATCCAAGCCCCACTTTGGCCACACATACACACAAAATACAGGAGGAATTCAATAGGCCAGGTAGCATCTGTAGGAAAATAGGTAAACTGTCAATGTTTTGGGTTGAGACCCTTCATCTGAACTCAAAGAGTCTTAGACCAAAAAAATCAATTGTTTACTCTTTTCCATAGATGCTGCTTGACCTGATGAGATTTTCCAGCATTTTGTCTGTTGCTTTGGATTTCCAGCATCTGCAGATTTTCCCCCGTTTGTGATTTCCCACTTTAGCCATTCGCTGGAGCGGGGCTGTGGCCATAAACCTGCTCACATTCCAGCCCTCTGGTCGTCCCAACCCCGGACTCAGATCTGACCACACGTGCAATCCATGTCAAGGCAAACACACTTCACCAGACAATACAGGAGAGGGCTGTTGGAGAACTTGCTTCAGCCAAGCAACATGGCCAACCTTGTGAGCATACAAATCAAGGTGGTCAGAAAAAAGGAGCAGAGGTAGACGGCTCAGCCCCTCTCACATGCCCCAGCCATCCAGGCCTCACCTCTTCTGTGCCAGCTCCCCACTGCTCTCAATTCCTTGATTTTTCACAAACAAATGTGATTCTTCAGATTCACATTCAAATTAATTATCATTTGGACCAGAGTTTGGGGGTAGGATTGGGGTAGTTGATAGGAATATGAAGAATAAATTCAGATTAGTGTTTTGTTGGTCAGCACAAACTTGGAGGGTTGAGGGGCCAGTTTCCATACTGTACAACTTGAGGATTCTATTGGAATTATTTAAACATAATAGGCCTTTATCAAAATCATTGTGAGCATATAGTATCACATTATTATTACTGGCATTAATAGATGTAGTAACATAATAACTCTAAAGCATTCTCACAAGCTCAAACCTCCAGAGTATACAGTCAGTAAGATGATGGGCCATCATAACAAGAGTTTAATCAGAAGAGGAAAAAGTATTAGTTCAAGTTTTGTCTCACTGTATCTTCAATACTTCAAGTGCGTAACTGGAATGGTTACACTAATTAACTGCTTTTTGGAGTCCTTCAAAGGAAGTACATGTTTAAAAAACAATCTTGCCGACCCTTTGCAGTCCACAAAAAATGTGAAACTTCAAAATCCACCTTCAAGAACAGTCAAAAGATTCATCAATAAATCATTAGAAATGGCTTTATCTCGCCAAGATTATTGATTAGGTTACAGCATATCCACAAATTACATACTGCAGTGGCTTATTCCAAGCATTGGACAGAACCTTTTGCAAAATAAATATTTAGCCAATCTAGCTCAGTTCAGAACAGCTAGCTCAATTACTTTCAGAAATTAAAAAAATTATTTTACTGCAATTCAAGTTAGTTATCAATTTCTGTAATGATTTATTTCATAAAGTGGTAGAACAAAATAATGAAAAATTAATCATCAACAAAAGCAAAATGGCAAGACATAATAGTCTAAATACTCAGCAGGTTTTCTGATGAGAGACAATTCGCCTGAAATATTAACTCTTTTTATATATGCACAAAGTTCAAAGTAAATTTATTATCTAAATATGTATATATCACTATATATTACCAAGGTTAATTTTCTCACAGGCATCCACAGTAGAACAGTGAAATTATTAAAAAGCCACAGATATACTGACAAACAACCAATGTGCAAAAGACTACAAACTGTAAAAATATATAAGTAAATAGATAATATTGAGAACACAAGTTGAAGAGTCCTTGAAAGTGAGTCCGCAGGTTAAAAAATCAATTCATTGATGAAGTGAGTGAAGTTACCCATGCTGGTTCAGAAGCCTGATGGTTGAAAGTTAATAGCTGTTCCTGACCCTGGTGGTCTGGTACCCAAGGCTCCTGTATTGCCTCCCCTCCGGCAACAGCAAGAAGGGAGCATGCTTGGATGTTCTGATATTGGTGATGGATGCAGTTTTCTTTTTCTTCCTCTCTCTCACTTTTCTGACATCTGCAGCACATTGTGTTCCTATCAGTAAAAGTGACTGCAAAGCTATCAGATGCTGTAAGTAAACAGATTTTCTGAAGGAATTAAATCTGCTGTTACTAACTTGTCAAGCTTGCACATTGTTTTAGCCCTGCCCAATATGATCGGGTTAACAGTCCTCCAAAAAGCCACTTGAACAGATTAAACTTGCCAATTAGAATACAAGAAAATAGGAGTAGATACTTTGACCCCCCCCCCCCATACATTCTCTACCATGTTGTTAACTTTCTGGTTAACCTACCTCAGGCCTCAAGTCTTCAACTGTGTCAGTTCCCCATAACTCTCAATCCCCATAGGCTTCAAAGATTCATCTACCTCTTCATTAATGATCTTCAATGATCTGGCCTCCACAACCCTCTCAGGCAAAGAATTCACTATCCTGGGCTACCAAGGTCAGTCAACGATTGCTACCCTCATTGTGGCATCTATATACAAAAGGATGAATTAATAGAAAATAGTATTGTTAAGATAAGGAAAGTAATTGTTGTAAAAAAAAAAGTTCTTTGATGAATTGAATTGTACGGGGGTCTTTTTGATAGCCAACAACAGGAGGCAAAATAGCCAAAAAGTCTCGGTTACTATTAAGCACACAAAAAAATCCCCAGAAAATTGTAGGAGTACTGAGGTTGCCCTATACAAATAAGCTAGCAGGAACAACACCTGGGTAGCCTCCAACTTGATGGCATGAACATTGACTTCTGTAACTTCCGTTAATGGCCCTCCTCCCCTTCTTACCCCATCCCTGACATATTTAGTTGTTTGCCTGTTCTCCATCTCCCTCTGGTGCTCCCCACCCACTTTCTTTCTTCTGAGGCCTCCCATCCCACGATCCTTTCCCTTCCCCAGCTCTGTATCACTTTTGCCAATCACCTTTCCAGCTCTTAGCTTCAACTCACCCCCTCCGGTCTTCTCCTATCATTTTGAATTCCCCCCTCCCCCCTCTACTTTCAAATCTCTTACTATCAAATCTCAGCCCGAAACATCAACATTGCTTCTCCCTATAGATGCTAGCCTGCTGTGTTCTACCAGCATTTTGTGTGTGGTGTTCTTAACAGATCATGCTACATCTTTCTATAAGACCGTAGGATGCAGGAGCAGAATTAGGCCATTCTGCCCATTGAGTCTTCTCTGCCATTCAATCATGGCTGATTTATTATCTGAACCCAATTTTCCTGCTTTCTCCTCAATCTCTGACTCTCTTATGAATCAAGGACCTATCAACCTTCACTTTAAATATACCTAATGACTTGGCCTCCACAGCCAAGACATTGGGTACATTTAAATCAAAGGTTTAAATTCCACAGATTCACCACCTTCTAGCAAAGCAAGATCCTCATCTGTTCTAAATGGACATCCATTTATTCTGATTTAATTTACCTACCACTGCCTCAAACTGCACCCACCTTTTCAATACTTACACAAGGCAACAGTAAGCATCTCTTCAAAAAGGTGAAATTCCTTTCTGGTTTGTATGCTTGCTATGTAGTATTATCTCAGAATGAATTCAGTGGTAATGAGATTATTCAGCAGTGGGCAGTATTTCAGACTGGCTTGAAATTCTTCTCACATGCAGTTAAATTATTCTTTTCCAACTCACATAATAGATTTCAGCCTTCTGAACTCCAAGTTGTAAATTGTCTCACTATATTTATCCCTCCCCCTTGTATCTTTTAACCTATTACTTTGATGAAACTTTTCGTTAGCTGTCTTATTATCACATTTGTTGGCTCATTTGGCCAATCATGCCTTAATGATGCATCTTGGGACATTTCCTGCCTCAAGGAGCATTCCAGAAATATACCAAAAAATAAAATGCTGTTCACGTTGAGAATCTGAAATAAAAACAGGAACTGTAGAAATACCTCAGCAGGTCAGGCAACATTATGGTGGGAGAAAATCAATTAACTGTTCAAGTCAATGACTTGGTATCAGAAGCTAGAAGGATAACATGACTGCTTTCTTCCTGAATGCTGACTGACCTGCTGAGTAGCTCCAGCTGTTTATTTTGTACAAATGCAAATTAAAAATACATGAATAATTAGAAGGAGCACACCATTTAGCTCTCAAGTTATCTCTATCATTTACAAAGATCACAAATGATCCAATGTTATCCTTATTCCTGCCACTTGCCATAACCTTTGACACCCACAATTTTCAATAATCCATTGGTCTGTTTTATAAAAAAATAATATACAATGGCTCTGCTCCTACCAGCTTTGAGCAAAATGTCCAAAAATGGATTACCCTTATTTAAAAAAAACAATGATCTTCAATTCTTGATTCTCAATCAAGAGGAAACATTTTCATAGCCAACCTGTCAAGATCTCAGGATTATTTCTTTTGTTTCAATTAAATCCCTTTCACTCTTCCAAACCCGAATGTAAGCCCAGGCAGTCTTTTTCCTCAGAAGTCAATACAAACAACTTGGTTATTGGGTATGTTACATCTGTGCCTAAAGTGACCTTTCCTCTCTTTTAAGAAGCCACATAGAGGGACAGTGTTTGGAGGGATAAAGGAAATTAGGACTAGCTGAGTGGGCCTATGACTAAGTAAATGCTGGAAACCTTCTGCACATCAAGCAGCATTTATAGGGAAAAAAAGAATTAACATTTCAGGTTGAAGAGTTTTCAACAAAAAAAAAATTGGCTTCAGATCTCTGCAAGATCTCTGAAATGCAGGTTGGAGCTGAACCCAGAAAAAGACAATACTGGAAATGCCAGCAAATCAGGCAAGAACAATGGAGAGAGAAAATTTGATCTCATATTGGAGACAGAATCTTAAAATAGGATGGGCTAGTGCTAATATGTTTCAGCCAGAACACCTCTGCCAAGCAGAACACATTGCCCATTTAATCAGTCAAGGCTAATTTTAAACAGAACAAACACAAAGGGGTTGATTTTGGTTTGACACCGCATTCATGCCATTCATACCTGCACCTACCTGAAAGTCATTAAAAAATTTGTCTCCAACTTTTTAAAACCCATGTACAATTCAGATTCAGCTTCCAAATGTAGTCTTTTCACCATTTGCAAATCGCAATATGTGGTCGTATACTGTATAATTCAATAAGTTTACAGATGAGCATTGAATTGCTCAATAGAAATCTCTGAAAGCTATTTTAACAGATGTTGCTATCCATTTGAAATAAACAGATACAGAAATTATAGATAAATGTGTCTTATTATGCTGCTAAGTGGATGCTCAATAATAAATTTAAGTGCAGTAGAAACCACTTTCTGACCAATGTAATAACTTTATTCACGCTGCATTGTGAATAACAACTACCAACATTTTGATGCAGAAATCTTAATGATTCAACACCATGCAGCCATCTTGTGATATCCTATTCAAAACAGCAAAAAGTGGATGGTCATACCTGTTAGTGTTAGCAGTCTGGAATGACAAAATCTATAAATCCAATGCCATAGACCATTGGATTTCAACCACAATAATGGTGGCTCTACTGCCCAATCATAGAGAAGAAAAGGTGAGAGATTATTTTCATCATGAATCATTGTTCCCATTCTGCTTTTCTTTCCTTTCCCACAACCACAACCTTCCCTTGCCGCAGTGACCGCTATCCAAATAAGAACAATTGGTATAGGAAGATAACCCTCTTTGAAATTATAGATTCAGACATTGCAATGATGTTCATTGAAAGCAAGCAAGAAAGTGACCTCTCAGCCCAATTTTAACATAGACCAGAAATTCAATGAAGAATCTTCCATATGGCTAAGGTCATTACTGGATTTCTACTTTATCCTCAGTTCCATTCTATTCTACATAATAAGCAAAAAGCCTGCTTCACTCAAAGCTAACAATTATTGAATTCAGATTCACTTCATAGAACATAAAACATAGAATAGTACAGCACAGTACAGGCTCTTCGGCCCACAATATTGTGCCAACCCTTAAACCCTGACTCCCATATAACCCCCCACCTTAAATTCCTCCATATACCTGTCTAGTAGTCTCTTAAATTTCACTAGTTTCAGTGCCCCCATCACTGACTCAGGCAGTGCATTCCACTCACCAACCACTCTGAGTAAAAAACCTTCCACTAACATCCCCCTTGAACTTCCCTCCCCTTACCTCAAAGCCATGTCCTCTTATACTGAGCAGTGATACCCTGGGGAAGAGGCGCTGGCTGCCCACTCTGTCCATTCCTCTTAATATCTTGTATACCTCCATCATGTCTCCTCTCTTCCTCCTCCTCTCCAAAGAGCAAAGTCCAAGCTCCATTGACTAATCTCTCCTTACGACAAACCCACCCAGTGCTGCCACACTCCTTGAATCTATGCTGCTGTCCCTGTCCACCTTAGATTATCATCAGTGCACCAAAGCATTCGGGCTCTCATGACCAGACTACGTAACCTTTTCTTCCCCCAAGCTATCAGACTCCTCAATACCCAGAGCCTGGACTGACACCTTACTGCCCTATTGTCTTGTTTTATTATTTATTGTAATGCCTGCACTGTTTTGTGCACTTTACGCAGTCCTGGGTAGGTCTGTAGTGTAGTGTTTTTTGTTTTTTTTTAAAACGTAGTTCAGTCTAGTTTTGTGTACTGTGTCATGTAACACCATGGTCCTGAAAAAAACATTCTCTCATTTTTACTATGCACTGTACCAGCAGTGATGGTTGAAATGACAATAAAAGTGACTTGACTAATGGGAATCAGTGTCCAGCTGCTCTTCTGTATAAAACACTGATGGGAACAATAGTCAAATTATAATATCCTCTGTTCACTGTAATCCTCCTCACTCAAGGTTTATTTTCCCATGATTATTTGGGAAACATCTCAAGGCATTTATATTTGATAAGGGATCCATCTAAATGCAAGCTGGTATTTGATAGTTCTGTGACCTTTTTAATGTTTTAAACAAAAGTGTGTGTGTATGTGTGTATTCACAAAGGTTTCATTTTCCTCAGTATGTGATAATGTTAAGGATCCTTTCATCAGAATCATGAAAAGATAAATGATTGAATATATAGAGAGATTTTGTTCTGTGCTCTTAACCTTTAAATAATACTATAATGTCATTATCCAAATGTTAAACATGGTTGTATCAAATTTTATTACTGACTATTTTAAGCTGCTCTAATTCAAATACAATTTTGTATTCACCAAAGGACACTACTGGTCAAAAATTCATAAAGCTTTTAAAATTACAGATAATGGAAAGTGGCCGATAGAAACTAATAAACTACAAAATAGTTTGAACCACTTTAAATAAGCTAGTACATGAAATCCAGTACACAGATTAAGACCAATTTTGCAATATTCTTGTCAATCCTTGTGTTTTCCCACTCGTCTTGCTTTCTCAGCTTTTTAAACCAGAATATTAACAATTTTAAAAGTTCTAATAATCTGAGTATCAAAATATGATGTTTCAATATTTGATTCCTCTTTCTGACAAACACAAGCTAAAATAACACATTGGAATCACAGTCTATAAATAAACGATATACTGTGGACGAGGTGGAGATAAGTTTCTACGAAAGGAGGTGCAAGATGCCCCTTCCATCCACAAGCCTGCAGATCACCCTTGGGCAAGGTGTAACACCTGCTTTGTCCCCTGATCAGGGTCACATGACACGGGAGCAGGTGGTGCATATCCCGAGTCCTGGTTATGCGACTACTGACGCCAGGCAGACAATCCCTGAAGTGTATCGATAACGGCTGGGGCACCCAGTCTTATAAAGGAACTGCCCAGAAGGCAGCAATGGCAAACCACTTCCGTAGGAAAAAAAATTGCCAAGGACAATCAAGGTAATGGAAAGATCGTGATCACCCACATCATACAACTTGACACATAATGTGGACTGAGCCACTCAGGTTAGCACCAAGTTTCACATCAGTTCCCCTAGTCTATTTAGTTAACCTCAGACATGACATCACTAAGTTGCCTACAGGTGTCTGCAATGCCCTTAGGTTCCAGCCTAAATGGACAAGCACCTTTGAGGAATTAGTCAAATCTATTCATTACTCATTTCAAAGATGGTCATCTGTGTTTGTCTATTAAAATTAGGATCTAGCTCATGGATGAAGCTTCAGTGAAACAACATGTCAAGTCTCCACTTAACTCATAGATGAACGATCCTCACTCAGTGAGAAGTGAGCTGAATATCCAACATAAACTTTTACCTTTGGAGAGAGGAGTGAAAAATAAAAGTGCATGCAAAGCTAGCTTTTAAAACAAGACGACAGCAGGAAGTGGCAATTTTCTCAATAAGTGTAACATAAGTAAAAAGGTTGAACTGATGATATCAAATGTATTAGTTGGCCTCAGATCTAAATTGATACAGGAGTGTCTATTATAAACAAAAATATGTTAATATGTTGAATCATATTCTTCTGCCATGGAGAATGGTTGCACAATGGTTGGATTACGAGGCTAGTATCCATAGGCTTGGACCACTGACCCGAAGTGAGAGCCGAAGAATTTGAATCTCATCACTGTAGCCGAACAATTTAAATACAAGCAAGTAAATCTAGAATGAAATGGCAGTTTTGGTAATAGTCTACATCAAACAACCAAAAACAAAAAAGGATCTGGTTCACTAATATCTGATGGGAAAGTAATATTACCAACCTTATCTGCTCTGGCTTGCATGGTGGTAAAACCCAACAATGCCGTTGCTTCCTCTGTTCAGGGGAAATCAGGGATGGATAATAAGTGATGGTTTTACCAGTAACATATCAAACTAACTACTTTTCTTTTAAAATGAATTGTTTAACCAAGCATATTAAAATTCCATGTGGTGTTGTCCCCATATGCAAGGAGGAAAAGTAAGGTGCAGTTAAAGTCCAACCATTCTCCTTTACTTTTAAACCGTCAAGGTTTTCTTCCTACTGCAAGCCACTGGATTTATCCAAACACACAGTGCTGCAGATCAATTACCAAGAATTATTTTTGGTGTCCACCTGCTGCAGCTTTGGGATGTCAACAGGAACTAAAAGGAAGTTCAGCAGAAAGCTTAAGGAATACCAGTGGAAATTCATCCTGATAATGTGTAGCGCCAGTTGGTCATGACACTTTGAGCAGTGATACAACCATTCACTTCTTTCAGCATCACGAACCACAGAGACAAGTTATGATACTGAACATAAATGTGATATAGATGTTAATTTGTGTTCCTCCCCCCCCCCATTGCTTCCCAACTAAGAATACAATGATAGCATCATATATTGGACAGGATAACAACGATTACGTGCCATGCCACATTAAAGCAGGTGTCATAACACTGGCACCATAATATTATTGTTAATAGTTATTTGCTTCTTATCTACAATAGTCTATTTTGAAAATTTAGTGGAGATATTTTGAGTGGCGGTGCTTTGAGAAAAAGTAAATTGACTGCTTATGTTACACAAGTATGTCAAGTGGTTTCTGAACATAGCTGACAACATTTAACCAAGTTGGATGCACAACTGAGAATCAAAGATCCACAGAGAAAAAAAAAAACTGCAACTTCTCTAGTTTGGTTTGAGATTTTTAATGCTATTAATTTAATAGATATGCTATTTAATAGATAATAAGGTGGATGAGATGTCTCAAAATAGTCAGTAGCAGCACATCCAGGAGAATAGATTGGATATACTAGTCTCCAAAATTTGTCCTAAGACAGGACATTGTATAGTGATATTACTACCCTTCAAACTCCAGAAAACGAGGGTGTATATCTGTAACTTCTGACACAGCCGGGGTGGTCCACTTCTGGCTACAGACAAGTATTAAAATTTAGCTTGTGGAATGGTAAAAACAAATAACAGATGTTTTGAGGAAGCAAGATATTTCCCAACACCAAACAATCAGAAACTTTCCAAGCGTTTTTTCCTGTGAAATAAAAGGATTAATTGCATTATCTCTATCATTCAAATAGTAATTGACTTAATGGCTTGTATTAACGTGTTCTGAAAACTTCACTAATTAAGACTAATGTGAAGAAATTTAGATCCAAATATAAACTTTATCGATATTTCTTTTTATATCTAGAATCCAAAACTAACTCTGCCCAATTTAATTTCTGTAACTAAATCTACCACTTCTTTTAAAAATCTTTCAGTGTCTGCTGCACTGCAGTTATCAAAGTGAACTTAAGTGAAGAAGTTTTACTCAAAGCATACCTTTCTACTAGGGAAACCTATTATCATTCAAATGAATTCAAATAGATTCTATATTTACCCTGTTAAATATGTTGTGTGAATAATTGGGATTAAAACTGCTACATGTTTTATTTTGCTCTGGCGTGCGCAGCGTTGCAATAAATGGTACCATCACCAATCAGTGCAATAATCAAAGGATCATTGCCAAAGGCCTTTGACTTATGTCCTATTCTCTTTAACTTTTGCCATTGATCAAATCCGCAAGAAAGAAATTATGTAACATTGCAACAAATAACTTTTAACAGGGGTGACATTTCAAAGTAAATCAATTACAATGTTTGATTTTTTTAAAAAAATACGTTACTCCTTACTTTCATTCGATCCCTGACATTTAAGAGCCTTGCTGCGTAAATTCTGCAAGTGGGTTACTACTGCTTGTACTACTTACTGCCAGTCTCTCAGTTACAGGTAGAATCCGAATTTTTTTGTCTGAAGAACGCTCGGACAACTTTCTGCCTCTCAACCTACACTCGTTACCGCAGCTTTCAGCGGTCAAGTTTATCTGCAGCTCGCCTGAAAATTGATTAGTTTCAGCTTCTGATTAGTCTATAATGTGGCAGTCACAAGATTTATTAAGTGCTTGAATTGTGTCTCGCGAAGTCCGAGGCAATTACCAGAACAATTCAGTGGACTGACATCCCTGGTTGTTTATCGAGAACTCCTACAGTAAGGGTGAATTGAGATGCCTCACCTTTCCCTGTTAAATTTAACAGCTTCTCTAAGTACTTTTTTAGTAAATGCTCCCAAAAAAAAATGATTGATCGCACATCGCAAGCATAGCACGACGTCTGCACGAACTCCTGATTATCCAGCGTGTTTCAATACCAAGTTATTCTTTCGCCTTTTGGGTTTGCGTGACGCGCTGCGCTATCGTATTAAGGTAGAAATTAAAAGTAATCCCTAATTGTAATAAAGCCCGTGACTAATTCATACTCGCATCTGGAACAGAGTGGTAACAGCGAAGGATGAGGAATGTAAAGAGGATATACCAACATACAGAAAGCTTAAGAATTAAATAGTTGATTAGTAGCCGCGTAATTTTTCGATGATGGTAGAATTTTCATCTAATTCTCTTATTCCAGCTCTTATTAAGTTCCTGTCAAAACGTCTTCTACATATAACACTTCCTTGATGCACATGTTATAAGTAATTGTCGCTCGTTACTGTAACATCTGCTCTTGAATCTGACACCCTCCTACCTTGTCTGCAGGTCTTCACTCTCGTACCCACACACTGGCTGGAAGATGATGCTCTCTCTTTCGCTCGCTCTTTTTCTCTTCCGCTGTCTTCAGCGATGGCCGGGATTTTAAAGTTCATTCGCACCAAGATGCGAGCACTTGGTCCGCGCTAACTTGGACCGCGGGAGTTCTGTGCATGCAACCTCACTTCGCTGCACTTTTTTACAAAAAAAAAATTGCTTGCGTTAGAAGTCTTCCAGGCCAGCCCGCGGTGACCGGTACGGTGTATTCCTGTAAACGAACCGGCCAAATGTCACCCTTCCTTCGCCTGCAGGTTGGCCGAGAGCCATGGAGCAGCTCCCAGCCACTGCGAGCGTGGGTCGAAGTCTCCCGGTGAAGGGAGGGAGATGGAATGTGATGCGAATGCAGTTCAGACTGCAGAAGAGCACCACCGTGCACAGCGGAAGCACGGGGTAATAACAGCTAGTCTCTGATGCACATATTAATAGGATCCGAGGAAGGTGGAGTAAAAAAAAATCTTCTGCCACTCAGCGGACGTTGGGGAAAAAAAAAGAACAGATTGCTTTAAAAACCTCTGGGGTTTAAACAGCCTGTTTCACCAGTCTCATTTGGAGAAGGGATACTAATAAAGATGTATTTTAAAATAAAATACAAGATGCATTCATCCACTTACTATGGATCCAATTATCTCTTGCTTTCAGAAAAGTTTGAAAGCAGAGACAGAAAGAGAAGCAAAACAAAAATCCTAAGAACTATACTGTTGTACTTTGTTCTTAACCCGGACAGCTGGGGGAGAAATGGCATGGGACGGGGGTGGGGGGGAGATTTGAAAGATGTGTTTTCAGCCGGGATCTGAAGTAGCCAAGTACATAGAAAGAGGTTCCGGCTATTTCTTATACGATGCCCTGTACAAACCGCGTGGATAAAATGCTGCTCCGTGCATTGTTTCAGGTAAAATTACAGGTGTGTAAAAAAAAGCGCCCATTGTTTTTAATGTTTCTTCACCTTGTTCAATAATTCGATACTAAAAAGGAACTGCATCGCTAGAGGACCCAGAGTCAATTCATACCTGCCCTCACGCGAGCAAAGGAAATACAAGGAGATTTAAAAAAAAAGATTTTTTATTTTTGCTTTTGATTTTCGATCAAGTCGTGCCTCAATAATGTGAGCTTCCCTTATTTTGTAGTCGTGTGATTAAGAACGCGACGATCACTGACCTTGCTTGGGGTGCATTAATACTCAGTAATATTGCATAGTCAAAATAAGATGCTAATAATATATGAACTGAATTCAATGGGATTTGCAAGACTGTCCAAATGCCTGTGACTAATAAATCCCCTTAATTACAATGAGTATTCAGTGCACAGCTTTGGCTGAAGACAAGAATATATATACATGATAGCTGGAAAGATACAATACGGAGTATAATCTAAGAACCCTAATGAAAACAGAAAATAAGCTTTTCAAAGCCACAATTCTTTGCCTGAATTTTTCCTGCGTTATTGTTACAAAAGCTGTCACAAAGTGAAGGTCTGAATCCCAGTGGACAAGAGTGCAGCCCCATACCCTGCCTTTCCCTCGAGTGTGCCACTTCACGCAAAGTGCATGCATTAAAGCGTGTAGTTATCAATTCATTTCTCCCAACCACTGATATTTTAGCGATCCGAGTGCAGTCTTGTTCTCCGGTGTGTAGCAATGAGCACGAATAAAGGGAACCGTGGAGCGAGGGTTGACCGTCACCTGTAAATATCAGTCGCTCCCTCCACGATTCGCAAGTTGCTGGAGTTTAGTATTGCAAGGTTTCTCCAGGGATTGGGGGTGCAGGTTTCTGAGGGAACAGCAGGATCCCGAATTCTAATCCTGCGCCATATGGGGGATCCCGTCTCTGTTCGGCGCGTTAGTCCGGCGGGAATATCCCACGTTAAATGGATTGCTTTCAGAGCCTTGCCATTCCTTCGAGTTGGCTGAAATCCTGAACAATGGAAGCGGAGGGGAAGGGACAGGAATAGCCCTACCTAACACCCCTCCTGCCGCAGCCAGGGCTGCTCTTCAGGATGAATGTAACTCCGGTCTTTTGCCGTTCCGGGCGCATGACATAACAGAGCATAAAGGAGTATAGTACAGGTATTAGCTCTTCGGCCCACAATATCTGTGCTGACTATGATGATCAGTCTAAACTAATTCAATCTGCATGCACCCTATTCCTCAGTTTCAGGCCTGTCAGTTCGGTTGTCATCATATCTACTTGGGTGACGGCTGGAGATGCGTCTCTACCAAAGGAGGTGCAAGGCGCCACTTCCATCCGCGAGCCTGCAAGTCGCATTTGGGCAAGGTATAGCACCAGCTTAGCCCCCAGCATCCCAATATGCGATCGGGCAGACAATTGATAATGGCTGCTGCCACCCGTCTTGCCTTCTCCCAGAAGGTAATGGGCAAGCCACTGATGATGAAAAGAACAATCATGACCATAGAAAGGCCATGATCGCCTACACCAGACGACATGGCACATAACGAACGGTCATGCCTGCTTCTACCATCACCACAAGCAGCAATATCTGGCACCTACCACTCTGGTAGCTGCGTAAAAATGCTCCTGGGTAATAAAAATCTGGCCTTACACATCTCAACCTGCCAGCTCACCTTTAAGCTATGCCCTCCACCATTTGATATTTTCAGCTCTGGGGTAAAATGACTATTCATGCATCTCATAACTGTATATACTTCTATCAGGTAACCACCCACAGCCTTTGATACTCCAGATAAAGAATTCCAAATTTGTCTAATCCTCACAGCCAATACTTTCCAATCCAGGCAACATCTTGGTGAACCTCTACTGTACCATTTTCAAAGATGTCACATTCTTCCTATATTAAGGTGACTGGAACTTCACACAGTACTCAAAATGTGATCTAATCAATGTTTTATACATCTACAACACAACTGCCCTTCTATGCTCTAGGTAACGTTAAGTACAACATTTCGTAAATAATGTGGTGAGAAATTGGCTTCTTCGCAGTGGTATTATTAGTGGTAACCGTCTGCATGCTTGGACAGTTCAATAGCTAAATGTACTGGACCTCAGGGTTCTGATATAGGTAGCTGAGAGCCTGTGGAGTTATTAGTAAAAATCTTTCAAGAATCACTAGATTCTGGAGCGGTTCTGGAGGAATGGAAAATTTCTAAGTGTCACTCATTGTTGGTGGTGATGAGAGGGCATACAGGAATGAGATATGCCAACTTGTGGAGAGGTGCCACAGCAACAACCTGGCACTCAATGTCAGTAAGATGAAAGAGCTGATTGCGGACTTCAGGAAGGGTAAGACGAAGGAGCAGATACCATTCCTCATAGAGGGATCAGAAGTTGGGAGAGTGAGTAGTTTCAAGTTCCTAGATGTCAAGATCTCACCTGGTCCCAACATACTGAAGCAGTTATAAAGAAGGCAAGACAGTGTCTATACTTTATTAGGAGTTTGAAGAGATTTGGTATGTCAACAAATGCATTCAAAAACTTCTATAGTTGTACTGCAGGGAATATTCTGACAGGCTGCATCACTGTCTGGTATGGGGAGGCTACTGCATAGCATAGAAAGAAGCTGCAGAGGGTCATAAATTTAGTCAGCTCTGTCTTGGGTACTAGCTTACAAAGTACACAGGACACCTTTAAGAACTGTGTCTCAGAAAGGCAGCGTCCATTAATAAGGACCTCCAGCACCCAGGACATGCACTTTTCTCACTGTTACCATCATGTAGGAGGTACAGAAGCCTGAAGGCACACACTCATTGATTCAGGAACAGCTTCGTCGCCTCTGCCAAACTGTTCCCAAATGGACTTTGAACCCTTGGACTCAATCCCACCTTTTTTAATATATAGTAGAAGCATAGAATATTACAGCACAGAAACAGTCCCTTTGGCCCATCTTGGCTGTGCCAACCCATTTTTCTGCCTAGTCCCACTGACCTGCACCTGGGCCATATCCCTCCAAACCCCTCTCATCCGTATACCTGTCCAAGTTTTTCTTTAATGTCAAAAGTGAGCCCACATTCACCACTTCATCTGGCAGCTCATTCCACACTCCCATCACTCTCTGTGTGAAGAAGCCCCCCCAATGTTCCCTTTAAACTTTTCCCCCTTCACCCTTAACCCATGACTTCTGTTTTTTTTTTGCTCTCCTGGCCTCAGTGGAAAAAGCCTGCTTGCATTCACTCTATCTATACCCATCATAATTTTATATACCTCTATCGAAACACCCCTCATTCTCCTACACTCCAGGGAATAAAGTCCTAACCTATTTAACCTTTCTCTGTAACTCAGTTTCTCAAGTCCCAGCAACATCCTTGTAAACCTTCTCTGCACATTAATATCCTTCCTGTAATTAGGTGACCAAAATAGTATCTCTGTTTCTTGCGCAATTTTTAATCTATTCAATATACATATACTGTACAATGTATGCTGAATATGATTTATTTATATACATTATTATTATTACTATAATTATTTTCTTCTCTATTATACATTCTATTGAACTGCTGCTGCTAAGTTTCACATCACATGCTGGTGACAGAAAACCTGATTCTAATTTTACTCTTTAAGAAGGGAAGGAGGCAGGAAAAAAGAAATTATAGGCCAGGTAGCCTGGCTTCAGTGGTTGAAAGATATTGGTGCCTATTATTAAGGATGAGGGTTTCAGGAGACTTGGAGGCACATGACAAAATAGGCCAAAGTCAGCATGGTTTCCTTAAGGGGAATCTTGCTTGATGTTGTTTATTTGGATTTTCAGAAGGCCTTTGACAAGGGTGCTGCACATAAAGCTGTTTATCCAGGTAAGAGCCCATGGTATTACAGGGAAGTTACTAGTATGGACAGAAGATTGGCTGACTGGCAGGAGGCAGAGAATGGGAATAAAGGGGGCTTATTCTTGGTGGCTACTGGCGACTAGTGGTGTTCTACAGGGATCAGTGTTAGGACTGCTTCTTTCACATTATACGTCAATGATTTGGATGAAGGAATTAATGGTTTTGTAGCCAGGTTTATTGAAAATACAAAGATAGATGGAGGGGCAAGTAGTTTTGAAGAAACAGAGAGGCTACAGAAGGACTTAGATAGATTAGGAGAATGAGTAAAGAAGTGGCAGATGGAATACAGTGTTGGGAAATGTATGGTCATACACTTTCATTGAAGAAATAAAAAGAGAGCAAGTTCTAAGTGGAACAAAAATTCAAAAATCTGAGTGTAAAGGGATTTAGGAGTCATCATGCAGAATTCCCTAAAGGAGGTAAATGCAATGTTAACACTTATTTCAAGGGGACTAGAATATAAAACCAAGGATGTAATGTTGAGGCTTTATAAAGCACTGGTGAGACAACACTTGGAATATTGTGAGCAGTTTTTGGGCCTTTAATCCTAGAAAGGATGTGCTGCTACTGGCAAGGGTTCAAAGGAGGTTCGCAGAAATAATTCCCGAATTGAATGGCTTGGCATATGAAAAGCATTTGATGGCTCTGGACCACTGCTTACTAGAATTCAGTAAAATGAGGGGGGCTCTCATTGAAACCTATCAGATGTTAAAATGCCTCAATAGAGTGGATGGGGAAAGGATGTATTATATGGTAGAGACAGAGGACACAGCCTCAGAATAGAGGAATGGACATTTAGAATGGGGGTGAGGAGGAATTTCTTCAGTCAGATGGTGGTGAACCTGTACAATTCACTGCCACAGAAGACTGTGCAAGCCAAGCGATTGGATATATTTAAGATAGAAGTTGGTGAGTTCTTCATTAATCAGGATGTCCAAGGTTACAGGGAGAAGGCAGAAGAATGGGGTTGAGGGGAATATAAATCAGCCGTGATGAAACAGCAAAGCAGATTCAATGGACCAGATGGCTAATCTCTGCTTCTATGTCCTATGGTCTTATGGAAACTGAAAGATATTTAATATTTTTTTGTGGGAGGAAGGGGTGTTGAGGTGGAACGGTGAGCCTAATAGTGACAGCTGATATGGGCAATAGAGATAGTTGTATCAGTAGTAATGATGTGAGATGAGGAGAATCTGAAACTAGGAGCAAGCGTTACAAGAGGTGTTTACTCCTTAGGACTAGATTGTTGTTTTCTCTCAGTGGGATGAGAATTTTGAAAGAGCTTTAACAATAGATGAAAGTATTTCAAAAGATGCAGGTAGTAGAGATCTGAAACAAAAACACAGATATTGCTGGAAAAACACTGTTCTATGAACAGTATATGTGGACTGAGAAATAGTTAACTTTCAGATCATAAGCATTTCACCAGAGCCTTGTCAGTAAGAATTTAGGGCGCTGGAGAGGAATGTGGAGTTTAGGACTGGATCAGTGCAGTTATGATCCTGTTCAATGGTGGAGCAGTCTCAAAGAGCTAAAACAACTTTCACTCCGATCTCCTGCTGATCACAGGGAGGAGAACAGTGGAGGACATCAAAACTGAATATTCCAAGGCAATAGAGAGCAAAATATGCCAAGTTGTGTGTTCTATGCAATGAGTTTTTATGCAATCAATTTGATTTTAGTTTTTACTTTTATTTAGAGCCACAGTATTGGAACATGACCTACTAGCCCAATGAGGCCAAGCTGCCCCGTGTGACTAATTAAACTGACTCATACATCTTCAGAACGTGGGAGGAAACTGGAGCACCCAGAGGAAGCCTTGATTGCACCGAAAGTAGATTAACCAAGGAGATTGTCACATCTCTTGCAATTATTCTTATTCCATATTCCATAGAATCACAGAGTTATATAGCGTGGAAGCAGGCTTTATGAACTAACTTGGTCACATGAAGAATGTATAAGCTCTTTACAGATAATGGCCGAACTGAACCCGGGTCACTGATGCTTTAAATAGCTTTACACTAATGGCTACATTACTGTGCTGGTCCTAGAGAAGGTAACCAAGAAGACTGATAAGGGCAGGGTAGTTGATGTTGTCTACATAGACATTAGCAAGGCTTGCAACAGGTTCCTGTACGGATAGATCACATAGGATTCAAGGTGATCAATTGGATGTAAAATTGGTTTGCTGTTAAGAGAGAGAGTGGTACTGGAGTGTTGTTTTTCAGATTGGCGGCCTGTGATGAGTGGTGATCAGCAGCGATCAATAATGGGTCCACAGCTTTTTGACATCTATATCAACAATCTCACTGAATATGTAGTAGCGAGATTAATGAGTTTGCAGATGAGACCAAATTCATAGTCACCCATGATTTTACCTTAACCTTAATCATAATCTTAGGTTACCTAAGATTAAAACAGGATCTCGATTAACTGGGAAAGTGGGATGGCAAGTAGATCTTAACTTGGACAAGGGCCTCAGAGAGAGCACAGTAGAATAGAAAAACTGAGATATCAATGCATTGTTACCTGAAAGTGGAAGGACAACTATACAGGATGGATACAAAGGGATTTTGCATGCTTGTCTTCATCAGTCAGGTCACTGATTGCATGAGTTAGGACATGACGTTACCACTGTACAAGCCACATTTGGAGTATAGTGTACAGATCTGATTGTTCAGTTATAAGAAGGATGTCATTAGTTGGAAAGGGTACTGAAAGTGTTCACAAGGATGTTACCAGAGCTGGAGGCTTTGAATTATAAGGAGAGATTGGATAGGACAGGGCTTCTTTTATTGAAACATAGGAGGCTGAGGGGTGACCTTTTAAAAGAAAATAAAACCACGTGGGACACAGATAAACTGAATAGTCACAGTCTATTTCCCAGGGAAGTGTTCTCTAAAATGAGACTGCATTGGTTTAATAATAACAACAACAACAACAACAACAACAACAATAATAATAATAATAATAATAATATTTATTATTATTATTATTATTATTATTATTATTATTATTATTATTATTATTATTATTATTATTATTATTATTATTATATTGATACTGAGTGGGAAATTATTTTGTTCCAGTAGCAACATTTAAAAACACACCTAGCAATAATAATTAATATTAATAACTAATAATAAAATACATAATAATAATATACACAGTAATAATTTATCAATGTGCAATAATAATATGCAAAGTAATAAAACTATGACTATTGTACTATGGTGTGTGTTCTCCTGTTGCACAGAGACGAACTGTTGTACATGCTTTTTGCATTTGTTTGGAAAGATTTTCTGTAACGATCCTTGTGACAGCAGAGGAAAAATTTAAAGGAGGCTACTTTTTTACTCAGAGTATGGTAAGCATGTGGAGGGAGCAGCCAGAGGAATGGGTAGAAGTGGATACAATTGCAACATTTCAAAGACATTTAGACGAATACCTGGGGAGATAAGATTTTGGGTAAACACAAGCAAATGGGACTGAATTAGGTAGGCAACTTGGTTAGCATGGGCAAGTTGAGTCAAAAAGCCTCTTTCCATGCCAAATAACTTTATAAAGCTATGGAGAATGGAATTAGAACACCTGCAAGAAATGCGATTGGTTAATGTATTCTAGGTGCTATCAAGGCTTTCCAGTGAAGCTCGCACCAGGTTGTAGATAAGCTGTACAATGTTGGCAGGGTAATATAACTGAGTATAAGTTACCATATTTAAGAGACTGGGTGTAGATTATCTATCACTGAGATAAAAGACTTTGTTTCCTGTTTTTCATGTTACCTGATGCAACTTTGTAAAAACTTGTACAAGTAATTCTGTCACAAAAAGACAACTCTCATTATATTCCCTATATGACCTCAAACTTCAAACATATTTTCATTAGCAGAACTGTGGCTTTTAACGTCAAGTCAACAAAGCCAACCTATGATCCTCATTGGGCTTCTCGGGAGTCAAGCACAAAATATAGGCATTCTGATCCTCGAAAGCTGTTTTCTAATTCATTCCTGCTATTCATTGTCCCACCACTGCTGAACAAGCCATTACTTGACAATCATCCTTCAATTCTTAAAACATGGAACAGAACAATAAGTGCAGGAGCAGGCCTTTCTTCTCACACTGTTCTGCCAAATTAATTAAGCTAATGACGCATAAATCTATCTCTGAGGACACTTTATTGAAGGATTGAGTTCAAGTTCAAATTTATTGTCATCTGATTGTACATATACACAAGCAAACAAAGCAATGTTCTGGCAGACCATGGTGCACTGACAAAGAATGTATCACACACGGCACATCAGAGAAAATATTACGAGAAGGAAGTTGATAAAATACAATTCAAAGTGCATGTAGTGTGTAACACAAATAAAAAGTAAACAGTTTGCTGTTGTAATGATGAGAACCCAGTGCTGGCAGAGTGATCGTTAGTCTCACAGCCTGAGGGAAGAAGCTCTTACACAGTCTGGCAGTGCTAGTCCTGATGCTCCTGTACCTGACTATGTTGCAGGATACAGCTCAAAACCATATCATCAACTTGTGGATGACACAACAGAGGTTAGCCTCACCAACAACGATGAGTTGGAGTACAGAGAGGACGTGGAGAGGCTGTGGACTGCTGTGAGAACAGTAACCTAAGTCTGTAAGTGGAGAAGACCAAGGGAATAATTGTGGAATTTAGGAATGGGCAGATGAACTATCCCTCTCTTTGCATACATGGGTCTTCTGCAGAAAGAGTTAAATGCACTAAGCGCTCATCATCTTTCACCCCTCCCTCCTTGTTCCACAAATTACTCTGGGTTCCTGAAGCACCACCATACCCTAACCCCCACATTATATTGGTCACTATCAGTTCTAACGCACGGTTTCAACAATTATTCCCCCTCCCCACAGATGCGGCTTGACCCATTATATTCCTCCAGAAGATCATTTCCAGTTGCAAAATAGGATTAATAGTGAAGGGTGCCTGTTGGATGGTGTGGTTGAATTGGGCCAAATGGTCTGTTTCCATAATGTAAAACCTATGCTTCTTATAGTACCCCCTTCCATATTCCCCCTGAAATAGCTGAGGATATTCTTTACTCAGAGGGTAGTGAGACTGTGGGATAAGCTGCCAGGAGAAGTGGTGGATGTGGGTTTGATTTCAACTTATAAAGGAAATTAGGATGAGTACATGGATGGGCCAAGGTCCAGGTGTATGGTGATCTGGTGGGAGCAAAGGATGTTGGGATTGGTGAGGGAGCAAACACCATGGGAGGTGTGTGGAAGAGGTGGCAGAGAAGGAGTGACAGGGGTAGAGAGGGTGTCTCATACATATCCCTGAGACACCACACAATGGCATTTGATTACAAACAATTGCTTTATTGGCTATTGCAGGATAACTACCATTTGCTTCTCCCTCTGTCCCCTCTCCCTTCTTTTCTCAACCTGATTCCCCTCTCCCGCCCACCCCCGCCCTCTTCCCACGCTTCATCTACAATAGAGACCCATATCAGAGCCAGGTTTATCATCGCTCACATGTCATCATTTTGTTTTGTTTGCCCCAGCAGTACAATGCAATGCATAAAATTACTTCAGTACCGCGCAAAAATCTTAGGCACCCTAGTTATATATATATATGTGCCTAAGACTTCTGCACAGTACTGTATGTGGCAACTGGAAAACATTCATCTTTGTTAAACTGTGCACAATCAGGAATATGGGTGTGTAATCCTTTGTATTGGAGTTTATAGAATATCATGCACGATGGTCCAGTATGAAGGGAACTCTTCTGGATGCACAAGGTTGCCCAACAAAAGCAAGACGTCAGCACATTAATCATACATCACCAGAAATTCATTGTGGCTAAATTACTTCCTGTCAACTTTTCTAAGAAGACATTATATTACATGCACAACTTTCCAATTTGTGTGAAATTGTTTCTTCAAGAGAACAACTTCTAAAATGAACCTGAATGTGTTGTCTTTGTTCTCTCCATGGACACATTGGGGTGAGACTAAAGGCGGCAATTAACCCACGCATGCATTTGACGAGCTCCGCGATTAATCACTCGAGCACAGTGCTCACGACAGAAGAAAGAAAGCCGGCACAGGAGAGAGCGTGACACGCTGACATGCTAATCAGGATGGAGAGAATAAAATGGTACAGGCATGCTGAAATCATGCCTGGTGAAAGGCTCCAGTGCCATCTGTTGGAATGGCACCCAGTGGGAAAATCAAGGCCAAGTTCACAAGATGATGAGATGAACCGTTGTGATTGAGAGAGATGTCACAGTAGAAGAGCTGACAGAAGTGGCACAAGCATTAGCAATGAACCATGATCATTCAAAACACTTCGTACTGGCATTACGTGATGATTAAAGATCCACTGTTATAAGTAAAATTTGTGATTCAAATATTCATTCACCTTTTGCCCTCTTAAAATTGTCATTTGACTGTACAATTATTTTGTCATTACTTCAGTAGATCTGATCTTGAATGCGGGTGGGGGCATTGGGAATAGAGGTCCCTTTCCCTATCCAGGACTGGCGGTTCACTCATTAATTAATGGGATGGCCAAGTGCATATAAGTGAAAGTTCCTCAGTGCATCAACTTCCCTAGATTTCAAGGGCACCTTCAAAAACAGAAATCATGCTGGGTGGTGTTTTTCTGTGAATACCTGATATGACTATCAAATTCCTCCATTCTAACGAATCATTCATCTGTTTAAAATAAATTGCTTAACATCCCTGTTAAAGCAGGAGTGTGATAACTTTATGATAATGTAACACAGTGTTTGTTGCTAGGCTGTGCTTTTTGGTGCATAACAGGACAGATCTTGTCAGACCCGATGCTGGAACTGTGGGGAACTGGACGGAAGCAACATTTATCTGAGAATTAAGGTCTTGCTGCCCACTGTTTACTGTACATGGGCAGACTCGCACCATTAACTCTTCTTGTCTAATCATCTGTATGGTTTCAAAGTAGAGCTGGATATCCCTGTTATATGTGCTAGTGTCAACCAGATCAATCTGTCTATGCTGCTATCAAATACTTGTCCTTCTGTACTTGCAGGAACTCTACCACTTCACTTGATTGCTAATGACTGAATATATTTGAGTTTAACCTGAGGCAACAATTTAACCTCATGGAACCTGTTGTCAAAATATGTGCTGGGAAATTAGATAAAAGTATTTTGACTGTCAATTATATATCTGCCATTAAACATTTCATCTGGTATTCAGATCAGTTGGCAACAGAGGAAATGAGCTTTGGGCAGGATATACGCTTACTGGCCATGTTATCAGGTACACCTGTACACCTGCTTGTTAATGTAAATATCTCATCAGCCAATCATGTGGCAACAGCTTAATGAATAGAAGTATGCAGCACTGGTCAAGAGGTTCAGACCAAACATCAGAATGGGGAATAAATGTGATTTAAGTGACTTCGTCTGTGGACTAATTGTTGGTGCCAGACATGGTGGTTTAAATATTTCAGAAACTACTGATCTCTTGAGATTTTCAGGCACAGCAGTCTCTAGAGTTTACAGAGACTGGTGCAAAGAACAAACAAACATCCGGTGAGTGGCAGTTCTGTGGATGAAAATGTTTTGTTAATGAGAGAAGTCAGAAAAGAATGACCAGACTGGTTTGAACCGACAGGAAGGTGACAGTAACTGAAGGAACCACATGTTACAACAGAGGAGTGCAGAAAACCATCTCTGAATGTACAACACATTGAAACTTGAAGTAGATGAGCTACAGCAGCAGAAGACCGTGAACAGAAAGGGGACAGATTTTCACTGACAACTAAGATGATTATAATGTGCATGTACAACTGTGGACGTACATACACACACACACACACACACACACACACACACACACACACACACACACACACACACACACACACATTTTGTTTTCCTGGACCTGATCCATTGTGTAGATTCACATCTGAACCGGCACTGATAATTCCATTCGCCACAACTCTGAACTGATTTTAGTTGCACAATTGGACTTTTTTGTACATTGGTTGTTTGTCAGTCTTTATGTACAGTTTCATTCGATACATTTTATAATATTTCTTTATTTTCTTATTGCAAGAATGTGAATCTAGCATTTCGCAACATATAGAATACTTTGATAATGAACTTTACTTTGTCTTTGATCTAAGGTGCTCATCCTTCTCCACTTACAGTTTCTGGACATGAAACGCTGATTGGACTGACTTCCTCACCACTGCATTTATACATGTTCCAATAGAAAGAGAGACCCACAGGTGGTGAGTGGGCATCAGGCATTGTATCAAGAAGCTGCATCCTGTCAGCATTTCCTATTTTGCTGGCTTTTTCTGGCATTTTAGTTATTCTAAAATATCACTGAAAGTCAGTGGAATGTAACACTATCCAAACAGATTTGATTAATGTAAAAGAAACTTAATATTACAAATATAGATATAAAAATAAGGAAAATTAAATGAAACAATCAAAGAAAAAGGAAGTAAAAGGAAGTTAAATGAGGAGTAACAGAAACTACTTTCCTCCACTGATCCATGAATGACTCCAACATTAGGGTTATGAAACCAATGCCATTTCTGTGCAATATAAAAGCAGAGGGGACAGATGTGAAGTGAATCCAAACCCTTTTTCTAACACACCACTGTCAAGCCCAGTGACAGAGCAGAATTGGATGTAATGGAGTCTAATATCCATCTTGTCTCTGACTTCTACCTTTCATGATAGGCACTGGAGACCAAGACTTTCTGATGCACGAATAGCTGAAATTGAGCCCCTTCATTTGGAACTGTCAGCTACCACCCAGTGGAACTTAATTTACCTGCATCCAATTTAACTATTCTCTTCAGGCTTTGAAGCATGGGTAGGGTGGAAATATAGAATTGGCATAAAACATGCACCATGTTTGCTTACATTTGGCATACAGTGGTGGTCATAGAGTTACACAGCAATGGTGGCCCTTTGGCCCAATTCATTCATACTGACCAAGGTGGCTTCCAGAGTTAATCCCATTCCCCTGTGTTAGGCCCTTTTTCTTCTAAACCTTTCCTACCTAGAAGGCTGCCCAAGCATCTTTTAAAAATGCAAATATTCCTATCTCTACCACTGGCAAATTCTTCCCTATACTTACTACCCTTTATGTGTAATTTGCTTTAAGGCTTCATATTTCCCCTTTCATATTCAACCTCAACTCTGTTTCTTAATTTCCCTTGGAAGAAACCTGTGTGTATTCAATCCATCTATTTCCCTCAGTCTCCTACACTCCAAAGAATTAAGTCTTCTCCTTGTAACCTCATCCCTTAGCTTGGTCTAGGTCCTGCTTATAATATCTTCTTCACTGTCCACCAAACACCAATTCTGGTGTCATCTGAAAATCTACTAATCATGCCCATCCATATCATTAATAGATATGACACTGCTTAGATCCCAGCAGAACATCACTGGTCAGAGACTCCAATCCTCTACCACCACTGCCTCCAGTCCCATTCTTTTCCCAATTTTTATCCCATTGACTGATCAGCTCATCCTAGAATCATGTGATCTCACCTTCTGGACAGCCTGACATACAGGATTCTGTCAAATGCCTTACTTAAATCCATATGGACCATATCTAACAACCCTGCTCTCAACTGTCCACTTCAATGTCTCTTTTAAAAGCTCCGTATAGTGATAGAGTTCCACCTAATATGATGTCTGGACAAGTAATCACATATCGTTTATTTGTTCATTACGTACTGTGTCATGTGATGTGGGCGACCTCGATCTGTCCGTAACCATAATTGTTCTTGGCAAATTGTTCTACAGAAGTGGTTTGCCATTGTGCTTTTCTGAGCAGTGTCTTCGTAAGATGGGTGACCTCGGCCATTATCAGTAGTATTCAAAGATTGCCTGGCATCGGTGGTCACAAAACCAGGACTTGTAATAGCTAGGTGGGTCATCTGACTATCTACCACCTGCTCTCATGGCTTCATGTGACCCTGATTGGTGGTCTAAGCAGGTGACAGGCTGGCTAGCAGAAAGAAGTACCTTACACTTCCTTTGATAGGAGCGTATCTCCGCTCCACCACCCATTTCTTGGTTAACTCCTAAGAAAGCTCTGCTTAGTGATAGATGGCTGGACAAATGATCAAATGACAAGGGCTTTAAATCCAACCAATAAAATTAGGAAGCAAAAATCTATTGTCAATAACTAACCAGGAATCACACACCACTGAAACAAGTCCTTTAGCCCACCAAGTCTTTGCACACCTTCAATCTCCCATGAATGTTACACACACAACACACTGGAGGAACTCAGCAGGTTGGGCAGCATCCGTGGAAACAAACAGACAATGTTTCAGGCCGAGACCGTTCATCAGGACTGAAGAGGGAGGGGGCAGGGGCCCTATAAAGAAGGTGGGAGGAGGGTGGGAAGGAGAAGGCTGGTAGGTGCCAGGTGAAAAACCAGTAAGGGGAAAAATCACAGGGTGGGGGAGGGGAAGCAGGGAGGGGATAGGCAGGAAAGGTGTTGCTTTGACCCCAGCATCTGCAGAGTATTTTGTGTTCCCATGAATGTTAATCTTTTTATTGCCCTCCCCCACATTTCCATCAGCTGCTGCCATATTCTACGACTCACCTACATACCAGAAAATATTCTCAGTACCTAATTAAGTTCCCTACCTTGCACATCTTTGGGATGTGTGAGGAACCCGGAGCACCCACAGTGAACACATGCAATCACAGAGAGAATATGTGAATTCCACGTAGACATCTCCAGACGTCACGATTTAACCATGATCACGGGTGTTGTGAGGTTGAGACCCATTTAGTGGCATCACAGTGCTTCCCTTGTTCACAGAAGAACCCCATTCTTTATGAATATTTTAAATAAGAGAAGCTTTCCTTGATATGATCCATTTGTGAGTCCAGGCAGCCAACAAAGTTTAACTCTTAAATGACCTCGGAAAAAAGCCAAGGTCGCCAGAGACAAAAGGCACTTTCAGCTATGCCTCAATTGCAGCTCTTGCCAGTAATATCTAAATCCAATGAATGAAATGAAACTATGCACGGTTGATTGTACTTTGCTGTCTTACTTTGCTGCTTTCCTTTGAATGTTGCAAAATTGGAGTAGTGCACATCTGATTACAAAACAAAAAAAAAACAGAATGTGGAATGCTGTGTTCTGCACTTCTTGTTCCATTTTCCATCACACGCATTCTTTTTTGTCTTCTAAACACGCAGCATTTAAAGTAGTGCAAATCTGATTACACACTTTCAGTGCCTTATTAAGCATTGTTCACTCTAAGCCTAGCTTCAGTACTATTATCAACTTTAAAATTCAGGAAAAATTGTTGACATCTAAATCTAATTGGATTCTGCTATTTTGAATTGGACCTCATGGCAGACTACAATCAACAGGTCATTATTTTTCCCTGTCTGGCCTTTTTTTTAATTCCAGGTGGAATTCTATCTTTTAATGATGACCAGCCACAGGAATTATTCTCAAACATTTTTAATCCATATATATATATGTAACCTTCAGGTTCTGTTGGCTGCGTTAGTCTAGGGAATGTTGCCTCGACTTGTCTCTGCCAACGTGTGAGACTGAGGTGGAAACTCACCCGAAAACCCCGTTTGCGTGGGTGCTGCATCATTTGTTACTCTGTTACGAATCTGTACCACAAAATAACAGACAGTACACCATATACAATTAAGCAATTTAGCTTTATAATATTCTTAATTTGACTAAAGGGTTAGTAAAGGAAAAGCAAAAAAAAAAGAAAAGGGCTGATTTTAATGACACTGATGTGCACAAAATGGAGCTCACAGTTTCCTCTTTGCCAGACCTCCATCGATTTCCCTGGGTTTCGTCGACTCCCGGCCCCACTCCGTCCAGTCCTACGACCTCTCCTCTCCGGCGTCTTCTCTCTTCATCTCACGCCGAACAAATGACCCAGATCACCCTGGTGTCAGGCACACGGCATGTAAGCAGGCACCCTCCCGTCATTGGACGGCTCACTTTCCTGAGCACTCGTTATCTCCAACCATAACCGAAACACTGCTTCTACAGAAAGACCATCACATCGTCAGTGAAACCTTTCCCAGCGTGTTACATATATATACTTCCATGATAGTGCAGGGGTGGGAAGTTGGGAATTAGGGAATTCCAGGAGGTCAATTTCGAGTGATAACGGTCCATTTCACAGGATATTTATGAGTTAACTACATTAGCGAGTCTGGAATCTTGTATAGGCCGGACTAAGTATAGAGGACAGACTTGCTCCCTTGAAGGACGGCAGTGAATTTGATGAGTTTTGGACAATCCTGCTACTTTGACACTGTCATTGCTCATGACTTTATATTTAAATTTTAAATTATTATCGGAATGGAAATCCTTCAGCTACTGTGGTGGGTACTAGTCTGGTAACCTAATCACCATGCATTGCAATCTACTTGAGCATTGTCCTTGCTGCTCGTCTCATTATCCATCTTGTTTACAGTATATTTGATGTCTAGGATACATTACAACAACTTGCCAAGCTTTCTCCAAAGCAATTTTGTCGACAGTACACTCCGTCCCTTCATTAATTATTTAGGTGAAGCGACCAAGTACACTGCAGCTAAGTTTGCTTAAAATACAAAGACAGGTGGGGGCATAATGTGCGTTCAGTAAAACCTCGACAGCAATGATAAGTGGCAAGTCACATCACAGAAATCATCCTCCCCTCTATATTTCTCACTGCCTCAGGAAAGAAGCTACCATAATCAAAGACCCCACCACTCCAAAATTCTCCCTTCTCCGCTCTGCTGATGGGCAGAAGATGCCAGAGCCTGAAAGCACCAACCACCAGGCTGAAGGACACCTTCTATCCCGCAGGTATCAAATTCTCGTATGAGAAGTTAGTTAGTGCGTGCTATGCCACTGGTGCTTAGGACAGCAGTGAAGGTCCTCCATCTCTGGCAGTGTTCAGGGTTCACACAAAGTACACTGTGGTCAAATCAACACGTACAAACAAGCTGGAGGAACCCAGCAGGTCGGGCAGCATCCGTTGAAATGAGTAGACAACGTTTCGGGCTGAGACCCTTCTTTGAGACTGAAGAAGGAGGGGGTCAGGGTCCCTATAAAGCAGGTAGGGGGAGGGGGGAAGGTGCCAGGTGAAAAACCAATCAGAGGAAAGATCTAGGGGTGGGGGAGGGAAGCAGGGAGGAGATAGGCAGGAGAGGTGAAGAAGGATCTAAGGGGTAGGCACTATGGGTAGTAGAAGAAGGCAGAATCACGAGAGGTGATAGGCAGTTAGAAGAGGAGGCAGAGTGAAAGTGGGATGGAGGAAGTGGGAGGGAGGGAATTATCGGAAGTTGGAGAATTCGATGTTCCTACCAAGGGGCTGGAGACCACCCAGATGATATATGAGGTGTTGCTCCTCCAACCTGAGTTTTGCCACATCATGTTCAGGGTTCATTGTGCTTCATTGTGTCAGTTGCTTCCTCTTGGTAAATGCCTTACTCCAGCCAGCATAGCTCCCTGGGTCATTAAGGCATGTAAGCCTCCAAACTCTACGATAAGTTTGTAGTACTCTTGGAGATCATATGACAAGATGGATTCTGAACCTCATAATCTACCCTGCTATGATGTTGTTATTTACTTTCACTGCACTTTCTCTGTAGTTTTATACTTTATTCTATGTTATTGTTTTACCTTGACACCAATTTACTGCCCTCTATTGTGCCTATTGTCTTGTTTATTATTTATTATGACACCTGCACAGTTTGGTGCACTTCATGCAGCCCTGGGTAGGTCTGTAGACTAGTGTAGTTCTTTTCTGTGTTGTTTTTACGTAGTTCAGTGTAGTTTTTGTACTGTTTCACGTAGCACCGTGGTCCTGAAAAGCATTGTCTCATTTTTACTGTGTACTGTACCAGTAGTTATGGTTGAAATGACAATTAAAAGTGACTTGACTTGACTACAGTGTGTCAGGATTTGATTTGTATGAACAGTATGCCTGACAAGCTTTTTCACTGTATCTTGGCACATTGTGACAATAATAATTAAAAAAATACTAATAGTTATATCTACTTGATTGTTGTTTCAACTCAGGCCATCAGGAGAGCAACGAGTATTCTACTATCTATTGGCTTTCACACTGCATATGAAGGAAAAGATTTTGAGTCATTGCGGAACACACTATGCCGGCTTCTGTCTTGTGAAAGGTCTGTTCGGGTTCCACTTCCTCTCTTGTTATAAAACCCTGAGTGACATTCTTCATACACCTCTTCTTAGACAGTCAATGTAACAACTTTTTGGAACATGTTGATTAGAACTGAGAGTTTTATTGTGTTTAGTTGTAATCAGTGACAGCAGCATTAAGTAAGTATCACAAATATCCCCGTGATACAAGGCTGAATGGAGAATGCTTTCACCGTAACCCTATTATGGCGATAGCCAAATTGCAGCAGGTCTAGTTGTTTGATTAGGAATGTGTTGATTTTGGTCAAGACCATATCTCAAAGCACTTCATCACAGGTGAGAGCAACTGGGTGGAAGTCACTGAGGCAGCTCACCCTGCTCTACTTGGGAGCCAATATGATTGTTGCTATTTTGAAACAGGAGGGAACCTTTGATTGCAGCCATGACAGATAGAAGATGTCTTTAAACACTCCTGACATTTGGCTGGCACAGCTTTTTAGTGCTCTACCAGATATACCATCAGGACTGATGCCTTACTAAAGTTCACACTCTTGATATATGTTCTGGCATCAGCCTTCAAGGCAGAGTTTTGCAGGGTCACCAGATCCTGCAGAGATTCATATAGATGTAGTTTTATTCTCCCTTTCAAAGTGTGCAAAAGGGCACTGAGCGTATCTACAAGTGAACCATTACAGCTGTTCGTGATGTTAGGTTTTGCTTTGTAGGAAGTAATGGCCTGAAAACCCTGTCAGAGCTGACGTGCATCCAATTCTGTCTCTAAATTCAATTGGGATTGTTTCTTTTTGCTCTTAAGATAACCTTTTTAAGTCCTACCTTGACTTCTTGTATAGTTCTGGTCTTTAATACCACTGATCTAGCCCTCAGCAGACTACAAATTTCCTGCCTTATCCATGGCTTCTGGTTTGGGTATGTCCAGTGTGTGCACATACTTGTCCACACAAGTCTTGATGAACTCAATGACAGTATGGCACATTGATTCAGATTCAAATATGAATCCCTGACTATTGTTCATTTGAATCAAAGCAGTCTTGTAAGTGCTTTCAGCCTCCCTTGACCATACATTCTTGGTCCTCAGCATTGGTCCTGCAGTCTTTAGTCTCTGCCTATACACTGGGAGTAGAAGTACAGCCAGGTGATTGAACTTGCCGAAGTATGGGCATAGGATAGCATGGTATAACAGTGGTCGAGTGTTTTTGGCCCCTTTGGTTCCAGGGGTGATATGATGGTAGCTCTTCAGAAACTTCTTCAAGCTGGCCTGGTTGAAAACCCCACAATGATAAGGAAGGGATCAGGTTACGCTGTTTCGTTATGGCTGATAATGGTGTTCAGCTCCTCCGGTGCCTACCTGATTTGAGCCTGAGGTGGAATGTACACCACTATCAGAATGATGTTGAAAAACCCTCTCAGCATATAAAATGAATGACATTTGACTGCTCAATGTTCCAAAATGGGTGAGCAGGATCGAGACAGAACTGCTGCAAATGGGCACCATAAAGCATACTCCACCTCTTATACTTTTAAAAGACTGAACTGTCCTGTCTTTGTGAAGAATGCACTACATCTGAAATAGAGGGGGATAGCCAGGTTTCCGTGAAGCAAAGTACACAGCAGTCCCTGATGCTCTTATGGTACTACTATCTTGCTTGGAGGTCTTCTATTTTATTTTCCAGAGACTGTGCATTCACCAGAAAGGATGGTTGGGAGTAGGGGTCTGAAGCCCCTGTATTTCAAACAAACCTGCTGTCCAGCACTGCATCCCCATTTCCATTTTCTTAAAGGAAAACTACACTCACAACCTGAGTCTGCTGTCTGGGATCTGCCGATTTTGAGCATTGATAGATTTTTAAACATCACAAAACATTATTGTTTTTTTTAAGTACCTCTGGCTGTGGCTATGACTTTCAGTTTTTGTACTTCGAAATGGAAATATTTGACGATTCCCATTGGAATTGCTCGTATCAGTGCTATCTTAACCTTTCACATTGGGATTGAAAACTGAAAGTAATCAGAACAATTCACATGGTCAGGCAGCATAGTGGGAAGAAGAATTCAGCTTCAGGTCCATGATCTTCAGCAGAACTGGGAAAGAAACAAGTTGCAGAGAATATAGGGGAAGGTGATGAAGCGAACAAAGGGAATTTCTATGATGGGATTTAATACATTTAAGATAAGAAGAGAAAATTTGTTTTCATCATCTGGATAATGTTTTGCAAATTCTGTACAGTCTGTGTAATGTGAAATCTGAACAAAAATAGGTAGGAAAAGGTAGGAGTGCCTGAAAACAGACTACAGGGAGTTAAGAAAGAAACTGAGACCTCAGAGGTAGTAATCTCAGGATGATTGCCTATGCCACGTGACAGTGAGTATAGGAATAGAGTGAGGTGGAGGATAAATGCGTAGCTGAGGGATTGGAGCAGGGGGCAGGGATTCAGCTTTCTGGATTATTGGGACCCCCTTTTGAGGCAGGGGTAACCTGTACAAAAAGGATGGGTTGCGCTTGAATCCCAGAGGGATCAATATCCTGGCGAGGAGGTTTGCTAAGGCTATTGGGGAGAATATAAACTAGAATTGCTGGGTGGGTGGGAATCAAACTTAAGAGACAGAGGAAGGGGCAGTTGGCTCACAAATAGCAAAAGCTTGTAGGCCGTATGAGAGGGAGGATAGGAATGTGATAGAAAAGGGATGCACTCAGACTGATTATTTGAGACGTGTCTATCTTAATGCAAGGAGCATCATGAACAAAGCGGATGTGCTGAGAGCGTGGATCAGTACTTGGAGCTAGTTGTAGCCATTACAGAGATTTGGATGGCTCAGGGGCAGGAATGGCTACTTAGAGTGCCAGGCTTTAGATGTTTCAGATAGGACAGGGAAAGAGGTGAGGGCACAGCACTGTTGATCAGAGATAGAGTCACGGCTGCAGAAAAGAAGAAACTCATGGAGGGATTGTCTACTGAGTCTCTGTGGGTGGAAGTTAGAATCAAGAAGGGGTCAATAACTCTACTGGGTGTTTTTTAGTAACAGGGATATCGCAGAGCAGATAGGGAGACAGATTCTGGAACGGTGCAGTCATAACATGATTGTCATGATGGGGGAATTTTAATTTCCCCAATATTGATTGTGATCTCCCCAGAGCAAGGGGTTTAGATGGATTGGAGTTTGTTAGGTGTGTACAGGAAGGTTTCCTGACACTGTATGTGGATCAGCTGTACTTGAGGAGAGGCTGTACTTCATCTGGTGTTAGGAAAAGATCCTGGTCAGGTGTCAGGTCTCAGTGGAAGAGCACTTTGGAGACAGTGATCACAATTCTATCTCCTTTACCATAGCATTGGAGAGGAATAGGAACAGACACGTTAGAAAAGCATTTAATTGGAGTAAGGGGAATTATGAGGCTATCAAACAGGAAATTTAAAGTTTAAATTGAAAACAAATGTTCTCAGGGAAAAGTACAGAATAAATGTGGCAAATGTTCAGGGGATATTTGTGTGGAGTTCTGTATAGGTATGTTCCAGTGAGACAGGGAAAGGATGGTAGGGTACAGGAACCGTGGTGTACAAAGGCTGTAATAAATCTAGTCAAGAAGGTAAAAAAAGCTTACAAAAGATTCAGAGAGCTAGGTAATGTTAGAGATCTGGAAAATTATAAGGCTAGCAGGAAGGAGAATGAAATTAGAAGAGCAAGAAGGGGCCATGAGAAGTTCTTGGCGAACAGGATTAAGGAAAACCCCAAGGCATTCTTCAAGTATGTGAAGAGAAAGAGGATAAGATGTGAGAGAATAGGACCAATCAAGTGTGACAGTGGGAAATTGTGTATGGAACCAGAAGAGCTGGCAGAGGTAGTTAATAAATACTTTGCTTCAGTATTCACTATGGAAAAGGATCTTGGCAATTGTAGGGATGACTTACAGCAGATTGAGAAGCTTCAGCATGTAGATATTAAGAAAGAGGATGTGCTGGAGCTTTTGGAAAGCATCAAGTTGCATAAGTCACTGGGACCAGAGAAGCTATACCCCAGGCTACTGTAGGAAGCGAGGGAGGAGATTGCTGAGCCTCTGGCAATGATCTTTGCCAGGAGAGGTTCCAGAGGGTTGGAGGGTTGCAGATGTTGTTCCCTTATTGAAGAAAGGGAGTAGAGATAGCCCAGAATATCACAGACCAGTCAGTCTTACTTCAGTGGTTAGTAAGTTGATGGAGAAGATACTGAGAGGCAGGATTGAGGAACATATGGAGAGGCATTATATGATTAGAAATAGTCAGCATTGTTTTGTCAAAGGCAGGTCATGCCTTATAAGCCTGATTGAATTTTTTGAGGATGTTACTGACACATTGATTAAGGTAGAGCAGTAGATGTAGTGCATATGGATTTCAGCAAATCATTTGATAAGGTACCACATGCAAGGCTTATTGAGAAAGTTAGGAGGCATGAGATCCAAGGGGATATTGCTTTGTGGATCCAGAACTGGTTTGGCCACAGAAGGAAAAGAGTGGTTGTAGGGGGGTGATATTCTGCTTGGAGTTTGGTGACCAGTGGTATGCCTCAGGGGTCTGTTCTGGGACCCCTTCTCTTTGTTATTTTTATAAATGACCTGGATGAAGAAGTGGAAGGATGGGTTAGTAAATTTGCTGATGACACAAAGGTTGGGGGTTTTGTGGATATTGTGGGAGGATGTTGGAGGTTACAACAGGACACTGATAAAATGCATAACTGGGCCGAGAAGTGGCAGATGGAGTTCAACCTAGAAAAGTGTGACGTGGTTCATTTTGGTAGGTGAAATATAATGGCAGAATATAGTATAAATGGTAGGACTCTTGGCAGATGGAGAATCAGAGGGATCTTGAGGTCCGAGTCCATAAGACACTCAAGGCTGCTGCGCAGATTGACTGTGTGGTTAAGAAGGCATGCGGTGTATTGGCCTTCATATACCATGGGATTGATTTCAAGAGCTGAGAGGTAATGTTACAGCTATATAGGTCCCTGGTCAGACCTCACTTGGAGTACTGTGCTCAGTTCTGGTCACCTCACTACAGGAACAATGTGGACATGATAGAAAGGGTGCAGAGCAGATTTACAAGGATATTGCTTGGATTGGGGAGCATGCCTTATGAGAATAGGTTGAGTGGTCTTTTCTCCTTGGAGCAACAGACGATGAGAGGTGTCCTGACAGATGTGTATAAGATGATGAGAGGCATTGATCGTGTGGATAGTCAGAGGCTTTTTCCCAGGGTTGAAATGGCTAACACGAGAGGACACAGTTTTAAGATGCTTGGAAGTAGGTACAGAGGAGATGTCAGGGGTAATTTTGTTATGTAGAGAGTGGTGCGTGCGTGGAATGGGCTGCCAGCAATGGTGGTGGGGGCAGATACAATAGGATCTCTTAAGAGACTCCTGGATAGGTACATGGAGCTTTGAAAAATCGAGGGCTATGGGTAACCCATAGTAATTTCTAAAATAAGTACATGTTTAGCACAGTGTTGTAAGCAGAAGGGCTTGTATTGTGCTTTAGATTTTCTATGTTTTTGTGCTTCGAAAAGAATTATGAAGAGGGTATGCTAGTGGCTGTTTTTTATTTGGAGCTTGATATGTTTCCAAAGACACTAGCAACTTTCTGCTGATATATGGTGGAGAGCTTTCTAACTGGTTGCATCAGCATCAGGCATGGCGGGGGGGGGGGGGGGGGAGGTGGTGGTGGCATTGTACAGGATCGGAAAAGCTGCAGTGGCTTGTATATTCAGTCAGCTCCATCATGGGCACCAGCCTCTCCACCACTGAGGACAATGTCTCAAAAGGACGGTATCCATCATTAAGGACATCCAGCACCTAGGACATCATCTCCTCTCAGTACAGCCATCAGAGAAGAGGTACAGGAACCTGAAGACACATGTTCAAGCTTCTTCCCCTCCACTGTCAGATTCCTGTGCATTCCATA
Organism: Hypanus sabinus; assembly: GCF_030144855.1. Classification (NCBI taxonomy): domain Eukaryota; kingdom Metazoa; phylum Chordata; class Chondrichthyes; order Myliobatiformes; family Dasyatidae; genus Hypanus; species Hypanus sabinus. The sequence goes on along the minus strand of NC_082712.1, from coordinate 25,319,247 downwards.
ACCTGTAAATGGTATCTCATACTTTTTTGCTCCCTTTTTGCACTACTTATTATTTTTCTTACTATAAATTAAAGTCTATTTATATATTGTGCTGCCACAAAACAACAAATTTCATTACCTGTGTCAGTGATGATAAAGCAGATTCTGATTCTAAGGAGGCAGCAGCAGTTGGAATCTAGAGCAACCAACGATCTGCTGAATGAACTCAACGGGTTGAATAGCACCTATGGGAAGGAAAGAATTGCTGATGATTTGGGGTGAGAGCTTGCATCAGAATGAATAGCAGGCAAAAATGGTCAGTTGTCATACAATCAACCTGAAGGAATGAGTTATCTATATCTGCGAGATTTGATATTCATTTCTGCAGGCAGCAATGGACCAGGGTGTTGCTCCTCAAGCTTCCCCTGGGCCTCATTGTGACAGTACAAGGGCTACAGAGAGAAAGGTCAGAATGGTCGTCGGATACATCCGCTGACTCTTTAAGTACCTCCACAATCTGGGATAGAGAATTCCAGCGAATCCTCACTCTTTCTAACTATGTTAATGTGAAAAGAAATTCTTTCACACCTCAGTTCTAAATGTGTCCTTGTCTTCTAATTATCTCATTTGAGATTTTCCTACAGCTGTAAACATTTATGTTTACTTCTTTTGGATTCAAACTTCAAAGATAAAGATAAATTTATTATCAAAGTATGTATACCATATCCAGCCTTGAGACTTTTTTTTTGCAAGGACCCAGGGGAAAATAAAGTAATACAATATGATCCATGAAAAACCATGTGTAACAAAGGCATGCTGGTCCAGGGTCAGGTCACTGGGCGAAAATTCTTCCTGAAAATCTGGTGACTCCTCCAGTTTCTGCCCGATGCTAGCAGCGAGGACAGAAGAGACATGGAGGAGGGGGATCTTGGCTGGCACGGAGTAGTGGGGCTGAAAGCCAATTCATTTTCCACTCCTGAGCCTTGACAGTTTTACTTAGATTGGAGTCTGTCCCAGAGCACTCTCTTCAGGCAATGGCTGTACCTGCATTCTTGAGAGTCCATCAGACCACAAGATATAGGAATTAGGCCATTATGATATATGAATTAGGCCATTTGGTCCATGGAGTCCACTCTGCCATTTCCTCATGGCTGATCCAATTTTCCTTTAAGCCCCAATCTCCTGCCTTCTCCCTGGATACTTTCATGCCTTGACCGATCTAGAATCTATCAACCTCTGCCTTAAATATACCTAGTTCACTGAAGAGTCAGACTCACCAAATCATTGGTTCACATTGAAGGTTCAAATATTTGTTTCGTATCGGGAAACTCCAAGCTGCAAATTGCAGCAATTGTCGTTCAGAAGGAATAAATCTGGTAGCTTACCTATCCAGCGGTTTTATGTGTTTCCCTCAAGAAATCACCAGTATATCACCAGTTTATTTTAGTTTATTTTAAAAAAAGGCTATATTAGGCTTTGGACCTGCTCCACAGGAATAAAGATCAATCCCATCTATTCGGGGGAGGTGGTGTGACCAGAGTAGTGAAAACACAGGTGAAAATAGGACATAAGCAAAGAAATTAGTAATTGGTTGTTATTGTCACATGTACCAAGGTACAGCGGGAGCTTACCTTGCATATTGTTCATACAGATCAAATCAATACACAGTGTGTTGACGTAGTACAAGATAAAACAATGACAGAATGCCGAATAAAGTGTTACAGCTACACAGAAAATGCAGTACAGGCAGAAAGTAAGGTACAAGATCATAATGAAAAGGATTGTGAAGTCAGGAGTCCACTTTATCACAGTGCTGTTGATTGTGAGAGAAATGAAGATTTTGTCATCAAAATTTAAACAATTAAAATTAAATAATAAAATATTTGTAATAGTCCATAACAGCTATTGCTACTAACTGCTATTTAAATATACTTTGTAGAGATCAAAAATCAATACACCTCTTGAATGTTTTTGTTTAATAACAAAGCATACTCAAATTTGACAAATAACTGAAAAAAATTCTGAACGGAATAACCGAATTCCAAAATTAAAATCCCAGCTCAAAATCTAAGTTCCTACTTAAATTAATCCTTTTTAAAGTTATATCTTCATCAGCTTAACACCTCATTTTGATCTAATCTTGCTGCTGTCTACTGTATATCTTTCTTATAGAAACATAGAAAATAGGTGCAGGAGTAGGCCATTTGGCCCTTCGAGCCTGCACTGCCATTCAGTATGATCATGGCTGATCATCCAACTCAGAACCCTGTACCTGCTTTCTCTCCATACCCCCTGATTCCTTTAGCCACAAGCATCATATCTAACTTCCTCTTAAATATAGCCAATGAACCGGCCTCAATTGTTTCCTGTGGTAGAGAATTCCACAGATTCACCACTCTCTGTGTGAAGAAGTTTTTCCTCATCTCGGTCCTAAAAGGCTTCCCCTTTATCCTTAAACTGCGACCCCTCATTCTGGACTTCCCCAACATCGGAAACAATCTTCCTGCATCTAGCCTGTCCAATCCCTTTAGAATTTTATACGTTTCAATAAGATCCCCCCTCAATCTTCTAAATTCCAGTGAGTATAAGCCTAGTCGATCCAGTCTTTCTGAAAGTCCTGCCATCCCAGGAATCAATCTGGTGAACCTTCTCTGTACTCCCTCTATGGCAAGAATGTCTTTCCTCAGATTAGGGGACCAAAACTGCACACAATATTCTAGGTGCGATCTCACCAAGGCCTTGTACAACTGCAGTAGAACCTCCCTGCTCCTGTACTCAAATCCTTTTGCTATGAATGCCAACATACCATTTGCCTTTTTCACCGCCTGCTGTACCTGCATGCCCACCTTCAATGACTGGTGTACAATGACACCCAGGTCTCGTTGCATCTCCCCTTTTCCTAATCGGCCACCGTTCAGATAATAATCTGTTTTCCTGTTCTTGCAACCAAAGTGGATAACCTCACATTTATCCACATTAAATTGCATCTGCCATGAATTTGCCCACTCACCTAACCTATCCTAGTCACCCTGCATCCTCTTAGCATCCTCCTCACAGCTAACACCGCCGCCCAGCTTCGTGTCATCCGCAAACTTGGAGATGCTGCATTTAATTCCCTCGTCTAAATCATTAATATATATTGTAAACAACTGGGGTCTCAGCACTGAGCCTTGTGGTACCCCACTAGTCACGCCTGCCATTCTGAAAAGGTCCCATTTACTCCCACTCTTTGCTTCCTGTCTGCCAACCAATTCTCTATCCACATCAATACCATACCCCCAATACCCTGTGCTTTAACCTTTATGCTTCTCCCATCAGCACTTGAAGCAATGTATCTACTGCAGATAGTGAGGAAGGTTGTCAAAGGGTGGGGCAGAATATACTGTCGATCAGTTGGAAATCTGAGCAGAGAAATAGCAGATGAAGTTTAAGCTGGATACGTATGAGATGATACAATTTTTAAGGTGAAATGTAAGAAGTAAGTAAACAGTAAATGTTCAAACTCTTTAGAGCACAAAAGTACAGAGGGATCCTGGGATGCAAAGCTATAGTTCCCTTGATGTGGCAACACAAGTTGATGAGGTGGTAAAGAAAGTGTCCGGCTTGTTTGACTCCATTGGCTGGGACATTGAATATAAAGGTTGGCAAGGCATATTGCAACTGTATAAAACTTTATTCCAGAAACATTTGGAATATCGAGTGCGGTTCCAGTCACCACACTGGATGTGGAGGATTTGTAGAGGGTACAGAATGAGTTCACCTTAATATTGTTTAGAATGAGATAAATTAGCTCTGGGGAGAGGTTGGGCAAACTTGGATTACTTCTCTGGAGTGCTAGAGACTGAGCAGTGATTTAATATTATGGGAGGCTTAGATAAAGTAGATATGTGAAATGCACTGCCAGAGGGGGTGTTAGATTTGGATGCATTATACAACTAAGCAATGAAGAATATGGGGAATGGAATTGGCATAGATTCTGGCTGGCCAAAAGACTCCATTTCAGTGTTGTACCACTATGTAACTCCAATTTGATTCTGATGACATGTGTCTGAGGAGTCTGAATCCCAGGAGAAATCCCTGGTAGGCATTTAGGACTGAGCTGAGGAGAGATTTCTTCTTGAAGATGATGCTGATTCTTTGGAATTCTGTACTCTGGAGGATTGTACAGATCCACCCATTGACTGCATTCAGAAGAGAGATTGAGGAAATCAAAGGATATGGGGATAAAGTAACAAAATGGTGCTGAGGGAAGAAAATCAGCCACAAACTTGATGAAGGTGAAATACAGGGTTATTGGCAGGATTCTTAACAGTGTGGAGGAACAGTGTGGATGATAGGGTGGCTAGTAAGGCATTTGGTGTGTTGGCCTTGATTAGCAAAGGCATTGATTTCAAGAGCAATGAGATCATTTCGTAGATTTCAAAGTTAATTTCAAAATACATTTATTATCAAAGAATGTATAAATTATACAACCTTGAGATTTGCTTCCTTATAGGCAACCACAATTCAGGAAACCCAAAGGACCCAATTCAAAAGAAAAAGACCAACACCTGATGCAGAGAGAAAGGGAAAAAATACTAATCATGTGATCAATAGAATGTGCAACAACATTCTGAACAAAAATTAGCCCTTAGATCCAAACCCTGCAATAACCCAGAGTAGGCATAAGCCTTGGTATCAGTCCATCACTAATAGTAGGCATGAAGCACAGCAGCTGGAGGCAGTCTTTATAGCCTCAGTGGCATGGAGAGAGGAGGGAACGTCACGCAAAAGCGTGCAAAATTGGCTCTTGCCTCCGATCCCGAACACCTGTCTTCCCATTATATTGTTGAAAAGGTCCAAACAGTGTTATCTTACCTTGCACTAGGACCTGGACACCACTGCAGCAAAAGGCCCCCGGCCTAGAACATGTTCCCCCAGCACCACCCCATCTCACTCTAGGCCAGATTTTGCCGCCCAGAGCAAAGCCACTCTTGATTTCTCCAAATCAGTTCGACACCCAGAGTGATCCAACCCTGCACCTGGGGCAGTTGTACAGGCTCCTCTGCTTTGCTTTCTTCTCTCTGAATGGCTCACTCCATCTGCATCGATTCTGGAATGTAGCAGCATGGTTTATCCCTTGAATTTGCTTCACCTTTGCTCTCTTCTTCATTGTTTGTGATGATAATTTACCACAATTTACTTCATAAAAGTTGCTCTTACTCCAGTTTCTTGCCTTTTGAACTACAAGTGAGTTGTTGCATGTGTTTGTTTGCACCATATTAAACCATAGAACTATGTTCTATGTTCCATCTTCTATAAAACTTTGGCTGGCCTCCACATGGAGTATTGTGTTCAGTTCTGATGGCATCGTTATAAGTAGGATGTGGAAGCATTGGATAGAGGAGATCTGCTAAGGTGCTGATTAGATTAAAGAGCATGTCCTATGACAACAGGTTGAATGAGGTAAAGCTTTTCTTTTGGGAGAAAAGGAGGATGAGAGGTAACTTGATAGAGGTGTACAAGATAATAAGAGGCATGGGTTGAGGAGACCGCCAGAGCATTTTTTTCTGGTTCATAATGGCTAATACAAGGGGGCATAATTTTAAGGTGATAGGAGGAAGCTTAGGGGGGGTTATCAAAGGTGATATTTTTACACAGAGAGTGGTGGATGTGTGGAATGCACTGCCAGATGTTCTGGTAGAGGCAGCTATGGACATTGAAGAGACTCTTAGATAGATGGGAGGATGAAAGAAAAATTGAGGGCTATTTGGGAGGGAAGGTAACCCTCCCTCCTAAAATTGATTTTGGAGTAGCTTAAAGCATCAGTACAACATTGTACTTGCACTGTGCTGTACTGCTCTATGTTCCATGTTCCATGTTCTATGTAATAACAACACAAGCTCAAGGAGCCAAATGGCTCATCCTTGCTCCTTGCCCTTCTTCCCTTACTCTTTGTTTTTGCTGAATTCATTGCTTCATCAATGTGCACACACCAACAGAGTTCTGAAATGTCATCTGAGGGAAGTAACTGACTTGAACTTTGTTTAACTTAAAATCACAAGACTTAAGCGAGCTGATAGTCAATCTAGTTGCAAGCTGATCCTAAATATATCAATGCATAATGATGCCAGAATGTAGAATAATGCCCAATGGGCACAATTCAAAGGTACGACTATATCAAGCTGTTATTGGACTCTTCTGTTGGAAAACCTATCCAAATTTGACACTAATATCTTCATACTTGTTAAGAAAGGTTTCAAAATCATTTGAACTGAAGTTGCCTGAGGCTTGGCTTTATCTGATGCCTCGGCCATTTCGAATGAGATTGCCCGTAATTCCTCTTAACTTTCTCATTAAATAACAGTAAAATTTAAGCATCTCTGCAAGGGAATTTTGTGGTGGGTGGAGTGGAGGGTTGGAGATAATGTGGACCAGATTGTTGTGGGTGGTAAGCTTACTCCTCCAAAACATTTGGGTTTTTATAGCAATTCCTCAGGTTAGCCAATAAATGACTAGATTATGGAAACCAGGTTTGCAGCTTGCCATGCTGAGAATTGAAGTTACAATTTCATGTTTGCGAATCTAGAATCATAACTATCACATCACTCTGTGATTTGGTTAAGTCGAAAAGAATTTGGCTTTCTAAACTTTACTCAACTGGTTAATTTTTGTTTTGCACTGTTCTTAATTTTCTCAACAGATCCAGAATTATTCATAAGAACATAAGAATTTTAAAATGCAGAAGCTTAGGCAGGCTGCATGACCACCTTGATCTGTTCCACTATGCTGTTGTGCTGTGGTTGGTCTTTTACCTCATTCTCATTTCCCTATACTAACCCAATTTTCCTTGATTCTCTGATTGTCAATCAATCTCTCTCTTGAATATACTGACCAGCTGAACCTCTAGGGCTCTATTGGGTAGAGAATGTGTTTAAGATGATGAGAGGCATTGATCGTGTGGATAGTCAGAGGCTTTTTCCCAGGGCTGAAGTGGCTGCTACAAGAATGCACAGGTTGAAGGTGCTTGGGAGTAGGTACAGAGGAGATGTCAAGGGTAAGTTTTTTACACAGAGAGTGGTGAGTGCGTGGAATGGGCTGCCGGCAACAGTGGTGGAGGCGGACACGATAGGATCTTTTAAGAGACATTTGGAGCTTAGAAAAATAGAGGACTATGGGTAACACTAGTAATTTCTAAGGTAGGGACATGTTAGGCACAACTTTGTGGGCGGAAGGGCCTATATTGTGCTGTAGGTTTTCTGTATTCCTATGTTTCTAGAATGGTGTGGCATAGTGGTTAATGTATAACTATTACAGTACAGCATCAGCAACCTGGGCCCAATTCTGCCACTGCCTGTAATGAGTTTATACATTTATGCCGTGACCACGAGGGATTCCTCTGGGTGTTTTGGTTTCCTCCTACCTTCCTTGGGTTAGTAGGTTAGTTAATTACATGGGTGTAATTGAGTAGAGGCTCACTGGGCCACAAGGGCCTCTTACCATGTGTTATCTCGAAATAAAAAAAAATAAAATATAATAAAATAAAATACTTTAATTCCAGGATGAAGATGTCTCTCCTTATTTTAGTCTTATACTGAATCTGTAGTTCTTGGTTCTGGAAACACAAGCTTGTGGATAAACTACATCTTCTTCTGTCTTGCCAAGCCTTGTTTTGTGTTTTAATGTGTTTTTCCAATTCCCCTAAACCAGGGGTTCCCGACCTTTTTATGCCATGGACCCTTACTGAGGGGTCTGTAGGCCACAGGTTGGAAACACCTACGCTAAATACACAAAATCTCATTACATATTATTTTGATCCTTGTAATCAATTTGCTGCATCCCCTCTCGCAAGTAGTCTATTCTTAGATAGGGAGACTAGATCTGTAAAGTAGATGCCAGATGAAGTTACACCAATTCTTATATGATAATTCTTATAAGAACTATTTCACTCTTTTTTTTAAATCATTTTGGAAACAGAGCAACATGGATCTACTTTTAGAGCAATGATGCCCCCTCAGCACTATGTATTATCTTCGCATGTGTATTTTCTCTTTCTCCCTCTCGCTTGTTGCAATGTAAATACATCAGTTAAAGCCATCTTCCACGTGCTTGCTTTTATTTAATTGATACAGTATGTAGTTGTGAACAGACACAATGAATTGGCGATGAGTATGAACCTGAATGTCAGAAAATATCATGAACTGCACCGACAGTTACGGGATGAAACAGCAAGAGTTAAACAGCACAAGAAAGCCAAAGGATCCACTACTAACAGTGAAAGGTGCGCTGAATTTAAAGTGAAAATAAGGTGGTAATGGCTTCAGTTGGGAAACTTAACAAATTTGACAATGCTAATGAAGACTGGGAGTTGTGTATTGAGAGGGTTGAACTGTATTGTTGCATGAATAACGTGGAGGAGCAAAAGAAAGCCCCTTCTTAGCTAATGGGTGTAAGGACTTAGTCTCATATACAACCTAATACCCATGAAAAGCCAGCAAGCAAGACTTTCAATGAATTTGTTACAATTTTACAAAATCACTTGAGCCCTTAAATGCTGGTAATAGCTGAGAGGTTTAGATATTACAAAAGGAACCAGACAAAAGATGAAAGCCTTTCTGAATACATTATAGAACTGCACAAATTTTCTCTGAACTGTGACTTTAGAGTTGGACTTTATGATGCATAGGTTTGTATGTGGCATGCACAGTCAAAGCACTCCAAGGAGGCTACTATCCGAAAGAAACCTAAACTTAGAATGGGCATTGACCTTTGCAATATCATTAGAGACTGTAGCAAACGATGCAGCAGAACTACAGAAAAGGATGAGGCAATGTGAAATACACAAAATGTCCCTAGATGGTCCCTGAAAGCCAAAGATGTATATTGATATAGTATTGAATTTACTGGGCCATTCATGGATTCGATGGTTCTGATTGCTGAGCATACTCATTCGATGTGGCTGGAGGTTATACCAATGAAGTCAACCACCTCAGCAACGACTGTCTCTGCCCTGAGGACTATCTTCATCAAATAGCTGACCAGAACAAATTATGAGTGAAAGGTGCACAGAAAAAATTACGGACCACAATGCACATCAGAAGAATTCCGACTGCCTATAAAGAAAAATGGCATCAGGCATTTTAAGTCAGCTGCTCACCACACAGCAACAAATAAGTTAGCTGAAAGGATTATCCAAACCTTTAAAGTGATGTACAAGGAGCTCATTCCTCTACAGCACAAGGTGGACAACTTGCTTTTTGTGTATCAGAACTCTGCTCATGCAATGACAAAACAGACACCTGTAATGCTGTTCATGAACAGGAATCTGAGATCTCACATAAACCTCCTGAAGCCAGATCTACAGAGGGAAGTGCAGAATAAGCAGTTCAGCAAGTTGCCAAGTGAAGCAGCAAGGAGCTTTGAGATTGGACAGGAAGTCCTAGCTCATGATTACTCAGAAGATAAAAGGACACCTGATAGGATAGTTACAAGAAATAGACCATTGATGTACACAGTGGATGCTGAAATCAGACATGGAAACATCATGTGGACTAGATACTGGAGGCTCTCCAAAGAACATACCTGAGTTGGCTGCATTTAACAAGATGGACATATTACAGTTACTGGACTTGCCTCTCAGCGATGATATCACTGACAATAATGTGACACTGGAATCCAAGAACGTCGTCTTGACAAAACACCTACTAAACCTGATTCCACTCCACAGGTCGAGAGGCGTGGTGAAAACATTATCATTGACAAGACACCTGCCAAACCTGATTCCACACCACAGGTCCAGAGGCTCTATCTTGAAAGAAATAGAGCACCACCCAAGAGGCTGAACCTTTAGAACTGTGAAGTTGTGATGGACTATTATTGTGAAAGCATGTTTATTTGAATATAGGTTTATGAAAGGAAAATTTAAAGTTTTGTACATAAACAGTTTTATGTTGCATTAATATAAAGGGGGAAGAAGTGTAATGTATGGATCTTTTTTTTCAGATCAATGAACTGATCTGTTGTCTGCATATGGGCTGTTGTCAACACATGCACATTGTCTCTGTCTTGCTCGCTCGTTGCAGTGTGAATACTCAAGTTAAAGCCATCTCCTGTGTGTGTGCTTTTACTTAATTGGCATGTAGTTGTGCACAGACACAACACAACACGTTCTCTAATAAGATGCATTTGGGTATGAAGCACTTTGTTGATTTGATTTCACATTTTCAATAGACCAACAAAATCATCTTACCATCAACTCCAAATGGATCCAGTGACATTTCATTCTAATAACAGTAGTCACTTACTCCAAGAATGCAGTAATGTAGAATTGTGCTTTCTGAACCTACTACAGAATGTTGTTGAAAATATATTCTCTTAAGTATCATCACATTGTTTTCCATCCTCTGGACCAACCTTTTCATCTCATTAAATATTGACAATTATTTCTTTGTTAAACTCTATCTGTTCAGCAGAACTATAACTATTCTGTCATTGGTTCTATGTTGGAACATGTGAAATAGGAACCAGATTAGCCTTATGGCCTCTCAAGTTTGTGCTGTTGTTCAATGAAATCCTCATTTTAACCAAATCCCCATTTCATTACTTTCCTGCGAAACAAAAAAAAACAAGCACTTGCAGTTTTGAATATACCCAATCATTGTGCTTTAGCAGAAGTCCAAAGATTTACAACTCTGAAAGCAAAAAAAAATCTCTCATTATCTCATCCTAACTCACAAGCACTTTTTTTCTGACATGATGGTCCCTAGGTCTATATAGCAAAAAAAAAAATCACTCAATATTTACTGTGTCAGGCCTACTCAGAATATTTTATCTTTCAGTGAGATTGCTTCTTATTTGTCTAAATATCAATAAGCATCAAGCTCAGTCCCATAGGACACCACCTTATGCTATGAATAAATCTCATACAACCCTTCTTGTTTGGAAAACAATTCTGATCCCTTGGAATAGAGAAAAACAATGATTTAGGTTATCCAAAAAAAAATCAGAGTCAAGATCAGACTTAAAATAATACATGGCTAGACACTATCAGGCAGTCTGGTTGGCAAATTTTAGGTACATGCCTAACATATCAACATAAAGCCTTAGACCTTGCTTCAGGATAGTTATAGATCTTCCAAAAACTTACCACAAGTTAATCTTTGATATTTTAATATATTCATCCTTCTCTATATCTTATCCTATGACTAACTCAAGGGGATCAGGTTAGAGTTTCCATGATGTCGTATTGCTGGTCAGCAGATCAACACTTAATATGATATCATTATCAATTAATTATCACTAGAAGTTCATGTTAAAGCATGGTCATTGAGATTTCCCAGACTGCTCTGATTTCCTGAGAGGCTGGATATGATTTTTCTTTATTATGGCCCTACTATTCTCTTGGCAAGAGATGGATAGGAAGAAATACTCCAAGTTTTAACAAGCCACTCAATGAATCATGAGAAGAGAAGCCATTTGACTCAACCTGTCCAGGCCACCTAAAAAAAAGGCTATTAATATAAACCCTTCCTCAATCTGTAGCCCAGTAAACAATATCACATTAAATGTTCATCCAATTGCTTTTAATTCTGCCTCCACAATTCTTTCAGATGATGTTCTGGACCACAATCAATTCTTGGGTGAAAGAACTTCCTTTCCTCAACTCTTCTGGAACATTTCCAGCAATTTTTGCCTTCTGTTTCCCTCCTCCCCCTCCCAAACACACAAATTCCCAACTAGGTTTATCATGTTCCCCTATCTAGGAGATGCTCCATTTTGCATTTGTTCCATTAAATTTACCCTCAGCCTCTTTTGTTTGAAAACAATCATCTCTGAGCCAATCATTTTCTTCTCTCACCTAAAATTCAAACTGCCTATATCCTACAGAGGTTCTAGCTTAATCTTAAACTCAGCTAGACTGAACTAAATCTTAAACTAAGTATTCTGATTACATTGGAGGACCAATCGCTTGTGCCATTTTCTCAGTTTTAGGTTCAGCTAAGACAAGTGGAGACATCAATATGGGTTGCTCATTTGATGAATATTGCGCTTAACACATGCAGCTGAAGTGTCAAACAGAATTTATATTATTCCCTGGAGTGTTAATACAATGGAAATGAAGCCATATATATTGGTTTATATTGGAGAAGATGCAATGAAATAGTTTAGGATTCAGAGAGCATGAAGGCAATGACTATTTTTCTTTTAAGCTTCATGAATATTTACTTCCCTTTCATTGTTTCTATCATTTTGGCTTATTTTATTTTATGGTAAAACTAAGGCACACTTAAAATTCCAAAATGGCACTTCAGCGTCCATTAGCAGCTAGAAGATGTGTGCTTTTTGGAGCAGGAATATCCTCTCCTTCCCATTCCCCACTTCCCACCCGAAGAATGATTAGTTAGCATAATGCTAATCAAGCACCAGCAACGTGGGTTCAATTCCGCTGCTATCTGTAAGGGGTTTATATCTTGTCCTCGTAACCACATAGGTTTCCTCCAGGTGCTCCAGTTTCCTCCCACATTCCAAAGAAGTATGGGTTGGTAGGTTAGTTGGTCACATGGTATAATAGGGCAGCACAGGCTGATTGGGCCAGAAGGGCTTGTTACTCCACTGTGCTGTATCTCTAAATATAAAAACGAATCATCTAATCTAATGAGCAAACACGAGGAAATCTGCAGATGCTGGAAATTCAAACAACACACACAAAATGCTGGTGGGACACAGCAGACCAGGCAGCATCTATAAAGGGAAGCACTGTCGACATTTCGGGCCGAGACCCTTTGTCAGGACTTCGTCCTGGCCTGCTGTGTTCCACCAGCATTTTGTGTGTGTCATCTAATCTAGTGTTAGCAAAATCATCTTTTTGGGAAAACCATGATCAAGAAGCGAAGACATTCCCCGATTAATAACAAGATTGCATTGTCTTTAATTCTCTACAATTTTGTGGTTTTGCATCTGTTTTCAATGCTTACTTTAATATTTCCTTTTAATAAATGGGACAGTTTTGCAAAACAATGGCTTATTACAAAATACTGTAATTCTGATCCATTCAGTATGTTCAAGAACATTGTTTTATTAAGCAATTAATCAAGGGAAAAGAACAGTTTGTCCTATTGAAATAAACACTGTCTATGCATTCTATTAACACTGTCTATGCATTCTATTAGCCTAGTCCCTGGTGACAGCAAAAATAAGAGTTACAAATCGCACTCAACTCCACTCATGACCACTGTTCCAAAAGGGAAGTCTGCTCATTTTACTGAAGGAATGTTATATCTCAAGCAAAACATTACTCTTATATTTCTTCTGCTCATGGTAACTCTTGATAATAGCAAATGTAAAAGTATCTTTGCAATTTCTGAAGGGCTGAAGGAGAAGGGCTCTTCTCAGTGGAAAAATCTCTTTCTTGTATCAAAATGACCTAACAACTTCCTGTCACATAACAAGTCCTTTAAGTAAACCGTAAAACATGTTAACCATTATCACCCCAATGGCTTTTAACAAATGTTAGGTTTACATGTTACAATATTTTAAACTTGTTAGGTTATATAATTAAACCATTCTAATTTGATAACAACGTTTTTGCTGTCTTCTTCATCACACTACCAGCACAGAACCAATGCAAGACAAGCGAAAAAGCACAATGAAATGAAATCTGTGTGTATTGGAGCATATTCCAAAGTTCAAAGTTCAAAATAAGTTTATTATCAAAGTATGTGCAGTACGGTGGTTGCTGTTGTGTCGGACAATGACAGGAGACACGTGCGGGAGAGTTTGAAAAGTGAAAAAGCTGTTAGACTCAGGCATTTCCACTCTCTCAACCTCCAAAGGCCAGATCTATTGGTAAAAACAAGCATCATAAACTGGGGTGTTCGTTGGTTGCAGTAGAAGACTGTCTCCTGTGCTTTCTCATGTCCTTCACTGTTCATGGAGCATTGCAGAACTGCCTGCCCTGGCCTCTGGGTTTCACTGTAGATGTCATCAGCCCAATCTGCCAGAGCTAGCTTTGCATGCTAGGACAGAATTATCCCCATCTCACCAGGGTGCGAGACCTGCCAGCTACCTTCACCTGATTTAGCCCACCTATTGAAGTGGTGTACCTGGGTGTGGTTATTAGGAGCCACAGCTGCGAGCTGAGCTGATAATCTTGGACACCCCATACACCCATTTACTACATACCTTGAGATTCATTTTCTTACAGGCATTCACAGTAGAACAGAGAAATACAACAGAATTGATGAAGAACTACACACAAACACAGGCTGACAAACAATATGGTAACTGAGAAAACCGGTGCAAACAAAAAATAATAATACTGAGAACATGAATTGTAAAGTCCTTGAAAGTAAGTCTGTAGGTTGTGTTGTAGAATTAGTTGAGAGTTGAGAGGACTAGAATATAAAAGCAATGCATTTTTGTGGCTGCACTCTTTGTAGATATGGTCAATGGTGGAGAGGGCTTTGCCTGTAATAGACAGGGTTGTGTCCATCACTTTTTGTAGGCTTTTCCATTCTTTGGCATTGGTACCGTGATGCAAGATGTTAGGATCCTCGCTTGTCTGGAGCCATGGCTCTAATTCAGAAAGTTCAATTCTGCCACAACTGCCAAACTACAGAGTTAATCAATGGAATTCTCATTGTGTTGATCGGGAGACAGTGTTATGTCACTGAGCATGTTATGGCTAGTAAATTACTAAAGTTTATCTGTTATGCATCTTGGGCACACAGCTTGTTCTTGGATGAATTCTGACCAGTAGTGTTTGACTGGCCAGCTGTGTTTCCCTCATTGCTGTTCCATCAGAGTAAGGGATGAAAAGCTATGCAAAAGCTTAAGAGTAAAAAAATTGAAAGATGCTGGGGAAGCCTGGAAGAAATTTGCCTACAAGTGGGCAGGGGGTATTGTAACTCTTTGCTTACATCACATGGAGCTCCATTAAAGACTTTTCACTTAATCATTGCTAGCAACATCATGACTGATATGATGGAAATAACATTCAGGTCCTCATGTCCAAAGCCGAAACTTTAAAAAATATATACAATTCAATGAATGTTCAAAAGCTCTCAGCATTTTCAGGGGTTCATTTAGCACAGGTGTGTTCAACATCATTCAACAGATGAACGCTTTGAAAGGGAGAACACAACTACAACTGTGAAGATTCCTGCTGCACCTGATGACCCTGTGATCGGCAACTCAGAGGCCAATGTTAGACTGTGCTTGAAGGGAATGAACCCTCACAAGGCAGGAGGTCTCAATGGAGTACCTGTTAAGGCTCTGAAAACCTGGGACAACAAACTAGCGGGAGTATTCAAGGACATTTTCAACCTCTCACTGTTATGGGCAGAAGTTCAAACTTGCTTCAAAAAGGCAACAATTATAACAGTGCCTAAGAAGAATATTGTGGGCTGTCTTAATGCCTTAGTGACTATTGCTTGGAAGCACTTATATCAACAGTGATGAAATGCTTTGAGCAGTTAAGTATAACTAGACTGAACTTCTGTCTCAGCAAGGACATGGACCCATTGCAATTTGCCTATCGCCACAATAGGTCAACGGCAGACGCAATCTCAATGGCTCTCCACACAGCTTTAGACCACCTGAACAACACAAACACCTACGTCAGGAAGCTGTTCATCGACTATAACTCAGCATTTAATAACATAATTCCCACAATCCTGATTGAGACGCTGCAGAACCTGGGCCTCTGTATTTCCTCTGCAATTGGATCCTTGACGTCCACACCAGAAGACCACAGTCTGTGCAGATTGGTGATAACATCTCTTCCTCGCTGACAATCAACACTGGAACACCTCAGGGGTGCGTGCTTAGCCCACTGCTCTACTATCTGTATACACATGACTGTGTGACTAGGCATAGCTCAAGTACCATCTATAAATTTGCTAATGATACTACCATTGCTGGTAGAATCTCAGGTGGTGACATGAGGGCGTACAGGAGTGAGATATACCAACTAATGGAGCAGTGCAGCAGCAAGAACCTGGCACTCAATGTCAGTAAGACAAAAGAGCTGATTATGGACTTCAGGAAGGGTAAGCTGAAGGAACACATACCAATCCTCATAGAGGGGAGAGAGTGAGTAGTTTCAAGTTCCTGGGTGTCAAGATCTCTGAGGATCTAACCTGGTCCCAACATATTGATGTAGTTATAAAAAAGGCAAGACAGTGGCTATACTTTATTAGGAGTTTGAAGAGATTTGACATGTCAACAAATACAGTCAAAAACTTCTATAGTTGTAGCATGGAAAGCATTCTGACAGGCTGCATCACTGTCTGGTACGGAGGGGCTACTGCACAGGACCAAAAGAAGCTGCAGAAGGTTGTATATCTAGTCAGCTCCATCTTGGGCACTAGCCTACAAAGTACCAGGACATCTTTAGGGAGCGGTGCCTCAAAAAGGCAGCGTCCATTATTGAGGTCCTCCAGCACCCAGGGCATAGACAATAGACAATAGGTGCAGGAGTAGGCCATTCTGCCCTTCAAGCCAGCACTGCCATTCAATGTGATCATGGCTGATCATCCACAACCAGTACCCCGTTCTTGCTTTTTCTCCATATACCTTGACCGCTACCTTTAAGAGCTCTGTTAAGAGAAAAGCATGCCCTTTCCTCATTGTTTCCATGAGGTAGGAGGTATAGAAGCTGGAAGGTACACACTCAGCAATTCAGGAACAGCTTCTTCCCTTCTGCCATCCAATTCCTAAATGGACATTGAAGCTTTGGACATTACCTCACTTTTTTGTAATATATAAATCTGTTTTTGCATATTTTAAAAAATCTATTCAATATATGTAATTGACTTACTTGTTTATTTATTATTATGATGTTTTATTTTATTTATTATTACTTTTTTCTCTTTCTCTGGTAGATTATGTATTGCATTGAACTGCTGCTGCTAAGTTAACAAATTTCACATCACATGCTGGTGATAATAAACCTGATTCTGATTCTGAATTCATATCTGCACAGCATGAACCACTAGAAGTAAGATAATCTGTCCATGGGGTGTGTGATACTCATGGGCTCTGTGGAGGAATCAGTAATATAGTGGGATCCCCAGATAAATAATAAGTCAGGAGATCAGTAAACAGTCACAGGTAGTACCTGAAGCCCACTTTTTCAAAATAGTGGAGACTAGAAGTTGAGGATGAGAGAAGAAAGGTTTGGAAGGATGGAAGAAGACTCCAAGATAGTGTTAATGCTGGCAGACACCTGTTGAGCTGGATAACCTGCCTCTGAACAATCTAGTTACTGTAGTTATTTGGAGGCACATGGCAGATGAATACTGCAGAAATCAATGTACAACTCAAAGAATGGAGAAAGGGGAATAGCAAAAACAACAATGAAAATTCCAATGGCTAAATTCATGCTTATGCATCCCGAATAAAATTATGGACAGATTAATAAGCAAAAACATCATAATCATTTATAAAACATTCAGCTGGTGTGATGTCAGAACTGTGGTCTCTTTCCATATTGACCTGCAGCGTCCAGTTTATAATGTTGTGGATTGGTGTTATGTTTGACATTTAAGTTCAAATGTATGGTATTCGTGTGGGAATGTATATAATTTAATTATTTTCTTTTCACAGCACCTCTCAAACTGTTCTAAAAGCCAAATATTTATAAATAATGATGTAGTTGAGGAGCCGAGAAATTGAGTCATTGACTAATTGGCAAATTTTTGTTATTTTCTCAGATATGGATACATGAAATAGTGACCCGATAGAGGATTATTTTTCTTGTTAACTTAAGTAATTTTAGGAACGGCATTACTTCAAATTCCAATAGGTGATAGAAGGTCACTCATTACTTAGAAATCACACATTTTAGAGGGCGGTTCATTGCAATTCCATCCGTTACGAAACTGTAATAATGATTAAGTTTTGACCCCTACCCCCCAACACAGAATTGACATTGTGTTAGGACCACCTCAGCTGAAGGGTTTAGAAGCTGCATGAACTTTCCACATCCAAGCTTCATAAAAAATGAATAGGAACTGCAGTCTTATTATTTGTGATTCTTGCACTCATGGCAATGTAATACTTTTTGGCTTTGCAATCTCATAATCTTACTATTATTATTTAAATATCAGTGCATGACATTTTTAGAATGTTTTGACCTCAGAACTGGCTCAGCACATTAAATATTAAATTGTTTATTACACCCTGAGATTGCAGCCATCTTGATCACTCTGAATTTGCGCAGTGTGCACTGGGAGATTATGTTGCAAGTGAACACATAGTTTGGTTTAAAGTCCACTTCAGCACTGCTGCAAAGAGGGTTTCAATCTTTACATGTGAGGAGAGGCATCAAGAGGGCAATAACAACAGCATTTCACAGAGAAGTATTTTGTGCTGCGAGGATAAAGTGAAGTAAGCAGCAAGCAAAGTAATGCATTCTACTGTTTTATTAAAATTCTTCTCTGGCTGCTTGAATGAGCATTATGGACTCCAAAGTAAATCAATGTCATTTCTAGTTCAGTTGAGATCAGACAAGGGAAAGATATCATCCACCAAACTTAAAAAATCTCTCTTCCTTTTGAGGCCTCATTTACAGCCGACAGCATCAGTGCATGGTTTACTGTTTTAGTTCTGCATGGAGAGATTATTTTCATTTCAGTAATTCAGCTTTCATCAATATATGGCATGGAAACATTGCTTTCTGTTCACCTATTGGTCTTGTACTTTAAAACTAATACAAAATCAAATATTTATGACTGACATGATGCCGTTGAAAAGTTTTTTTTTATAATTTGTCTTCTTAAATCAAACTTCTCAGAAAAGATTGGAAAAGTTTCTGGGGATGAAATAGCTGCTGTGTTTTATTGTATTCTGCAATTATATTTAACACAATTTATGGAAATTACTTTTCATAAACAAGTTAGTTCTTTAAAGTTAAATGAATAATAAGACATTGTACTACTTAATATGTTTTTGCATAATGTGTTCTTTAATAATTCTGTCTTGAAATCTAGAGCAAAGTAATACAGTTTATGTTTTAACAAATGTTTATATACTCACATAAATGGTACACTGAGTTGCAGTTATCTCAATGAAATAATAGAATTAAATCTTGTAAAATGCAGTAGTTTTCTTTAGACGTTAATATTGTGCTCAGTTCTGTTTGTCACGTTATGGGAAAGATATGAAAGCCTTATAGAATGTGCAGAGGAGATTTACGAGGATGCTACCTGGATTAGAGTGCAAGTCTTATGAGGAAAATTTAAGCAAGCTGGGGCTTTTCTCTTTGGAGCAAAGGTGTTGAAATTAGTAAGGTGCATAGATAGAGTGGGCAGAGAGTGCCGTTCTCCTAAGGTGGCGGTATCTAATTACGAGAGGACATGCTTTTAAGGTAATTGGTGGAAAGTAATGAAGAGATGTGAGCAGAGAATGGTAAGTGCATGGAATGCACTGCCTGGGGTAATAGTAAAGGCAGACACATTAGGGGCATTTAAGAGATTCTGAGACCAGCAGACTATAAGATATAGAAGCAGAATTAAGCCATTCAGGTCTGGTCTCCCTTTTCATAGCTGATTTATTCTTCTGCCTTCACCCTGTGATCCCCGATGCCCTGAATAATCAAGAAACATTCAACCATCGCTTAAATATACCCAAGGTCTTGGCTTCTACAATGAATTCCACAGTCTCAGTACCAACTGGCTACAGAAATTCCTACTCATTTCTTTTCTAAATGGTCATCCCTCAAACTGAATCTGTGCCCTGGGTCCTAGACTCCTCCACTATAGGAAATATCTACTCCACATCCCGTCTATCTGGGGCTTTTAGTATTCAATAGGTTTCAATGATGACCCCCCTCCCCCCGATTCTTCTAAATTCGACCAGTACAGGCCCATCATTCTTGTGAATCTCCTCTGGACCCTCTCCAATGTCAGCACATCCTTTCATAGATAAGGGTCCCAAAAATGCTCACAATAATCCAAGTGTGAGCTGATCAATGCCATATAAATCCTCGGTATTACATTCTTGTTTTTATATTCTATTCCTCTCAAAATGAGTGCTAACATTGCATTTGTCTTATGCACCATTAAGTAAGTTAACATTTAGTAAATCCTGTATGAGGACTCCCAAGTCCCATTGCAGCTTTCATTTCTGAATTTTCTCCCCGATTAGAAAAGTCTACATCTTTATTCCAACTACCAAAGTGCATGACCAATACACTTCCCTACATTATATTCCATCTGCCACTTCTCTTCCTGTTCTCCCAATTCATCTAATTGGTCTGTAGACACCCAGCTTCCTCAGTGCTACCTGTTCTAACACCTGTTTTTGTATTGTCACTAAGCCATAGGTGTCAAGCTCAAGGCCTGCGGGCCATATCCGGCCCGCGAGATCATTTTAGATAGATCTATTATTTTAATTATTAATGGCCTGGCGATATGAAGCTTATGACTGTGTTAATACCAATCATAAAAATAATGCTTGCTCAGCAGTCTTCTTCATAAGAAACTGAATTTGTGAAGTGAAACACTTTGTAGTTATAGCAGAGACTGAGACACACGAGAACAGGCTGAAAAAAAACGGAGGCAAAGAAAGCTGTGTTCGCATGCGCCCGACTGATCCAGCCCGCATGAAGCTGCATTTTGCCCAATCCGGCCCGTGACCTAAAATGAGATTGACACCCCTGGACTAAGCCATCAATACTGTCATCCGATCATTGCCATATTGTGAAGCAAAGTGGTGCCAACATCAACCCCTGCCAAACACCTCTCGGCACCAGATATCCACTCTCACTATTTTACTCTTGAGGTATCTGAAGGAACTTCTGGAATCATTTTAGATATTGTTGGCTAGCTGATCTTCATATTTCTTTGGCTTTTATGCTACCTTTGACTTCCCTTGTTAGCCACTGTTGTCTTATCCTCCCTTTATAATACTTCTTCATATTTACAATGTCTCTATCCAGCACCTTCCGAATTGCTCACAGAAACTCCAGCCTTCAATGTGACATCAGACTGTCATTCTGGTCTTCCTTACTTATCCCAAAGGATCATTTTTTGTGCATGAATCCCTGGTAGGCTCATTGTTGTGTGTTGAGCATTTCAATACAAAATGAGTTGTCTTGTATATATATTGGTTGATTAAGCATTCTTGTTCATTTAATAATTCATTATGAGTTTTATGTATAAATAAGTGAATTAGATATGTCATCATGCTACCATATGATACATGCATGTCTCACCTAAGTAAACTCAAAGTTACACCCGCACTTTTGGACTCCCATGTTTTCCTTTGAATTTGTTTAATATTTTGAAGTTACAGAACATAACACTGACTATGAGGTAATTTTGAAATGAACCTGACCTGTTGAAGTGGAGTGAAGTATTTAAAAAAAAACAGTACAGTGGGGAACGGTCGAGTTCAGAGCAGCATAGCAAATGTTCTTTTAGAAATGAAGACATGATCAAGTTTTTAAAAAGGCAGAAAACAGAGGAATTTATGGGTTCATAAAGAAAAGGAAATATTCACAGGCTCAGAACCAGTGAGGTCTGGGTGAAAACAATAATTTTAAAAAATCTGAAATGGCCGGTTACATAGGAAGATTGACAAGTTTGATTACACAACAGGTGATTGGCTCTTGTACACTGAACTATCGGAACAGTACTTTGAAGCAAATGAAATAGCCAATGAGAAGCAAGTCCCAATTTTGCTAAGTGCATTGAGTTTAAAGGCAAATAATTTGTTTTGAAGTTTGACTGCTCCAATCAAACCAGCTGAAATGAGCTTTGCTGCTATTGCAAAAGTAAGACAGCAACATTTAGATCCAAAGGCATTGTTGAATGCAAAACACTTTAGGTTTTGTAAGCAGAGTCAAAAAGAGGAGGAGTCCATTTCAGCATATGAGGCTTAATTCAAGAAGTAGTCTGAGCATTGTCAGTTCAATAATGGGCTTAAAGATCATTTATTTTGAGGAATCTGAAAAGAAAGCATTCAAAACGGCTCCTAGCTGAAACACAACTTACAGTAAAAGCATAGTCAAAATTGCTGAATCGATGGAAACAGCAGACAGAGATGCAATTGAGTTGCAGTCTGGAATGAAAGTGAGCATGAAGAGAATTGCAGAGTCCAAACAGAAATCAGCCTGGCCTATGGAATTCTGTTACTGTTGGAGCAGGATCTCATATACACCAGAGCAATGTAGGTTTAAAGGTGAAACTTGCAGAAAATGCCAAAAAGTATGTCACATACAAAAATCACGTTGGACAGACAGAAATAAATGGACTGCTCAGAGAAGGTAAAAAGCTAAAATATCAAGTTGCAATTTCAAAAGCAGCACTAATCTGCAAGCTGTTCATGAAAAATCTGATACTGATGAGAGTGACACAAGACTGCATAGCCTCAAGATTCACAGTGTGAAAATTAACAGTAGACAAGTAATATCCCTCATGCCAGAAGTGAATGGTAAACTACTTAAAATGGAATTGGACACTGGTTGAGCTTTTTCAGTCATTCCACAAAATGAATTTGAGTGGCATTTCAAAGGTACCAAACTAAAGCCTTCTGATAGCCAACTAGGAGCTTCTACTGGACAAAAGATAACTCCTGTGGGAATCACATCCATAAATGTGAAATACAACAGCCAACAAGCCATATCGAGCTTGTATGTGGTACATCATTGCGGGGGTGTGGTGACTGAGACAACTACAACCTGATTGGAGAATCATGCACTATTTGCATGTCATATCCCCTGCAATGAAGCCACATGTAAATGAATTTATTATGGTACTGGATGATGCCACAAGTATTTCCTTGCTGAACACCATAAACCATTGCTGAACTGAGGCCAAACAGGCGTTCTCCAACATCTGCAGATTTTCTCTTGTTTGTGGTCCAACTACAACAGTTTTTGTAGGCAACATATCTGAGAAAGATTCTATATGTTGATCAGGCAGTTAGCTGAGCAATGTGTCTTGGATTTGAAGTTCAAAAAGCTTCTGGAAAGTTGCAACTTTTGACTTTTGCAAGTATGAAGTACCGGACTCTGCCCTGAGTGCATTAATGTTATTGCATGAATGTTGAGTAGGAGACAAGAAATTGCTTCTTACAGTAGATGCAAAGACCAAAGCTCATCTGGATGAATGGAAGGCCAAAAAGAAGGTCAATGGAGATAGTAAAACAGAGGATTGATGCTGCAGATGAGGAAACCAAGAAGAGAGATGAGATTGTAAGGGGAGCAATAGAACGATTACTCCAGTGAACTAAATGGACCTGCCCAAGATACAGAAACTAGAAGAAAAAGAGATGGAGAGAAAGAATGTAGTGTCAGAATGAGAATGTGAAAGACAGAAAAGGCATGAGAAAGAAAAAGAAAGGGATCGAAGTATATCAAAGAGAGAGTAAGGGAGAAGAAAGGTGTCTAAAGTTGCCAGGACCGCCACGGAGGAAGCCCCGGATTGTTTGAGATTGCATTCACACCTGCAAGTCTCACCAACCAAGCAGAGTGAAGTCGCTTGTCAGGAAAGACGATATCCCATAAGAGTAGGAAATCCTCTACAGCAATTAAACCTTAAAGTCAAACTGGGACAGTTTGAAGTTTACTATGCTGTGGATAGCCATATATAGTAGTTGTATTATATAATATAATGTGTATATGGTTAAAGTGTATTCTCAATGGAGTTGAAGTTTATAGCTAAGCAAGGAGAACTGTTGTGTATTAAATATCTTTTAATAAGATAGGATTAATCTTGTATGTGTGTGTATAAATATCTATATATATATAAAAGTTGATCAAGCATTCTTGTTCATTTAAATAATTCATTACGGATTATATGTATAAATGCCTGAATTGAATACATCATCACACTACCACATGATAAGTGCATGGCTCATTTAAAATAAACTCAAAGTTACACTTGCATTTTCAGATTCCCATGTTTTCCTTTGAATTAGTTTAGCATTTTGAACTTACAGAACATAACACTCATGAACCCAGTATATTCCGGTGTCTGCGGTGAGAGTGCTGGTTGCTATAACAAGGGTGGGTCCAAAGGTGTCCTGGGACTGTTTTGATACAGTAATTTTTCCACATCAGGAACAACCATAAGACCATAAGACATAGGAGCAGAATTCAGCCTTTAGGCCCATCAAGTCTGCTCCACCATTTCAACATGGCTGATCCAATTTCCCTCTCAGTCCCAATCTCCAGCCTCCCTGTATCCTTTCATGCCCTGACCAATCAAGAATCTATAAACCTCAGCCTTAAATATACATGAAGACTTGGCCACCACAACTGCCTGTGACAACAAATTCCACAAATCCACCGCTCTCTAGCTGAAGAAATTCCTTCTCATCTCCATTCTAAAAGGACTCCCCTCTATTCTGAGGCTGTGTCCTCTGGTCTTAGGCTCTCCCACCACAGGAAACATCCTCTCTACATCCACTCTAACAAGCCCTTTCACCATTCGATAGGTTTCAATTAGGTCACCCCTCATTCTTCTGAATTCCAGTGAATACAGGCTCAGAGCCATCAAATGCTCTTCACATGACAAGCCTTTCAATCTTGGAATCATTTTTGTGAACCATTTTAACACCCTCTCCAGCTTCAGCACATCCTTTCTAAGATAAGTGGACTAAGCCTTCTGACAATACTCCAAAAGAGGTTTAACAAGTGCTTCACAAAGTTTCAACATTATATCCTTGTTTTTATGTTCTAGTCCTCTTGAAATGAAGGTTAAAATTGCATTTGCCGTCCTGATCATAGACATAAATTAATCTCCAGGGAATCCTACACAAAGACTCCCAAGGTCTTTGCATCTCAGTTTTTATATTTTTCTCTATTTAGAAAATAGCCAACCCTTGCGTTTCTTCTATCAAAGTTTATGGTCATACTCTTCCTGACATTGTATTCCATCTGCCACTTTGCCCATTCTACTACTCTGTCTAAGTCCTTCTGTAGCCTCTCTACTTCCTCAAAACTACCCGTCCCTCCACTTATTGTCATATTGTTTGCAAGCTTTACAACAAATCTATCAATTCCATTGAAATATAACATAAAAAGAATCGGTCCCAAAACAGACAACTGTGGTACACCATTAGTCACCAGTAGCCAACCAGACCAGGCTCCCTTTATGCTTACTCTTTGCCTCCTGCAAATCAGCTTCTGCTTTATTCATGTTAGAATCTTTCCTGTAATACCATGGGCTTGTAACTAGTTACGCAGCCTCATGTGCAGCATTTCACCCAGGGCCTTCTGAAAATCCAAGTACACAACTTCAGCTGATTCTTCTTTGTCTATCCTGCTTGTTACTTCTTCAAAGAATTCCAACAGATTTGTCATGCAGAACTTTCCCTTCAGTAAACCATGTTGACTATGGCTTGTTTCATCATGTGCCTCCAAGTACTCTGAGACCTTGTTCTTTATAATTGACTCCAAGATCTTCCCAATTATTGAGGTCAGACTAACCGTCCTATAATTTCCTTTCTTCTGCCTTTCTGCCTTCTTGGAGAGTGGAGAGACATTTGCAATTTTGCTGTCTCCCAGAACCATTCCAGAGTCTAATGATTCTTGAAAGATCTTTACTAATGCCTCCTTGATCTCTTCAGCCACCTCTTTCAAAACTCTGGAGTGTACACCATCTGATTCAGGTGACTTATCTACCTTAAGACCTTTCAATTTCCCAACAACCTTCTCTCTAGATATGGTAACTTCAGAGACTTCATGCCCCCTGACACCTGGAACTTCCACCATGCCTCCTGTGTCCTCCACAGTGAATACTGATGCAAAATACTTATTCAGTTCATCCACAATTACATTGTGCCCTATTACTACCTCTCCAGCATTGTTTTCCAGCAGTGATGGCTCTCTTTCACACTTTATGTATCTGAAGAAACTTTTGCTATCCTCTTTAGTATTTTTGGCTAGCGTCCTTTGGTATTCCATTTTTACATTCTTAATGACTTTCTTAATTGCCTTCTGTTGGTTTTTAAGAGCTTCACAGTCTTCTAACTTCCCAATAATCTTTGCTCTCTTATATAATCTTTGCTCTCTTCAGCTTTTATCTTGACTTTGACTTCTCTGGTTAGCAATGGTTGTGTCATCTAACAATGCTTCAGGTTGCTAGAAACTGCTTCCAGATTTTGTCCCTTAGTTGTAGACCTGCACCAAGCTTCAAAGTGGTTCAATTCTTTACAACTTTTACATGGTGTTGTTTAGGAACAGCTTCTTCCCCTCTGCCATCAGATTTCTGAACAGACAGCTAAACAATCCTTGGGCACTACCTCACTAGTTTTGCTCTCTTTGTTCTCTAGTTATTACTTTAAAAATTTTATGTATATTTCTTATCATAATTCATAGTTTTTATATACTGCTGTCACAATACAACAAAGTTTATGACAGATATCAATGATATAAAACCTGATTCTAATTCCAATTTTGATTTGCAAGGACACTGTACATTTGAAGATGAATTTTTAAATGGATATTTCACACATACAGTAACTGCACATCTGTTTCTTTTACCAAATTAATGTTAAAAATAAATAACAATCAAAACTGGCATCATTAAAGCCAACAAAAAAAGTCTGTTAGGATATCACAATATCTCAGGATCACATTGGACATTTTTTTAGATTGATAGGTAGTCTTGAGCAATAAAATGTCAATTGACATTTCTAGCCCATGTTATAACAGCAATGTGTCATCAGATCAACAATTTACTAAAGCATTGAAACAATGCTGGATGTATTTAGATTGCATGGTCATTCTGGAGGTTTTAGGACACTGAAGTCATCTGTTATTAATGTTAAACTGATGTGGCTATAATCAGGAATCTCAAAAATCTTTAAATTATAGCTTTATAAAATACCATATTTCAGCCTAAGCTGAAGACCATTCTGAAGGATTTTAAATCATCCTCCGAGCCCACAGATTCACACCTGACATGTGAATTACAGTTAGTATCTTTGAGCTAATCTGCACTGTTTGAATAATTATTACTAGTGCAGTAAAATTTTAATGGCTGCATCAAATGTTTATCACAGTAGAAGGTAAAAGCAGTCTGTGAAATTATAATGCATCATTTTGATAGATAGTGCTAATGGAACCACTAATGTGAGATTTGTTCAACATCTGAGCGCAACCCAAAACCGGTCATTTTTGGGGAGAAAGCTGTGAATCATTGATATGACACAGTGGGGAAATGTAACAGATTTAAGCTAATTACACAGTAAAGTGCATTAGAACAGCCATACTTCAAAAGTACTTCTTTGCTTATAGTGTTTCAGGGATGGCCCAAGTTTCTCAAATATATTATCATGTATGTGCAAAATGGTTAAATTACAAACCTAGCATCTAAAGTCTTGCACCATTGACCCAAGCAGAAGTGTAATCCTGCTATTGCAGCTGGCAATTTAATTTTAAATATTAAAATATCAGAATTTTTATTGAAAAGCCTGTGTAGTTTTGTTTATTTTGTTTCACAAATGTCTTTTAAGCAAGCAAATTGTGCTTCTGGAGCCTGGTTTATAAGATTCAGAATGAAAATCAGAATCAGGTCTAATATCACTGGCATAGATCATAAAATTTGCTGTTAGGCAGCAGTAGTACATTGCAATACATAATAATTAAAAATCTGTAAATTACAGTAAGTGGTGTGTGTGTGTGTGTGTGTGTGTGTGTATACAAGTAGTGCAAAAAAAGACTAAAAAAGTAGTGAAGTTGTGTTCATGGGTTCAATATCCATTCAGAAATCTGATGGCAGAAGGGAAGAAGCTGTTCCTGAATCACTGAGTGTGATGGTAGCAAAGAGAAGAGGGCATGTTCTCAATGGCAGGGGAGGCTTTCAAGTGTTAGCTCCAGGGAAAACAAACTAGGTTGTCATGGCTGCATGCTTGTTCTTGCAGAACCATGGATCAACGACAACATCCCATCCTCCATCAGTTTCAAGCCATGCCATTTGGGGACTCATGCTAATATTATGTTTTGTGACTGTACATGCTATGCAACCGTTTGTGCTGTGTGCTGTATGTATTGCACTTTATACCTTGGCCCAAGAAGAACACTGTTTTGTTTTATCGTAGGTATATGTATGGTGGAATGAAACTACACTTGAACTTGAATTTGAATTTGAACTTGGATTGGTGGGCACTCGCAGACTCTTTTAGCAATGCTGTTTCTTCAGGCAATCTTTAACAGAATTGAAACACCGGGAAGTATGTGATGCACCATCAATAACCCTCTCTGAGACGTGAAGTCAAGATATCGGCTTTTATTGACTGGAAGAAAGAACAAGCAGTAGTTGACCACCAGACTACATCCTGGAGACTGAGGGCCAGGCTCAGGCCTCAATCGCCTTTATACCGGGGTCTGTGGGAGGAGCCACAGGAGCAGTCAGCAGGGGGTGTGTCCGGACAGGTATATGTAGTTCACCACATTCACCCCCCCCCCCCCCCCTTTGTTTTAAAAGAGAGTCCCCATGGGGCGAAGTTTCTTACAAGTATATTTACAGGTTAAGTTTGTCAGGTGGTCGAATCTGTCGCTGCGATCTACGGAGCACCGGCTGTGATTGCACAGGTGCTGGTGGTGATTGCACCAGAGATGGTGGTTGTGCTGGTTCCGGCCTAACTAGAGGTGTCAGCCCAATAGGCATCAATGATCCCTCATGCGTGTGCAAGGCACCTGGTATATGCACGTACGAGACGCCCAGTATAGGAGTGTCGTGAGGAGTCTGTGTAGGGCTCAGTGTGCGCCGTGTCACCTCGGGTACAGGGTTCATAGTTACTGTGGAGTGTTCGGGGTAGTGGTCTGCTGCTCCTGCGGGTGCCAGGTCGCAGACAGAGACCATGTCCTCCCGCCCATCAGGTAAGACCATGTAAGCATACTGGGGGTTCACATGTAGAAGGTGAACCCTCTCGACCAGCGGGGAGTATTTATTGCTCCTCACATGTTTCCGGAGCAGCACCGTCCCTGGGGATGTCAGCCAAGCTGGTAGGGTGGTCCCAGTGACAGACTTCCTGGGAAAAGAGAATAGACGATTATGAGGGGTGGCATTGGTGGAGGTACATAACGGGGCGGATAGAGTGGAGTACCTCAGGAAGGACCTCCTGCCATCAAGAGACCGGCAAACCTTTTGACTTAAGGGCTAAAAGTGTGGCCTTCCACACTGTGGCATTCTCCCTCTCCACCTGTCCATTTCCCTGGGGATTATAACTCGTGGTCCGACTAGTAGCAATGCCCTGAGCCAGCAGGTACTGGCGCAGCTCATCACTCATAAAGGAGGACCCTCTATCACTGTGGATACAGCAGGGATATCCAAACAGAGTGAAGAGCTGGCGCAGGGCTTTTATGACGGACGTGGCAGTGGTGTCGGGGCAGGGGATGGCAAAGGGGAACCGCCAGTACTCATCGATAATATTGAGAAAGTAGACATTGCGGTCGGTGGAGGGAAGGGGGCCCTTAAAGTCAACACTCAGTCGCTCAAAGGGGCAGGTGGCCTTGATAAGTTGTGCCTTTTCAGTACGGTAGAAATGCAGTTTGCACTCAGCACAGACTTGGCAGTCCCTGGTCATCGTCCTGATGTCCTCAAGGGAGTAAGGCAGGTTCCGGGCTTTCACAAAATGGTAAAATTGGGTGACCCCCGGGTGGCAAAGATGTGCATGGAGGGCATATAGCTGGTCGAGCTGTGCGCTGGCACACCCTGCCTGGGATCATCAGGGGGCTCACTGAGCCTTCCAGGCCGGTACAGGATGTCATAGTTGTAGGTGGAGAGTTCTTTTCTCCACCGCAAAATTTTATCATTTTTGATTTTGCCCCGCTGTTGGTTGCTGAACAAGAACGCAACTGAGCGCTGGTCGGACAGCAAGGTGAACCTTTTGCCGGCGAGATAGTGCCTCCAGTGCCTAATAGCTTCCACTATGGCCTGGGCTTCTTTCTCCACAGCGGAGTGCCGAATTTCAGAGCCTTGAAGGGTACAAGAAAAGAATGCTACTGGCCTGCCTGCCTGATTGAGGGTAGCAGCAAGCGCAAAGTCGGAGGCGTCACTCCCTAATTGGAAGGGAATGGTCTCGTCCACCGCATGCGTCGTTGCTTTGGCAATGTCCCCTTTAATGCAGCTGAAGGCCGCGCAGGCCTCGGCAGAGAGGGGAAAAGTGGTAGACTTGACCAGGGGGCGGGCCTTGTCTGTGTAATGGGGGACCCATTGGGCGTAATAGGAAAAGAAGCCCAGGCACCGTCTGAGGGCTTTGAGTGTGGTGGAAAGAGGGAGTTCTAACAGGGGATGCATACGGCTGGGATCAGGGCCAATGACCCCGTTTTCCATGACATACCCAAGGATAGCGAGTCGGGTGGTTCCGAACACGCACTTGTTCCTGTTATAAGTAAGGTACAGGGCTTTGGCCACTTGGAAAAATCGTTGGAGGTCGGCGTTGTGATCTGGCCAGTCGCGACCACAGATGGTGATGTTATCCAAATAGGGAAATGTGGCCTTCAGTTGGCACTGGTCCACCATCCAGTCCATTTCCCTCTGGAAGACAGAGACACCATTTGTGACACCGAAGGGGACGCGCAGGAAGTGATAGAGCCTGCCGCCTGCCTCGAAGGCGGTGTAGGGGCAGTCCTCTGGGCGGATGGGGAGCTGGTGATAAGCGGATTTCAGATCTATGGTCGAGTACACCTTGTACTGAGCTATCTGGTTGACCATATCCGCGATGCGGGGTAGGGGGTACGCGTCAAGCTGCATGAACCTATTGATGGCTTGACTATAGTCCACGACCATCCTATTTTTCTGCCCGGTCCGAACAACAACCACCTGGGCCCTCCAAGGGCTTGTGCTTGGCTCAGTGATCCCCTCCCTGAGCAGCCGCTGTACCTCCGACTGAATGAAGGCCCTGTCTCCCACGCTGTACCTCCTGCTTTTAGTTGCCACAGGTTTACAGTCGGGGGTCAGGTTGGCGAACAGCGGTGGGGGAGGGATCTTGAGGGTGGAGAGGCTGCACCACAGGATGGTTAACACAAGGCAATTTCCTGCCTAAACAGCCTCTATGACAAATTATAGCTGCAAGATTACAAGGTGGGGTTTCTTTTCTCCATCTAGGAGAGGATTTTGGTGGGAGGAACACTGTGTGCAATAACTTAGTGAGGTAAATATGAAAAACATGATAGCTCTATCTATAACAGAAGAATTCTCTCAAAGAAAAATAGCCAGTAGGTGGAGGCAAGTAATCAAACTAACATATAAAGGTGACAAAGAAGAAGAATTAAAAATCTGAATCACTTTCTTGCTTACTTACTGCCTTGTATGCCTTTGTGTTGGCATGTGGCCTAGTGGGCAAGGCATCAGACTAGTCACCTGAAGGTCACTGGTTCGAGCGTCAGCTGAGGCAGCGTGTTTGTGTCCTTGAGCAAGGCACTTATCAACACATTGCTCTGTGACATCACCGGTGCCAAGCTGCATGGGTCCTAGTGCCCTTCCCTTGGACAACATCGGTGGCGTGGAGAGGGGAAGGCCTGCAGCTTGGGCAACTGCCGGTCTCCCATACAACCCTGCCCAGGCCTGCGCCCTGGAAACCCCAGGCGCAGATCCATGGTCTCTCGAGACCGATGGATGCCACAAACAAAGTGTATGCCTTCGCTGGTGTTTAGCGTAGCTATGAAGGTCATCCATTTCAGGCGATGCTCATGGCTTCCTTCATCATGTCAGTAGCTTTCTCTCAGTTTTCACCGTTGTAGCCATGCAAAGGCCAGATGGAGTCACAAGAATTCAGGCACAGTAAGATGGAGAAAGATTATTTATTGCTATTTCCCTGACAGTCTTGCTTTACCGATCAGGTTTTTTAGCGCTGAACTGAAACCCTGTACCTGGAGGACCGGTAGAGCACCCTTAGTCTGGCCTCTACTCATTGGCCTGTTCAGCATGGATGACCCTATGTACAGTCAAAGCACAAAGACCTGACTCCAGCCAGCATAGCTCTCAGGGTCACTGAGACTTGCAAGCCTCCAAACCATGACAAGGTCGTAGTTCCCTTGGAGGACATCAGAATCGGAACAAGGTTTATTGTCACTGATGTTTTAATCAAAAATCACAGATTCTGGCATACATTTGGACTGGAAAACTGCAAATCTCACTCTTCTCTTCAAGAAGGGAGAGAGGGAGAAGAAAGGAAGTTATAGGCCAGTTAGTCTGACCTCAGCAATGGGGAACATGTTAGAGTCGATTACTAAGCTTGCGGATCCTAGGTACTTGGGGGAACATGATAAAGTAGGCCTTAATCAGCATAGTTTCCTTAAGGAAAAAGCTTGCTTGAAAAATTTGTTGGAATTTTTTGAAGAAATAATATGCAAGGTAGATAATGGAGAATCGGTGGATGTAGTGCACTCACATTTTCAGAAGGCCCTGGACAAAGTGTCACATAAGAGCCCATAATATTACAGGGAAGGTACTAACATGGATAGAGCATTGGCTAATAGTCAGGAGGCAAAGAGTGTGAATAAAGGGAGCCTTTTCTAGTGGGCTGCCAGTGACCAATGGTATTCCACAGGGGTCTGTGTTGGGACCACTTCTTTTTATGTGATATGTCAATGATTTGGATGATGGAATTCATGGCTTTGAGGACAAGTTTGTGGATGATATGAAGATAGGTGGAGGAACAGGTGGTTTTGAGGAAGAAGGGAGTCTCCAGAAGCACAGAGACAGATGAGGAGAATGGGCAAAGAAGTGGCAGATGGAATATAGTGTTTGGAATTGTATAGTCATGTACTTTGATAGAATAAATAAAAGCCTAGGCTATTTTCTAAATGGAGAGAACATTGAAAAATCTGAGGTGCAAAGGGACCTGGGAGTGCTCGTGCAAGATTCACTGAAGGTAAATTTCTGGTCGAGTCAGTGGTGAGGAAGGCAAATGCAATGTTGGCATTCGTTTCGAGAGGACAAGAATATAAAAACAAGGTTGTAATTTTGAGGATTTATAAAGAACTTGTGGTGGCTCATTTGGAGTATTGTGAGCAGTTTTGGGCCCCTTATCTTAGAAAGGATGTGCTCATATTGGAGAGGTTCAAAGTAGGTATACAAAAATGATTCTGGCATGGAGAGGCTTATCATACGAGGAGCATAGAAACATAAAAAACCTGCAGCATAATAAAAGCTCTTTGGTCCACAATGCTGTGCCGAACATGTACTAACTTTAGAGATTGCCTAGGGTTACTCATAGCCCTCTGTTTTTCTAAGCTCCTATCCAGGAATCTCTTGAAAGCATTTAATGACTCTGGGCCTTCACTGACTGGAATTCATAAAAATGAGGTGAATTTCACTGACATCTATCAAATGTTGAAAAGGCCTCAACAGAGTGGATGTGGTGAGGATCTTTCCTCTGGTGAGGGACTCTACTAACAGATCACAGCCTCAGAAAAGGGAAGTCTGTGTGGAATGGAGGAATTTCTTGAGCCAGTGAGTAGTAAATCTAAGGAATTCATTGCCATAGCTGGTTGTGGAGATGAAATCTTTGAGTATATTTAAGGCAGAGGTTGATAGATTTTTTTCAGTCAGGACAAAAAGGGATATGGGGAAAGGCAGGAGAATGGAGCTGAGAGGGTAATAGATCAGCCATGATGAAATGGTGGAGCAGAGTCGATGGGCCAAATGGCCTAAATAGGCTCCTGTACCATATGGTCTTATTTAAGAAAGTTGACAAAGTAAAACAGTATTCAGATGAATATTAACTGGGTGCAATTTTACTGACTATGGTTGTGACCAGGTTGGTTCTCTATGGGTGGGAATGTGGGACTGACGAGATGTAAATGCGAGGCCCACTGTATCTCTGTTTTTTTCAGATTTGTTGAAGAGAGCAAGAAACAGGATCAATAGCATTTTACAGAAGAATTAGTTAGGTGGGGAACTGTGAGATTAAGAGAAAGGAAAGGGAGCAATGGGATTAATTAAAAGGGCGGCACTGCTAATATAAAGTCACAGTTAGCATGGCACCATAACAGCTCCAGCAACCTGGGTTTAATTGCACTGCTGTCTGTAAGGAGTTTCTATATTCTACCAACTAATATGTGGATGGTCCATTTTCCTCCCCTGCTCACTAGGGTTAGTAAGTCATGCTGTTATAATTGGGTTTTGTGGGCTCATTGGACGAAAAGGGCCTGTTACCATGCTGTGCCTCATAGTAAAAAAAAGTTAAAATCTTCTTGGAAGAGCTAGCACAATGATATTGGACCAAATAACCTCTTTCTATTCTGCGGGATTCCATTTTATGAAGTTATTCATCGGAAGCCTGAAGGAAAAACAGTTTCGGACTCTGAAAGTAGGAAAGAAAGCCTTGTGTATATACTGACCTTTGAGCCAGAAGTATTAGTAAGAAAGTGTCAGACGGTAGGTAGCGCACGCCGGTAAGGAAATAGCTAACGTACAGTATGTAGGGTAAAATAGTCTTTGCTCTTCATGGAACCATAGCAGTAAGAAATTTAAATTACTTTAACCACTGCTTTGAACATCTCTTTTAGGTAATACATGCAAACATGCATTGCAAATTTTGTAAATCACAAAGAAGGCATGTCAGCATCTCTACTTTGCTTGAAGTTTATAGAGATCCAGTAAGTCAGCAATGCCTTGTACAAATTTCTATGGATGTACAGTGGGAAGCATTCTCACTGGTTACAATACAGCCTTGTTAGGAGGTCCCAAAGCACAGGATCGAAAGAGCCTGCAGAAGGTTTTTGACTCAGCTAGTTCCATTAAGGACACAGACCTCCCCACCATTGAGGACAACTTCAAAAGGCAGCATCCACCAATAAAGACACTCACCATGCCATCTTCTCATTACTTCCATCCAGAGGAGGCACAGGAGCCTGATGATCCTTATGCAATGATTTTTGACCAGCTCTTCTCTGCTTCCATCAGGTTTCTGAATGGCCCCTGAACTCCTGAACACTAACTTGTTACTCCTTTTTTGCACTATATATATATACTTTAATTTAATTTAATTTCTTTAATTTATAGAATTTTTTTGTCTTTGCACTGTTGCAATCAAACAGCAAATTACACATCATATGCCAATGATAGTAAACTAATTCTGAATCTGATTCCGATTCTGAAGCGTAGTCACTATTGTAATGTAGGAAACACATGGGTCAGTTAGTACAAACCAAGCTTTCACAAACAGTAATGAAATAGTTGATTAAATCATCTGTCATGGTAACATTGAATAAAGGCTTGGGTAGTGCTAATGGTTCTTTCATCCACTTTCATTGGTTTAATATCATATCTAATGGGGCAGAACTTTTAATGGTATAAAATTTCCTCATTTTCTGCACTGAAGCATCAATCTAGATTGGTAATCTCATCCCTTGCAATGTAACTCAAAATTACTGGATCAGAGTCAAGGCTACCAGCCTCTGACTTCACAGTTAGTATAAGCTAAGGATAAAGATTAGCTTTATTTGTCACATGTACATCAAAACTTAGAAACATGCAGTGAAATGTGTCATTTGGGTCCACGACCCACACGGTCTGAATATGTGAAGCCCACAGATGTCACCATGCTTCTAGTGCTAACAGACTTAAGTGGGCCCACAACTCTCTAGCTCCAACAGGTTCATCTTTGGACTATGGGAGGAAACTGGAGTACCTGGAGGAATCCCACGTGGTCACAACTTACAGAAAGTGACAGAAATTGAACCCAGGTCCCACAGCTGCCTCTGTAAAGTATTATGCTAACTGTATGCTCTGTGCTGCCACCCACTGTGGATGCCAAATCAGTTGTGGTCTTACAAGAGAAACAAAAAAATGATTTTCACTAGAACTAGGGGAAGATTAATATCTTGATATAAAATCTTGAGGAAAATAGCCTCAGGATTTGGGGGAGTAGATTTAGGACAGAGATGAGGAGGAACTGCTCTTCCCAAACAATGGTGAATCTGTGGAATTCTCTGCCCAGTGAAGCAATGGAGACCACCTCAGTAAATATACTTAAGACAAGGTTGGATAAATTTTTGCACAGAAAGGGAATTAATGGTTATGGGGAAAAGGCAGGTAGGTGGCGATGAGTCCATGGCTAGATCAGCTGTGATCTTATTGAATGGCGGAGCAGACTCAATGGGCCAGATGGCCTCCTCCTGCCCCTATTTCTTCTGTTTTTATGCTCTTATGATTTAGCTTTGGAAGCAAGTGTACAGAAAAACAAAATGGAGGAAGAGCTTATAACTGGAAATAAAAATAGCTCTGTCATGAGTAATAGCATGACAGAGCTAGTTCAAATAGACGGCTTGCTTCAAATCAATGGACTGGGCCATGTTTGACTCCTCAGAGGATCTGAACGAATATGTCATTGTGCTCATGGGCTATATGAAGACAGTCACAAAATGAGTGTGTCCTCACAAAATGATCCCAACCAAAACTCCTGGATAAACAAAGAGATCCACAATAAGCTGAGGACCAGATCAGTGGTCTTCAAGTAAAATACAACAGGTCCAGGTATGACCTCAGGAAAGCCATCTCACATGCGAAGCGGCAAGCCCTGATGAACCTTGAATCACTGAAGAATGCTTGACAGCTGTGACAAGGCTTGAATGCTATCACCTCCTACATAGTGAAACCAGGTGCCACATCCCAGGACGCTACATCTGCCTGAAGTGCATCCAACTACAGCTCCTTGAAGACCGTGGTAGGGATCTGGAGCAACAGTTGGGTGACCTTTGGCTTGTTCGGGAGAGTAAGGAGATAATTGATCAGAGTTACAGGGAAGTAGCCACCCCCAATTTGCAGGAGGTGAGTAGCTGGGTGACTGTCAGGAGAAATAGAAACGTGAATAGGCAGTTAGCGCAGAGCAACCGTATGGCTGTTCCCCTCAACAATAGGTATACCATTTTGGATACTGTTGTGGGGGTTGACCTCCCAAGGGAATGCCATGGAGACCTGGTTACAGGCACTGAGCATTTATCAATGGTGCGGAGGGAAAGAGGGAGAAGAGGGGACTCGATAGGGGAACAGACAGGAGATTCTGTGAATATGAGCAGGACACCTGAATAGTACATTGCCATCCAGGTGCCAGGGTCAGCGACATCTCAGAATGTATCCACAGCATTTTGGAAGGGGAGGGAGAGCAGCCAGATGTTTTGGTGCCAATGAGATAGGAGGGAAAAGTAAAAGGGTCAAATTGGAAGAACAGACTAAAAAGTGGCAGATGGAATACAGTGTTGGGAAACGTATCTTGGTAAAAGGAACAATAGTGCAGATTATTATCTAAATGGGGAGAAGGTTCAAACATCAAAGGTGCAGAGGGACTTGGGAGTCCTCATGCAAGACTCCCAGAAGGTTAATTTACAGGTTGAGTCTGCGGTAAAGAAGGCAAATGCAGTGTTGGCATTTATTTCAAGGGAAAAAGTTTATAAAAGCAAGGGGATAATGTTTTCTTTCTTTTTCAGTCTTTTTATTGATATTTTTTTAAAAATGTGTATACAAACAGGAAGAGAATATTTCTGGTATATATGTCAATAGCAGTACATACAGAAGATAAAATAAACTATCAGGATCACACATAGTGTTGATCTACAAAGTATAAATTTGATATAGAATGTATAATTCTCCTCTTAGCAATTTATGAAGAAAGGAAGGACAATTAGAAATTTTTATATAAAAGAAAAGAGAGAAAAAAACACTATTTGAAACAGAAAATGAAGGACTGGGCAGTCCATCCTGAGAGAAAAACCATGAGAAGACAGACTCTCTGATCAAATCCAAGGTTCTGAAAAAATAGCTGGAAGAAAATCAGTACAAAAGTTAGATCATATGAAAATATTGACTAAAAGGTCATCAGATTTCTTCAAATTTAAAGGATATATCCAATGTTCGACTTCTTATTTTCTCTAGACTTAAACAGGACATGATAGAGGAAAGCCAATAAAAGGTGGTAGGAGGGTTAGGATCCTTCCATTTAAGTAAAATGGCTTTCCTAGCCAATAAGGTTGAAAAGGAATATATCCTGCTTCCAATGGAATAATCCCAAAAATAGCTGTAAATAAGTTTGGTTGTAAATCCAGATCCAGCTAATGCTGGGGTAATGCTGAGGCTTTATAAGACACTAGTCAGACTGCACTTAAGGTCAACAGTTTTGAGCCCCATATCTCAGAAATTATGTACTGTTATTGGAGAGAATCCAAAGGAGGTTCATGAGGAAGATTCCTGGAATGCAGGCGTTAACATATGAGGAGCATTTGACAGCTTTGAGCCTGTACTCTCTGGAACTTTGAAGAATGGGGTGGGGGGGAGATCTCACTGAAACCTACCAAATGTTGAAATGACCAGATAGGATGGATGTGGAGAGGAGGTTTCCTATGCTGGGAGTATCCAGAACAAGAGGGCACAGCCCTCTTTAGAGCACAAGTAAGGAGGATTTTTTTTAGCCAGAGAGTAGCGAATCTATGGAATGCTCTGCTACAGACTGCAGTGCAGGCCAAGTTCAGGCATATATTTAAGGCACATGTTGATCGTTTCCTGATCGGTCAGGGCATCAGAGGATTTGGTGAGAAGGCAGTTGTACGGGTTGAGTGGGATCCAGGATCAGCTTTGATGGAATGGTGGAGCAGGCTCGATGGGCTGAATGGCATAAGTCTGCCCCTATGTCTTATAGTCTTATGGTCTACTACTACTATCATTTTATTTTCATTTTGTATTTGCAGTTTGTTGTCTTCCGCGCATTGGTTGTTTGTCTCTGTCATATGAGGTTTTTTTTTATCCTTTGTGCCTCTTTCTATTTACTGTGATTGCCTGCAGGAAAATGAATCTCTGGGTAGTATATGCCCGGAGATATCAAATTTTCTTTGAACTTTTGAACATTAAGTAGCCTGATGTTCATAAGTTTGCGAAGCTAAAGGAACCTGCCAGAGTATTGCAAGAAAACATTTTCACAAATTAGTAATATGACCTATGCATGGATTCCAGAGAGATTTTTATCTCCATCCATCAGACACAAGCTGCCTCACTC
Organism: Hypanus sabinus; assembly: GCF_030144855.1. Lineage (NCBI taxonomy): Eukaryota > Metazoa > Chordata > Chondrichthyes > Myliobatiformes > Dasyatidae > Hypanus > Hypanus sabinus. Next base: position 25,280,340 of record NC_082712.1, on the reverse strand, counting down.
AAAAGAGAGTTAGGGATTTACATCATGTTCTGAATTGGCAGGTACATTCTCTCTCACATTAGATGCTACTTTTATACTTGTGTGTGTCAAGTTGTGTTGGAAGGAAAAATGTCCAATGAACCCTTAGGCTGATGATATACACATACACATACACACACACACACACACACACACACACACACACACACACTCACACAGAAACATGTATATACAGACAAACACACAAATAGCAACATACACGAACACTAAGAAAAAAACACACAAATGCATGCATATAAGGCAGGAACATAACACAACACACACACATTACATCCACAAACAGAAACACACAGAATTTGCGACTGAGGCACATATAAACACCTGCACAAACAGCATCATACATAAACATTCACACACAGCTAAACAGTAACACATACAAACACACCCACACTCACAAAGAAACACACACAAAAGGCACACTTGCAGGCACACAATTCAGCTTCCTGAAAATGCAGAACACAAAAGGGAGAAAATATAAGTTAGAAATAGACAAAAACCACATGGCATTAAGATATCATTGGGGTGGTAACTAACTGGAGCAAAGATGTAGAATGGACAATTTAACACCTTTTGAAACATACAACACTTTGAAGGGTTTTGAGACGATGAATGTGGTGATCATGTATTTTCTTGTAGGAAAATCTAGAACTAAGAGTCACCAATCAAGAAAGATAAGTAGGAAATTATTCATTCAGAGGGTGATGAATCTTTGAATTTCTCTTCCTCAAATGATGGTGGAAGCAGTCCTTGAATAACTTATAAAGGAGTTCAATAAATTACTGAATAACAAGAGGGTGAAAGGTTTATGTGGGTGGACAAAGATGTTCATTTGAGGTCGCAGTCATTTCAATCATAAACGCATGATGAAGGGTCTTGGCCAAAAATGTTGGCCTTTTATTCCTTTCCATTGATGCTGTCTGACCTGCTCATTTGTCAACCAGTCTGTGTGTGTTACTCATCATTTCAATCACTTAAAAGGCAGAACAGGCTCAAAGTACCAAGCAGTCTAATTCTGCTCATAATTCAAACATTCATGAATTTGTATGTTGCTACACCTCCCACTGAAGTGTCCTTCGACCAGTCTCACTTGTTTTTAGAGGCATTCTCCAGGTGTTCCAGGTAGAGCAGAACAAGCCAACTCCCAACAGAATCTTTTCCGATTCAACATCCTGCCAACGGTGCTGCAATCACGTTGGAGAGGGATTAGCAGGAGCAAATTAAAAGAAGGCAGGGGCAAGTACAGTGGCCATCATCTGAGTGGACAGAGTCAGAGTGGTGATCTTGAGGCTTTAGCCAGAGAAAGCAAAACAAAAAAAAAATTGAGGTTATGTTTATTCTTTTTTCCCCTCTTCTTTTTATGTCTGCTCAGCTATGACAGTAGAGGTGCCAGGCAGGATACTGGAATGGTCCTCTTGCAGGATGTGGGAAGGCAGGGAGGCCTTTAGTGTTTCTGACAGTTACAATGGCAAAAAGTGCATCCAGCTGCAGCTTCTACAAATCGCGGTAAGGAGTTGGAGCTGGAATTGGATGAACTCCCGATCATTCAGGAGGCTGAAGGGATGATAGATAGAACATATTGAGAAGTAGTTACCTCCAAGGTGTGGGACACAGGAAACTGGGTGGCAGTCAGGAAGGGGAAAGTGCAGAGGCAGTGCAGAGTACCCCTGTGGCCATTCCCCTCAACAACACTGTTGGAGGTGGGGGCTGACCTAATGGAAGAAATTCACAGTGATCAGGTCTCCGGCACTGAGTCTGCCTCTGTGACTGTGGTGAACTATGTGCCTGTCGGGACACGCCCCCGCTGACTGCTCCTGTGGCTCCTCCCACAGGCCCCTGTATAAAGGAGATCTGCGGCCTGACGCTCGGCCTCAGTCTCCAAGACATTGTATGATAGACACTCACTCCTGGTTCCTTCTTCCAGTCAATAAAAGCCGATATCTCGCCTTACGTCTCAGTGTGAGTTATTGATGGTGCATCAGTGACTCAGACAGGAAGGGGGAGAAGAGCCACACTGTGGTGATAGGGGATTTGTTAATAAGGGGAATAGACAGGACTATGTTCCCTTCTGGGTGCAAAGGTGGGATATCTCAGATCAAGTCTTAAGTGGGAGGGTAAACAGCCAGAAGTTGCGGTCCATGTAGGTACCAATGACATAGATAGAAGTAGTGACAAAGTTCTGCATGGGGAGTTCACGGAGTTACGTGCTAATTTAAAGGACAGGTCCTCCCGGATTGTGATCACAGGATTGCTATCCGTGCCATGTGCTAGTGAGGCTACAACTAGAAAGATTTCTCAGTTTAATACATGGCTAAGGAATTGGAGTAGGAGGGAGGGCTGAAGATTTTTGGATCACTGGGCTCTCTTCCAGGGAAGTTGGGACCCGTACAGAAGGGATGGTTTGCACCTGAACTGGAGGGTGACTAATATCCTAACGGGAGGGTTTTTCAACACTGCAGGGTGGGGTTTAACTCAAATTGCAGGGGGATGGAAACCAACATGGCCAAATAGTTAGTGGAGAGGTAGGGGAAGTGGGTGTCAGTAAGACCTCAGACGAAGCTAGAAATCAGAAGTTTGAGAATGGTGCGACTAGTGTCCTGAGCTGCCTATATTACAATCCAAGAAGAAGGAAATGGAGGATGAGGAAGACGAAGATGAGGTAGCTGGTTTACAAATAGAGGCAACATGGAGTGAGGAGAGGCTCTTGATAGGGTAAAATTGCAGTCAACAGCATGACTTACAATGGAAAAAGTGGACTAAATTAAAAAAGGTGAATACAGGACTGAAGCAGGAATATTTGAATTCACATAGTGTACAGAATAAGGTAGATGAACTTGAGGAACAGTTGTAGACAGGCAAGTATGATGTTATAGGCATCACTGAATCTTGGCTGAAAGAATGCTATAGCTGGGATCTTACTTCCAAGGATACACATTATATCAAAAGGACAGGCAAGAAGGCAGCAGGGGTGGTGTTGTTCTGTTGGTAAAAATATGAAATCAAATTACTAAAAAGAGGTGACATCAGGTGAGAAGGTGTTGAATCATTGTGGATAGAGCTAAGGAACTGCAAGGGTAAAAAGACCCTGATAGGAGTTGTATACAGTCCTCCAAACAGGACATGGCCTACAAATTACAACGGGAGATATAAACTGCATGCCAAAAGAGCAATGTTACAATTCTCATGGGAGACTTCAATATGCAGGTAGATTGGAAAAATCAGGTTGGTGCTGGATTACAGGAGGCCGAGCTTCTAGAATGCCTACAAGATGGCTTTTTAGAGCAGCTCGTGGTTGAGCCCACTGAAAATTGAGCTATTCCTGATTGGGTGTTGTGCAATGAACCAAAATTGATTAGAAATCTTTAGATAAAAGAACTTTCAGGAGAAGTGATTGTAATACGATTGAATTCACCCTGAAATTTGAGAAGGAGAAGCTAATTTGAATGTATCATTATAACTGTGGAGTAAAGGGAATTGTCGAGGCATGAGAAAGGAGTTGGCTAGGATTGATTGGAAAAGAACCCTGGCAGGGATAATGGCAGAGAAGCCATGATCGGAATTTCTGGAAGCAATTTGGAAGGCACAGGATATATACATCCCAAAGAGGAAGTAGTATGCTAAAAGTAAGATGACACAACCATGGCAAATGAGAGAAGACAAAGCCAATATAAAAGTCAGAGAGGACATGTAGTAGAGCAAAAATGTGTGGGAAGTTAGAGGATTGAGAAGCTTGCAGAAACCAACAGAAGGCAATCAAAAAAAATCATTAAAAGGTAAAGATGGAACAGAAAGGGAAGCTAGCCAATAATATCAAAAAGCATATCAAAAGTTTCTTCAGATACATAAAGTGTAAAAGAGAGGTGAGAATGGATATCAGATGGCTAGAAAATGATGCTGGAGAGATAGTAATAGGGGCAAGGAAAGGGCAGACAAACTGAATAAATATTCTGCATCAATCTTCACTATAGAAAACAGTAGCAGAATGGTGGAAGTTCCAGGTGTCAGGGGTCATGAAGTGTGTGAAGTTACCATTACAAAAGAGAAGGTTCTTATGAAACAGAAAGGTCTGAAGGTTGATATGTTACCTGAACCTCATGGTGTCCAATCCAGGTTTCTGAAAGAGGGGTCTGAAGAGATAGTTAGTAATGATCTCTTAAGAATCACTTAATTCTGGAATGGTTCCGGAAGACTGGCATATTACAAATGTGACTCCACTCCTCAAGGAGGAAGAAAGGCAGAAGAAAGGAAACTTTAAGCCAATTAATCTGACCTCAGCTGTTGGGAAGATGTTGGAGTTGATTATTAAGGATAAGGTCTCAAGGTACTTGGTGGCACATGATAGAAACATAGAAGCAGAGAAACATCGAAAACCTACAGCACAATGCAGGCCCTTCGGCCCACAAACTTGTGCCTAATATGTCCCTACCTTAGAAATTACTAGGCTTACCCATAGCCCTCTATTCTTCTAAGTTCTATCTACCTATCCAAAAGTCTCTTAAAAGGCCTTATGTTATCAGCCTCCACCACCGTTGCCGGCAGCCCATTCCACACACTCATCATTCTCTGAGTAAAAAAACTTACTCCTGACATCTCCTCTGTACCTACTCCCCAGCACCTTAAACCTGTGTCCACTTGTGGCAACCATTTCAGCCCTGGGAAAAAGCATCTGACTATCCACATGATCAATGTCTCTCATCATCTTATACACCTCTATCAGGTCACTTCTCATCCTCCGTCACTCCAAAGAGAAAAGGCCGAGTTCACTCAACCTATTCTCATAAGGCATGCTCCCCAATCCAGGCAACGTCCTTGTATATCTCCTCTGCACCCTTTCTATGGCTTCCACATCCTTCCTGCAGTGAGGCGACCACAACTGAGCACAGTACTCCAAGTGGGGTCTGACCAGGGTCCTATGTAGCTGCAACATTACCTCTCGGCTCCTAAATTCAATCCCATGATTGATGAAGGCCAATACACCATACGCCTTCTTAACCACAGAGTCAACCTGCACAGCTGCTTTGAGCATCCTATGGACTCGGACCCCAAGATCCATCTGATCCTCCACACTGCCAAGAGTCTTACCATTAATACTATATTCTGCCATCATATTTGATCTATCAAAATGAACCACTTCACACTTATCTGTGTTGAACTCCATCTGCCACTTCTCAGCCCAGTTTTGCAACCTATCAATGTCCTGCTGTAACCTTTGGCAGCCCTCCACACTATCCACAACACCTCTAACCTTTGTGTCATCAGCACACCCCCATCCCTCCACTTCCTCAACCAGGTCATTTATAAAAATCACAAAGAGTTAGGGTCCCAGGACAGATCCCTGAGGCACTCCACTGGTGATCAACCTCCATGCAGAATATGACCTGTCTACAACCACTCTTTGCCTTCTGTGGGCAAGCCAGTTCTGGATCCACAAAGCAATGTCCCCCTGGATCCCATACCTCCTTACTTTCTCAATAAGCCTTGCATGGGGTACCTTATCAAATGCCTTGCTGAAATCCATATACACTACATCTACTGCTCTTCCTTCATCAATGTGTTTAGTCACATCCTCAAAACATTCAATCAGGCTCGTAAGGCACGACCTGCCCTTGACAAAGCCATGCTGACTATTCCTAATCATATTATACCTCTCCAAATGTTCATAAATCCTGCCTCTCAGGATCTTCTCTATCAACTTACCAACCACTGCGGGAAGACTCACTGGTCTATAATTTCCTGGGCTATCTCTACTCCCTTTCTTGAATAATGGAACAACATCCGCAACCCTCCAATCCTCCAGAACCTCTCCTGTCCCCATTGCTGATGCAAAGATCATCGCCAGAGGCTCAGCAATTTCCTCCCTCACCTCCCACAGTAGCCTGGGGTCCATTTTATCTGGTCACAGCGACTTATCCAATTTGATACTTTCCAAAAGCTCCAGCACATCCTTGCTTAATATCTACATGCTTCTGCTTTTCAGTCTGTTGCAAGTCATCATAAATTAGGCTGAAGTCAGCATGGTTTCCTCAAGGGAAAATCTTGCCTAACAAATCTCTTTCAGTATAGGTAAAGAAGAACCAGTTGATTTTGCATACTTGGATTTTCAGAAGACCTTTGACAAGCTGCCACACATGAGGCTGTTTAACAGGAAAACAGTCCATGGTTTTATAGGAAGGATCCTGGCATGAATGGAGCGATGGCTGAGTGACTGTAGCCAAAGTGTGGGAATAAAGGGAAACATTTTTGGTTGACTGCTAGTGACAAGTGGGGTTCCTCAAGGGTCTGCGATGGGACCGATTCTTTTTACAATATATGTCAATAATTTGGATAATGGTATTGATGGCTTCGTTGCCAAGTTTGCAGACAATATGACAATATGTGGAGGGGCAGGAAGTTATGAGGAAGCCCAGAGTTTACAGAAGGATTTTGTCAGATCAGGAGAATAGGCAAAGAGTGTTGGGAAGTGCATGGTCATGCACGTTGGTAGAAGAAATGAAAGAGTTGACTATTTTTTGAATGGAGAGAAAATACAAAAAGCTGAGATGTAAAGGGATTTGCAAGTCCTTGTGCAGAATACCCTTAAGGTTAATTTTCGGACTGAGTCTGAGATGAGGAAGGCAAATGCGATGTTAGCATTCATTTCAAGAGGACCACAATGTAAAAGCAAGAAAATAATGCTGAGACTTTATAAAAGCCTCATTTGGAGTATTGTGAGCAATGTTGGGCCCCTTATTTTAGAAGAGATGTTCTGAAACTGGAGAGAGTTCAAAGGAGGGTCACAAAAATATTTCCGGAATTGAATGGCTTATCATATGAAGTGTGTTTGATGGCTCTGGGCCTGGTCTTCACTGTAATTCAGAAGAATGAGAAGTGACCTCATTGAAACCTATCAAATGGTGAAAATCCTTGATAGAGTAGATGTGGAGAGAATGTTACCTATGATTGTGGAGTCTAAGACCAGAGGACAGCCTCAAAATAGAGCATACTTTTAGAACCAAGATGAAGAGGAATTTCTTTGGCCAGAGTGAGGGATCTGTGGAACTCTTTGCCATAGGCAGCTGTGGAGGCCAAGCCTTTATGTATATTTAAGACTGATAGATTCTTGATTAGTCAGGGCATGAAGGGATATGGGAAGAAGGCAGGCGATTGGGTCTGAGAGGAAAATTGGATCAGCCATGATGAAATGCCAGAGCAGACTCAATGGGTCAAATGTCCTAATTTTGCTCCTATATCTTATGGTCTTAAGGATTTAAAATGTTTGTGGCTTCATTGGATCTTGAACAACAATGACAGGAAAGTTTTAAGAGGGTTAAAGAAGATGCACACATCTGATGGACAAAGAGTTAATTTCCATCTTTGCTCAACAGCTAACCACTTGGGATTGTTATCTCACGGGACCTGCCATGAAAAGCTGTGATTCTGCTTTGCATTAGGTATGTCTGTTCCGTGATGGAAAGCTGAATAATCAGATTCATAAAACCTTGATGACTACTAAGGAGAAGCACCGGGATTAGAAAAGAACATTACTGCCATGCGTAATTATTGCCTGCAAGTAAATAAGTTGTTTATACTTTAAACAGAATAGATTCTGTGGATTCTGGAAATATTGAGCAATGCACACAAACTGCTGGAGGAACTCAGCAAATCAAACAGCATCAATGGAGAGAAGTAAACAACTGATTTTTCAGGATGAAGGGGCCTTGTCCCAAAATATTAGCTGTTTATTCCCCTCCATTGATGCTGCCTAACTTACTGAGCTCTTCCACTACTTAGCATGTATTGTTTATACTTTGTCAACTTTTTCCTTACAAGTCACTTGTCATGGACAAAATAAAAGGGAAAGTTACAACTCTTTCACAACTCCCCACTTGCTTTGTATTGACACCATCAAATTGTATTAATAAGAATAGGGCAAGTTCTTGGTCTTCGTCAAAGTAACCCAATTTAGGGAGCAATAGTTTTTTTGGAGCATTTCATCTCAGAAATGTCACCACTGACAATGCAGCATTTGTGTATTAGCTGAGATGTGGCAACCATGTTATTCACTGAAGCATTGTGGGTGGTACTGAACATTTGCCAGAACTTAGCTGAATTTTTCACATTTCTCAGGCTGCACTAGCCAAATCACTTTGCTTTGAAAAAGTGTAAAATCTAACTCTTTACAGCCCTTTGATATTCATGGGGGAGAAAGGCAAAGTCGAAACCAGTATGAAGCATTAGACAGGTTCGTTTGGATTGTAGGTCAATGAGACACTTGGCTGAATGGGTTGCCATTTAAAGACTAGTATATAATATGTCCTGGCTTCATGTATCTCACAAATGGCATTTGGGCTTTCCATAGCTTTATCTTAGTTTCTGTGCCTGTCGGTTGCCTGTTTGATGGTAATAGTTATATAGGAAATAGAACTATGCAACATGGAATGGGCTTTTGATTGAGAAGTTGATCAATATATTTTGTAGTTGACAGGCATCATAAGACCATAGCTTATAGTTAGTGTTTTTCATATGCCACAATATTAAATATAATCATGGCATAAAAAGATATGAGCAAACATAGGGCATAATGAGAATATTCAAAAATGGCTATACAGTGTTCAATTCCATTCACATAAAATGAAGCAGTCCACCTCAAATTCTTTGCAACATTCAGACATGAGCTGATAAATGGCATGTGATATTGGTACCAAAGTGCCAGGCAGTAATCATTTCAAATGAAAGAGTCCAACCACCTTCCCTTGACATTCAACAAAATTATTATCATCAAAATCTCATAATTACACCTGAGTGTTGCCATTCACCAGAAATTCATTTGAACCAATACAAGAATAATACAAGAATAAGTCAATGTCTGAATATCTTGTTGCAGGTAACTCAACTGATGCTCCAAGACATTTTCCACTATTTACAAGTTAGGTCTTCGAAAAGTTGCTCTCTACTTCTTTGGATAAATGCAATCCGAATAACTCTTAAACATTTTGACACCATCCAGAAAACAAAAATCTTCTCGAATGACACCTTGTTCATTTGCACTAAAAATTTACACCACCCTATATTGGAACACAATGGCTTCAGTTGGCATTCTCTTCTAGATATACTGCAATTACTCTGACAGGAGCTATCAAACCTCAAACTCTACAATCCAGAAGGAGAAAGCAGCAGACCCAAAGGAATATCATAATTTGCAGGATCCCTCCAAGTCACAAAGTACCCTGATTTATCAAGGGACCTTCAACATCATTGGGCCTAAATAGTGGATCTGCATACAAAATGGCGCCGCAGTGGTTAAAGAAGGCAACTCACCGCCACCTTCTCAAGAACGGTTCGGAATAGGCGATTAATGCTGGCCATGCAAAGCAGAACATAAAAAGCGAATAAAAACATATGGTCCTTTGAGACTGTTCTATCAGTATTGAGGTTATAAGAACACAAGATTCACAAGAACACTATAAAATATTGGAGCATAATTAGGCCCTTTGGTCCATCATTGAGTCTGCTCCACCATTTCAGCATGGCTGATCCATTTTCCCTCTTAGCTCCAATCACCTGCCTCCCACTCCCTCCCTCGTATTCCTTCATGCCCTGCCTAATCAAGAATCTATCAACCTCTGCCTTAGATATATTTAAAGACGTGGCCTCTACAGCTGCATGTGGCAAAGAATTCCACAGATTCACCACCTGATGGTTAAAGAAATTCTTCCTTATCTCTGTTCTAAAAGATGTCTTTATTCGGAGCCTGTGTCCTCTGGTATTAGACCCTCCCACCATAGGTAACATCATCTCCACATCCACTCTATCAAGGCCAATCACAATTTGGTTTCAATTTGGTCATCACTCAGGGGAACTCTGAATTCCAGTGAATACAGGCCAGAGTCATCAAACGCTCTTCAAATGATAAGTCATTCAATCCTGGAATCATTTTCATGAACCTCTTTTGAACTCCCTCCAGTTTCAGCACATCCTTTCTAAGATAAGGGGCCCAAAGCTACTCACAATATTCCAAGTATGGCCTCGCCAATGCTTAATAAAGTGTCAAAATTATATCTTTGCATTAATATTACATTGCATTTGTCTTCCACAACACAGACTCAACCTGAAAATTAACATTTGGGGAATCCTGCACAAGGACTTCCAAGTCCCTTTGTGCTTCAGTTTTTTTTAGTATTTTCTCTCCATTTAGAAAATAGTCAACCCTTTCATTTCTTCTACCAAACTGCATGACCATATGGTTCTGCCACATTTTTGCCCATTTTGCTTATCTTTCTAATTCCTTCTGTAGTCTCTCTTCTTCTTCCTCAAAACCACCTACCCTCAACATATTGTCATATTGCTTGCAAACTTTGCAGCAATACTATCAATTCCATCATCCAATCATTGACATTTCACGTAAAATAATCAGTCCCCTGTGGAACACCATTAGTCACCAGCAGCCAACCAGAAAAGGCTCCCTTTATTCCAACACTTTGCTTCCTGTCTCCTGTCACTCAGCCACTGCTTTATCAATGCTGGAATCTTTCCTGTAATACCATGGGCTCACTGCTTGTTAAGCAGCTTCATGTATGGCACCTCGATAAAGGCCTTCTGAAAATCTATGTGCTTAACATTAACCAATTCTCCTTTATCCATCCTGCTTGCTATTTCTTCCAAGAATCCCATGAGATCTGTCAGACAAGATTTTCCCTTGAGGAAACCATGACCTATTTTATCATGTGCCTCCAAATACCCTAAGATGTCAACTTCAGTGATCAACTCCACTCTTTTCCCAACAACTGAGGTCAGACTAACTGGTCTATAGTTTCTTTTCTTCTGCCGCTCTCCCTTTTTGAAGAGTGGAGTGACATTTGCAATTCCAGTCATCCTGAACCATTCCAGAATCTAGTGACTCTCAAAAGGTCATTACTAATGCCTCCACAATCTCTTTAGCCACCTCTTTCAGAACCCTGGATGCACACCATCTGTTCCAGGTGTCTTATCTACCTTCAGACCTTTCAGTTTCCCAATAACTTTCTCTCTCATGAGGATAACTTCACTCACTTCATGGCCCCCGACACCTGGAACTTCCACCACCCTGCTAACATCTTTCACAGTGAAGACTGATACAAAATACTTACTCAGATTGTCCATTCGTAAATTTCATTGTCCCCCTTTACTATATCTCCAGCATTGTTTTCCAGCAGTCTAGGATCCACTCCCACCTCTCTTTTACACTTTGTGTCTGAAAAAACTTTTGGTATCTTCTTTAATATTATTGGCTAGCTTACTTCTGTGTTCCTTCTTTACCCTCCCAACGACTTTTTAAGTTGCCTTCAGTTCGTATTTATATGCTTCCCAACCCCCCCAACTTCCCACTAATTTTTGCTGTATTATATGCCCTCTCTGGCTTTTATGTTGACTTTGACTTCTCTTGTTAGCCATGATTGTGTCATCTTTCCTTCAGAATACGTCTTCCTCTTTGGGATGTATATATCCTTTGCCTTCAGAATTGCTTCCAGAAATTCCAACCATTGCTGCTCTGCCATTGCCCTGCCAATTTTTTTTACCAATTTATTCAGACCAAATCCTCTCTCATGCCTCAGTAGTTCTCTTTACTCCATTTTAATATTGATACATCTGACTTTAGCTTCTCCTTCTCAAATTTCAGGTTGAATTCACTCATGTTATGATCACTTGGCCCTAAAGGTTCTTTATCTAATGCCCTTTCATCAATTCTGGTTCATAGCACATACCCAATCCAGAATAGCAAATTCCCTGGTGGGCTCAGCCACAAGCTGCTCTAGAAAGCCATCTCACAGGGATTCTAGGAATTCCAACTCTTGGAATCCTACTCCTATCTGATTTTCCCAATCTACCTGGATATTGAAATCCCCATGACCTATGTAGCATTGCCCTTCAGGCAAGCATTTTTTATCTCCCATTGTAATTTGTAGACAAAATCATTACTATTGTTTGGGGGTCTGTATACAACTCCCATCAGGGTCTTTTTACCCTTGCAGATCCTTAGCTATCCACAATGGATTTAACACCATCCAACCCTATGTCACCTCCTTTTAATAATTTGATTTCATTTTTTACCAACAAAGCCATGCCTCCCCATCTACTTTCCTGACTGTTCTTTCGATAGAATGTGTGTCCTTTGACATTAAGCTCCCAGCTATAGTATTCTTTCAGCCGTGATTCAGTGAAGCCTACAACATCACACATGCCAATCTGTACATGTGCTACGTTCTTCGACCTTATACTGTATATTTCAAATATAAAACCTTTAGTGCTGTAATCACTCTTTTCCATTTTGCCCACCTTTTATGTTGCAATTCATCCTGTTGTTTGCAATTTTACCCTCTCATCGGCCTCTCTTTGCTAGGAGTCTCACTACACATTGCCTCTGTTTGTAAACCAACTACCTCATCTTCAGCACTATCACTCCCATTCCCATCTCCCCGCCAAATTAGTTAAAACACACCCAAACAACTCTACCCAACTTGTCCACAAGGATATTCAACCCCTTCAGATTCAGGTGTAACCTGTATGTTTTGTACAGGTCGTAACTTTACCAGAAGAGATCCCAATGGTCCACAAATCTAAATTCCTGGCCCCTGCACCAGTTCCTCAGTCATGCATACAGCTGCCAAATCAACCTATTCTTACCCTCACAGGCACATGGCACAGGCAGCAATCGAGAGATTACTACCCTGGAGGTCCTGTTTCTCAGCTTTCTACCTAGCTCTCCAAAATCACACTTCAGAACCTCCTCACCTTCTCTACCTATGTTATTGTTGCCAATATGTACCAAGACTTCTGGCTGCTCCTGTTATCCTTGAGAATATAATGGACACCAGGGAGGCAACATCCCATCTGGCTGTCTCTATCGTGCTCACCGAACTTTGTCTCTGTTTCTCTGACTAAGGAATCTCCTATCAACACTGCAGCTCTCTTCACCTTTCTCTTCTTCTGAGCTGCAGCACCAGACTCAGTGACAGAGACCCAGTCACTGGACTGCCCCAGGTAGGTTGCCCCCTCCATAGTATTTAAGGTTTCATACTTATTATTGAGTGGAATGGCCTTCAATTATGAGAGTGATCATTTTTCACAGTCACTCTCCCTCTCTCATGCAATCCACACTAACGCCAATGCCCACTAAGTTTAAAAGTTTATGAATCATGAAAGATATCCTTTGTGCATATTACTGAAAAATACATTTAAATTGCCATGTAATTTTTAGGCTGAGTAAAAATTTCCTGCTCAGTTTAATGGTTGGTCCATAAAACTTACAAAAAAAATTGGTCCTCGTTGCCTTCTTTATTCTTCAATTCCATATCCTTGGGACTATGCATCCTTTCTCTGATCTCAATGATTCAAAGTACATTTATTATCAAAGTACATATGCAGTATGCAAAACCGAGATTCGTCTTCCCACAGACAACCACAAAACTAAAAAAACCATAGAAGCTTTTCAAAGAAAAAAAAACATTAAACACCCCCCCCCCAACACACAAAAAGACCAAATCACACAAAGCACCAAAATAAAACAATCAAGAAACACAGAATATAAAATACAAAATCAAAAGAGTCCAGCATATTCAGTTCACTCAGTGTTCGTTATCTGCAGGCTGTCCCGATTCAAAATCACCCAAAATAGCAACAAAAAAGGAACAACCAGAAACTAGAAACACATAGTGATGTGAACTACAGAGTCCAATCCAAAAATGCATTGATTAAAAACTTACCTGAGACCAAGAACTGTGGCACTATCCTCCAAGGGCATCGAGGGAGAGAGATAATTGAAATGAGGGATTTTCCTTAGGGAGCATTGAGCAAGAGAGGGAGGGAGAGAGAGAAAGAGACTATCACATGCAGACATTTTTTTTTGGCAGCAGTGCGTGAGAAGCTGGTGGATGGCACTAAACACCCACTTGCCTTCCACTCACCCCTTGATGATTTCAATCTTCCTCGATGCATTAATGAGCGAGGTCGGTGAGAAATGGAGTCAATCATGTGCTCACGCCCTGTCTCCAGGCTTCTTGGCCTTGGTGCCGCACGCTTCGTTCAAAGCTTCACAGAACACCCTTGGAGGCAGCAACAGACCAGATCACTCAATCGACCCAAAAACACACCACCTAAATGTAGATCACAGGCTCCAACAGTAGCAGAACCACAATTTGAGAGAAAAATAAGACGTGAAAGAAGTGAAAGAAGTAGTTTTATGACCTGTCTGAAGGATGTCGTCCTTGTTCGCATTATTCACTGGCACCATCTTCTCCAGGCAGAAGAATCATCCTCCCCATTCCCAACTTATCAGTCCGTCCTTATATTAATATTTTATACCCACATATATTCATGGCCATTTCAATGTGAGTGAAGATTGACTGGTGTGTCATTTGTATCCTAGCAGCCATCTGCTCAGTCTGCCTACTGTTTTAAGTAAGTCAAGCATAGGGGAATGCTTCAAAATAAAGGCATTATGACTTCTGCCAGGGATTTGTGATTGGTCCTACAGTGATGGCCACCCTCCACCTGTACAATAGTCTGATGAAACTCCTTCTGGTCCATGAAGTCTATGCCATTTGGTATCGGCTCACAGATGGTCATACAAGTATACCATACTATGGGGAATACTGCCGGATAAATGTTGTGCATTTCTGTTCCTGGCTTTCTATGGGGAAACCATGAAAGAATTTGTTCTGGCAACACTGTACCTCACAAGCAGTTTGCACATCTGCAGTAATAACAGGTTTTGCCTTTACCCCAAGTGGAGCTGCAGTATTAATCAAACTCCTAGTGTATATCTTCATTGCCATAGCTGGCTAAAACACCTTAGTTTCAACCATATGGCATAACTCCAGGAATGTCACTCTTTATTGCTGTCTATGCAGATTTACTCAGACACAGCCAAATTACTGTGCCTGGGGCTGAAGACAAAATTGTTTAATTAAGGATGGATTTACAAAAGTAGTGATTATATAGCATAAAATTTGCCTCGACTTGGTTAGAAGTTTATCGATGTAACACCTCACATCTAATATTCCCATTACAAAGCATTTCATTATAGTCTGATTTTTTTCTTGTTCCTCAATGTGGTACTTTATGGTAATCATGTTAAATAGTATATAAAGTGAATTTCCTGTTGAAAATTTGAAGAATGTTGTCACTGAATGCAGGAAGCTGCAAATCAAGTATTAGTTGATACATGACAAATGTGTAAAATCAAAGGAAGTGTCAAAGGTCAAAAATTCAATCTTTAAATAAGAAAAAATCTGAAGGTACTAGAAATACAAGCAACACACACAAAATGCTGGAGGAACCCAGCAGGCCAGGCAGCATCTATGGAAAAGAGTTAACAGTTGTTTTTGGGTCCAAGACCCTTCATCAGGACTCAATCTTTATTTTCAAATTTTCAAAGGTACATTTAATATCAGAGAAATGTATACAACATACATCCTGAAGTACTTTTTTTTTCACAACCATCCACGAACAGAGGAGTGCCGCCAAAGAATGAATGACGGTTAACTGTTAGAACCCCAAAGCGCCCCCCAAGCTCCCCCTCCCACAAGTATGCAGCAGCAAAGCAACAATCCCCCCTCCCTCACCAGTAAAGAAAAGCATTGGCACCCACCACTGAGTGAACAGCAAAGCATCAGCAAAGACACAGTCTTGAATCACCTGCCATTCAATATACCACAGGCTCTCTCTCTCCCTAATAAGGGAGAAAGAGGTGGCTCCATTTCACTATGAGAGGGGAGACATAACAAACAATTTGCT
This sequence comes from Hypanus sabinus, assembly GCF_030144855.1. Classification (NCBI taxonomy): domain Eukaryota; kingdom Metazoa; phylum Chordata; class Chondrichthyes; order Myliobatiformes; family Dasyatidae; genus Hypanus; species Hypanus sabinus. The sequence goes on along the minus strand of NC_082712.1, from coordinate 25,264,554 downwards.
GATTTACGATGTTAAAAGTCCATTGCATCACTTCTTCTGAGCTTTGTGCCCAAAGAGCTTGGGTCGCCGGGCACACAGCCAGCAGCCAGCCCGTTGATTTCGATCTTCCATCTCCCACAACACACCAGATTCCTGCAGAGACACTGACCTTCAGTCAGCCCATCTCCAAAGCCACGAGATCCCAGAACTCCGAGTGCGAGTTAATCTCTAGCTGCATCCCTGGCATATCAAATAATGGCCAGTCATGAAAGCACGAGAGTGGGTCCCATTCCCACAAAGAATAGAAGTCAGCATATTTTTATTCGCTGTGCGGTAAATGACAAACTATGGAAACCACTCAGGTGGGAGAAATGTAGCTTACTGATATGGAAGACCCCTTTGTTCCTTCTAATGGTCCCACTGTGATGAATCCATAGCATTTCTCCCCCAGTTTGCAAACCATGTGTTCCCTTGGAAAGCAGGAGAACATTGTAGAGGCACAGGTGTAAGTGATACTTTGCAGAATCACACAAAGATTGTTGCATAGAAGGGGACTATTCAGCCCATTGAATCTATACTGGCTCCAAGTCTGCCAGCTTGTTGAATCCAGCTATTCCTAGCTCTACAAGTTAAAGTCATAGAGACACAGCAAATAAACTGAGTTATTGTCAAACAGGAATTCTGCAGCCATCGAGAATAGAGAATTCCAAAGGTTCACCACCCTCTCAGTGAAGATATTTCTCTTCATCTCAAGCTAAAGAGGCCTTGAATGATTAAATTATGAATTGTTCCATCTTCCACCTATTCATACATCAGCTCATCCCATCTATAGTATACCTTCATGAAGTCTAGTGCTGTCCTCCACACATTCTGCAAAGTATTCAAGTTTTGTGTCAGTTGCAATTGCAGTAATTGTAGATTCTGCTTTCAAATCCAAGTCATTAATATATATCAGGAATATCAGTCATGCTAATCACAGATACTGAGGGTGTGGGGATCTGCGGAAATCTCTGCTTATTCTTGCCTTCAGTTTTCTAAAGAATTCTTAACAACTGCCCTCTGTGTTGTGTTGCTTCGCCATTTATCTATCCACACTGCCACACTCCCGCTCATTCCACGGGCTTGATGACAAGCCCTTAGTGTAGAGTCTATCAAATTGTTTGGAAGTTTATATAAAACCACATTTCCTTTTTCAACATTCTCTGTTGTAACATCAAGAAAAAGCCATCAACCTTATGAGATACAATTTTCCTTTAACAAATCATGCTTCTATGAAATGTTCTCCTGATGCAAGAAGCTCCATTAATGCTGTGCAAGAAACATGTCAGACACATTTAGTATTTTATATTTCCTGCTAATCAACCAGTAATTTCATCTTTATCATCATCATTGTTATGTGCCATGTTGTATGACATGGGTGATTATGTTCTTATACATGACCATAGAACCATGGAACACTAAAGTACAGAAAACAAGCCATTTGGCCCTTCAAGTCTGTGCCAAAACTTTATTCCATTAGTCCCATTGACCTGCACCCAGCCCATAACCCTCCAGACCTCTCCCATCCATGTATCTATCCAATTTATTCTTAACACTTAAGAGTGAGCCCACATTTACCACATCATATAGCAGCTTGTTCCACACTCCCACCACTCTCTGAGAGAAGATGTTCCCCCCTAATGTTCCCCCTAAACCTTTCCCCTTTCACCCTAAAGCCATGTCCTCTCGTATTTATCTCTCCTAATCTAAGTGGAAAGAGCCTACTCATATTTACTCTGTCTATACCCCTCATAATTTTGTAAACCTCTATCAAATCCCCCCTCATTCTTCTATGTTCCAAGGAATAAAGTCCTAACCTGTTCAATCTTCCCCTGTAACTCAACTCCTGAAGACCTGGCAACATCCTAGTAAATCTCTGCACTCTTTCAATCTCACTGATATCCTTCCTATAGTTAGGTGACCAGAACTGCACACAATACTCCAAATTTGGCCTCACCAATGTCTTACACAACCTAACCATAACATCTCAACTCCTATATTCAATACTTTAATTTATGAATGCCAGGATGCCAAAACCTTTCTTTACAACCCTTCGAATCCAGATTACAACCTTTCCATGGATACCTAGTGTCTGAACCTTCTGAACTAACCTCCCATGTGGGACCTTGTCAACTGTCTTACTAAAGTCCATGTAGACAATATCCACAGGCTTTCCTTCATCTACTTTCTTGGTAACCTCCTCGAAAAACTCTACAAGGTTCATTAAACATGATCTACCACACACAAAGCCATGCTGAATATCCTTAATCAGCCCTTGGCTGTCCAAATACTTGTATATCTGATCTCTCAGAACACCTTCCAATAATTTACCTACTGCTGATGTCAGGCTCATCAGCCTGCAATTACCTGGTTTACTTTTGCAGCCTTTTTTAAACAACGGAACAACATGAGCTACCTTCCAATCCCACGGCACCAATGGCTAAGAACATTTTAAATATTTCTGCCAAGGCCACTTCAATTTCTGCACTAGTCTCTCTGAAGGCCCAAGGAAATATCATGTCAAGCCTGGGGGATTTATCTACCTTTATTTGCTGTAAGGCAGCAAGCACCTCCTCCTCTTTAATCTCTATATGTTCCATGACACTACTGCTTGTTTCCCTTCCTTCCATATACTCTACACCAGTTTCCTGAGGAAATACTGATGCAAAAAAACTGTTTAAGATCTCCCCCATCTCGTGAGGCTCCTCACATAGACGACCACTCTGATCTTCTAAGGGACCAATTTTGCCCCTTACTATCCTTTTACTCTTAATATATTTGTAGAAACCCTTTGGGTTACCTTCACATTATTGGCCAAAGCAACCTCGTGTCTCCTTTTTGCCTTCCTGATTTCCTTCTTTAGTGTTTTCTTGCATTCACATTCTCTATACTCTTCAGGTAGAAACATAGAAACATAGAAAATAGTTGCAGGAGTAGCCCATTCGGCCCTTCGAGCCTGCACCACCATTCAGCATGATCATGGCTGATCATCCAACTCAGAACCCTGTACCTGCTTTCTCTCCATACCCCCGATCCCTTTAGCCACAAGGGCCATATCTAACTCCCTCTTAAATATAGCCAATGAACTGGCCTCAACTGTTTCCTGTGGCAGAGGATTCCACAGATTCACCACCCTCTGTGTGAAGAGGTTTTTCCTCATCTTGGTCCTAAAAGGCTTCCCCTTTATCCTTAAACTGTGACCCCTCATTCTGGACTCCCCCAACATTGGAAACAATCTTGCTGCATCTAGCCTGTCCAATCCCTTTAGAATTTTATACGTTTCAATAAGATCCCCCTTCAATCTTCTAAATTGCAGCGAGTATAAGCCAGGTCAATACAGTCTTTCTTCATATGAAAGTCCTGCCATCCCAGGAATCAATCTGGTGAACCTTCACTGTACTCATTTCTTCCTTGTTGCCTATACCTGCTATACACCTCTCTTTTTCTTAACCAGATCACCAATATCCCTTGAAAACCAAGGTCCCCTATTCCTGTTAACTTTGCCTTTAATCCTAGCAGGAACTTGCAATCTCTGCACCCTCAAAATTTCGTCTTTGAAAGCCTTCCACTTACTGAACACATCCTTGCCAGAAAACAACTTATCCCAATCCACTCTTCCTAGATCCTTTCATATTTCCACAAAATTGGCCCTTCTCCAATTTAGAACCTCAACTCAAGGACCAGACCTATCCTTATCCTTAATTAATTTGAAACTAATTACATTATGGTCACTGGACCCAAAATGTTCTCCTACACATACTTCTGTCACCTGACCTGACTGGTTCCCTAATAAGAGATCAAGAATTGACCATGATTGTTCTTCGCAATTTTTTCTAAATAAGTGGTTTGCGTTTGCCTTCTTCTGGGTAATGTCTTTTCAGGATGGGTGAGTCTAGCCATTATCAATACTCTCCAGAGATTGTCTGCCAAATGTCAGTAATCGCAGAACCAGGGCTTGTGATTTGCACCAGCTGCTCCGTCTACCACCTGCTCCCACAACTTCACATGACCCTGATCAAGAGGCTAAGCAGGTGCTACACCTTGCCCAAGGGTGAGCTGCAGGCTAGCGGAGCAAAGGAGCACCTTACACCTCCTTTGGTAGAGATGTATCTCTGCCCTAGGGTGAATTAAATTCAGGGGAAATACAATATCCAGAAAACTTATAAACTTACACAAGTGAATCTGCAGATGCTGGAAATAAATAAAAACACAAAATGCTGGCTGAACTCAACAGGCCAGACAGCAACTATGGGAGGAGGTAGTGACGACGTTTCGGGTGAAACCCTTCATCAGTTGTGATGATGGGTTTCAGCCCGAAACGTCGTCACTACCTCCTCCCATAGATGCTGTCTGGCCTGCTGAGTTCTGCCAGCATTTTGTGTTTTTATACTTATAAACACATACATATTTATACAATATCTCTCAAATTCAGTTTTTCAATTGCTTTTATAAATTTACTAGTCTAAGATATTAAGTACACTTTATGTTTAACAATGAAAGTTAGGTTTGTTCCTTAACAGTATATTGTTTATAACAATATTCTACATCTTTACCGGCTCAGGAATTGAAAACTTTAAATTGTGGTCATAAGCATAAGGGATTATGCAGATACTGGAAATCCATAGGAAAAACATGCTGGAGGAACTCAGCAGGTCAGGCAGCATCAATGGAGAGTAATAAACAGTTGGCATTTCAGGCCAAGACCCTTTTCGCAGCTCTGTATTTAAGTTTATTAATGCTTAACCTTTAAGGATGCAACTTGCATAAACAGATTTCAAAATTGCAAAGGTTTTTTTAAAATCCTATTTTTCTTTCCTTTTTTTTAACTTTCATCCAATTCAATCTTTATTGCACTTTCTTTATCATTCTTTCTCCAACCAATCTAACAAGTTTACCAATTGCTGTTCATCCATTATGTCATTTACTTTCTCAAGTCATTAACCTTAATTCAGTATTGGTCATGCTTGTTTACTCCTACTCAGGTCATTCTGCTCTCTGTTCACATCACTACAATGCTATGATGCAAGTTAATTAAGCTTATTGATTAGTTGTGAGGATATGATAGTATTGAGTGCCGAGCTGTAGTCAATAAAGAGCATCTTGATGTATACATCTTTGCTGTTGAGATGTTCCAGGGTTGAGTGAAGAGCTAATGAAATAGCATCTGGACCTGTGGTTCTGGCAGTTAAATTGGAGTGGATCTAAGTCACTTCTCAAGCAGGTATTGATATGTTTCAAACTGCAGTAACATCTCCAATAAAAGAATAACAAATCTCTCAGAAAACTGAAGTTAAGTATGGAAAAAAAAATCACAAACAAGAGACAATCTGTAGATGCTGGAAATCCAAACAAAACACACAAAATGCTGGAGGAACTCAGCAGGCCAGGCAGCATCTGTGGAAAAAAGTACAGTTGACATTTCAGTCTGAGACCCTTCTGAAGGGAAGATTCAAAAACTTCTTCAGGGTAGGCATCCCTGGAAGAGACTTTGCAGTGTAGTAATCAAATCACAAACAAGAGAGGATCTGTAGATGCTGGAAATCCAAGGAACACACACAAAATGCTGGAGGTACTCAGCAAGCCAGGAATAATCTATGGAAAAATGTACAGTAGATGTTTTGGGCTGAGACACTGCATTTTGGAAGGGCCTTGGCCTAAAGCATCGACAGTACTTTTTTCTGTAGATGCTGCCTGGCCTGCTGAGTTCCTCCAGACTTTTGTGTGTGTTGCTTGAGGTTAAGTATGGTCCATATAGACATACATAAAACCTATCTCAATCCTTTACAACAGTGTGGGTACTAAGTCTGATTGACAAGGAAATTACCCAATTATTTTCATTGTAGCTGTCATGTTATCACCATCTTAGTAATAAAAAGGGTCAATTCCTACAAGAAACAGGAGTTTTCTGATTTGAGAAATAAGAGGACAAGTTAGATGTATGTTGTGGTGCACATTTAGTGGCCACAGTTTGATAGTGGTTAGTCAGTTCCAAATCCAGCTATTTTATTCTCTAGGTAAGTCAACCAGTGACATGATGAGCCAAATCTGTTGCTGACTAAATTTGTTTTATACACATTTCAGGAAGATCAGATGACAACGCTGCTTTCCAAATGATAAATTACAGAGCTGCAAACAATCCCATGAGCTGCAGGTTTACTTTCTACTGTTAAAGCAATGCATGTATTTGCAGAGAATTCTTCTCATGTTTTACCCTGTAGTTTTAAATTATGACCCAGTACTTAAAGTACAACAGCCAATTTGACTTCTTCACCAACCGGTACATAGATCTTTTAATTGTTTTATTCTGCATTGTTACTGACCTTGGCTACATCTTTAATGGTTTCTCCTAGTAGTAATTGTATTCCCCTCCCCACCAAAACTCTGGGCTTGAATTAATTGCAGAATGTTTTTGTCAGTTACATCTGATTTTTACTGAATTCATGATGAAGGCACACCAGCAACTCTACTTCATTAGGACTCTGAGGAGATTTGGTTTATCACTGGGAAATTTCTACTGATGTACCATGGAGAGCATTCTGACTGGTTGCATCACAACTTGTATGCAGCGTCCAATGCACAGTATCTCAAGAGGCTGTAGAGCATTGTAGTCCCATTAGGGGTACAACTCTCCCACTACCAAGGACATCTTTAAGAAGCAGCATCCATCATTCAAGACCCTCAACATCCCTGACATGCCCTCCTTGCATTATTACCATCAAGGAGGAGTTAATAGAGCCAGAAGGCCATCACTCAATGTTTTAAAAACAGCTTCTTTTCCTCTGCCATCAGATTTCTCAGAATCAGAATCAGGTTTAATATCATCGCCATGCTTGTTAACTTTGTGGCAGCAGTAAAATGCAATACATAATAATAGAGAAAAAAGCTGTGAATTAAAGAACACACACACACACACACACACACACACACGTGTGTGTATATATATATATATATATACAGATAGAGAGATATAAAAGAGTTAACTTAAGTAAGTAGTGTAAAAAAAAGAAATAAAACAAGTAGTCAGGTAGTGTTCATGGGTTTAATGTCTATTCAGAAATCGTATGGCAGAGAGGAAGAAGCTGTTCCTGAATCATTGAGTATGTGCCTTAAGGCTTTGTTACCTCCCTCCTGATGGTAGCAAAGAGATGAGGGCATGTCCTGGATTATGGATATCCTTAATGAAGGATGCCTCCTTTTTGAGGCACTGCTCCTTGACAATGTTATTCATATTACAGAGGCTATCACCTCTGTAGGTGCACGGTTTCTTTGTTTTCCACACTATTTATTATTTTTAGTTATTTGTAATAATTTCTTTGTTGTGCACTCTGCTGCTACCTCAAGACAAAAAGCATTCACACAACATGCACAAAATACTGCAGGAACTCAGCAGGTCAGGCTGCATCTATGGAGAGCGATAAAAATTCGGCATCTTGGGCCAAGATCCTTCATCAAAGTCTTGGCCCGAAATATCAACTCTTTATTCCTTTCCATAGATGCTGCCTGACTTCTTTCAGCATTTGCGTGTGTTACTCTGGATTTGCGGAATCTGCAGAATCTCGTGTTTAAAATTTCATACACATATGGCAGTGATATTAAATCTGATTTTGATTCTGACCCAGGTGCTGGCTCTGAGCCAAATGGTTACTGGTAATGTGAAGGACAAAAGGTGGGCCTTCAGGCTGCTTTGCTGTAGCTCTGCATGGTAGAAGAATCTATATTCTTGTCAAGCTGACATCTGATGCGATTGGACTGTCTTGTTGAGCTGGTCCTTCAGAGTTCTTTGATAACATATATCATTGGAGTATATAATCTGAATTGACATGTCAACAGACTGGTAGGAAGGGCTGCCCTGTCAGAGGTGTTATCTTTTGGATGTGATATCAAAGCCCTCTCAGTTGGGCATAAAAAGTCCCAGTGGACAATCTACACTGGGGCTGTGCTGTTAGTATATGTGTTAGACTGAGGTTTGGCCTCAGATTTATTTTTGAGCAGCCCACTAGTTCAATTCTATTACTTGTCTGAATGTAAATAAATGCTTTTGGATTTTCTTTATCCCACGTATCTAACTGCAAAGCAGAAATGCACTGCTGTGCAAATATAGACCTAAAATGTTAACTATAAACTTCTGCGATTTTAATAGAGCTAAAAAGCCATTTGTCAGTGGCAGCAGCAATTACCTCTAGCTGATTTTCAGATTCAAAATAAAATGGATCGACGGTATTGAAAAGTGCTCTGGAGTATGTGTGCTCAAATACAACAACAACATAAGTCTTTCTTCTATTGTGCCCTTCCTCTAGTTTGAAAATTAAAATAAGCAAATTAGGAAATTAGATGGAAGAAAATTATAGAAACATAGAAAACCTACAGCAAAATACAGGTCCTTCAGCCCACACAGCTGTGCTGAACATATCCTTATCTTAGAAATTACTTAGGGTTTCCCATGGCCCTCTATTTTTCTGAGCTCCACATACCTGTCCAGGAGTCTCTTAAAAGACCCTATCATATTCACCTCCACCACCATTGCCGGCAGTCCATTGCACACACTCACCACTCTCTGCATAAAAAACTTACCCCTGACATCTACTCTGTATCTACATCCAAGCACCTTAAAACCATGTCCTCTCGTGCTAGCCATTCCATCCCTGGGAAAAAGCCTCTGACTGAACACACGATCAATAGCTCTCGTTTAACAACATGTTAGATATTGTCCCTCAGAATTCCTTCCAGTGACTTCACTAGAAATGAAGACAGGTACATTAACCTATTGGTCCCTGGCCTAGACTTGCTACCCTTTTTGAACAATGACATAATACTGGCCACCCTCCAGTCCTCTGAAGTTTCACCACTGGCTAACAATGAAGCAAGTATCTCTACAAGGGCTTCCACAATTTCTTTCCTGGTGTCCTTTATGGTCTGAGTCTGGTCAGGTCATGTCATGTGGATTTACCCACCTTATTGTTCTACAAGGTTGCAAATATAAATTCCCCTTAATTTATATCTAATTCATGACCACGCTACTTATTATCCACATTTCTTTGGCATCCTTGATTCTCTTCTTGGTGAACACTGAGAGGAAATATACATTAAAAATCTTGCCTATCTCCTGTGGCTCCACACACTGATGGTCTTTGAGAGGACCTAGTCAGTCTCTCCTTCGTCATGCTTTTATTTAAACATAACAGAAAAACCTCTTGTGACTATATTTAACCCTACCTGCCAAATCCATATCATATTTCTTGCCCACCTGATTTCCCTTTTAAGCCTGCTCTTAAACTTTTAATATTTGTCAGATGATTCATGAGAACCCTACTGTCTAATACAATATGCACTTCCTTCTTTTTCCTTACCAGAGTCTTGAAATCACTTGCTAGCCAGGGCTCACTGAACTTGATTTCTCTATCAATCACCCAAACAGGAACATGTTGCCAATGGACTCTTGATATGACCTCCTATTTGTTCCTTTGCCTTTAAATACAGCGGTCCAGTTGATCCCAACTAGATTATGTCCTCAATGTCCTGCTTCAGTTCAGGACAGTATATTTCACAGAAATCCATATAACCTTAGTGTCATAAACAGGAAATGTAACTGAGAACCCAGGAGCTCGGGCAGCATTTGATGAAGCGTCTCAGTCTGAAATGTTGATGTTTATTCCTCTTCATAGATACTGTCTGACCTGCTGAGTTCTTCCAGCATTTTGTGTGTGGTGCTCTGGACTTTTCACCTCTATAAAATCTCATTTTTAAAAGACACTGAGATATGGGATTTTAATGAGGCAAATTATAAAGTTTGTCAAACAGAGCTGATTTATGCAGTCTGTTTCATCTCCAATGGAATTATATTCCACTTACCCCTAAAGGATATCTGTGGACTGTTATGGTGTTGCACAGTCAGAAAATTTTAGCATGTGTGCAAATCAACAGGTCAACTATCAAAAATGATTCTACATTATTGTTGGTTTTCAATGCTTGCTATCAACTGGGTAATAGGTTTAGACACACACCTGGCTGTCTTCTTCCCAAACCAATTTACTGCTTTACCTCAGATGTGACCTACTAGTTGCAAAGAGCTTTGAAGATGTGAATAACCCCACATAAATGCAATCCCTTAGGAAACTCTATATCGAACAATGTATCTTAAAGCACTGAATTTATTCCCGGCTAGTCATCAACGTGTAGTTCCCAAAGAGCTTCAGAATTTATTTTTCAGAAGTTTGAGTTGTAATGAGAACATAAAAATCAGGAAAATAGGAGCAGTTGTAGGCCATTCAGCCCTCGAAGCTGGCCCCTGCTAAGTCTTCCTGGCTTACCTAGCCCAGACTTCATCTCTTCTGTGATGCAGTACACACCACGCCATGCCTCGACAGTCAATTAACTCATCCTTAAAAATCATCTGCTTCCTTTTAAAATACCTCTAGTCATGTTGCCTCCACCACTCTCTGGGACAGAGAATTCCAGAAAGTCATCAGCCTTTGTGAGAAGGAATCCCAGTTTTAAGAGACTATCCTACTGTTCAAAGTTCAAGGTAAGTTATTATGAAAGTGCATATATGTCACCACATACAACCCTGAGATTCTATTTCTTGTGGGCATACTCAATAACTCCTTACCACAATAATAATCATAATAGCATCAATGAAGGACTGCACCAACTTGGGTGTTCAACTTGTATGCAAAAGACAACAGACTGTGCAAATACAAAATGAAAGAAGTAATAATAATAAGTAAGTAATAAATATCGAGAATGTGAGATGAAGAATCCTTGAAAAATGAGTCCATAGGGAACATTTCAATGATGGGGCAAACAAAGTTGTGTGAGGTTATCCCCTTTGGTTCAAGAGATTGATGGTTGACGGGTAATTACTGTCCCTGAACCTGGTGGTGTGAGTCTTGTGGCTCCTTAAGGTGGCAGCAGAAAGAAGAGAGCATGTTCTGGGTGCATCTCTTGTAACTAAAAATGCCATAATGTTGCTACTTACCAACCTAAAACTGGAAAGCCATAAAGATATAACAGGGCACATAATTGTATGAGGAGAAAATCTATGCAATTCTGGTTGCCCCATAACAGGAAGGATTTGAAGCCTTTGGAGATGGAGTAGAAGCGAAGGGAAGGGGTTTGCTTTTCTATAAAGGGGAGATTTGACAACGGTGTACAATATTATGTGGGATAGATCTATGGTAAATGCAAACAGGCTTTTTCCACTGAGGATGGGAAGACAAGAACTAGATGCAATGGGTTAAGGGTGAAAGGTGAAATGTTTAAGGGGAATAAGAGGGGGACCTTCTTCACTTAGAGTGTGGTGAGTGTGTGGAACGAGCTGGAAGCCCAAATTGTTAATGTGGATTCACTTTCAACATTTAAGAGAAATTTGGATAAGTGTATGGATGGGAGGGGTATGGAGCCATGTTCCTGGTGCACATCAATGAGACTAGGTAGGTTAGTGTTTCAGCATGGAGTAGATGGGCTGAAGGGCCTGTTTCTTTGTTGAAGTGTTCTATGACTTTATGACTGTGGGAAAGGGGTTAAGTTTAAAGGAGATGTGCAGGGAAAGTTTTCTTTTTTCATCAAATGATAGGTTCTTGGACCAGTCTTCCAGGGATTCTGGTGGAAGCAGACATGATAGTGGCATTTAAGACATTTTTAGATTGATACATAAACATGCAAGAAATGGAGGAATATGCGTTATGTGCAGGTAGAAGTGATTTAGTGTAGTTTGGGATCTTGTTTGGAATAAAAATTGAGGGCTGATGGGTCTGACCCAGTGTGGTACTGTTTTGGTTGCTTTTAATATACCCCTGTAAGGAGTTTGTCCCCACATGTTTTCACCTTTGCACATTGGATTCCACTGATATCAATGCACAGGATGTATTAACGTAAGCACCTTGTGCATACATTTTGCAACAGTGAGAAAAGTTGAATGTCTTGTCCACAGTTCCAAACAGCAACTTGACTGTTGATAATTTGGGTAAAAGGAGAAAAGGCAAAATGTTACATGTTGGATGGCATCTCTATTAGGGTGTACAAAATAAGGATAGGCAGTAGGTCTGTTTGCCCAGAAGTAAAACAGGCCCTGTGCATCATCATATCTATTGGCAACTATCTGTGCTAATCCTATTATCTAACACTTGGCCCATGACTTTCTACACCTTCAATATTCAAGTGCTCCCTTAGATATTCTTGGACACCAAAGATTCTGCAGAAAATCTTAAGCAACACACACAAAATGCTAGAAGAGATCAGCAACTCAGACAGTTTCTATAGAGAGGAATAAGCAGTTATTTCAGGCCAAGACGCTTCATCAGGGTTATCAGACTCTGTATATATTTGTAGAACTTCCTTATAGGTAAGTAATTGTGTGGCATGACTAAGCCTATGGTCATGAGTACATGGCCGCAAACTTTGGTAGCTCTCCAGGCTCACACTGAGCATTGCTGAACGATGGTCAACCCAGAGAAGTAAAATGGACTGGGTGAAGAGAGGAGTTACATCTAAGCAGATGTTAGTGGTAGGGAATCCATACAATTCTTTACTTCCTTGCTGGGCTCTGCGGGGAATCCAGAACTGATGTGAAGCTGAAGATGTAATGTCAAATTCTGTCGATAAATTTGCGAACACATGTGGAGACCCCATTCAATTCCAGTGGTATTGCAAGCACTTCCCAGCAAAGTTTGGGGCATTAGATGACATTACAAAAGGAAAAATTTGAAAACATAATGCCAATCCTATTTTTCATTAAACACAAGTGATTCTGCAGATGTTGGAAATCTGGAGTAACAAGCACAAAATGCTGGAGGAATTCAGAAAGTCAGGTAACATCTATAGAGAGGAATAAAAGAATCCTGGTGAAGGGTCTTGGCCTGAAACGTTGACTCCCTAGTTCTCTCCATAGATGCTGCCTGACCTGTTCAAATCTTCCAGTATTTTGTGTTTGTTGCTGCATTTGGCAGTTTTTTTAAAGCTGCACCATGCAAAGGATCACTTAAACTTCATTTCTGCTGATTAATATGCTGCTTATGCTAACATGACACCGATGTGACCAAACAAGACTGCGCAATTAAGCAAAAATAATATTCCAGGCCTTCAAGTTGTACCTACAGGTGAATCTAGTTGGCTTTAATTCAATCTCTTTGTCGCTGGTATCACTCTGACTTACAAAACTAAATGGTGTGTTCATCACAGTAAAGATAATACAGTTCAAGTGAAGACTGTCAATATTTTTATGTACTTCTTGATGTTTGAAAGAAGGATTTTTTTTCACTCAAGGTCAGTATTTATTGATCATCCTAAGCTGCGCTTGGAAGAGTCATCAGTTTTTTTCTCAAATTGCTGCAATCCAGTGCAAATGGGCATAAAGACCTAACAGTCTCTCATAAAATCTCAAAACACTTTACAGTCAACAAAATGGAATCATCATTGTGAGTTAGGAAATGTAGTAGACAAGTAGCAAGCAAACACCCAAAAAATCATTGTCCTATTGACCAGAGAGTTTGCTTTAGTAATGTTCCTTTGAGGGTAACTATCGGTCCACAAACTTGGTAGAACCTTGCATTTCACAATTTTTACGTTTCTCTCTCTGAATCGATCTTTCTTTCCAGCTTCTCTGCAGCTGTGCTCGGCTTGCTCCATCACTAGCACAAGCCTCCCCACCATCGAGAACATCTTCAAAAGCCAGCAGCTCAAGATGATGGCATGTATTATTAAGGACCAACCCTCTTCTCATTACTACTATCAGGGAGGAAGTACAGGAGACTGAAGATTGTCACTCAACATTTTAGAAACAACTTCTTCACCTCCACCATCAGATTATTGAATGGTTCCTCTTTTGCATCATTTATTTATTGTAACTTGGAGTAATATTTTATGTCTTGCACTGTTCTGCTGCCACAAAGCATCAAATTTCATGACATATGTCAATGTTAATAAACCTGATTCAGATTCTGAAACTAACAGTTTTCTTCAGCTTAAAGTAACATCTCTTTTACGGATGATCTACTATTTCCAACACTTCACATTTTTGCTTGCCTTTTTATTATGCAGCACAGTCAATTTGGACTGAATGTTCTATTTCTTCGTATGGTTTGTTCTGCCCTTTTCTATGTAAAAATGACCCCTTATGAATTTCTGGCTGCCAGGTGAACTAGATTTCTTATGCAGTCCACAAGTTTCCCACCTGGTATTGCAGAATGCAAGTCCAGCATTAGAATGCTCAGTCACGAATAACCATAATACATTGCAACAAGAGTAGGTCATTCAGCTCTTCCTGACTGCTCCTATAGTCAATAAGTTCATGATCATATGATAATAAAACCATAAGGTATATTGTAGGAGCAGAATTTGGCCATTTGCCCATCGAGTCTGCTCTGCCATTTCATCATGGCTGATCCATTTTCCTCAGCCCCAATCTCCTGCCTTCTCCCCAAATCTCTCCATAGCCTGCCCAATCAAGAATCTATTGATGTCTGCCATAAATATATGGCCCCCCTCCACCCCCACAGCCCCTAAGGCAAAGAATTCCATAGATCATGGTTGGTCTTTATAACAGCTTCACATTTCTGCACCAACTCCATGTCAGTCCATTCCCTTATTAGCTATAAAGTGCTTTCTGCCAAATACACGCAGCAGCTTGACCTCCACAGTCTCCCTGGCTAGTCAATTCCAAACATTTAGCACCCTCTGGTGCCAAATAGGTTACTTGTATATTTTGGGACTGTGACCCTGGTTCTAGGTTACCCAGCCAGGGGAAGCATTTAACTCAGCACCTCCCTGAAAATGCCCTCAGAATTTGGTACCTCCCAAACTTTGTAGTGTACAAGTGCTGTCTGCTTAGCCTTTAGAAATCTCATCTGCCATCCCAATTTTGAAAGTAATTTTAACATTAATAGATGGAGACTTGAGAAACTAAATAGTATTACAATTAAGTCATGCTTCTGTTAGATATAGGCTGGAAAAGTTCTGACATAAATCCACATTCCTGTGTGATATTTTTCATCTCTCTAGCACCTAGTTTTCCAGTATATTTTTTCAGTGCAAAGATCACCCACAGTCAGATTTCATTCTCACTGTTTTGAATAATTACTCACAGATATTTTACTCACTCACTTCTGACACAGTTCTGCTTAAATAGATAACAGTTAAACTC
Source organism: Hypanus sabinus (assembly GCF_030144855.1). Taxonomy (NCBI): domain Eukaryota; kingdom Metazoa; phylum Chordata; class Chondrichthyes; order Myliobatiformes; family Dasyatidae; genus Hypanus; species Hypanus sabinus. The sequence continues at coordinate 25,249,400 of NC_082712.1, read as the reverse complement.
TTCCTGTCAAGACCAGTGACCTCATGCAACCTCAAATATTGCCTCATGAGTGCCTTCACTGCTTTGTCTCTGAAGTTTCAGCTCACTGTCACAGCCATTCTTGACTTCCCAGACTATTCCAGCTGCTGCTGGTCTCTGCCCAGCTGCTCCCTGCAGCACCCAAGATCACCTAAATTTTGTGCTCAAGGAAAGGAGACACCCCTCTGCTTTTCCTTCATCCCATGGCAGCAGGGAGAGTGGGCATGAGCATTTATCGGCATGTCTGACTTGCAGACTTCCCCAAAGTGCGTGATTTCACACTTTGTGCTCGTGCCCTTGCGGAGACTTCCCTGGCAAGCTTATGCCAGCAGGGATGGGCTCTGGTTCAACATGGCATTTCTCTTTGATGAGTGTCAAGTTCTTACTGTTGAGGTGAAGTAAGGTAGGAGGGCCTCCATGACAGCCCTGTGAAAAAAACAATGCCTTCAGTAGGCACTGTTCATCCTCAGCTCTCCAGGTCCCTCTGACACTCTGAATAGCACTCTTTAATCATTGCATCATCCTTTCATTCATCAAAACACTCTTGTCTAAACTCTTCAGCTGCCCTAAACATTGGTGGCGTAACAGGCAGCATCTAAGTCACTAACTAACCATACAGGCCATGTCCCTTGTAAACTGCAGTGACTCTTCATTGGTAGAACTGCACTTCCTGCCTCACTATGCAACAACTTGCCAGATATCAATGGGAAAGGCCATGTTGAAGCCAAATCATGGTATTAAACAGAGAAACTCAATGACTCAGTTCTGTGAACCTCACATTTGAATTTCCCACTCATTATGAGACTTCCACAAAGGATATAAGGGGTGACAAACAATGGTAATGTAATTCTAAATAACACGGAGAAATTTCTAGCTCATCCAGATTTGCATTCAGAATATCACAAAAAGGAATATTTCTCCAAATACTACAGTGTTTAAGTTTTGTTTTTTTTCTCAGTGCATAATCTGCACACAAGGTGTAATAGAATAAATGGAACACTAACAACTGTGGGATATTTCTATTAAGAGACTACTAATAAACTATTGGCTTTACTTTATTTTCAGCAGGGTTCATATATCTCAATATAACTAATGAGAGATATCTTGAAATCAAAGCCATAACTGTGAGACATTTACCTCTGCCGGGAAAGGAACAGAATAATGAAATTGGAGAGCTGACTGAGGAGAATATAAACCATCTTCCAATTTTGATTTTCAGTTTAGCTTAGTCTGACTTGAACAATAAGCAGCTGAGCTTGAAATCAGATCAAATGTCTCACATTATTGAGTGAACAGCAGTGACACAAATAAAATCATAGATCCAAGAAATTATTACGATAAGTTCACGACGCAAATTCATGTTGTCTGACCAAAAGGACCATTGAAAATCTTCCACTGCGTAAAACTTAGTAACTCCCTGTAAATTGTCACCCATACCACAATCTCTTTGACCCACAGCCATCAGAAAGGAGGTACTGGAGCATCAAGACTAGGACTGCCAGACTGGGTAACATCTCCTTCCTTCAGGCTGTGAGATGAATGACTACCCTGGCCCCACTAAAATGTTGACACTAGAACAATAAGCTGTTTATTGTTTACTGATAGTGGACACTGCATAGTTTTTGAATTATATTTTATTAACTTACTTGGGGTAATATTTTGTTTTATGTGCTGTGTGTGATACATGATTTTTTGGTGCACCATGGTTCAGAAGAACACTGTTTCATTTGTTTGTATACATGTATGGTCAGATGACAGTAAACTTGAACTTGAATGATACATCTAGCTATAAAATTGTATATCTAAATTGCTATCTTCCAGCAGGATGCATTGGTTAATAGTTCACTAACTCTCCTGAAAGAAACATCTTCTCCAATCTTGTAACATGGAGACAGATTACAGACTTCATCAGCCCCTCTTCACCATCCTCTTTGTAGGGTGAGAGGTAAATATTTTGGTGGAGGAGACAGAATTAAAAGTGTATACTTCTCTATTCCTTCCGTATTCATGTGATTTGGCTTTGCCATTTTTCCCAAAGTGTAGTGTCTGGAAATGTGGAATCTATTCCATTTTATTTCTAACCTGTGATCTACTACTATTTAGCACAACTTTGTTCTTTTTACATTCACACTACTGCAATGAAGATTGGAAAAAAGTGATTGAAACCATTGAATTCATGTACATGGAGTGCTGTCAGAAGAAAGCAGCATCCATCATTAAAGACCCCCATCCACCATGCAGGCCATGCCCTTTTCTTGCTACTACCAAAAGGCACAGATGCCTTAGATCCCACACCACCAGGTTCAAGAACAGTTATTACGCTACAGCTATCAGCCTCCTGAACCAGCATGGATAACTTCAATCACCACTGATATGAACTGATTCTATGAACTACAGACACACATTCAATTACTCTTTCCATCTCTTGTTCTCAGTATTTTTTCATTTGCATAGTTTGGCTTCTTTTTGCACATTGGTTGCTTGTCAGTCTTGGTGTGTTTATGTATAACTTTTTGTGAACTTCGATTATATTTCATTTTTAACCTGTACTGTAAATGGCAATACATATGTACATAGTTTGATAATAAATTTGCTTTCAATTTTGAATTTTGAGAATGTAGTCAGAGATCCTGCTATCTCCATCCTAGCTTTTCATTGCAGCCTTGAATACATTCTTCTGCTTTATTTGCCTTGTTAATACTGAGTATTGTTATACCATTCTGTAACAGCTTTCTTTATTTTATGTCAGTCATATCTCTGTCACCCATAGCCCAATTCCTCCATTGTTACATTAATATCTTTTTTGTTGCTTTTTGATTCAAGGAGCTCATTCACATTTAACTTCTTCCCCTTGAAGATTTGTGTTTTATTCTTGATCAATCCCAGCATTTTGCTTGTTGTTGAAATTCCTTCAGTGGCTACTTTATTAGGTACACCTGTGTAACTGATTGCTAACAGAAATATCTAATCAGCCAATCACTTGGCAGTAACTCAATGCATAAAAGCATGCAGGCTTGGTTAAGACATCCAGTTATTGTTTAGAGGGAATGTCAGAATCTAAGTAATTTTGACTGTGGAATGATTGTTGGTGCCAGATGAGGTGATTCAAGTACCTCAGAAGCTGCTGATGTGCTGGGATTTTCATGCAGTGAGCAACAGTTCTGTTGGCAAAATGGCCTTGTTAATGACAGAGGTCAGAGGAGAATGGCCAGATAGTTTCAAGCTGACAAGAAGGCAATGGAAACTTAAATAACCATGCATTACAACAGTGGTGTGCAGAACAGCACCTCGGAATGTACAGCATGTTGAACATTTGAGTGAATGTACTACAGCAGTGGAAGAACAAGAACATAGTTTATTAGGTACTTAATATAAAGTGGCAATTGGGTGTATTTATAAACATTGCAGGTACTGTTTTACATTTTCTACTGATATATTTTCATGTTGTCTCTTAACTCTTAAATACTTCTGTTTTCATCTTCCCTCTCTGTACAATATTTCTTTGACTCTCTAATTAATATTTGTCATAATATTAAAAATGGTGTGATCATGTAGCACTTAGTGCAGTTGCTTTACAGTGCCAGTGATCAGGGTTTGACTTTCAACACTCTAAGAAGTTTGTACATTCTCCTTGTAACTGTGTGGGTTTCCTCTGGGTGCCCTTGTTTCCTCCCACATTCCAAGAACGTGCAAGAGTTCCAAGAGTTAGTGAGTTCTAGGCATGCTATATGGGCACCAGTAGCATGGTTACACTGGACTGGGCCTTTGATGATGTTTCAAAATACAAATGACAACTAAAGCTAATCTTACCTCATCTTATAAATCTTTTCTATTCTAATCTGTGGTTTCGGTCCTGATTCTGATATTACCATATAGAAATATAACAAACTGGTAGTGTTCTTTTATCTCGGCAATCTTTACTTGAGAAGCTCCCATTCTTTATTTCTAGATTTCTTGACCATAGTTTTCAGTTGCAGCTGTACAAAATTCTATCCCAGAAGCTTATTCTCACTTACTCCATTGTCTCACCAGAACAGAGAATCACAAGACAATAGGAGAAGCAGAATCCACTTGGTTCCTCAAACCTAATTCACCATTCAGTATTATTGTGATTAATCTTTACTTGCATCATTTCCTGTTCTAATTCCTTATGGCCTCCAATACCTCAGGATTTCAAATATTTAATTATCTACACATTAAGATGAGCTTTGACCCATTGGTGTTTGGGATTGATTAGCAAAAGCAAATTAAAGGAAGGCAGGAGCAAGCATAGTGACCATCATGTGAGTGGACAGAGTAGTGATCTTGACCTTTAGGTCTTTGAGACTTTGGCGAAGAGGGACTTCAGTCAGACAAAGGCAAAAAAAGAAAAGCTCAAGGTTAAGTTTTTTTTTCCTTCCCTCCTTTATATCTGTTCAGCTCGGACAGTAGAGATGTCAGGCAGAATAGTGGAATGCTCCTCTTGCAGGGTGTGGGAAGACAAGGAGACCTCCAGTGTTCCCGACAACTACAATTGCATCAAGTACAGTCAGCTACAGCTTCTAACAATTTGTGGTAAGTAGATGGAGCTGAACTTGGATGAACTCCAGATCATTCAGGAGGCTGAGGGGATGACAGATAGGACAGAAAGAGAGGTGGGTGCACCCAAGGTGAAGGACACAGGAAACAGGGTGGCAATCAGGAAGAGGAAAGAGGTTAAGGAGCCAGTGTAGAGTACTTTTGTGGCCATCACCCTCAACATCAGGTTTATCAATTTGGATACTGTTGGGAGGGTTGGCCTAACAGAGGAAAGTCACAGTGGCTGAGCCTCTGGCACTGCCTCTGTGACTTAGAAGGGAAGTGGGGAGAGGAGAGGCACACAGTGTGGTGATATGAGATTCATTATTTCAGGGAATGGACAGGGCATTCTCTGGGCAAGAAAGATTCCTGGATGGTATGTTGCTTCCAGGGTGCCAGGGTCTGGGATATCTCAGATTGAGATCTCAGCATTCTTAAGTGGGAGCGTAAACAACCAGAAATCATGGTCCATGAATTCTCAAAATTCTCATATTTTTAAAATTTGGTAAACCTTGTTTTCACCATTCCACAGGTGGAGCATTCTAGCATTGCATCTTTGGATTTAATTAAGCTGGGTTGCAATTGCACTTCCCTTTAAACATGCCCTGGATATTTTCCCATATATGCAGCACCCTTGTGAGAGGTCATATTTTGGGTGCTATAAATATATATGCTTGATTTCCACCTGAACTAAATTTATATTAACATCCACTGCCTCTATAGCATGACATTTTCAAAGTCCACATGTCCATGTCACCATATATTACCTTGAGATTCATTTTATTGTGGCCATTCACTGTACATAGAACATACAATCCATAGAATAGCACATTACAGGCCCTTCAGCCCACAATGTTCTGCTGACCTTCAAACCCTGCCTCCCATATTACCCCCCCCCCCAAACTTAAATTCCTCCATATACCTGTCTAGTAGTCTCTTAAACGTCACTAGTGTATCTGCCTTCACCACTGACTCAGGCAGTGCATTCCATGCACCAACCACTCTCTGGAGTGAAAAACCTTCCTCTAATATCCCCCTTGAACTTCTCTCCCCTTACCTTAAAGCCATGTCCTCTTGTACTGAGCAGTGGTGCCCTGGAGAAGAGGCGCTGGCTGTCCACTGTGCCTATTCCTCTTAATATCTTGTACACCTCTTCATGTCTCCTCTCATTCTCCTTCTCTCCAAAGAGTAAAGCCCTAGCTCCCTTAATCTCTGATCATAATCCATATTCTCTAAACCAGGCAGCATCCTGGTAAATCTCCTCTGTACCCTTTCCAATGCTTCCACATCCTTCCTATACTGAGGTGTCCAGAACTGGACGCAGCACTCTAAGTGTGGCCTAACTGGAGTTTTATAACTGGAGCTGCATCAGTACATCGTGATTCTTAAATTCTATCCCTCGACTTATGAAAGCTAACACCCCATAAGCTTTCTTAACTACCCTATCTACCTGTGAGGCAACTTTCAGGGATCTGTGGACATGTACCTGCAGATCCCTCTGCTCTTCCACACTACCAAGTATCCTGCCATTTACTTTGTACTGTACCTTGGAGTTTGTCCTTCCAAAGTGTACCACCTCACGCTTCTGTGTTGAACTCCATCTGCCACTTCTCAGCCCACTTCTGCAACCTATCAATGTCTCTCTGCAATCTTCGACAATCCTCCACACTATCTACAACACAACCAACCTTTGTGTCATCTGCAAACTTGCCAACCCACCCTTCTACCCCCACATCCAGGTCATTAATAAAAATCACAAAAAGTAGAGGTCCCAGAACAGATCCTTGTGGGACACCACTAGTCACAACCCTCCAATCTGAATGTACTCCCTCCACCACGACCCTCTGCTTTCTGTAGGCAAGCCAATTCTGAATCCACCTGGCCAAACTTCCCTGGATCCCATGCCTTCTGACTTTCTGAATAAGCCTACCATGTGGAACCTTATCAAATGCCTTACTAAAATCATGTAGATCACATCCACTGCACTACCCTCATCTATATGCCTGGTCACCTCCTCAAAGAACTCTATCAGGCTTGTTAGGCACGATCTGCCCTTCACAAAGCCATGCTGACTGTCCCTGATCAGACCACGATTCTCTAAATGCCCATAGATCCCATCTCTAAGAATCTTTTCCAACAGCTTTCCCACCACAGACATAAGGCTCTCTGGTCTATAATTACCTGGACTATCTCTACTACATTTTTTGAACAAGGGGACAACATTTGCCTTCCTCCAATCCTCCGGTACCATTCCCATGGACAACAAGGACATAAGGATCCTAGCCAGAGGTTCAGCAATCTCCTCCCTTGCCTCATGGAGCAGCCTGGGGAATATTCCATCAGGCCCTGGGGACTTAAACGTCTTATTGTATTTTAACAACTCCAACACCTCCTCTCCCTTAATATTAACATGCTCCAGAACATCAACCTCACTCATATTGTCCTCACCGTCATCAAGTTCCCTCTCAGTGGTGAATACCGAAGAGAAGTATTCATTGAGGACCTCGCTCACTTCCACAGCCTCCAGGCACATCTTCCCACTTTTCTCTCTAATCGGTCCTACCTTCTCTCCTGTCATCCTTTTGTTCTTCACATAATTGAAGAATGCCTTGGGGTTTTCCTTTACCTACTCACCAAGGCCTTCTCATGCCCCCTTGCTCTTCTCAGCCCTTTCTTAAGCTCCTTTCTTGCTACCCTATATTCCTCAATAGACCCATCAGATCCTTGCTTCCTAAACCTCGTGTATGCTGCCTTCTTACACCTGTCTAAATTTTCCACTTCACTTGTCACCCATGGTTCCTTCACCCTACCATTCTTTATTTTCCTCACCAGGACAAATTTATCCCTAACATCCTGCAAGATATCCTTAAACATCGACCACATCTCCATAGTACATTTCCCTGCAAAAACATTGTCCCAATTCACACCCGCAAGTTCTAGTCTTATAGCCTCATAATTTGCACTTCCTCAATTTAAAATTTTCCTGTCCTCTCTGATTCTATCCTTTTCCATGATAATGCTAAAGGTCAGGGAGCGGTGATCACTGTCCCCCAGATGCTCCCCACTGACAGATCTGTGACCTGACCCAGTTCGTTACCTAATACTAGATCTAGTATGGCATTCCCCCTAGTCGGCCTGTCAACATACTGTGACAGGAATCCATTCTGGACACACTTAACAAACTCTGCTCCATCCAAACCCTTGGAACTAATCAAGTGCCAATCAATATTAGGGAAGTTAAAGTCACCCATGATAACAACCCTGTTATTTTTGCACCTTTCCAAAATCTTGCTCCCTATCTGCTCCTTGGTATCTCTGCTGCTACCAGGGGGCCTATAGAATACCCCCAGTAGAGTAACTGCTCCGTTCCTGTTCATGACTTCCACCCATACTGACTCAAAAGAGGATCCTGCTACATTACCCACCCTTTCTGCAGCTGTAATAGTATCCCTGACCAGTAATGCCACCCCTCCTCCCCTTCTCCCCCCCCCCATTCCTTTTAAAGCACTGAAATCCAGGAATATTGAGAATCCATTCCTGCCCTGGTGCCAGCCAAGTCTCTGTAATGGCTACTACATCATAATTCCATGTATGTATCCAAGCTCTCAGTTCATCACCTTTGTTCCTGATGCTTCTTGCATTGAAGTACACGCACTTTAGCCCTTCTACCTTAATACCTTTTTACCCTTTATTCTGCTTCTCTTTCCTCAAAGCCTCTCTATTTATTGGACCTGGCTTCACTCTATGCATTTCTTTCTCTGCTCTATCGCTCCGGTTCTGATCCCCCTCGCAAATTAGCTTAAAACCTCCCGAATCATGCTAGCAAACCTGCCTGCAAGGATATTGCAACCCCTCGAGTTCAGGTGCAACCCATTCAATCTGTACAGGGCCCACCTTCGCCAGAAGAGATCCCAATGGTCCAAAAGTCTAAAACCCTGCCCCCGCACCAACTCCTCAGCCACGCATTCAACTGCCATCTCCTCCAATTCTTACCATCACTATACGTAGTACTGGCAGCAATCCTGAGAACGTCACCCTTGAGGTCCTGTTCTTCAGCCTTCTGCCTAGTTCCTGAAACTCACACTTCAGGACCTCATTCCTCTTCCTGCCTAAATCATTGGTACCAACATGTATCATGACTTCTGGTTGCTTTCCCTCTCATACCAGGATGTCATGTACCCGGTCAGAGACATCCCGGACCCTGGCACCGGGAGGCAACAAACCATACAGGTTTCCTTCTCACGTCAACAAAATCTCCTGTCTGCTCCCCTGATTATAGAGTCTCCAATGACGACAGCTCTCCTCTTCTCCGTCCCATCCTTCTGCACCACAGGGTCAGACTCGGTGCCAGAGGCCTGCCACCGTGGCTCACACCTGGTCGGTCGTCCTCACCAGCATCCAGGATGGTAAACTTATTATTCAGGGAAGTGGCTACAGGGGTGCTCTGCACTACCTGTCTACTCTCCTTCACTTTTCCCCCTCGGACCGTCACCCAATGGCCTGCTTCCAGAGCCTAGGTGTGACTACCTCCCTGTAGTTCTCATCTATGACTGCCTCATTCTCCCTTATGAGTTGAAGCTCATCCAGCTGCTGCTCCAGATTCCTCACACGGTCTTCCAGTTTGCCCAGCTGCAAGCACTTCTGGCAAATGTGACTCTCTGGAGAGGGGAGCTCCCCCAAGACTGCCACATCTCACAGGAGAGGCACACCACCATTTCAGGAGGCATTGCAAAGATTAACCGGGAACAAGCTTGTCCTCTGCCTCTTCTCGTCAAAGCCTCAAATCTCCATTCCTTCACAGGCCACTCTGCTTGAGTGGCCACTTATTTGTTTGAGCTTTTCAAACGGCTTGGTCACCTGACCTTGAATGCCCAATCAGCTGCTTTCTGCTGAGTCTGAGCTACTCAAATCTTGATTATCTAATCAACGGCTTTCTGCTGAGCTACTCAAATCTTGATTGACTTGATTGCACAGTCCAACTGCCAAAACTGCCAGAATCTCTCGAGTCAAAGCCTCAAATCTCCACTCAAATCTTCACTGGCCCACTCACTCACTGGCCACTTTCCACTGGCCAGTAGAACAGAGAAAACAATAGAATCAATGAAAAACTACAGACAAAGGCTAATGAACACCAAGGTGCAAATGAAGACAAACTCTGTAAATAAAGAAATAAAACTGAGAAGGTGAGTTGTAGAGTTCTTGAAAGTGAGTCCATAAATTGTGGAATCAGTCTGAGTCCTCAGCACTCTGGTACCTCCCATGATAAGCAAATCCCCCAGCCTCCTTCCCATCATCAATTGGACTATTTTTTAAGATTATTTTTCCTTTGCACAGCTGTTTTAAAGCTGAATCTATTACCACTATTACCCATATATTCACATTTGTAACACAATCCACATACCCCAAACTTCAAGCTAAAAATTTGGTCCAATATTGTTCTTCCTGTTATGAATGTGAAGCAACTCTGAGGGGCCGAAGGGTACACAGTGGCCCCCGACTTTTTGAAATTGCAAGATCACTATTATTTCGGGTCAGAGACCCAGGAAATGAGAGAGAGATATCCAGAATACACAAGGTTTGGAATGTGGCCTGACCTCAGCGAAACGGAACCACTGATAACAGCCGTTGTCTCTTGGAGACAGAATTGTGTATTGAGTACTGCACTATTCATTGAAGCCCTCAGGGGAAAACCAGAGTGGTCTGGTTGAGGGATTGCATCATCTCAACCTGATTGACATCTGAGACCCCGTGAGTAAGGATAAAAGAGGGGTCTAGGGAACAGCCCCTTTAGACGCACCAGCAGAAATGCTAGAAATCTCGTGATAGTGTTTTATAGCGAAGGCTGGTGAGAGCTTGTGTGTGTCCTCCCCTGCCAGGGTGGCGGGCTCATCACAGAAGAACGGTTTAGCTAAAGGAGAGGCCACAAGTGAAAGGCCATGACAACGAGACTCCTGATGGATCGAAATCATAAAAGGAAAGTTGGCAAGTTTTTCTCCAAATCTCCCTCTCTCTCTCTCCAACCATTGCAACACAGCGGTTCCCAATGGCTTCAGCCTGCATGAACTGAGTGAACGTTATATTTCCATCGGACAATACATTATCCCCTAGACAACGATAGAGCTTATTTCTTATTGATTATTATTATACCCGCACTTTTAGATTTAGTATTGACGATGTATATTATCTGTATATTTGCATTGATATTATTTTTGTGTATTTTTACTAATAAATACTGTTAAAAATAGTATCATCAGACTTCAACGGACCTCTCTATCTTTGCTGGTAAGTGACCCAGTTACGGGGTTCGTAACAACGTGGGTCCTCGTTTCGAGATTTGATACCAAATTGGAGGGCCAGTAAATTGGGCTTTTAAGTCCAAACTTGGATCTGGTTGCGCGGGTAACCAGACGGGAAACCAGCAAAGATGGACGTTGATGAATTTATAGAAAACCCGACTCTGGAGGCGCTAGAGGCTGCCACTAAGTTGGACTTGATAAATATTGTGAAAGGACTAAATCTTGCAGAGGTGAGGTTGTCAATGAAAAAGCAGGAGGTGTAGAGGGCCATAACTCAGTATTATATTGTGAAGAATGTGTTTTCATCTGAGGTATTGGAAAATATCCCTGAAAAGGTACCAGCTAGTGGGACGGCTCAGTTAGAGTTGGAGAAATTGAGGCTGGACGTGGAACAAAAGCAAAGGGAGCATGAGCTCCAGCAAAAGGAGTTAGAGATGAAAAGGGAGCAGTAAAGAGCTGAGAAGCAGAGGGAGCATGAAATTAAGTTAAAACAGCTGGAAGCAGCTGAAAAAGAGAAGGAAAGGGCCGAAAAAGAGAAGGAGAGAGCCGAAAAGGAGAGGGAGTATGAGGAGAAGGAGAAAGAGAGGCAATATGAGTTGGATATGGAGAAGTTCAGGCAAGAGCGAAGAGCTCAAGGGCCAGACCCAGAGGAGCGGTTTATTGTTAGTAGGGAGTTTAGGTTAGTACCTCCATTTGAGGAGACAGATGTTGATAGTTATTTCTTGCATTTTGAAAAGGTGGCAGTGAATCAGAAGTGGCCCAGAGATCAGGGGGTGGCGTTGTTACAAAGTGTGTTAAAAGCCAAGGCACAACAGGCATATGCGGCGTTGTCCATGGAGGAGGAGAAGTCTGAGAATTATGAGAAAGTAAAGGAGGCCATTCTTCAGACCTATGAATTGGTACCTGAGGCCTATAGACAAAAGTTCAGAAATTTAAAGAAAGGGTGGAATCAGACGTATGCAGAGTTTGCCTATGAGAAGGGTGTGCTCTTGGATCGTTGGTGTGCAGCAGAAATGGTGGAAGAAGATTTTTGGCGTCTCAGGGAGTTAATTCTGATTGAGGAATTTAAAGGTTGTGTTTCGGATGATATCCGGATGTATTTGAACGAGAAGTCGAATAAGACCATATCCGAATTTGCTAGGTTCGCAGATGAATATGCCCTAACCCACAAGACAAAATTTTCCTTGAATAAAAGTTACCAGAAAGACCGTGGGAACGGTAGAGAAAGCCCGCCAGCTGAGGCAGAGATTCAGCCGAGAGCTAGTGGTAAAAATAAGGAGGAAGAAAGGCAAGATGGCAGGAGGGGTCCTGGCTTGACCTGTTTTAATTGTGGAAAGGTGGGTCATATTGCATCTAAGTGCCTTGCTCCGAGGAAGGAGGTAGGAAAAGGGAGAGCAGCAGTCCCCACAGGATGTATTGTGGTGATCAGTAAATCAACGAGAAAGCCCCAGGTAGACAGAATACGAGAGGGGCCTGAGAAATTTATTTCAGAAGGAACCGTGTCTGTGAAAGAGGGAGACACACCAGTTCCAGTGCGGATCTGGAGAGACACGGGAGCTGAGTTGTCATTGATTCGCAGTACAGTACTAGATTTTGGTCCCGAGACTGGAGAGGTAGCTTTGAGAGGCATAGGAAAAGGGACAGAAGCTGTGCCTTTGCATAGGATCATTATAAATTGTTAGCTGGTAACTGGACCAGTTGAAATAGGGGTGCGATCAGAATTTCCGAGAACTGACGTAGACATCCTTCTGGGTAACAATTTAGCTGGTGGTGACGTTTGGTCGGTCATGGAGCTGACGAGCCAGCCTATAAGTGTTGAGGACCCGGCCCTAGATTCCAAGATCTATCCTGCAAGCGCGACCACTCGCAGCATGTCGAAAAAGGCAGCTGAGAAAGAGGCCAGTATTGATTTGGCTGAGACATTTTTACTGACCCTGTACCAAGAGGGGTTAGAGGGTGATAAAATGGAGAATAGAGAAAATGGAGAATAAAAGAGAGTAAGGGAGAGGAGGTAGACCTGTCCTTAGCCAGGAGGAGATTTATAGAGGCACGGAGTAAAAATGAGAAACAGATAAGGCTGTTAGAAGGTCCAGGGTTGGACATGGATGATCTGTCTGGTTTGACAGAACTGTTTGAAGAAGTTGAAAATTTTAAAGGTTCCCGATAATGAAATGAGGGCAGTCCTAGATGAAAATGATGCCATTACCTTGAAGGAGTCTGCTGGGTTGGCAGATGAGGTTGTTTCAGCCCGCAGGGTTGAGTTTACTCCGGAAGGGAGTTGCCCAGAGAGTAAAAAAAGGGTACGGGTATTGAAAGCCTGGAAGAGGCAGATGTCCCGTTTGATTGTGTTCAAGATGTGGATGCCCGTGGTACTGAACCTAGTAATGGAACTCAGGAAAAGTCTGAGGTATTTGAATCAGTTGAAAAGGAATGCAGTCCTTGTGGGTCAGATGGACTTGGTTCAGTGAAGAAAGAGTTAACCTTGGTACTAGTGGGAAGTGAGAATTCCCAGTTGTTTGTGTTCGAAGGTGTGTTAAAAGTTAGTGAGGAGATAAAAGGTGGTAAGGTGAATATTATTATTGAAGGAAAAGGGAAAAGTGTAGTTCCTAAATTGAATGAAGAAAATTTAAAGTCTGGATTGATGTCAGAAGCAGTAACCAGGCTGAAGGGACAATGGCTTGTTAACACAGTGCCTGCGAATCAAGTACAGGTTGATTTGGAATGTAAAGGTACCCCACGCTCTATTGTTATTCAAGAGTGTGCTGTGAAGAGGCAGAATTTGAAATGCTGTTTGGACAAACAGGGATCGCTTGCAGATTTTAAACTGAAAACTAATAGAATGAAGGGTCCTGAAGATAAAACTAACGACTTGCTTAAAAATAAAGAATTGTGTGGAGTTTCAGCCAATGGGCTACGTTTGGAAAACATTGTTGATAAAATAACTCCTATGAAAAGAGCATGTAAAAGCCTATTCCACTCTGGTGCACAACCTAACCACGTGGGAGTTAACTGGAAAAGGGGCGAGGGGTGACGGGATGCCACTTTAAATAACAGGATCCGGTTTTAAGGGATTTCAAGAAAGAACGTAACTAATAAAGACAACCCCATGGAAGATTGACTGTTAAGTTTGAAAGTAAAATAAAGGTTAGTATTTGCATGAACTTTTATAATATACACGTAAGCTAAGACCACAACTCTTTAGTTTTTGTTTGCTGAAGAAAAGGAATAAAAATAGATGGTTATTAAATCAGAGTCTGATGCCACAAGAATTTATTAAGGTACAAGATGTTAAGATATTAAAGGAAGTGACAATGTAATCACTAACTGTATAGATGCTGAATTGAATGTATAACTGTATTACTCTGTAGTGAAAAAAAAACTCTTTGGTATTGTGTTAGATTCTGAAATCCTGTAAGACTCTGTATTAATTAATTTTTATCTGTGGCAGAAATCTTAGAAGGAAGGGCGTGTTATGAATGTGAAGCAACTCTGAGGGGCCGAAGGGTACACAGTGGCCCCCGACTTTTTGAGAATTGCAAGATCACTATTATTTCGGGTCAGAGACCCAGGAAATGAGAGAGAGATGTCCAGAATACACAAAGTTTGGAATGTGGCCTGACCTCAGCGAAACGGAACCACTGATAACAGCCGTTGTCTCTTGGAGACAGAATTGTGTATTGAGTACTGTACTATTCATTGAAAACCCTCAGGGGACAACCAGAGTGGTCTGGTTGAGGGATTGCATCATCCCAACCTGACTGACATCTGAGACCCCGTGAGTAAGGATAAAAGAGGGGTCTGGGGAACAACCTCTTTAGATGCACCAGGAGAAACCCTAGAAATCCCGTGATAGCGTTTTATAGCGAAGGCCGGTGAGAGCTCGTGTGCGTCTTCCCTTGCCAGGGTGGCAGGCTCATCACAGAAGAACGGTTTAGCTAAAGGAGAGGTCACAAGTGAAAGGCCACGACAACGAGACTCCGATGGATCGAAATCATAAAAGGAAAGTCGGCAAGTTTTTCTCCAAATCTCTCTCTCCAACCATTGCAACACAGCAGTCCCCAACGGCTGCAGCCTGCATGAACTGACTGAACTTTACATTTCCATTGGACAATACATTATCCCCTAGACAACGATAGAACTTATTTCTCATTATTATTATACCCACACTTTTAGATTTAGTATTAATGACGTATATTATCCGTATATTTGAATTGATATTATTTTTGTGTATTTTTACTAATAAATACTGTTAAAAATAGTATCATCAGACTTCAACGGACCTCTCTATCTTTCCTGTAAGTGACCCAGTTACTGGGCTCGTAACATTCCTCATTGAGATACACCCATCTTAAAATCTTATAAATCCATATAAATATTTCTGTACCCATACATTTTCCTCTTTGCCATTTAGCCTGTTTTTACCCCAGATTAGGATAATTTAGATTTCTACTTCTACCTCTCTTTATTGTTTCGACATTTCTCTGACTTTTTCTTCTGTTTCATTTTTTTTCTGTTGAATTGTTGTGAGTCTATATCAGGTGTCCAGGAATTATAACAAATCAGTTTATGTAAGATTTCCTTTTAAATCTAATTAATATGATCAACCATAGTTTGTAGTAAATTCCCTGGGATAATCAATGCATGTAGCTAAAGGCATAACTAACTCTTGCATTAATGTGAATATATTGTATATATGGTGTACAGTGCTTTTGGAATTCTGTGATTAGTATAAGGTACACCTCTTCTTAGAGACACATTTGTCATTGACTTCCAGACCTTGTGTTAATTATGTCAGTAAGATGTTATCTGAAGGAGGGAACACCATTCTTCTGCCTGTCATTCAAACTGGAAATGAGACTTGTATAACAGACTAGCATTTGCTGTGCATTCCAATCAACTTAATGAGTAATGCAACAACTAACCCTGTGACCTGAAGGTGAGTGAATGTCTGAATAATAAAAATAGCTGAACTAAGGTGGCAACTACTTCAAACTATTTTTATGCATATTGAGATTTGTTCCAATTTAATTCTTAATTAATGATATTAAGGCAATTGGCCTGCGATTAATCAGATTAGCTCAAGGTTAAAAGTGATAAAAAGAAATTTAGAAATTTTACTCTTGTGAGTTTTATCTGACATTGTAAATGATTATCTTGTTTGTGATCATGCAGATTAGTAATAATTTGAGATTGATCTTGCTCAGAGGTGGTTTGAGGCAAATGTCTTAACTTCTGAAATGCAAACTTATACAGATTTATTTGAATCCCCACTTCTATGTGCACCAAAAAGTGAAAATGCCTTCCTGAATTATCCATATTTCTTTATATAGATGGAATCCATTCACCCCATCAAATCCATGCCAGAGAGTAATCTCATCCCCCTGCTAATTTTCCTTGTAATCTTTATTCTCCACCTTCACAGTTTCCCTGGGAGCAACTTACAATGATTACATACAATCCAACCTGCATACTTTGGGATGTGGGAGAAAACTGGCACCCCTTGAGGAACCCCCATAGGGAGAATATGAAAAGTCCACATAGATAGCACCCAGGGTTTAGGATTGAACTCTAGTTGCTGAAGCTGTGAAGTAGCACCACTCCTACTTGTGCCACTGGGGAAAAGATCTAGGATATTTTAAGGAAAAGATTTCCCTTGCAATTTGAAAGCATTTTATAAATGAAATGCTGGGTTAACATCTATGGTCCCTGCTCACCTTTATCCATTGTGCTTACCTACAATTGCTCCCATTCTTTTGCCTGCAAGACTTCAGGCCAGTATTGAATTGTGCAGATACAAGGAACAGGACAAATATTTCACGCATTTACTGAATTTGATTGGAAGAAACAGATTAGTGCATTTGAATATCCCTTTGCAGATTAAATCGGTAAACAAGAATGTGTTGCAGAACGGAAGATTATATGACGTGGAAAAAACATGCCTGATTAAAGAAATGGGCCCTGACTTTAAGTCCTTAAGATATAATATGTAATTGGTTTATTATTGCCACATATACTACGAGACAGGTAAAATCTTGCTTTGCATGCTATCCATAAAGATAATTTCAGAACATAATTACATTCAATGATACAAGAGAAAATAATAATAGAATACAAAATATTTGTGTTATGGTTACAGAAAAATCACAATAGAGGAAGACAATAATTTGTAAGGGCTATGGTGAGGTAGATTCTGAGGGTGAGTTGATCTTTATTAAACAAGAATATCTTTCAATAACAGGACAGAAGCTGTTCTTGAGCTAAGTGGTACATATTATCAACCTTTTGATTATTTTTCCCAATGGAAGTAAGGAGTAGAGAGATTTACTGGGTTAAGTGGGGTCTTTTATTCTGCTGGCTGCTTTCTAAAGGCAGTAGGGAGAGTTAACAGAGTCCATGGAGGGGAACTGGTTTTTGTGGAGTGAGATGCATCCACAATTGCCTTCTGTTACCTGTATTCTTCTTGCAGTTACCAAGCATTGCCTGAAGTTTTCTTATCGTAATCCAAATGATGGGCTATAATTATGAAAAATAATAAAACTGAAAATCTAGATGATCTGTATCCTACTAATATCATAATTGGAATATAGTATCAATGTTAGTTTAATATTCCTGTGATTTTTTTTTTTATGTCCAGTGTCGTTATGGTTGCATTTTGTTGTTTCCCTTTGTCAGGAAATGCAGAGCAGGCCTGACCAAAGTGTGGAGCAGTGAAGATGATTTAGTGGTGAGCGATCAATTTAATAATAAACTGCAAAATAACAAGACATGACGGGCCACAAAACAAGAAAGAATGGATACTTAACATGGAAAGACAACAAGGTAATTGAAGACTAGGCCCAAATATTTGAGGCTGGCTGGTTTGAATAAGCGGACAAGGATTATGGATGAGAGCTGGGTTTAAATAGGTTGCAGGTGATGAGATAGAAATGAGTGGCAGGCGACTCCTGTTAGCTGTGTGAACTGGAAGGTCCTGCCCATGCAGGCCTATCAGAACAACCTCTCCTACGGCCAGCAATTGACAGCCCAAGATGATGCAAATGGGTTTGATGGAACTTCTCAATGAATGATGGATCTAAGGTGAAACTGGATAGCAACCAAGACCTCTTCTTTGGGCTGTATCCTTCTCAGCCAACCAGGTACTCTATAAAATAATGTGATTCCATCAACCAGCGATCCATGTACACTGGACCACTTTCCACCATCCTAGGTTCCAGAGGTGCAGTCCCAGGTGGGTTGAGTGGTCCATGGACAATGGGCATGAGGCAGGACATGTGGAAGGTGGGTGAGATCCTGAGGGCTGGTGGCAGCTGGAAATAGTACATGACTGGATTGATTTGATGGGTGATCTTGAAGGGACCAATGAACCAAGGTGAGAGTGTGCAGGGTTCGGTGTGTAAGGGCAGATCTTGGGTGGATAGCCAGATATGGTCCCCAGGCAGTAATAGTCTGGCTGGGTGCCATTGGTGGTTGGCCTCGCAGTTGTAGACATTGTTGGCAGCAATGATGGCCCTCCATGTTTTCTTGTAAGCATTCTGGTAGCAATGAACAAGGGCCAAAGCAGACGATACCTCCACCATTGGCTCCTCCATGGGAGGATGGGGTTGGTAGCCATGAAGTACTTGAAAGGGTGATGTCCCTGTGGCAGAGGAAGTATATAGATTGTGGGTCAGTTTGGCCCAGAGTAGATACATCTTCCATGTGGAAGGATTAGATGCAGTGAATATTCACACAACCATCTCTACTTGCAAATTAGCTCTTTCTGATCGAATGTTGTTCTGCATATAATAACCAGAGGCCAAATTCACTGAGGTGCAGAGGAGGGAGAAGAAGGCTCACCATAAGCGGGAGGTGATTTGCGGGCTCCAGTCCAACACAATGTCCTGAAGGAACCCGCGGAGGTGAACTATATATTGGAGAATCAGGTCCGCTATCTCAGTGGGTGAATGAAGCTTGGGGAGGGCAATGAAGTGAGCAGCCTTGAAGAATTGGTCAACAACTGCCATGACCACCGCAGCTCTTTCTGAAAGTAACATACCCATAATGAAATCCATGATGCTGTTGGACTCCGGGCATCAAGAGGCTGTCAGGGGTCACTGGAGCCCAGCAGACCATCGGTTGGAGGGATTGAACTGAGCACTTTTTTTTTTTTTAATAATTTTTTATTGCATTTTTAAAGAGGGCAGGTAGCAACGAACTGATGTATATCTATCATTATGGTGGGACCATAAATGGTGACCGAGAAAATCCGGAGTTTCTTCTGTGCCTGGATGGCCAGAGAGAGGTGAATGCATTCCACCCACTGGAATGCATCAGAGCACATGGCTACCAACACGTACATGCAGTTGTCGGTTGTGTTGGCTGGAGCTGGTTCATGCTCTAGGGCCTGAAGGAGCTGTTTTTCAAGATCCTAGACAATTAGGAAGAAGATCTGAGAGGATGGAATGATTGGCTGAGGGTCAAACTGATGTGACAGGGTGTCCACCATTGTGTTCTTGGAGCTGCATCAATAGGAGATGGTGAAGTTAAATTGCTTAAAGAACAGGCCCTGCAGGCCCAACATGGGTTGAGTTTGCAGGTCTGCTGCGTGGCTATGAGGTTCTGGTTGTCAGTGCAGATTAGCAAGGGCTCAGTGTTTGACATCATAACAAATGTCTCCATTCCTTCAAGGTCCATTTAAGACCATAAGAAATAGGAGCAGAATGGATTTAATGCCGAGTAGCTCCATCTCCTGCTCTACAATCGTACTGTGTAGAATTGAACTTGCACAAGAAGCAGGTGCAAAGATATGTCTTCCGCTCTGATCCTTGCTGGGAGAGCATGGCCCCTGTGCCCATGTCAGGTGCATCCACCTCACCCACAAAGGCTCCAGAGGAGTTTGGATTACAAAGAATGGGTGCTGTAGTGAAGTGTTTCTTGAGCTCTTCAAAATCTTAGCCCACAGCAACTCATTGGATTATCCTTGGGACAGGTATTTTGGTGAGGGAGGTGAGAGGAGTGGTGATTTGGTTATAGTTCCTGATGAAACAGCAGTAGAAGTTGGAGAAGGCCAAGAAGCCCTGTAGCTGTTTGGGGGAGTGGGATGGGGGCCATTGGATGACAGCATGCAGAAGGAAATGACCAGAGTGTGGAACTACCATTTCTCTAACTTGCAGCGCTGTTGGTTTTCAAGGAGATGCTGAGGGGCTGAACGGATGTGACAAATGTGGTCTTGGGGGTCCTTGGTGAAGATGAGAATGTTGTAGACAAGTACATAGCTGTGCAGAGTTTCTCAGAGGATCTCATGAAAGAAAGCTCAGAAAATGGCTGGACCATTTTAAAATCCAAAGAGGATCACCATGTATTCATAGTGAACATTGGGTCTTATGAATGCTAACTTTCACTCATCTCCAGTTGGATGTAGATCAGGTAGTACGTGCTTTGTAAATACAGTTTCATGGAGATCTGGGCCCTGAAGCATGTTTCAAATGTTCTCTCCATCAAGTGGAGAGGGTAACGGTTCTTAATATTGATTTTTGTTGAGTGCATGGTAATCAATACAGGGACAGACACCCTCATCTTTCTTTTTGACAAGGAAGAATCCTGCATCAGCTGGGGACTAGGATGGTCAAATAAAGCCATGTTGCAGAACTTCAGCAATGTGGTCATCCATGGCTTGAGTCTTAGGAGGGGAGAGTGAGGACAGATGACCTCAGGGTGTGGGGAGGGAGAGAGAAAACAAGTCTGGCTATGGTGGTGGAATGAGGGGCTGGTAGGTTGGAAACATACTAGAGAGAAGGCCTCTCATCTCCTCTTGCTGGTGTCACAGTGGCTATTTGACACGAGTAATTGGCTGGTCCACAGTATGCGTACAAGTTGTTTCACCACCAAAACTCACACTCTTGGAGAGTTAAGGCAGCTCTCCCTATCTGCATGCATTTTTGAGACATTGCTAATGAGCATCCTGCAGTTTGAAATGTTTCTGGGAACGGTACTGGGGTTCTAGCTGGTGATCTGGAAGGCCATTCCATATGATGTTTGCCAATGTGGAGGGTCAGTGTGATGAGGCTTTCAAAGTCAGTGGGCATCTCCCGGTTATACAGCTCATCTTTTAAGAGCTCGAAAATGCTCTAATGGTAACTGAAGGCTAGGAGCAACTAGTTAAAGCTGACTGTTATTTGATGGGTGACAAGGACTTTGGATGAGAGCTGGGTTTAAATAGGCTGCAGGCGATGTGTTGGAAATGAGTTTCATGTGACCTCTGATAGCTGGGTGGTGATTGCCTGTGCAGGACTGACACACAGTAACATTTGGAAATTGATTGCTACTTTAGTAATTTAGACTGATGAGATGATTGTCAAACTTCATTAGCAGACGGATATGTATGAATGCTTTGTTAGGTGATGCTGAAAATAACATCAGTTATTGAAACTAGCACTGGTTTTTAATATGATTTAACCAAACAACTAAACCCTCACTGAAAATCTCAATTAAAATTCTAACTGTGAACTTGCTGATTGTAAATGTCATCATATACTTTTACAATGCTAATTTTGAGCCTTTAGTGTGAATAGCAATTAGAATTGTTGTCAATGTGTGCCAACGTATCCTGACCTATCAGTACTGATATTGCTCTGGAGAATTCTCCCTCAGATCTAAATTTTTGTTCAACACCCACATGGATTCTCAATCCTGCCTGTATCCCTAGTCATATTCCCACCCTCTCCAAGATAGTGCTCTCTTAAGCACCAAAATATTTTTCAGATCATGCACACAAATTCCTGGAGGAATTCAACAGGCCAACCAGTGTAAATGGAGAGGAATAAACAGTCGATGTTTTAGGTCAAGACACTTCAGCAGGACTGGAAAGGAAGAGGGAAGATGCCAGAATAAGACGGAGTGGTGAAAGGATGGAGTTGCTGGCAGGTGATAGGGTAAGCAACACGTACAACAAGTTGGAGGAACTCAGCAGGTTGGGCAGCATCCATGGAAACAAACAGTCAACGTTTCAGGCCGAGACCCTTCGATAGGGGAAACCAGGTAAAGAGGAAGCTGGGTGGTTAGAGAAGGGAGGATGAATTTAGAAGCTGGGAAGTGATAGGTGGAAGATGTAAAGGGCTGAAAAAGGAGGAATCTGATAGGACAGTGGACCATGGGAGAGAAGGAAGAACAAAAGACACCAGAGGAAGGCGCGAGGAACTGGAATGGGAAATCAAAAAGAGAGAAGGGGAGGGGATAAGTGAAAATACCACAAGTTAGAGACAGATTGAACTGAACACATTGTGTTACTGTAGCCTGAGCCTCATGCTCAATTTTTTACTCATCCCAAACCTTAAACATTCCATTAGGCACTTGTGATTTGGCAACATATGGTTTGACACGTACAATCTAATTAAATCCTCCAGTTAAACTGAATGAGATTCATCTGGTATCATAACAACCTACAAACCAGCCAACAGAGGGAGCTGAGGATCCCTTCAGATTCCCATGACTCATATTTCAACAGAAGTTAAAATAAAATCTGCTGTTTTACATCAAATAACTGGGAGCTCCTCGATAAAATTCAGTTATTGCATAACTTTATACAACAATTATTTCAACTTTATGCAGCCTTATAATTCCAATGCATCGTTTTGTGGAAACTGCTAACTGGTTCAGGGCACACTATGGCTGCATCAGGAAAAACTTCAGATATTTCCTGCATCTCCTGCTGTGAAGCTACCAGTCATAACGTTAACTTTTGAAAATAAATTTAGATCAAAAGCCTTTTCACAAAACGAATGACAATCATTGATGTGAACTGAATCCAATGAACTTGGAAGAATCTCTAATACTGTATATTAGAGCTCAGGGCTCATAGAGAAGAGAAACAGGCCCTTCAACCATTTAGTCCACAGTGAAATATTATTCTTCCTTGTCCTGTCAACCTATAACTGGACCATAGTCCTCCACATCCTTCCCATAAATGTTGGAATTGAACCCATACTCTTCACTTCTGCTGGCAGCTCATCCCATGCTTGCATGCTTCTTTGAGTGACAATGTTTACCTTATTTAGTTAACATGAGTGTAAAGGAACAAAACATTGGACATTAGAATGGGAATGGACATCTTAATCCCCCCTGCTGTTGGCAGCTCCAGACATCATAATGGCAAATTCAATGTCAAAGTCTAACTAAATTTATTATTGAAGTGCATATATTTCAACATATACTAATTTGCGATTCATTTTCTTACAGATATTACAAAGGTTCAAAGTATATTTATTGTCTAAGTATGTCTACAGTATACAGCCCTGAACATCAGAAAGCTTTTGACAAGAACAGGCCATTTGGCCCAGCAAATACCTATTCACATCGTTCCAAGTCGTCCTTCTCTGGACTCTCTCTTGTGCCTTTGCATCTCTCACATAACATAGAGAGCAAAATGATACACAGTATTCAGGGTGTGGCCTCCATGCACATTATGTCAGCTTAAGGAGAACGTCTCCGGACTTCAACTCCACTGAGCGCAATATATAGCCCAACATTCTATTAACCTTCCTAATCGCTTCTGTGCATTGTCTAGATGCTGATAATGATGAGCCTATCAGGATGCGCAAATCCTTCTCATACGGTGCACTTTCTGACTCCCCATTGCATATTTATATCTAATAGTTCTACATCCTATATGCAATATTTTACATTTACTTAGTAAATTTCTTTTGCCATTTATTTGTCCACATCGGGATTTTGTTTAGATTTAACTGTCTGCTGCCTAAATGTCATCAACTCATCTCTCTAATTTTTTGTCATCTGCAAGCTTCACTGGTTTACTTGATACAGTATGTGCTTATCCAAATCATTAGTGTAAATTAAAAACAGCAGTGGCCTCACAAACTGATCCTTGCGGAACCCCACTTTTAACACATTCTTGGTGAGAAAATGATTCCCTCAACATCACTCATTTTTTTTTCTTTGAGCCAATTCTGCACCCATTCGCACACCTTATCCTGAATCCCTACTTCCTGTAATTTGATTATTAACCTCTCATGAAATACCTTGTCAAAAACCTTCTGAAAATGCAAGGATCTCATTGAAACCTACTGAATGTTGAAAGGACTAGATAGGGTGGAGGTGGGGAGGACATTTCCTTTTGTGGGGTAATCCAGAATTAGAGAGAACAACCTGAAAACAGAGGGGCGATCTTTTAGAACAGAGGTAAGGAGGAATTATTTTAGCCAGAGAAAAAAGTGAATCTGTGGAATGCTCTGCCACAGACTGCAGTGAAGACCAAGTCCGCAGGTATATTTAATATGGAAGTTGATAGTTTCCTGATTGGTCAGTGCTTCATAGGATATGGTGAGAAGCAGGTGTACAGGGTTGAGTGGGATCTAGGAGCAGGCATAATGGAATGGCAGAGCAGACTCGATGGGCTGAATGGCCTAACGTTGCTCCTATGTCTTATGGTCTTAAGGTCTAAGTGATATCAACCACTCTGTTGTTATCATAAATGTTAGTTGCCTCTTCATAGAACTCCAGCATGTTAGTAAAACATGATTTCCCCTTTTTGAACCCAGGCTGGTTTTCTGCAAATGTGCCTGTTCTTATCAGCTGCTTTTCCATCTTATTCTTTATTATTGTTTCCATTATCTTGCCTGGGATACGCACTAAGCTTACTCGTCTATAGTCTCCAGAGTTAGAGAAGTCACCCTTCTTACATACTGGGACAATGCTAGCCCATTTCCAGTCCTTGGAGATTTCACCAGTCTTCAACAGAAAAATACATGTTAGGGGTTTGTATATATAATCACAGACCTCTTTAAGTACCCTTAAATATATATTGTTTGGCCTTGCAGATTTACTAACCTCCAACCTTTTCAACTGACACAGGACCTTGCTGTCTAAGATCTCTAAGTCATTTAAAACAACCTTATCTTCTCTACACTTAGATCATAAGACCATCAGACATAGGAACATAATTAGTCCATTCAACCCATTGAGTCTGCGCCACCATTCCATCATGGCTGATCCTGTATCCCACTCTATCCCATATACCTGCCTTCTTGCCAAATCCTTTGATGATCTGACCAATCAGGAAACGATCAACAACCACATGGACTTGGCCTCCACCGCAGTCTGTGACAGACCATTCCATAGATTCACTACTTCTGACTTAAAAAAAAACTCCTTGTTTCTGTTCTAAAAGGTCACCCCTCAACTTTAAGGCTGTGCCCTTTGGGTCTGGACACCCCCTCCATGGGAAACGTCCTCTCCACATCCACCTTAACTAGTCCTTTCAACAATCGGTAGGTGTCAATAAAATGTCCCATATTCTTTTAAATTCCAATGAGTACAGGCCCAAAGCTGCCAACGCTCCTCGTATGTTAACCCCTTCATTCCCAAAATCATCTACTTAGTGACGTATTGCCAACATCTTGGCAGGTGAATACTTCGGCAAAATATGAGTAAAGTGTATCTGCTATGTCCTTCTCTGCATAATTTAACACCCCACTGTTATTCCTAATACACTAACTTCCTTCTTGACATTTCTGTTACTACTAAAGTATTAAAAAATATCTCTTGGAGTCAATCTTGGTATTATCAGCAATATCCTTCTCAAACTGCCTTTTCAGAATTTGAATTTCCCTCTTGACTATAGCTCTTCCTTCCAGCAGTTCCTTTCAGTTTACCTTGTGGTGTCTTTGCCATATCTGCACAAACATTGCCTTTCTGAAATTCAATTTAATGGCTTTGTTTTTTTACTGACATACTCTCCAAAAAAAAATCGAGACTAACAAATTTATGATCACTTGTTCCTAAAGGCTCAACAACTTCCATGCACAAAATTCTATCCTGATTGTTACAGAAGATCAAATCTAGACAGGCCTCCCTCTTGTTGTTGCATTAACACACTGAGTCAAAAAACAATCATTCAATAACTCATTGAATTTACTTTCTTGTAATCCATCAGTCACTGGGTTCTCCCACTCAATTTTTGGGAAATTAAAGCTACCCATAACTATAACGTTACCCTCAGAACTTGCCTTTTTAATATTTGGATAGTCAATAACATACAACGAATGTTATTCCTTTTCCATATAGCTTTCAATTCACTAAGAACCTTCACTAAGTCTCAATTCATCTCATATCATAAACAGCTTCACATTTAAATTTGCTCTTCTGAATATGGCTACTATTCCACCTTTACAATCTTGCCTATTTTTCTGATAAAAGTCTATCCTTTAATATTATATTCATCACCATCCTTTGAGGTTAACCAGGTTTCATTTATTGCTATTATATCATTCTTATACACACTTGCATATAATTCCAGCTCATTTATTTTATTCTTAATGTTTCTTGCATTTACAGAGGCCCTCCTTAATCTATCACTGATGTTTTTCATCCCATTTTCATATTTTTGAAGCCTATGATCAGTTTATGTCTTTATATGTTATTCTCCACTATGGTGTGTAAACAGTTGATCCTGGCCTGTTCTAAGTTCCCTGCCTGCCACTGCCCTCCCCCAACACTGTTCCCTAGTTTAAACAGTTCTCAACTAACTGAAGCATATGCCCACCCATTACCGTCCTGGCAACACGGGTTCCATCTGCTCCAATATCCCATAAATCTATGTCCCTCTAACCTACACCATGATTTGAGCCACCATTTTACCTGGACTGGTGAGTGGTAAATGCAGAATTTCCAAGAAGACCATTTTGTCAGTTCTGTCCCTAAACTTACCACTTAACTCTTTAAATTTGTCTTGCAGAACTGAAGACGACCTTAACCCTATATTATTTGTTCTGATGTGGACAATTACTACTGGATCTACCCCAGTTCTGGCCAGGAGCTTAGCTACTTGTCAAGGGAGGTTTCCTTTTGTGCCCCTGGTGGGCTGCACACTGCATGAGACTCCTTGTCAGTACAGCCTGATTTTCAACCCCACCCCCCTCCCCCTGATAATTGTGTCCCTTACTATCACTACTTCCTTTTTACAGGGTTTAAATTTAGGATTGGATAGGGTCTTGAGAGGCTCCTGTCTTGCTGACCACCTCAGACGTTTCATGGTCATCATCGAGCCTCGCTAGATGTTCAGAATTGTTGGACATTTCCAAATCTGGACAGTGTGCACCTCTTACTGAGATTTATCTTCCCTACAGATAGACTCAATACAATTTAGTGGAAAGTAAAGAAATACAACCGAATGTATGAACAAGTGTAGGCAAATGAAGACTGACAAACAACTAATGTGTAAAAGAAGAGAAATTGTGCAAATAATTAAAAAAATAAACAATAGAGTACATGAGTTGCAGAGTCCATGAAATTGAGTCTGTAAGTTGTGTTCTTTGCAAGGATGTATGCATACAGTCCTTTGAGAATTTCACGTGCTTCCGTTAAATACCTTCTTGATCTTCTAAGCTCGAGTAAATTTAGGCCAAACCAACCCAGAAGGACTGGAGTGGTTCAAAAAGTTGACTCACCAGCACCTTCTCAAGAAGAGACGAGCATTAAATGTTGCCTTTGCTGATGATGCCCAGATCCCAAGAAATCAGAAAATGAAGCAAAGATGGAACCTGAGGATTGGAGTGTATTTTTTTCACCTTTGTTTCGTGACTGAATTGTGACATCCATAAATAAGAGATGAACAAAACATAAAGCATACAAAAGGAAAAGATTGCAGAACAACATAATACAAGAATGTTTAATAAAAGAGAAAAAATTGTAAAAACCCAGCAGGTCAGACAGCATCTGTGGAAAGAGAAATGGAGTTAACATTCCATATTGAACCATGACAAACTAAATCTACCCTATCAGAGAAGTTCCCTTTGTTCTGTCCATTTCCTCTCTCCTTCACCATCTCCAAAATTTAAAACTAACTTGCTTTCCCATTTTTCCAGTTCAAGTGAAAGTTCTAGGACCTAAAAGTCAACTCTTTAAAAGTCTGCTTCTTTCTCTACTGTGCAGTACTGTAGGCTGAATCTTTCTGGCATTTTTATTGTTTTTCAGCTCAGATTTGCAGCATCCATGTTTTTTTTAGATTTTTCAATCAGTAATTTGAAACTGGCCATGGAGTAAAAGCTGAGGGGATATAGAATTGACTGATTGGTTGGGCCTGAGAGAAACAAACGGAATTTAAAAAAACCTCACAGGGACATTCTCTCTTCCTCCCTCCTCACACCATTGGGGAAAAGATTCAAAAGATTTTAAACATGTGCCAATGGGCTCAATGATAGTTTCTATCCAGACACTTAAACAGACTTCTAGTACATTAAGAGATTAATTCTTAACCTCACAATCTATTTTGTCAAGGCTTTGCACCATATTGTTTGCCTTCACTGCACTTTCTTTGCAACTATAACATCATGTTCTGCACTCTGCTACAAACAAGAGAAAATCTGCAGGTGCTGGAAATCCAAGCCACACATACAAAAAGCTGGAGGAACTCTGCAGGCCAGGCAGCATTTATGGAAAAGAGTGCAGTTGACGTTTTGGGCCTAGACCCTTTAGCAGGCCTCGGCCTGAAACGTCAACTGTACTCTTTTCCATAGATGCTGACTGTCTTGCTGAATTCCTCCAGCTATTTGTGTGTGTTCTGCATTCTGTTATTGTTTTGATTGTATGACCTTGATGTACTGATGCAATGAAAACATCTGTGTGAATGGCATGCAAATCAAAGCTTTTCACTGTGCCTCATTACACGTGACGATAACAAGGCAATTACCAATGAAAGAAATCAGTAGAAAGGTTAGAGGGGTGTTCAGGAAAGCTTTTTTTTATTTAGGGGATTGCATGTATGGAGATCACTGCAAGAAAGAGTATTAGAGGTGGAAATCCCTGACATTTCTACAAGAACTGTGATCTACAAGGCTATGGAGAAAAGTGGCAGAGAGTATAAAGTGTTTTGGTACATCTTTTCTGATGCAGATCGGGCTTCTACAATAATATTTTAATTGTGTTCCACATAAAGTTGATGCACGTCTCTCAGGTGAATTTTATTTTATGAGAAAGTAAATTATAGTCTTTTGCTGTCTTGAACTTCTACAAGCATGCAAGCAATTGCTGCAATAATACTGGAGTTCAAAACAAAACTAAGTTGCCTAGATTTTGCACTGGACAGATGCTCCAGGCTCCATAGACAGATGATTGTGCAAGGTTCCAACTCCAAATGAGCACCAGCAGACTTAAGCTGTGATTTTACTTTGGGCTAAGTGATGAGAGTAATGCAAGGTTGTAAAAACGTTCATAGGTGAAGTGAGATGAACAGTTGTTGAGGGACCTAAATCGTTAGTGTCCATTCATTTTTTTTTTCTGTCACCCACAACAAAGCTTTGAGGTGGACCGACCAATGTGCGCATCCTCTCAAACGGAAATGCCTCAAATAATAGTTGCTTATTTTTCGATTTGATTTGAAAATAGGGAATTCTCCTCACTAGAGCTGTGCGGAAGTTTTGAAAAGGAAATCTAAGCTTATACCAGAATCAATTAGACAGATGAGATTCATTCTGACATCTTATACCTTCAAGTCTCTATTGTACTTCAGTTATTAGGTGTAGGTAACATGCTTCCAGCATATGCAGAATCCTTATGTCCCACAGTTCATAATTTGACAATGTTTACCAGCTAAGGCCATTCAACTTTTGAATTCCTTTTTGATGCTTGACACTTGCAGCTGTCAGGCTGAAGCAGAGAGAATGGAAACATTCCAATAATGTGTAAAGATCTGAGCACGTGAAACTATTTCAAGAAAAGGCCTTTGTATAGATCGCCTGTATGATTTCTATTGAAGGCTACATAGCTCCCTGTACAGTGCCTTGAGTAACCCAAGCCAGTTGTTATTGGAAAAGATTCTTCAGTGATATAGATTTTCAAAATGAAGCAAACCAGTTCTGGATTATTCATAAGAAGTGGGAAAACTTACTCAAGTCTTTAAAAAAAAACTGACACCATGAAACAATTATCTTCTGGTTTAAATTAGACATATTCACACTCTAGATAAGAACTATCCACAGAATTTACAAGAAGACTTCCAAATACTAAATGGGAGTAGACAGTTTAAATGGCCTGGTATGGGCTAGATGGGCCAAATGGCCTCTTTTCAAGCTGTACTTTTTTTTAAGACTTTATACACTCAGTGGCCACCTTATTAGGTAGTTAATGTACCTCATAAAGTAGCCACTAAGTGTATGTTCACAGTCCTCTGCTGCTGTAGTCATTCCACTAAGAGGTTTGATATGTTGTGTGTTCAGAGATGCACATCCGTACAACACTGTTGTAATGCGTGTTTGTTTGATTTACTGTCATCTTCCTGTCTGGCCATTCTCCTCTAACCTCTCTCATTAACAAGGCATTTTTGCCCACGGAACTGCTGCTCACTGGATATACAGTATATATTTTTTGTTTTGCGCACCATTCTCTGTAAAACTCTGGAGACTGTTGTACATGGAAATCCAGGAAATCAGCAATTTTGGAGATACTCAAACCACCCCATCTGGCACCAACAATCATTACACAATCTAAGTTACTTTGATTACATTTCTTCCCCATTCTGATGTTTGGGCTGAACAATAATTGAACCTCTTGGCTATGTCTGCATTCTTTTATGCCTTGAGTTTTTGCCACATGATTGGCTGATTAGATATTGTTATTACCGTGTATATTGGTACATTTCCTATTTCAAAGCTTTGTAAAATGGAATGAGAGAAATTTGCACATTGGTGTGATTGCTCAATGCTAAAGCATTCACAGCTGCTTTCATTGATTTTGGCAGTGATGTGTTAGTAAGTACTCAAGTTTTATGTGTTAAAGAAGAATTGAATCAGTATTGGATGACTTAGGCATGGCCATTAATGGTTGAATTTCCAGTAAACCAGTGAACCTTTGCAATACTCCACTCCACCTGGGGGTATTGATAGACTGTTACATTTTACCCGTGATATGCAGATTAATATTTTAATGTGAGTGTGTTTTCGAACTGCGGGTTCAATTCTGTTTACCTCCTTACATGAAAATCCTGGAAGTAATTTCTCTTTCTAGATGCTGGCAGACTTGCTGAGTTTCTCCAGTATTTTGTGTCTGTTGCTCAATTAGTTAGGCGGAAAATAGAGAATGCTTTTCAGGTTGGTGATCTTTCATCAAAATAAGAGACAATATCAAAAAGAAACATGTTTTAAGATATGGAGAAGATGAAAGGTTGGAGAGAATTAAAGAATGTCAGAATCAGAATCAGGTTTATTATCACCGGCATGTGACATGAAACTTGTTAACTTAGCAGCAGCAGTTCAATGCAATATGTAATACAGAAGAAAATAAAACAAAATAAAATAATAATAAATAACAGCATATGTATATTGAATATATTAAAAATCATGCAAAAACAGAAATACAGTATATTAAAAAAGTGAGTTAGTGTCCAAGGGTTCAATTTCCACTTAGGAATCGGATGGCAGAGGGGAAGAAGCTGTTCCTGAATCGCTGAGTGCTTAATAATGGATGCTGCCTTTCTGAGACACTGCTCCTTGAAGATGTCCTGGGTACTTTGTAGGCTAGTGCCCAAGATGGAGCTGACTAAATTTACAACTCTCTGCAGCTTCTTTCTGTCCTGTGCAGTAGCCCTACCATACCAGACAGTGATGCAGCCTGTCAGAATGCTCTCCACGGTATATCTATAGAAGTTTTTGAGTGTATTTGTTGACATACTAAATCTCTTCAAGCTCCTAATGAAGTATAGTTGCTGTCTTGCCTTCTTTGTAACTGCATCAAAGTGCTGGGATCACGTTAGATCCTGTCTAACCTGAATGACAGAATGTCTGTCATTCTGCGGCGACCAGGAGAGACTAAATGACCTGTGGCAGTAATTTTGCTTGAATGAACATGGTGAAGTTACAGTATTTGCAGCTGAAATTTAAATAGAAAGAGATGAAGGAGAAGAGGGGAGAAGGAGAATAGAGCAGAGTTTAAACAGGTACTCTGCAGTCTCTTGGGATACTGTACATTGCAGCCACTATACTAAGGGCATAAGCCACCCCACAATCGAGGATATCTTCCCAAGGTGATGCCTCAAGGAGCCTGCATCCACCATTAAGGACCCTCACCACCCACGACATGCCTCTTCTCCTTTCTACTATCAGGAAAGGAACCTGAAAACTAACACTCTACATTTTAGGAACAGCTTCTTCCCTCAGGCATCATATTTCCGAATGATCACTGGACCCACGAACACATCCTCACTATTTTGAACTATTTATTTTTATTGTAGTTAATTGTATTTTTTATGTCTTGCTTTGTGCTACAGCCACAAAACAACAAGTGTTATGACACAAGTCAGTGATAATAAACGTGATTCGGATCATAATTCTGATTTTGGGATGAGACACAGGAGTTAAAATATCCTTGGTCTGAAAGTTGTGAAAGTGAGTGATTTTCATATTTATTCTGTCCTTATGCTCTTACTCTCCCATGGTTAAAAATGACCCCTAAAATAGGTTGTCTAAAGAAAATCAATGCATTTAGTGATAATCTGCAGCCATGCATATTATTACTGGACTGCATGTGATTCAACATGGTCATCAAACATTATATTCAAGATTGGATTTCCTACACTATTAAAACTACAATGCCTTTCCTAGTAATCCAAAATTGATCTTAGGCCACCTGTCCTTTCAGTTTTGGGAAAAAAAAAGTGAGTATGTGCGTGACCTCTTTAGCAAAATGCTTCCATTTTTAAAATATCAAACTCCTTCTCTTGATTGTACATGACATTTGCACTTTTAACATATTCCTGATAACTAATTAAGGAAGATGGGTCATAACTGCTTCACGGTGTCGCATTGGCATTATCAGATACTATGATACTGCCCTGGCATATATACTATGGTTGTGAAGACATTGTAACTGATGTGACTTTTATCTTACATGTTGAAAACAAACAGCTGACACCTGGATTAAATAACAGAACAATGAAATTTATAATGATTAGCACAACTGAAACCATGCAAACATTCATAGTAAGAATCAATGTATTTATTGCTTCAAGTACACAACTTACATTAAAGCAGGCTGAATGTAATTATCTTTTTTGGCTCCAGTATATAGGAATCATCTTTTAACTGAGTACATTGAACTAGAACAGAACAGAAACAGGGACTCCCTGATACTCTGTGCCAAACATGGTGCCAAATTAATCTGGATCTCTTCTGCCTGCATATGATCTCTATCCCTTATTTCTATGCTTCTACCGACCCTGGCAGCCCAAACAGGCATCTACCACTCTCAGTGTAAAAAAAAGTACTCCACGCATACACAAAGTGTTGGAGGAACTCAGCAGGTCAGGCAGCATCTATGGAAATTAATAAACAATTAACATTTTGGCCCTTCATCAGGACTCATGAAGGGTCTCGACCTGAAACATCAACAGTTTACTCTTTTCCATAGATGCCGCCTGGTCTGCTGAGCTCCTCGAGCATTTTGCATGTGTTGCTTTGGATTTCCATCATCTGCAGAGTTTCTTGGGTTGTGGGAACACCTCATACCTTCCTTAAATGTTACCCTTCTAATTTTAAACTAATATCTTCCAGCATTTGATTTTTCTCCCGAGGAAAAAATTGTAACCTTCTGCCCTATTACGCCTCTCTCAAATTTACAAACTGCAGACCGGTGACTTCGAAACCTTTGATGCTTTGCTCCAACTTGAGTCAACCAGGAGTTAAATCTAGTATCTGTCAGCATTCGAGTACTTCACTGTGTTCAAGTATCAGTATTAGAAAATTCCATGCCCTTTGTTTTGTGGAATCTTTAATAGAATAATTTTGTAATATGTAACTATTTACATTTTTAGTCCTTCAAGAAGTTCTATTAATCTGTTCCATATGATTGCAGATAATTATTTTTGATAAAAGCTGACCATAATTATATTGCAGGTTAATTAACGTGATGGTTCTGCTGCTTTTTTTCATCCTTTTGGTTTTCTTTTCCATCATGAGTATAATAATGATTGTACAGCATATCTCAGTCCTTGGCAGATGTCAGATCTAAATGTATAAAGAACTACTCAAGGAATCACTTTATCTACCCTAAAGCTGTTTCTGAAATCCTATAACCTTCAATTGGAAACACAAGAGACTACAGATGCTGGAATCCAGAGTAACAAACAATCTGCTGGAAAACTCAGCCAGCTGAGCAGCATCTGTGGTGGGGGGGGGGGAGAGGGGGGAGAGGTGGAGGAAGATCTTCAATCTTCAATTGCAAGTTTTCATGAAGCTTGGGTTTCATCTTGTCACAGTTTCATTGCATATTTAATCCCTTACAGCTCCCAATAAATGCTGTCATTGTGTTTGACCGTTGTAGCCATAACCAGCTGTTAAGAGGAGTATCAGACAATAGTCTGGACATTTCCATCTTCTGCAGTGTATCACTGCTTAACAAAAGGAAGTTGCAATAATGGGATGGAGTGGGAGAATGTCGTCAGGGTTTCAAAGGGCCCCAGAGAAGATAGTGAAAGACAGTTAACAGTGGAAAGGTGCACATAGGATGCAGAAACTCTCCAGGTGCTTGGTCCTGGGAGGAAGTTGTCTGGAAGGTTTCTGTAAGGTGTGGTATAGCTTGAGCACTTTGAATGTTTGCTGATTGGGAAGCCTGCAATTCCAGCAAATCTCTGTCTTCATTCTGCCTACTCCTGTCTTTTCCCCCTTATGTGACAGCACTCCCCCAAGAAGCGGCTATATGGAGTTTGGCATCATGACCTATGCCTTGAGTAACTCTACTGTATGTGTTGGCTCAGCATCTGATAGAACTCTGGGTTTAAAAGGGTTCAGGCTGTGCTTAGTGTCTAGGGACTCTGAGATGTGCTGGAGATCAGCCTGGAGATGTCCTGAATCACTGAGAATGAACAAATAACACAAGGCCATTTACATATACAGTACTGTGCAAACATCTTTGGGACATAAGCATATATAGTCATGATGACTAAGATTTTTGCACAGTACTGTCACAAACAAGAGAAAATCTGCAGATACTGGAAATTCAAGCAACTAACACATTGTGTCCTGATGAAGGGCCTCGGACTGAAACATTGACTGTACTCTTTTCCATATTCCACAGATGCTGCCTGGCTTGTTGAGTTACTCCAGCATTTTATATGTGCTGCACAGTACTGTATTTGTCAATGAGTTGGTAAATCTGGTGGAAACAAAGTATGTTTGGAATGGTAAGGGTAAAACATTACCGGAGGGGTGTGGGGCAGATGGCAGAGAAGGGAGTGGGGGGTGATATGGGTGCAAACACACCCAACCCTGAGACAGTATGATTATTGATCATCGCTGAATGTGTGTCTGATGCTTCCCGCTCTCTCCCCTCTTCATTTCCCTCTTCCCAATCATGGTTCACCTCTCCCTGCCCCCTTCCCACTCTCAGTCCTCAGTAAAGGCCCATATCAGAATCAGGTTTATCATCATTCACATATGTCATGAAAGTTGTTTTTTTAATAGCAGCAGTACAGTGCAATATATAAAATCATTACAGCACTGTGCGGAAGTCTTAGACACTCTAGCTGTACATATGTACTTTAGACTTCTGCACAGGACTGTACATGAGAGTCTGCAAGAGGCCACAGCTCTCAATAAAAAGAAAGAATGGAACTTTTCACTTTAAATTAACATCATTTCTGGGTGATGGGGAAATTCAGTAAAAGCTGATTTTTAAAGAGCAGTATTTTTCAGACCAAAGAGGTTAGAAATCATACTGGAGATAGATTTTAGGTACCGTTGTTGTCAATTTCAGGGATTTATCGCTAGGACAAAAGAACATTCTATCATGAAGCAGAGATGAAAGCTCCCAGGACCACTTGCAAACCTGGAGATGAGTGTAATGTTGGTCACTGGTTTAACTAGACTTTCACTGCCCAGCTTCTATTTTGTTTGTGGACACAATGGAGAAGAAATTTTCTAGGGCATTTATTCAAACTCTGTAGCGATGTGCTACACGCAGCGCTGAAATAACGCCACAGAGTCGGTAAACTGCAGTTAAAGAAGATTTTATTCGAACTTCGCGGCTTCGCTTTAAAGCCTCCCTGATCCCGCCCTCCCCGGGCGCAGATACTGCAGGAGGCACGTATTCACAGTACCGTGCGAGCTTTTCCCTTTGTTAGTGAAGCAGACCTGGCGCCCTTTTAGGACTGGCCTTTAATCCGGCGCACTGGGTATTTGTGAGCCGGTTCGAGTGTGGTAGGAAGTGGGTCGCCACATAACCACCCCTCCCCAGAACCGGTGATACACCCCCCAATGTTCACAGTCTGGGCTGGACCCTGTTTGGGAGGTTGGCCTCTGTGCCGCGGTGCCAGAAACTAGACCGGTTGCGCCAAGTCCACATGGGCCGGTATGAGGCGGTCCACCGTGAAAACCTCCTCTCTCCCCCCAACGTCCAGCATGAACGTGGACCTGTTGTTCCTGAGCACCGTAACAGCCCCTCATAGGGTTGTTGCAGCGGTGGCCGATGCCCGCCCCTTCGTACAAACACAAACTTACAGTTCTGCAGGTCTTTGGGTACGTAGGTCAGGTTCTGCCCATGCTGCGAAGTGGGTATGGGGGCCAGGTCACCAAGCCTCACGCGTAGTCTGCCCAGGACTGCTGTGGGTTCTTCCTCTTGCCCCCTCGGGGCCAGTATGAACTCCCTGGGGACGATCAGGGGTGCGCTGTACACCAACTCGGCCGATGAGGCATGCAGATCGTCTTTGGGCGCCGTGCGGATGCCGAGTAGGACCCAGGGGAGCTCGTCTACCCAGTTAGCTCCTCGCAGGTGGGCCATGAGGGCCGACTTCAGGTGACGGTGGAAACGCTCCACTAGCCCGTTCGACTGTGGGTGGTAGGCAGTGGTGTGGTGCAGCTGTGTCCCCAAAAGGCTGGCCATAGCTGACCACAGGCTGGAGGTGAACTGGGTGCCTCTGTCGGAGGTAATGTGGGCCGGTACACCAAAGTGGGACACCCAGGTGGTGATCAGTGCCCGGGCGCAAGATTCGGAGGTGGCGTTGGTGAGCGGGATCGCCTCTGGCCATCTTGTGAACCGGTCCACGATAGTCAGGAGGTGCCTCGCTCCACGTGACACTGGCAGGGGGCCCACGATATCCACATGAACGTGGTCGAAACGCCAGTGGGTGGGGTGGAACTGCTGCAGCAGAGCTTTGGTGTGCCGCTGCACCTTGGCTGTCTGGCAGTGCATGCACGTTCTGGCCCATTCACCGAGTTGCTTGCAGAGACCGTGCCAAACAAACCTGCTGGAGACCATTTGGACGGTTGTCCTGATAGAGGAGTGCGCTAAGTTATGAATGGAGTCGAAAACACGTCACCGCCAAGGTACCGGGACAACGGGACAGGGCTGGCTGGTGGCGATGTCAGTCACAGAGTAGGGTCCTCTCACCTGGGCCTACGGGGAGTTCCTGGAGCTGCAAACCGGAGACTGCGGTTCTGTAAATCGGGATCTCCTCATCTGCCTGCTGCGCCTCTGCCAGCACCTCAAAGTCTATCTCTTGGGAAAGGGCATGAATGTTAGGGCGAGAGAGCGCGTCCGCCACGACATTGTCCTTACCTGAGACGTGCCGGACATCCGTCGTGTATTCAGAGATGTAGGACAGATGGCGCTGCTGGCGGGACAACCAGGGATTGGACACCTTCATGAACGCAAAGGTAAGCGGTTTGTGGTCCGTGAATGCGGTGAAGGGCCTACCTTCTGAGAAGTACCTGAAATGCCGGATTGCCAGGTATAGCACCAACAGTTCCCGGTCGAAAGCACTGTATTTGAGCTCGGGTGGTCACAGGTGTTTGCTGAAAAATGCCTGGGGTTGCCAGCGACCCGTGATGAGTTGCTCCAGTACTCCACCGACTGCCGTATTAGATGCGTCCACTGTGAGGGCGGTAGGGGCGTCCATTCTGGGGTGCACTAGCATCGCGGCGTTTGCCAAGGCTTCTTTCGTTTTAATGAAAGCGGCGGCGGACTCCTCATCCCAGGTAATGTCCTTGCCCGGACCCGACAGCAGGGCGAACAGGGGTGCATGATTCAGGCAGCTGAAGGGAGGAAGTGGTGGTAAAAATCTACTATACCCACGAATTCCTGAAGACCTTTGATTGTGGTGGGTCGGGGGAAATGGTAGACCGCGTCTACCTTAGCGAGCAGAGGGGTTGCCCCGTCTTTAGTAA
Organism: Hypanus sabinus; assembly: GCF_030144855.1. Classification (NCBI taxonomy): domain Eukaryota; kingdom Metazoa; phylum Chordata; class Chondrichthyes; order Myliobatiformes; family Dasyatidae; genus Hypanus; species Hypanus sabinus. The sequence continues at coordinate 25,211,389 of NC_082712.1, read as the reverse complement.
TCCTGTGGCCCAGGAAGTTGATGGTGTTGAGCCTGAACTGACATTTGGCCGAGTTGATTGTTAGACCGTACTCACTCAGTCGGGCGCAGAGTTGACAGAGGTGGGACAGATGCTCCTGATGACTGCTGCTGGCAATGAGGATGTCGTCCAAATAGATTAATGTGAAGTCCAGGTCGCGTCCCACCGCGTCCATTAACCGCTGGAATGTCTGTGCGGCATTCTTCAGGCAGAATGGCATGCGGAGGAACTCGAAAAGGCGGAACGGGGTGATGAGTGCCGTTTTGGGGACGTCGTCCGGATGCATCGGGATTTGATGGTATCCCCGGACGAGATCTACCTTGGAGAAGATCCGTGTGCTGTGCAGGTTTGCTGCAAAGTCCTAAATGTGCGGCACAGGGTAGCGGTCCAGTGTGGTAGCCTCATTCAGCCCGCGGTAGTCGCCGCATGGTCTCCAGCCCCCCGTCGCTTTGGGCACCATGTGCAGGGGGAGGCCCATGGGCTGTCTGACCGCCGGATGATCCCCAATTCCTCCATCCTCTTGAACTCCTCCTTCGCCTGTTGGAGCTTGTCTGAGGGAAGCCGCCAAGCACGGGCGTGGAGGGGTGGTCCCTGGGTTGGGATGCTGTGCTGTACGCCATGTCGGGGCATGGCTGCCTTGAACTGCGGTGCCAGAACCGATGGGAAATCCACCAGGACCCTGGTGAAGTCGTTGTCGGACAGCGTGATGGAGCCGAGGTGAGGGGCTGGCAACTGGGATTCTCCCAGGGAGAACATCCGAAAGGTCTCTTCGTGGACCAGTCTCTGCCTCGGCAGGTTGACCAGCAGGCTGTGAGCCCGCAAAATATCCACACCCAGAAGCGGTTGGACTACGGCAGCCAGTGTGAAGTTCCACGCGAACTGGCTGGAGCCGAACTGTAGCTGCACTGTACGGGTGACGTAGTTCCTTACTGTGCTGCCGTTCATGGCCCTCGGGGGGGGGACCCAGTGCCCTGTTGCGGATGTCGTAACGCGTTGGAGGTAAGACGCTGATCTCGGCACCGGTGTCAACCAAAAAACGGCGTCCCAACTGCTTGTCCCACACATACAGGAGGCTATCCAGATGGCCAGCCGCCGTAGCCATCAGTGGCGGCTGGCCCTGCCGTTTCCCGGGAATTTGCAGGGCGGGCTACAGCGGTGGGCTTCTGTGCCCCACCGCTGGTGGTAGAAGCACCATTGTTCATTCAGCTCCTCACCACTGCCTCTGGGGTTAGTGGGCTCTGTGGCCGGGCCTGGTCTGGTTTGCTGCTGGGAGCGTGGCTTGGTGATCTGTGCGACAGACGCCCCACTCACCTTCTTGGCGTTCCACAGCATGTCCGCCCGGGCTGCCACCTTCCGGGGGTCACTGAAATCCGCATCGGACAGCGGCAGGCGTATGTCCTCGGGCAGCTGCTCCAGGAATGCCTGCTCAAACATGAGGCAGGGCTTGTGTCCTCCGGCCAGGGACAACATCTCATTCATTAAAGCCAATGGAGGTCTGTCTCCTCGAGGCAGCTCACCACGTAGCAGTAACGTGTGTCCTCTGAGGTTACCTGCCGAACGTGGAAATGGGCTTCTGCTTGCTGGAACCACAGGTGAGATCACACCATCCAGAAGCTTGGCAATTTCAACGAAACTGCATGAACAGATGCGGCGTCGTTCATCTCCGGTCCAAATATCGTTTGGACCGTCGGGGTCACCAATTGTAGTGGTGAGCTACACGCAGCGCTGAAATAACGACACAGAGTTGGTAAACTACAGTTAAAGAAGATTTTATTCGAACTTTGTGCCTTCGCTTTAAAGCCTCCCTGATCCCGCCCTCCCCGGGCGCAGATGCTGTAGGGGACACGTACTCACAGTCCCGCGCGGGCTTTTCCCGTTGTTGGTGAAGCAGACCTGGTGCCCTTTTGGGACTGGCCTTTATGCCGGCGCGCTGGCTATTTGTGAGCCGGTTCGAGTGCGCTAGGAAGTGGGTCGCCACAGTTCTATATTTTAAACCCCAGGGGTGAGTGTGTAGCATATCTCAGTAAAACGTGGAAGCAAAATTTGTAGCAATAATAAATGATTACCTTTCTTCTGAAGGAGGAATGTGCCAGAAACAGGAGAGTGATGGAGATAAACGTATGGGGAAGTGCAAATTCTTTCTTGAGGATCTCCTTCCAGCAAGTTAGTCAGGTAGATCTCCAGACCTATGAAATGGTGTTGTTTGCAATCAAACAACTTGAGATTCCCCCCCCCCCAGTTTTTTAAGGGAATCCAGGCATTTATCCCAATATTAAAGATACAACACAACACATCCGATCTTACATAGAAAATAACAATGTCTACGGAAATTTCAGTGAGAGATCCAGATCAACTAGGTCCAACACAAAGTGAGCATGTAACAATAACTTATTCTACATTTATGAAGCAATGGCAAATGCTTGAGTTCCAAATTAGAATTGAAAGCATATGGATGAGTGTTGTGATGGAAATAACTGGTTCTTTGAGTCTCAACAGTAGAGGCCTGGACACACGCAGTTTTAATAATAAGGAATTTATTATTAAAGGGGAAGTCGGGCCAACACAAGCAACTACAATACACAGGAAGCGGTGTGGAGACAGGGTACGGTTACACAAACAAAGAACAAGGGAAAAGCACTACGACAGCTATCCCCCTTGACCTTGGATAGCTGCAGCTACCTTACCAGAACAAACAATAGGCCTTCCCAAACATAAATCAATGCACTTACCTTCAATGAGGTGGTCTGTAAGAGAGAGTGAGCCAGGCACAAGTCTCACTTTTTATAGCATGGGACTGGGCTAGATAATCCAATTAAGGTGACCAATAATTTAGGTGTGCATTGATTAGTTGGGAGGGACCAAATGTTGATTGGCATGTGGTGTGTCCTCCGACCAGCCAGGTGGCAGTGCATCTGTCACATGGCCGGTATCTCTGGATACAATGACACAGCTCAGTATGAGGGGTGATTGATAAGTTCATGGCCTAAGGTAGAAGGAGTCAATTTTAGAAAACCTAGCACATTTATTTTTCAACATAGTCCCCTCCTACATTTACACACTTAGTCCAGCGGTCGTGGAGCATACGGATCTTGGACCTCCAGAAAGTGAAGTGTCCACTGCAGGAGTGATTGATAAGTTAATGGCCTAAGGTAGAAGGAGATGAGTTATACAGTTCTCATTACATACACATGCACATTAATTTTTTGGGTAATTATGCAGAAAGTTTGAAGTTAATAACTCAACTCATTGGGGTGATTGATAAGTTTGTAGCCTAAAGTAGAAGGAGATGAGTACAATGTTGGAAATCTAAACCACTTCAGGAGAGAAATATAGTTCTATCACTAGTGATTCAATATGACATGTGTGGAGGGCTAAAACAGTCTTGGACAAGATAAAGGGAGTATCAGGCAGTAGTTTATATCAAAGAACAAGAATTTATTAAATATACATTTCTATGAATAACAACAAATGATAGTTGAAAATAGCTTAAAGGCCTTGGTCACTGGAGACTCTCAAGAAGTAGATGACATTGTTGTTTGTCTGTTCTTCCCTTGATTTCCCATGTGGTGCTTAAGCCTGTGGAAAACTTCCTTCTACATGCTTATCATTCCTTCCAAACTTTCAGACAAATCCACTCAATCAATACCTAACAATAATACTTCACAGAACTTAGCTGATTTCACTAGCATTACCTGTCAAAAATGCCACTTCCACCTTTCAGCTCCATCCATGTCAACACCTCTTGGTAACTTGAGCATTATTTGTGATTCTCTCCCTCATTATATTGCTCACAGTCTGTTCCTATCATATTCTCACAACTCTCCAGTTTCATGGACACTAATCATACTTCACTATTTCAGCCAATTTAGTAGCCTTCCTTCCATTGACTCTGTCTACATTTCCCACTACCTGCGGAAAGAACCAATATAATCGAGGATCCCTCCCATCCTAGACACTTTTTCTTCCCACCTTATCAGGCAGAAGATACATAAGCTTGGGATCACATTCCAACAGGCTATAAGGACATCTTCTATTCTACTATCATAAGGCTCTCTATGCAGTAAGCATGGACTCTTGATCTCTCAATCTACCTCACTGCAGCCTTTACATTTGTCAACTTGCACTGCATTTACTCTGTAACTCAAACACTATATTCTGCATTTTTTAACTTTCATACTGTCTCATTGTAATTATATATGAAATGATCTGTCTGGATGGCAAAGTATCAAAAGCTTTTCACTGTCAGTGTACATAATATAACAATAAGAAACCAATTACCAATTAAATTATTACAATGCCTGAAGCTGTGCAGCAACCTTCTCATGAGACTAATTCTAAACAACAAATGGGCAACTCATCACTGAACTGTCATTGAATTGAAAGTTTAACAAAGAGATATTTCCAACTCGTCCCAGCTCCACAACATCTCCTCAGTTGAGTATAAACTCAGTGGTCATTTTATTAGGTACACCTGTACATTTGCTCGTTAATGCAAATATCTAATCAGCCAATCACATGCCAGCTGCTCAATGAATAAAAGCCTGCAGAAAATGGTCAAGAGCTTTAGTTGGTTTGTGTAAGAGGCCATATAGCTGATCATCCAATATTAGCAACATTAATAGAATGTTGGGAGCACTGCATTCATAAGGTCATCAGTCTTGGGTAGATGGGAAATGAATGGGCACAAAATATTGGGTTATTTAATGAGGAATATAGTCCCAGTGTACTCTTTTCTGTCACTCCTCCACAGTTTTTCCCTTTCCCTGTGATTGATTTAAGCTTTCAAGAATAGATCAAGATGAATATTAATTGTATATCAATGGCACAGGTGATTCAGCAATATAGGGGTGGCACAGTAGTGTTGTGGTTAGCACAATGCTTTACAGTACCAGCGACCCAGGTTCAATTCCCACTGCTGTCTGTAAGAAGTTTATACATTCTCCCCTTTACTGCATGGGTTTCTTTCGGTACTCCAGTTTTCTCACACATTCCAAAGATGTACCGGTTGGTAGGTTAATTGGTCATTGTAAATTCTCTCATGATTAGACTTGGGTTAAATTGGGGATTGTTGGGCAGCTCAACTTTAAGGGCCAGAAGGGCCTATTCCACACTGTAACTCAATAAATAAACAAATAAAAATAAATGTACAAAAAAGAAATGAAGGCTAATTGCAAGTTTCCTGAACTTATTTACATTTACTATCCGCCCCCCCCCCCCCCCCGTGTTTAGGAGCTCTACATTGGTATGGGGAGAGTGTCATATGAGTTGTTTCTTCATCACAACTAGTTTGATTGCACACTCTACCCATGCTGCTACACAGTGGGGAAGCCCTGCTACAACAGGGGCTTTGTTGAATAACACTCCACTGGTCTTCTCATGTCCCCATGGGTCTGCAAACATCACTGCTTTGTTGTATCCTCCCTCAAAGTTACAATGACGGTGAAAGAGGTGAACTGCATCGGGTGAATCTAGTGTAGATGCAGAGACCAGGGCTTTCAGGCTGTGCTTTTTAAAAAATATATATATATTGAAAGTCTCACTGTGCTTCAACAGATATATAACCATCGTGGGTTCATTTAAAACTTCCACACTGCCTCTGTTAATTTTTGTAACTCCAAAACTTAAAAAAATAATTGAATGGAAAACATGGAGCTGGGAATAACTGTATACATTCCATTTTTTTTTACTTTAAGTGAGATGCTCACATGGTGGCACAATGATGTATTTTTGTACTTTTATATATAACCAGCAGTGCATTGTGCAAGCAACAAAGAATGCTTAATCAAAAACTACATTTACAATACTACTCAAATATTATTGAAATATTAAATGCACAACAGTGGTCTCTACCTGTCTTGGTGGCTGACTCTCATGTAGCAGCTATATCTGTTATGACCCATCTTCCCTCTCTTTGGATCTATTTCCTTGGCTCATGAAGCTATTGTGTAATACATCAATCCCACTGTTATCCCCTAGTCTAGGCCTCCTGGTGGGCTGAGCTCAGACCTTCCTTGAGCATTTTCAGGGAGACTGGATCATCCCTCGCTGGATTGCTCAGCCCTGAGTATTCCTGATAGGCTCGGTATTTCTCACACTGCATAGTCCATGGCAGGTTCATGGGCCTTCTGAACAACTGACACGTTTACTCTCACCTTTCCAAGCCACTGCCTCACATCTTCCTGAAAGTTCTGATATCTTTCCCCATTGCTGGCATTCTGACAGCTTGTCCATGTTCTATCCTGCACCCCTGGAGTCATACTGTCCCACATCTTTCTTGGACGTTTAGCTTCTACCAATATGTTTGCATGCTTCTGTGGAATTTGATCATTTCATCTAACTTATGTCAAAATTCTGCACTGCCACACGCATTTCTAAGTGAGGGAAGTTTGGATAGAAGGTTCTGCTTTTCCACTAGGGTGAAAGGCTTGTGGGTGGTGGTAGTGAGTGTGAGAGGCTGGCTGGGATCATTGGGGTTCTGAGCGTGTCATTGCCTAGTCTCTACAGGAGCCATTGCAACAGGCAAGACTGGATATAACCTCTCTTTTTTTGTGGGGACTTTCCGACTTATCAACTTGCTGGCCCAGTGTTTCCCAATTTACCTCATCACCAATGAGGATCTTCATGGCAGTCATAGAGTCCATTCTCACTTACAGATGCGAGACGTGGACACTCTCCAAGACCATGCAAAAGTCACTGGATGGTTGCTATACACGAATGCTCTGGATGGCTCTTGATGTGAGTTGGCAACAGCACATGACGAATGTCGCGTTCTATGATGACCTACTGATGCTCACTATTAAAATCGAGGTGAGAAGACTGCAACTAGAGGAGCACTGTCTATGCCACCCTGAGCTACCTGTCATCCTAGTCATCACATTTGAGCCTAAACGTGGGAGGATGAACCCTGGGCGCCTTCCCAAAGCTATGGTCAACACGCTCCTAGAAGATAGCGGCATAGCTAATGTGGATGAACTGAACATACTGATGAGGGAGAGGGAGGAGTGGAGAGTCCGTCATCGAGCCCAACGCCGGCCACCTCGGTCTGAGTCGACGTAGTAGTAGTAATGAGCACCCACCTGCTAGGGCTTATCCTAGTTATCTCTCAGTTTGCACAGGTCCCCAACTAATTCATTCCTGGATTCTAATTGTTCTGCTTGATTTTCAACTACATCTCTCTCCCTCTCCCTCCATAAACTTTCTTTCTGTTCCTTCAATCTGTCCAGCTCTACTTGTGTACTCTCTCACAATTCCCTGTATTCATCTCTTTCCTTCTGAAGCTCTACTATTTATACACGATGTGATCACAGGCACTTGGTTAATACATGTGACACAAAACGACTGCTCCTTTATCTCCCCACCTCTTTGATTGACTTTTCCACCACTACCAATGTTCTTCTGGGCTCCAGGTCTTAACACACCCAGCTATGTCCACTCTCTGTTCAATCTTCTCAAGTTTACGGAGTATATGCTCTATGAGTTCTCCATTCTTCATAATTAAGCCCATAACGTTGTATTCCTTTTACGGAGAAAGTTAAATATTTCTGCATGGTGACCCATCTTAGGCTTGGATTCTCAGGTCTACCTTACACACAGTCAGACGCTCACTAAGAATTCCCCAAATGAGTACACACGCACCCTGTGGCATCCCAAGCGGTATCTCCCACACTACCCAAGTGTTCTCAGTAGCTATGTTACACTTAATCTGTTGCCCACTGAATGTGTATACATGCACCCTTTGGCATCCCATGGTCACTAACCACGTTTTGCAACTGGTTGCCCTGTCTTGACAAGTTATCCATCGTAGTCTGGTAGCTGGTCCCTTACACAAAACACAGAAACACATACGTATCTCATTTCTCCATTGTGTCTTTTGATACTCCATAGTCCCAAGGTCGTTGATCTAAACAGATCCAAGCATGGGTGCTGCTCTTAAAAAAAATGCTCATCCCCTTAGCCACAATTGTGGGTCACGAATGTATACCAGAGGAACTCCCAAATGTTGTGTCTGTGATCAAAGTCATCAAAGAGACACTGAAACTAGTGCTATAAAAGTCTTTATTCAGCACAACAAACTGGTATCTTTCTTGAGACACTCTCGGTAGAGGCTCACAAGGATATAAAAGTAAGATCAAAGGTGACAATTGGTGATTCAGTGCAATTATAATAGTTAAAATGACATTGTTTGGGTTGACAAATGATTCATTTGAGATACATAGTGGAAGCACATTGAAATTGATAAGACAGCTCTGATGGTCCAAACACCTTTGGGAGAAACTAATTAACACAAATATTCTAAAATCTTTTCTGATGGCGTTCCTCCACTGTGAGTGATCTTGAGCCAGATCGTCCCAGCTTTCTTGAGGCTCCTGTGCAGAACATCCTTGTACCATAGTCACTGGCCTTCTCGTTTTTCGGTACCACTGGACAGTTGGCAGTACAAGATGTCCTGGGCAGTCTTCTGTCAGGCATACTGACAACATGTCCTGCCCAGCGCAGTGGGGCTGACATCGCCAGGGTTGAAACTGCTGGCACCAGACAGCCAAAATTAATATTGTCAGGCTGTCTCTGAATGCACAAAAATCACAAGTATACAAAATAATTGATTGCTTATACCTGTGACCATGTTTGATATGCTATGTAAGTGACAACATCTCTTTGATTTGCCAGTTTACACTCACTTCACAATGGTGTAAACTTTGCCCAGGTTGCCTGCAATCCAATTTACACGTACCCATTGTTTTAACATTTGGCTCTTTCATATGCAGTCTTTTAGTATGTGGAGTAGCCTGTGCTTTTAACTTTTAAATTAAAACTGAAGGTTAACTGCAAGCTTCCTGAACTTATTTACTTTTCACAATAAGAAGTGAAGCCTGGTGCTTGTCTGAATTAATATCTGCTATATCAGAGTCACTTACGCCAGCTTGACCAACTGCAGCAGCGTCATCTACGTTCTCTGATGAAGATCACCTGGCGAGACAAGGTCTCCAATACCGAGGTCCTCTCTCGAGCCGGAATGCCAGCAGTTGCCAGCAACAGGAGCCTCAAGAAAGCTGGGACGACCTGGCTCAAGATCGCTCACAGTGGAGGGACGCCATCAGAAAAGGTGTGGAGGCTGCTGAGAACAAGCTCATAGAGGCAACAGAGGAAAGGCATAGGAAGCGCCACAACAGAGCCTCTGCCCCTACTGCCCCTCCAGGCCTCACCTGCCAAATATGCGGCAAGCAGTGCCTGTCAAGAATTGGCCTGTACAGTCACTTCAGGACGCACATACCAAACCCTACTGACCGACTGAAAGGGGCCATCATCATCCTATGAGATGGATAGCCAGAGAGTGAGAGGCCATATTCTCAAAACTCCAGAATCCTCCCTAACAGAGTGGTGCTGTAGTAATTGAGACAAGGTAGCTTTGCACCAGGCAGCTAATAATGAACAGTACCCATTAGCTAACTCACAAGATTGAGTGCAATATTGGAAGTAGTTAAAGTCAGTCCTTCACATGCATACATTTAGCTGATTGAGGGAAAGCTATAATATTTGCAGTTGATGCACATAAGGATCTGTATTTATCCATAAAACTACCTACTGTGTGTTGTGAAATCATCACTGAACAGCAGAGACAGGACAAAATATATTACATGAATAAAATGATTTAAAAGTGTATTTCTAATGTTACCTGCTATTTTCACTTGAGTCTCTTACACTGCATAATTTTAATTACTAATATCTTATTTCTCATTATTATATTTGTGAGGTGAGCCAACACTAGAACTTTATCATGGTATTTTGAATGTTTCCTTTCATTGCAGTTTTATAATTTCACTACTTGTTCAATTACTTCCCCTTCAAGTTTCCCTCAAGATTTCACTTAACTATGCTTAATCACGTTTTGAGTCTTCTGTGTATTGGCAACACAGCAACATTATTAGCTGTAGTAAATTGTGGCATTGCACTGTACATGAACAACAGCAATGTTTCATTATCCAACAACATAATACTTATATACTTGGTAATTCTTTCATAATTCTCACTCTTCTCTCAGTGTTGGGTGATATGATGAAAAGCCATACTGTTTCATAAAGCACTCAAAGCAAAATAATCAAAAATATGGAGTGTTATCCAAGAATAATATTGTTATGTAAGACAATATTGATCCAATTCCTTAATCATACATTTTGCTGTGACACTGGGTCTACCTTACATCATTTCAGTCTGAGATTATCTATAAGCAATCAAAGGTTTTCAACTTCTTTGTCATCATGATCAATGTGAACTCTTTGGAAAGATCTTATTGAAAAATTCCTAGAGTTCAACAACATGGAAACAGGTCCCTTGATCCAGCTTGACAATGCTGACCCAGATGTCTATCTGAGTTAATCTCATTTGCCTGCATTTGATCCATGTAACTTTAAACCTTACAGGTGCCTGTCCAAATATTTTTTTAAAATCTTGTAATTGCAGCTGCCTCTACTTCCTTCTTCAGTACATCATTCCATGTACGTAACTACCATGCTGTCAATGAAAAACTTGCCCCAGATATTCCCTCTGAATCTTTCCTGTTATTTTAAACCTATGCCCTCGGGTTCTAAATTCTCCAATCCAGGGGAAAAAACTATGACTATTGACTGTTTCCATGCCCCTTATAATTTTGTAAATTATTGTTAAGTCACCCCTCATCCTTCATGCTCCAGGGAAAGCTCCTCCTGTTTCTCTTATGTTTCTTTTAAACTCATGCTCTGCATTGCATCCTTGTGAATTCTTTCTTCATCATCTCTAGTTTATTCATAACCTTCCCATCACAGGTACAGTACTTGTACCCCTCTTAGACCATTTCAATATACTGAAGATGTGGAGAACAATTGTATAACTTTAAATACTGGAATCAAACAAAATCAGAAATTCTGGACAAACTCAAGCAATCAAGCAGCACCTCCGGAAATATTAAAGCTTATTTGTGTGATGTTTCATGTCATATGTTGAATTCAGAAGATCTACAAAGGCGGCTTTGCTAGCTTGCTTCTCCATTTTTGGATGTTTTGATTTCTTTTCATTTTCATAATTCTTTCCTCTTATTTCTTTAAATTGTTAAAACTTACTGGTGATTATTTCTTAAATCAATGATAAATGGCTTTATTCTTTCTATTTGAATGCATAGATTTGAGCTTCATATTGCCTTTGTATAGCTACCTGCATGCTTCTTTTAATGATCCTGACTGCATACAATATTGGGCTCCTTGTGGAGTGAATTTGCAACAGTTCTCCAGCATTTACTCTGGTGAATCTGCCCCAGGTGCCTGTACCTGACTGTTCTTCACCATACAGAATGGGAATTGCAAGCTATCTGACTGCAAGTCTCTACAAGGGATGAGGAAGTCTGCTGAGAGGATCATTGGGGTCTCTCTTCCAACCATGAGACATATTTATCAGGAACTTTACATACACAGTGCCCGTAGCATTGTCAATGATTCCTCCCACCGTACAGCAATCTCTTTGACCCCCACACCAGCTATAATCATGCAAGAACTAACAGGACAAGGACTGTTAGGATAAGAAACAGCTTCTTCCCCCAGACTGTCAGACTACTGAAGTCCTGCCACCACCCAGGTCTCATCACGTTTGAAGTGCCAATGTAATTATACTGTTTATGTTTTTAACTTGTATTATACATGCACTCATTATTTGAGGTAATATTACTTACGCAGTATGTGTTGTGTGTCAGTTATATGTACTGGTTAAGCACCTTGGCCTGAAGGAAAGTTGTTTCCTTTGGCAGAATGCATGCATACATTTTATGACAATAAACAAACTTGAACTGATTATGGAAGAAGCTTAGTCAGGAACTGTAGGAGCAAATTGAAAGACCACACAGACTTGTTGCTCAAAATAACGTGTAATTTATTAAAAACTGGTGTGCTGATCTGCCTGAGCATGAATTTGCTGCAGCTTTCAAGTTCTCAGTTGACGAGATTACCATTACAGCTATATTTTGATAACAGAATGATGGTTACAGGAAGACTTAATTAAGTAATAGTCGAGGTCCTAATTACAGAATAAAATGATTCTCCACAGGTCCAACAACAAATCCAATTTCCTATACAATAATTGGTGCACACTATGACATAATCAGTGAAATTCCTGAAACTTGGGTGTAGTTGCTGCTGTATTCCATGATTTTACATTTATCTGTAACTCACTGTTACCACATTAGTGCAATCCACATTGCTGTTTACTAGTTATTAGCCATTACTGTTCTTTCCCTTACAACAGGAACCATTGTGAATTTTATTTAATTTACGTTCTAGAAATGGTTTCTTATTATTCTACCCAAGTGTTTCTCTCATAGCTTTAGAACATTTTAATTACTTTGGTCTGATGCATGATCTAAGAGTTGAAGATAGCCTACTAGGTCCAGTTCCTGACTCCATGCCAAGCCCAATTTTACAAATCTACGGTACTGTGCAAAAGCTTCAGGCACATATATGGAGAGAGAGAGAGATAAGGTGCCTAAGACTTTTGCACTGTCCTGTATTTGTCAACGTGAAGCAGATTTGTCAAATTGAAACAGCTAGCGAGCTTGTAAATCTGTAAAGCTTGTAAGAATGTTGAGAATAGCAAGGGTGGAGCACATGGGAGGCGTGTGTGGCAGGAGGCAGAGAAGGAGTTGGGGGGGGATGCGTGGGTGCAGCAAACCCAGCTTTGAAACACCAGGCAAGGTCATTTGATCCCAACAATTGATTTATTGTCTTTTACAGAACGTCTCTCTGGTGCTTCTCACTCCTTGCCCTCTCCTTTCCCCTTTTCCCAACTATGACTCCCCTCTCAGTCTGCAATAGAGACTCAGATTCAGGTTTACCGTCACTCACGTATGTCATAAAATTTGTTGTTCTTTTGTGGCAGCAATACAGTGTAATATATAAACGTTTAAACACTATCTCACTTCTTAATATATAATATTTCTGTTTTTGCACCATTTTTCATCTATTCAATATATGTATACTGTAATTGATTACTTATTTTTTTCTGATTCTGATTCTAAAATTATTATACTACTGTGCAAAATTCACGGTTTTATATGTATATATAACTATGAATATTTGCCGAAGACGTTTGCATAGTATTGTATTTCATGAATTTGGGATGGTTTTTCTTAAGTGTATTACTCAACAGGATATTTTATCAAAGTGTGTTCCTTTATTTTTCTGCATAAGGAGTACGGATTCTAGCAGATGTCTTCTTCCTGTGTACTTTTGGCAGCACATGCATGACACCTATTACCATTTAAACAGACATCGGCAGTTCCATTGTACTCAAATGATTAACACAATACCTGCTCTTGGCAGGATATCTTTTCCTCCAGTGACTTCTGAGCATTATATTAAAATTGTATTTATTCATTCAACTGAACAGCATTTAATCTCATATCAATTGAACATCAAGAAATTAGCTTCACATTGCTGTGAAAATATGATTTTATTCCCCAGCTCCTGTTTAATCATTTGGCAAGTTTCTCAGTCACAACTTGATACTATTAATCAAAGTCCCCAAAGTGTGTACTTATGTAGATGCAAAGTCTTTGTGTCTTCCATGAAGTTTTAAAAATTAGCTTCAGTCCCTCTGAAAGTTCTGTTCCCCTTATTTGGGGCTATTATACAATAAAATTGATTCTATTCTGCATATCCCAAAGGGTGCAGATGTTAACTGACAAATCCATATTCAACGACATGTCAAGACCTATCACCCAGATTTATTCAGACTTAGGTGTTGAAAAGGTTTGAATTTGAAAGATAAAATGCAAATAGTCATATTACAAAGCATAGCAGATCCATGATACCAACTACTACTTAACAAGTTATTTTGAATGGTTGATAGGAGTGCAATGGAATCTCAAGGCATTTTTTACTTTTCCTTTTGGAATTTAGGCTGTTTTAATAAAAATGCAATGCTAACTACAATCTTCGATGAAAAGTTGTTTCCCTTTTTATTTAGCAGTGATAAACGCTTATTCTACAGGCCATAAAAATCGATCAGTTTTGGGCAGATGGTGCTTGTCTGCTGTGGTTGGCAGCTCATCTAGCAGAAGAAAAACTCTGACCTCAAACTTTTGCTGCATTGCGGCTATACCCACAAATGGTGAAGGCTTTGGGAGTAAACCCTGAGGGAAAAATCTGGAGCTGGAATCCCTAAAACAGTACTACATTGAGTTCAACATTGACTGACAACTCCGGTGACGCTGCTGGTTCAAAACTACAGCCGTTCCTTTGCGTTCATCAGATGGGTGGGGAGAGGGAGCTTGCTGCATGGGGAACGGCTCACTCTCCATATTGCACTGCCCAGGCTTGTGTATCTAGACAGCTAGGATGCCACATCCATGGTTGACCCTGACTGGTGGTGGCCTCAAAAAGTACTGTGCTAAAGTCTGAAGCACATATATATGAAAAGGCTGGAAATACTCAGCATATTGAGCAGTATTTTATGCAGGAAGAAACAAAGATAATATTCCAGGGCAATGTCCCCTCATTTGGATAGGACTCATTGGAACTAGCCTCTTGAATTTTCTAATATCGAAAAACACCTGCTAAAACAATTACCATTTATCAAATAATCCAAAGTCAGCCTTGAGTTTGTTGTCATAAGAACGAGTACATGCATGCACGGGTGCAATGGAGAGCTTACCTGCAGCAGCATCACAGGTACTTAGTATCAGGTATACAGCATTCACAAGCAAAAAAAAAATAGGCATAAATGATACAGATTTTTCACAAGAACAAAGCAAAAGTTTATTTTAGTGCAAAGTGGTCATAGTGTTGTTCAACGACAGTGATAAAGGTTGTGCCAGTTGGTTCAAGAAATGAATGGTTGAAGGAAAGCTGCTGCCCTTGAAACTGGTGGCGAGGGACAGTGAGAAAATGGCATGGCTTGGACAATGGTGATTGCTAATCACGGGACAAGTTACAATGAAAATTTACTCTGCCAGCTGATATATTTTTGGATTGTGAGAGGAAACCCATACAGTCACAAGAAAATGTATAAACAGCAGCAGGTATTGAACTTGATTAGACAGGTGAGTTCATGGATGAATCATGTAAGTCTCCAAATGATCAGCAAGGTATAAGTAGGGTATAAACATAATATTCTGGAGAAGTTGCTGCAGAACTATTAATTACTAAATCCATAATCTGTAGCGATCTTCAGTACTGGAGTGGTATGAGTTGGAATAGAGAGGGATATTAGTCAGGAGTTCACTAGACTTAGTTGATCAAGTTAAGTTTATTGTCACGTGCACTAGTACAATGAAGTACAGGTACAATGAAAAACTTGTTTGTGGCAGCATTGTGTGTACAGAGGTTCAGACAATACTCCTACCTATTGGTAGCAGAGAGAAGAGGGCATGACCTGATGATAGATGTAATCTTCATGTGCCTCATGTAGATGCTTTGAGTTCCTTGGAAGGGTTTTTCCAGAACTTGCTGCAGCCTATTGTGCTCCTATACTTTGGAATTGCAGTACAAGACCATGATGTAACCCATCAAGATATTTTCAGCAGTGCATCCATAAAAGTTTGAGAGAGTATTTGGTGACATGCCAAATCTCTTCCAGCTTCTAAGAAAGTAGAACCACTTGATGGAGGTGGACTGTGCAGTTGTCTTTGTGCTGTAGTCAGGAGCGGGCCGACCGACAGTCCTACAACAAAACCAAGACTGAAGGGGTTGTATATATAATTAATCAAGGACATATTGTCATATTGTCATCTCTGTTAAAAATATTAGCTATTATGATTACGATGGTTAAAATAATCAACATAATTATTGTAATTTTTTCTTATTATGATTGTTATTTTCATACAGGCACCCAATATTACATGTACTGATAAATAAAGATGGAAATGTTTGATTTAACACTTTGCCAAAGCTAAAAAGACAAGAAGAGATCTTCAATGTTTCAGTGGTTCAATTTAATATCAGAGAATGTATATAATATACAACCTTTGTACAGTTAGCAATTGTGTTGTAAATTAAATCTCTTATTCTCTCTTCCTACTTGTGTGTATAGATTGTTACTGTTGTACCTGGTCTTCACTAATGTTGCTGAGCTATGTAATTATAATTAATTAGTCCTCACCATTATTTTGATGGTAATTTCTCCACATTGTTAATTTATAATATATTGTTGCTGATGAGGAGGGAGACTTTTAGCACTGAAGAATTGGCAAAAGACTACCAGCATTTATGGACACAAAATAAGTTGCAACCCATAATATTGACATGTAAGGAGTAATTGCAAAGTCGTTATTCTGTTTCCAAGCTTACAGTACTTGGCAAGCTAATTTGCTTGTTAAACAACAGAGTGAAGAAGGAAGACAAAAAGTGAGTTGGTGCCAATATAATTTTCATATGACCCCTGGTGTACCAATGTTTTGTTTTGGACCAGATTCTGCAGTGATTGGTGAAGGATATCCCTCTACAAGACATCCAGCAGTGGGGCAGTGGACAAACCAATTGATTTCAACTGAAGAATCCTTGCAGGAGGAAACAAATCATGGGGAATGGGGGGTAATAATAAGACCACAAGATATAGGAAGAGAATTAGGCTATTTGGCCCATCAAATTTTCTCCACCATTTCATCATGGCTAATCCATTTCCCTCTCAGCCCCAATCTCCTGTTTTCTCCCTATCTAAATGGGCAAAATGAACATGGAACATTTACATTTTACCAAAGGAGGAAAACAAACTTCCATGAAAAGAAAGCTACTGAAAGTCCACACTTTTTTGAAATGCTTCTCGAGGGGAAATGATTGTGCAAAGTTCTTGTTTCTTTAAGTTCAAGGGTTGGATGGGAAAAATTAGGACCGACTCAGTCTGCTGCTTACAGTTCATTACATTACTCCTGACTAAGTCAGTCATAAGTTTTTTCATTGCTTCCAACAGGGAGAATTCCGTACAGGTCACTGAGGCTCACGGCAAATAAATTAAAAAGGAATCAGCAAATACAGTTTCCAAGCAGAATGTTTTCATCAGGCTGTGTCTTTTTGTTTGGCATCTATGTGGGCATCGTAAGTTACTATTGGTTTGTTGTTACTGCTGGCATAACACTGGTGTTATAGAGTCATAGAGTCAAAGAGCTCTTCAGCCAGAAACAGGCCATTCAGCCCATCTAGTCCATGCCAAACTGTTATTCTGCCTAGTCTCAACAGCCCCCATTTTGACCATAGACCTTCATGCACCTCCCATCCAAACTACTCTAAGTGTTATAATCAAGCCCACATCCACCACTACCACTGACAGTTTATTCCGTGCTTGCACAAATGTTAGAACTCCTCTTCATGTTCAATTTAAATATTTCACCTTTCACTCTTCTTATGACCTCTAGTTCTTGTCTCACTCAAGCTCAGTGGAAATAGTCTGCTTGCATTTACCCTATCATATAGTTCATAATTGTATATCCCTCTACTAAATGTTTCCTCTTTCTTCTTTGCTCCATGTGATAAAATCCTTACCTTTTCAACTTTTCCATCTGACCCAGGTCCTCAAAACCCAGCAATATCCTTGTAAATTTTCTCTGTACTCTTTCAATCTTATTGATATTTTTCCTGTAGGTTAGGTGACCAGAACTGTACACAATGCTCAAAAACTGACGTCACCAAAGTCTTTTTCATCTACAACATAACATCCCAACTCCTGATTGGGAGACGGGATGTACTCCCAACGTCCCAGCTCAATACTCTGATTAATGAATTCCCGTGAGCCAAAAGCTCTGTTTGCGATCCTACCTACCTGTAACAACACTTTCAAGGAATTATGGTTTTGAATTCCAAGATACCTTTGTTCTACCATACTCTGCAGTGCTCTCCCATTCACTGTGCAAGTCCTACCAAAATACAAAGTCTCATTAAATTCCATTTGTCAATTATCATCTCATTTTTCCAGCTGGTCCAGATCCTTCTGCAAACTTTTATAGTCTACTTCACCTGTACAATACTCCTCCAATCTTGGTGTCATCCACAAATTTCCAATCTAGTTTACCACTTTATCATCCAAATCATTAGTATAGATAACAAATAACAATAGACTCAACTCCAATCCACTGGGGACACCACTAGTCACAGGCCTCGAGTCAGAAAGGAACCATCTAATATCACTCTCTTGCTTCTCCTGCTAAGCCAGTGTTGAATCCAATTTACTACTTCATCCTGAATGCCATGCTTCCAGACCAGCCTCCCATGAGGGATTTAACAAGACCTTACCAAGTATAACAATCAACGCTCTTGCTTCATCAGCTTTTCTGGAAACCTCCTCAAAAACTCCGTAAGATAGGCTGGACACAACCTACCATGCACAAAGCCATGTTGACTACACTTACTCAGGCCCTGTCTATTCAGTCCCAGTTTATTATACAGGTGATTGTTCCCAACTAATCTACAGAACAGCCTAAATGCCTACTTTACCTATTTCACCAAAGATTCTCTTTTAATCCTCAAAACCAGTCATGATCTTGCACAACTCAATTGGATTTCTTCTGAGAAGAATCTTATTTTCAGCCACTCTAAAATTATAACTAAATCCCTGAGGCCCTTCTAGTAATATTTTTTTCTGCTTTTGAGACTCCCACTGGATCCTTCATATCCTTGAAGAAGGAAGATATTTTCTACATACAGTACTGTACAAAAGTCTTACGTACATATTGGGAAAAGGGTAAGGCAGAGGGGAAGGAGTGGCAAGCACCAGAGGGACATTCTATAATGATCAATAAACCAATTGTTTGGAATCAAATCACCTTGCCTGGTGTCTCAGTGCAGGGTGTGTTTGCAAATGCATCACTCCCACCCCTGGCACTCCTTTTTTGCCAGCATGCTCAACATCCTTTGCTCCCACCAGGTTTACAAATTTGCTCTCCAATTCACATCTACAAATACAGTACTGTGCAAAAGCATTTGGCACCCCATCTTTATATATATATATATATGTGCCTAAGACTTTTGCACTGTTCTGTATTGCAGCCACAAGTGTTCAGCTCCCTAATAATGTTACAGGCTTATTACAGGCAAGGGTAAGAATTGAACACAGGTCGCTGGTACTATAAAGCATTATATTAACCACTACACTACCATCCAGCTCCTCAAAATCCTGACATCAATGAAACCGCTTTCTAAATATTAAACATCAAATTTCTCAATTCAAGACAATTCCAATGTAAATATTGGAAATCAGAAGAGCAGAAAATATTGGGAATTCAGAGCAGCTCAGTATTGATCTGTGGGTTGAGATACAGAGTTACTATTTCAGAGTGAGAACACTTTTTCAGTATGTTTTTATTTACTTCCAAGTTCCAAAACTAGTGCCCCACTAGTATGAAATTGCAATGTATTTGAAACACAAATACAGATTTATATTCTGCAGGTTTACATTGAATCTCTGTTTTGGAGATAAATTCTTCCAGTGCTTTTTTATACTTGTATTCCATGAAAGATTACCATTACATGTTAATTCTCTATGGATCTAAACTCTATGTCACCTTCCATCTCACTCTCCCATTTAACTGGCACAATTAGAGAAACAATAAGATTAGTTTCTCTGCAGGGAGTGCTAGTGCCTTGATAACTTAAACTAATTTTTTGCTTTCCTGAATCACATTTGTCCTTTCTCTTCGAGCTATTTTCATGTAGCTGCAACATGTTTGAGACTGACCTTCAGCGCAATTCATGATGCATTACTGCGTACAAGTTGCATTACGTACTCATATTGCATAAATCCTTGAAAGTGGCAGGACATCTTGAGAGAGTCATTAATATCAAATCCTGAGATTCTTAAACAGGGAGCACAAAAGCAATACTCCTGAACCTACCTAAAACAGTGATTATGTCACATCTGCAAAACTGCATCCAATTTTAGGCACCATATCATCAAAAGGATATAAAGGTCCTGAAGAAAAAATTACTACAATGATTTCTGAGATGATGGACTTCGATTGCAAGGTTGGAAATGAGAAATGAGATGACATTCTTTGAGCAAAGATGGTTGAGAGAAGAGCTGAAAGATGTGCAAAATTGGCACTAGCTGAGGTAGAATACGGAAAAACAATTATCATCAGCAGATGGTTCAAGAAGTAGATATATAGATTTAAAATTCAGGACAAAAGATGCATAATGGCTGTGAGGAATATTTTGGTCTTAAGTAGACTGCAATGAAAAGCTAAAGATCTGCAGATTCTGAAAAACTTCAATTAAAAGCCGAAGAGGCTGGAAAGATTCAGCAGGTTAGCCAGCACAACTGAAGAGGGAAAAATTAGTTAACATTACAGTTTGATTATCTATCTTCTAACATAAAAATACTTATGGTCCCAGTGAAAAGAAAACCATGAAACAGTTGTGAAAACACAACTGGTTCACACACATCCTTATGGGCTGAATGGCCTAATTGTGCTCTTATGTCTTGTGCTTTTGTGGTTTATGAGAGGAAAAATCGTTGGACTGGTATGCACATGACTGCAGATCTGTCCCATGTAGATTCTGCAATGGCCGAGCGAGTTCAGGATTGGACAGCAAATGGTTGTCTTCCCAGTGAAACTCTGCTCTCAAAATGTTATTTTTATATATTTAAAAAAATTGATTCAGCTCTGGTCAGGAACAGAATTAACGAGTCTTGCTTAAAACCACTACTATATTCCTTCTTTTAATGCAATTGTTTCCATAGAAGATAACACCACTGCTTTTTCAACCTGACATCACCTCTCCTGACCATCATCAGACTAATAAATTTACTGAACTAAATTGCTTCTTTCAGGATTAACTGCAGATTACAAGATTTCCCAATTAATCTACAAAATAGAAAGTCAATTTAAAGAATCATTGTACACCTAAACTATTTTCTTTATGGTTCTCATTTCCCCTTCTTATATTTTGCTTTGGATGTTTATAATGCTGCCTTTAAAATCAAAATAATTGTTTTACACCATGCTGTGATCTGCATTACCTTCCATTCCTCAACCTCATAGGAGAAATTGGGTTACTTGCCCAATGTTTTTCTTTTCTGGAAGGCACACATTTATGCTGGTTCTATTGGATAAATGGTCCTGAATGCTAGGTACACAGAAGCTATTTGATAGTTTGAGGTTATATTTGCCATCAGACTGTGAAACAGTCTTGTACTCTTTTCAATCAGGATTGGGAACTCCAACTAATTTCTAGTTAGCTTTAGAATGACAATGACTTTAATAAGAGCATCTGGGTTAAATTTTGTTGTTAGCCTGTGAACATAAAACTTGCCACATACCACATCTGAGACTCTCTAAGGCTTTACAATGAAATCCGAAAGGGGGAACGCAAATTGAAAAGATAAATAGAAAATGCTGGAAAATCTGAGCAGGGCAGGTGGCATTTGTGAAAGAAGACAGAATTAAAATTTCAAGTCTGAGCTGCTGGTCGGAAATGAGGATGAGAGTAAACGTGTTAGTCTAGTTAGCAGATAGCAGAAGATAGGGGAAGGTGAGTGATGGAACAAAGCAAATTTCTCATCTTAACTACCCCTTAATGTCTGTATTACATCACACAATGAGAAATACTCACATTGTTCCACCCATTCCCCTCCTTATATCTGAGACAAGCAAGATATAATTAGAATTATGCATTCTAGTTGTGATCCCGTAAGTCTTTGTTAATGATATACTGTACTTAACATTGAAGCAGAAATGATGATAAGAAGAGCACAAAGAATAAGCAGCAGTGTCATTTCTCACATAGCAAGAACAGAAACTGGACTGGAAGACACAATTGCCAGGAGTTTAACATTATACAGGTATCTGAATGGACATTCAGTCAGAGAACTGTGGGAAGAACGCATAATTTATGGTGAACCAAAAATTAACAAGAAATTGATTGAAATTCTCATCCCAAGGTGCAGTGAGGCCCTATGGTATTGCCTTCAAATGAGAGGAAATCCTCAAGTATTTGTTTATGTGAAGGAACAGCTTTTCAGCTGAAGCTTGGCTGTGTAACAACGTCATCAAATTACCTCGATGTTCCATAAATAACAAGATAACTGGTGTGTCAACCTCTCATTTTAGCAATTGTCCCTTTTTTATGAATATTCATGGTAACATCCATCGATAAAACTTCTGATGATCTCAAAAACAACTTTTCTTCATCAAACCATCCTCATTGTGATAAATGGGTAGATGTCATAGTCCTAAAACCATATGGCCCATGAGACATAAAGGCAGAATTGGGCCATTCAGCCCCTCTAGTCTGCTGCACCATTCAGTCATGGCTGATTTATTATCCCTACCAATCCCATTCTCCTGCCTTATGGGGAGGGGGAGAGACCATGAAGCATCTGCATTTAAGGGTTAAATTGTTGTAAGAACTTGCTTGCAAGGAGCCAGAGGCATAGCATTCAAGCAATAAGCATAAGTGGCCAGCATCATGATCTCAAATTAAAGTCATCTAGGTTTAGAGAATAAGTAACGTTTAGAGTTAAAAGGGAAGGTCGGAAGGCAACTGCAAATGGGATTGATCATCTGTGAAGAGAGAGGCCAACAGCTGTAATTAAGGAGTAAAGCATGTAAGGTATAGATGCCCTTTTAGAGTAAAACAAGTTTGCAACATTTTGCATTATACCTTTGGTAATTTGTGGTAGCTTCATGTGTTACATGCTGAAATTTATGTTTTTATTATTTTATCAGCAATGTTGGTCTGGCTTTAATAAAGTGTTTAATAGATTTCTGGGTTGTGCTTCTCTGTGAGATTTATTTGATTTCCTACACCTGGGCGGGTTCTAATCGAACTCAGAGAAATAATAGCTGGAGGAGAAACTACCTACAATATAAATCTTTAGTCACACTAACTGTTCTGAATTTTAAATAATTCTCCAAACTTTTTCCCTGCAACAAATTCTATTGCCTTTGCCTGAGGCAAAATATATACTGTATGTAAAATTACCTTAGATTCATTGGCACCTGTTTTGATTTGACCTTCAGTGGACAGGTGGTGAGGGTGAGGATAACAACCTCTCCTCCACACCCACGTTGAATCCTTAACTAAAATGCTCTAAGTACAGTTCAACTGAAGTTCTATACAACTATAACATGACTTTCATATTCTGTGTCTCTAATGATGAAGATAAGCATGCTACTTCTTCACTACTCCATCTGCTTGTGCTGCTGCTTTCAGGGAGGTACGGCCTGGACACCAAGAAGTTACTGTATATCAATGTTGTTAAGGGCCTTGTCATTAACTGTATACTTATCACTTACATTTAACCTCCCAAAGAACAACATATCCTGATAAAGAAAATTGCAATCTGATCATCAGATTTGTAGGACTTTGATATAACTTATACCAACTTAATCTCTTCTTTTGTATTCTCCTGTGTGTTGGACCTAGTTACATTATTGCATTGAATCCTATAGTTTCAAAAGTGATAATTTGGCCCACTGTGCTAGCTTTTTAAAAGAAGGATTCAGTTAGTTCCACTCCTGTGCTCCTCAATATGGCATCACTATATTTTTCCTTTATACATCTTTATTTTAGAACCATAGAACACTACAGCACAGAAACAGCCCTTTTGGCCCATCTTGGCTGTGCCGAACCATTTTTCTGCCTAGCCCTACTGACCTGCATCTGGGCCAGATCCCTCCAAAACCCTCTCATCCATGTACCTGTCCAAGTTTCTCTTAAATGTCAAAAGTGAGCCCGCATTCACTACTTCACCTGGCAGTTCATTCCACACTCCCACCACTCTCTGTGTGAAGAAGCCTCCCCAATGTTCCCTTTAAACTTTTCCCCCTTCACCCTTAACCAATGACCTCTGTTTTTACTCCCCTGGTCTCAGTGCAAAAAGCCTACTTGCATTCTCTCTATCTATACCCATCATAATTTTATACAACTCTATCAAATCACCCCCCATTCTCCTACGCTCCAGGGAATAAACCTTTCTCTGTAACTCTGTTTCTCAAGTCCCGGCAATATCCTTGTAAACCTTCTCTGCACTCTTTCAACCTTATTAATATCCCTGTAGTTAGGTGACCAAAACTGCACACAATACTCCAAATTCGGTCTCACCAATGTCTTATTCAACTTCACCATTACATTCCAAGTCTTATACTCAATACTTTGATTTATAAAGGCCAATGTACTAAAAGCTCTCTTTACAACCTTATCTTATTGTGATGCCACTTTGAGGGAATTATGTATCTGTACTCCCAGATCCCTCTGTTCTACTGCACTCCTCAGTGTCCTACCATTTACCTTGTATGTTCTACCTTGGTTTGACTTCCGAAGTGCAATACCTCACACTTGTCTGCACTAAACTCTATCTGCCATTTTTCAGCTCATTCCTCCAAGTTGTCCAAATCCCTTGCAAGCTTTGAAAACCTTCCTCACTGTCCACTATGCCTCCAATCTTTGTATCATCAGCAAGTTTACTGATCCAATTTGCCACATTATCATCCAGATCATTGATATAGATGACAAATAACAATGGACCCAGCACTGATCCCTGTGGCACACCACTAGTCACAGGCCTCCACTCAGAGAAGCAATCCTCCACTACCACTCTCTGGCTTCTTCCATTGAGCCAGTGTCTAATCCAATTTACTACTTCTCCATGTATACCTAGTGACTGAATCTTCCTAACTAACCTCCCATGCAGGACCTTGTCAAAGGCCTTACTGAAGTCCATGTATACAACATCCACTGCCTTCCCTTCATCCACTTTCCTGGTAACTTACTCAAAAAACTCTAATAGATTGGGTAAACATGACCTACCATGCACAGTTTGAAAGTCACTCTTTTGAGGATTTCACTTCCTTTATGGTTCTTCAGCTAAGTCTGCCTCTGCCATGACCTGGGCAAATAACATTTTTTAATCAACTTGTAAGCCTTCAAAACCTTGAAAATGTTTATTGAATCTTAACTTCCTCTGCTCTAAGGAGAAAACTTGTCTCAGCTTCTCCATATAAAAGAAATAATTGATTCATCAAACCATTTTAATAAATATTATTTTCAATTATATCTTGTGATAAAGAAATAGACCATTCAACCGACTCACAGAACTTTCTCCCAATAACCTCCTTGTAACTTTCCCTCTCTCACACATGCTTAATAATTTCCTACTGATCATCCTGCCACTCAATTCAATAAGACAACTTATAGGATACACATTTGGGGTATCAGATGAGACTAGCAATCTGGGGAAAGCCTATATGGTCACAGCACAATAGTGCAGACTGCTCACAAAGAGTAACTTAGGTGAGTATTATGCAATCCTGAGTGGTTCGTGTCATGTAATCTTTTTGCCTCCTAAAAAGTGTTGCCCAGAACCACAGGTCATGGTCAGTACAGCTTAATTGCATTTAGGGATCTTGATTTTGGAGTTAAATATATTGCTGTACCAACACTGAATACATTGGTAAGAAAAGTTTCGTTGGAGGCCTTAAATGATGTAAAATGTATGAGTAACACATTAATAAAATGGCAATAGAGGAATGAAGTA
Source organism: Hypanus sabinus (assembly GCF_030144855.1). Taxonomy (NCBI): domain Eukaryota; kingdom Metazoa; phylum Chordata; class Chondrichthyes; order Myliobatiformes; family Dasyatidae; genus Hypanus; species Hypanus sabinus. The sequence continues at coordinate 25,185,889 of NC_082712.1, read as the reverse complement.
TAAAATCATTTAGCACGTAATCCTATTGCTAACTTCCAAGCAGATTGCTTTTAAACTGTTTACATGGAACCTATCATGGTCCCAGAATGCTTAAAGAGTTTGATCATAAATATTTAATGACAAACTCATAATAATTACCTAAATTGACTGAATTCAAATTCTCTATCAATTCATACATCCCAGCTATGTAGCTTTTGCCCCAAGAGATTTTCTCAGTAGTATAACTCTCAGAGGCTGCACACCTTCTTGTGGGATGCTATTGCAGGGGCCCTAGCAGAGATATTTAAAACATCCTTAGCCATGGGTGAGGTGCCAAAGGATTGCAGGATAGCTAAAGTGTCTCTGTAGTTTAAAATGTGCTCCAAGTATAAGCCAGGAAGTTATAGGAGAGTGAGCCTGACATTGATTGTAGGTAAGTTATTGGAAGGTATTTTAAAGGACAGAGGTGAAGGATAAATGCACGGATGAGGGATTGGAGCAGGGAGCAGGTATTCAGATTTTTGGATTATTGGGGCATGAATGACCTGTACCAAAAGGACAGGTTACACTTGAATCCCAGGGGGACCCATATCCTGGCAGGGAGGTTTGCCAACGCTATTGGGGAGAGTTTAAACTATGAATGCTAGGGTGGGAACCAAACTGAAGTGATGAAGGAAGAGGTGGTTGGCTCACAAATAGTGAAAGCTTGGAATAAGTGCAAGAGGGAGGATAGGCAGGTGATAGGAGTCTATATTAATGCAAGGAGTATTATGAAAACAGCGGATGAGTTCAGAGCGTGGATCAGCTCTTGGAGCTATGTTGTTGTGGCCCTTACAGAGACTTGGATGGCTCAGGGGCAGGAATGGTCATTTCAAGTGCCACATTTTAGATGTTTCAGAAAGGGCAGAGAGGGAGACAAAAGAGTTGGGGGTGTGGCATTATTGATCAGGGATAGTGTCACGGCTGCAGAAAAGGGGGAAGACCTGGAGGGATTTTCTACGGAGCCTCTGTGGGTGCAAGTTAGGAACAGCAAGGGATCAATAACTCCATTGGGTGTTTTTTTATACACCACCCAATAGTAACAGGGACTTCGATAAGCAGTTCGAGAGACAGATTCTGGAAAGGTGTAATAATAACAGGGTTTTTGTGGTGGGAGATTTTAATTTCCCAAATATCGATTGGCATCTCCCTAAAGCGAGGGATTTAGATGGGGTGGAGTTTATTAGGTGTGTTCAAGAAGATTTCTTGACACAATATGTAGATACACCTCCAACAGGAGAGGCTGCACTTGATCTGGTACTGGGAAATGAACCTGGTCAGGTGTCTGATCTCTCAGTTGGAGAGCATTTTGGAGATAGTGATCACAATTCTATCCCCTTTACCATAGCATTGGAGAAGGAGAGGAACAGACAAGTTAGGAAAGTGTTTAATTGGAAATATGAGGCTATTGGGCAAGAACTTGGAAGCATAAATTGGGAACAGATGTTCTCAAGGAAATGTACGGAAGAAATATGACAAATGTTCAGGGGATATTTGTGTGGAGTTCTGCATAGGTATGTTCTAATGAGACAGGGAAAGGTTGTCAGGGTACCAAGGTTGGCAAGGAACCATGGTGTACAAAGGCTATTTTAAATCTAGTCAAGAAGAAAAGAAGAAGAAAAAGAAGAACTTACAAAAGACTCAAAAATAAGGTAATGTTAGAGATCTAGAGGATTATATGGCTAGCTGGATGGAGCTTAAGAAAGAAACTAGTTGAGCCAGAAGGGGCCATAAGAAGGCGGACAGGATTAATGAAAACCCCAAGGCATTCTACAAGTATGTGAAGAGCAAGAAGATAAGACATGAGTGACTAGGACCAATTAATTGTGACAGTGGGAAAGTGTGTATGGAACCGAAGGAGATAATAGAGGTACTTAATGAGTTCTATGCTTCAGTATACACTATGGAAAATGATTTTGGTGATTGTAGGGATGACTTACAGCAGACTGAAAAGCTTGAGCATGTAGATATTAGGAAAGAGGATGCGCTGGAGATTTTGGGAAGCATCAAGTTAGATAAGTCACTGGGACTGGATAAGATGTACCCCAGGCTACTGTGGGAAGTGAGGGAGGAGATTCCTAAGTCCCTGGTAATGATTTATGCATCATCCATGAGGACGGGTGAGGTACCAGAGGATTGGAGGGTTGTGGATGTCGTTCCATTATTCAAGAAAGGGAGTAGAGATAGCCCAGGAAATTATAGACCAGTGTGTCTTACTTCAGTAGTTGGTAAGTTAATGGATAAAATCCTGAGAGGCAGGAATAATGAACATTTGGAGAGGTATAATATGATTAGGAATAGCCAGCAAGGCTTTGTGTAAGACAAGTCATGCCTTACGAGCCTGATTCAATTTTTTGAGGATGTGACTAAACACATTGATGAAGGTAGAGCAGTAGATGTAGTGTATATGGATTTCAGCAAGGCATTTGATAAGTTACCCCATACAAAGCTTATTGAGAAAGTAAGGAGGCATGGGATCCAAGGGGACATTGCTTTGTGAATCCAGAACTGACTTGCCCACAGAAGGCAAAGCGTGGTTGTAAATGGGTCATAATCTGCATGGAGGTCAGTCACCAGTAGTGTGCCTCAGGATCTGTTCTGGGACCCTTGCTCTTTGTGAGTTTTATAAATGACCTGATTGAAGAAGTGGCGGGATGGGTTATTAAATTTGCTGATGACACAAAAGTTGGAGGTGTTGTGGATAGTGTGGAGAGCTGTCAGAGGTTACAGTGGGACATTGATAGGATGCAAAACTGGGCTGAGAAGTGGCAGATGGAGTTCAACCCAGGTAAGTGTAAGGTAGTTCATTTTGGTAGGTCAAATATGATGGCAGAATATAGTATTAATGGTAAGATTCTGGCAGTGTGGTGGATCAGAGGGATCTTGGGGTCTGAGTCCATAGGACACTCAAAGCTGCTGTGCAGGTTGACTTTGTAGTTAAGAAAGCATACAGTGCATTGGCCTTCATCAATCCTGGGATTGAGTTTAAGAGCTGAAAGGTAATGTTGCAGCTATATAGGACCTAGGTCAGACCTCACTTGGAACACTGCGCTCAGTTCTGGTCACCACACTATAGGAAGGATGTGGAAACTATAGAAAGGGTACAAAGGGGGTTTATAAGGATGTTGTCTGGATTGGGGAGCATGCCTTATGAGAATAGGTTAAGTGAACACACCCTTTTCTCCTTGGAGCAATGGAGAATGGGAGGTGACCTGATAGAGGTGTATAAGATGATGAGAGGCATTCATCATGTGGATAGTCAGAGACTTGTTCCCAGGGCTGGAATGGCTAGCACAAGAGCTTACAGTTTTACTGTGCCTGGAACAAGGTACAGAGGAGATGTCAAAGGTAAGTTTTTATACAGAGTGGTGAGTGTGTTGAATGGGCTGCCGGCGATGGTGGTGGAGACTAATTCGATAGGGTCTTTTAAGAGACTCCAGGACAGGTACATGGAGCTCAGAAAAATAGAGGGCAATGGGTAACCCTAGGTAATTTCTCAGGTCAGGACATGTTTGGCACAGATTTGTGGGCTGAAGGGCATGTATTGTGCTGTAGGTTTTCTATGTTTCTATATTTAAGAAATTGGATATACAGGGACTTATTAGCGAAAATCAACATTGCTTTGTTCATGGTAGGTCATGTCTAACCAATCTTAGAGTTTTTCAGGGAAGCTACCAGGAAAGTTGATGAAGGAATGGGAGTGGATATTGTCTACATGGTCCTGCATGGGAAGCTGGCCTAGAAAATTCAGCCACTTGACATTCAGGATAAGTAGTAAATTGGATTTGACATTGGCTTTGTGGGGAAACTGACAGAGTGGTGACCGGAATGTGAAGTTCTCCCAACTCCTGCCGGGAGACTAAGTCCTCATAAGGAAAAAAAAACACAAAATGCTGGCAGAACTCAGCAGGCCAGACAGCATCTATGGGAGGAGGTAATAACAACGTTTCGGGCTGAAACCCTTCATCAGGAGTGAAGTAACATGGGATGGTCGAGGGGGGATAAGAAGTGGGGAGAAGGATAAAGTAGAGAGCTGGCAAGTGATAGGCTGGAGGGAAATGGGCTAGGGGAAGGTGGAGAATTATGGGAAATAAAAGAGAAAGAAAGGTAGGGCTGAGGGGAGAGATTATAGTGAGGGGGGAAAAAGAGAGAGAAAGAGAACCAGACTAAAATTATAGATAGGGATGGGGTAAGGGGGAGCAGGGGTATCAACGGAAGTCAGTGAGTTGGATGTTCATGCCGGCAGGAAGGAGGCTACCTAGGCGGGAGATAAGGTATTGCTCCATCGACCTGCGTGTGGCCTCATCTTGACGGTAGAGGAGGCCATGGACAGACATGTTGGAGTGGGAGTGGTCCGTGGAATTGAAGTGTGTGGCCACCGGGAGATCCCGCCACTGCTGGAGGACCGAGCGCTGGTGTTCGGAGAAATGGTCTCCCAGTCTGCGGCAGGTCTCCCCAATGTATAAATGGCCACATCGGGAGCACCGGATACAGTATATCACCCCAGCTGACTCGCAGGTGAAGTGGTGCCTCACCTGAAAGGATGGTCTGGGGCCTAGGATGGTGGTGAGGGAAGAAGTGTGGGGGCAGGTGTAGCACTTCTTCCGTTTGCGGGGATGAGCACCTGGAGGTCCGTGGGGAGGGATGGGGGGGTTGAATGGACAAGGGGGTTACGTAGGGAGCGATCCCTGCGGAAAGCCGAGAGTGGGGGGGAGGGGAAGATGTGGTTGGTGGTGGGATCACTAAGGAGGTGGCGGAAGTTACGGAGGATTATGCGTTGGATCTGTAGGCTGGTAGGGTGATAGGTGAGGATGAGGGGGACTCTATCCCTGGTGGGCTGGTGAAGGGATGGGGTGAGGGCAGAGGTGCGTGAAATACGGGAAACGCGATGGAGGGCAGAGTTGATAGTGGATGAAGGGAAGCCCCTTTCTTTAAAAAAGGAAGATATCTCCTTTGTCCTAGAATGAAAGGCCTCATCCTGAGGGCAGATGCAGCGGAGGTGGAGGAATTGAGAGAAAGGTATAGCATTTTTGCAGGAGACAGGGTGGGAGGAGGAATAGTCTAGGTAGCTGTGGGAGTTAGTAGGTTTGTAGTAGAACAGACGGCAAAGAGACTGAAGCCAGAAGAGTTAGAAATGTACTCACCAAATACTTCAACCCATAACTTACTGAATAAATAAGTATACTGTACTCACTTTGCCCTGTTTTTTGTCCTTGCTCGTATGAAGGTGGTTTACTTATTTATGTAAGTACTTCTCTGACAATAGATGTGTAACAGCCTAATGTAACATTGTATGGAAATACAAGATAACACTGACGTAGACATGTTTTATACATTTAACAAGGTGCTTTATTAATGCAACAGAGTTCGTCAGCTTTTCAATGTTCGTCGTCAGTCGGGTCAATCTGTCATTGAACTCCGTCGGTTGCCCCCGTATGCTCTAGTATTTGTTTCTTTTAGTTTTAAGTTCTCCTGCGCAAGAGCCAACAGCTGCCCATCTAAGTTTTTCTAGTCTGTAACTACACAAACGCGCACTTTCACGGCGAGATTCGACACCAAATTTGTCGCTTGTTTTCGGTAAAGGAGGAGTAAACACAAAGTACACTGCAGATGCTGATTCGCCGAAATCTCTGTTTCGGTGTGGATAGAGGTATTTTCAAAAACGCATTCTGTGGATGCCTATCATTTTTATTCGAAACCGGCGTTTTCAAAAGTATCCGGTCTAGTGTGGACGTAGCCTTATATTGACACTCTCTTTCTAGTGGGATAGACCAAAATCCATTACTTAGGTCTAAAACTGTGAACCATTGCGTTTTCATTTGACCACTGCCTCCGGGTTTGTTACTACAGTTGGGGCTGTTAATGGGGTTATTTTTCTCAGCTCTCAATGATCTATTGTCAGCCTCCAACTACCATCTGATTTCCTCACTGGGTGAGTTATTAGTGGAGGCTACTGGCCTCAGTACCCTTTGTTTTACCAAACTCTGTGTAACAACCATGGATTCGGCAGCACAGCAGATTGGCAATTGCGCTCGTGAAAATACACATGTCAGCTAATAATCATTTCATTCTGATAGTATTTAACTCCATTCATTCCATCATAGTTTTCTGTCGAGACTTAGACGTGCCTTCACTTCATTATCTGCATTCCGCCTTGCCTGAGAAATTGGACTGTCGAGTCAACTGACTCTGAAGACTAGTGGAATTCATTTTATTCTTAGTTGTTCTTTTCAGCCACAGTGTCGGCTTCGTTTTCAATTTGAGTGCTTTAGTTAATGGCCCTGTATGGCCTAGCATTTGTTGTTTTCTTTTTCCCTTTAACATTGTTTGCCTTAAAATCTGTGAAATATTAACCTGCTTCAGTGTCTCTCACTCTGCACTTGGGGCATGTCTGCACCCAGTGACAGCAAGTCTCAACCACACAAAGACGGACCCAGCAGAGAGAGGGCAGCTGACCTTGGCCATGAGATTCATTGGCCAGAGTGATTCATCCAGGCAACAACGTTCTGTTGGAATTCCTATGTATAAACTCTTGTTTCTGTCTCCATCATGACAGAAGGATCTTGCCAAGTAATGGACCCAGAAAAGTTTGAACAGTGACGTTTTGACATTGGTGACTTGAGGAGAGGGTACCTGCTATTTTCAGTGCACAGCCTAACTCTACATTCTGGGAGTCCTGGGTAGACATGCCGAGCTTCTCTGGTCTACAACGTGTTTCTCCGGTATCCATTCCAAGCTTTTCAAGTCACAAGTACCCAGGTTCCCAGCATTGTGGTCCTGTGACTCAGGTCAGTATAACAAATGAGCGTTTCAAGCAATCTTTTCAATTGATTCAACATCCAAGTCAAGTGTAAATTCTGGAAAAGCCCTACTCCAAAAGCTGATCCCTGGCTGGACTGTGCAAATATACAAGTAAAGTAACCCTATCAAGAGTATTCTTAATCCCGTGATGAAAGTCATGGTACAGACTGGTAAAATTGAAGTTTCATGGAACAAATTAAACAGATCTACAAGGAACCACCTCGCTTAGCGATGAAAGAAACCTGTCTCTTCTGTCTTGATCTGTAAGATTGAGAGTATATCCTAATTGTCTCTGGAAAAATTGTGAAAGATAAAACACTGTGAAAAAGATTTGAAAAGATTCCTTCTCTAGATTTCAAGTTTCATGGTTTCAAGGTTTCCCAAGGACTGGTCTCTATGTCCCCAGGGTTTTCTTTTTCCGATCGTTTGCGAGGCTTATTCAATGCGTTTAGGGTTTTTCAATGTCCTCCCCATCTTGAGGACTCCCTAGCTTCCTGCTCGGCCCCGCTCAAGGTTTCTGGATCTCAGTCTATCAGGATTCCCTGGACTCTTGGTCTATTGGGGTTCCCAGGTATCAGTCTGTCTGGATCCTCAAGTCTCCCTGACTCTCGAGTTCCTTATGCCTCCCTCTCAAGCTCTCCAGGTCTCTCGAGTCACTTCACTTTTTCAGGTCTTCCTGGGCCATCAGGTGTCAACTATGGGCGGGGGGTGGGTGGGGGGGGTGTCCTGTAGTGACTATTTCAGGCCTGTGCAGGGCATTGGAAAACATTGGGAACTGAGGTTTTCAGAGCACCTGAATTGGTTAATTTTTGCTTAACAGCAGTTATTAATGGTTTAAGAGTTCCTTGTGTTTTTCTCGAGTGACTTGCTCTTTGTAATGTGGTTTCCTAGTACTTTCTGTTTAATTTTGATAGGCTCAGGGATTCTGTTAGTTTTATTGTTGAAGCAGATGCTCGATTAGCTCCAATCGGAGGGTCCTCATTTTGCGAATGATCCATCTCACGGTGTCACTTGGTTGAGTTACCTCTGTAAAAGCTCTTGTTTCTGTCTCTACATGGAAGTCTTTGGCTCCGATATTGGCAGTGCACACCATGGCACTTATCTACCAGCATCACCGAAGGACATCTTGGACAAATTCCTCATCCGGGACTTCCAGCAGACACAGGTCTGTGGCGCCTCAGGGGCTGCACCTAGAGAGGGGAGCCCAGTAACAACATGGATTCGGCAGCGCAGCAGATTGGCAATTGCATTCCTGAGTATGCACGTGTCAGCTAATTATCATTTTATTCTGATGATATTTAACTCCATTCATTCCATCGTAGTTTTGTCGAGACTTGGACATAACTCCGCTTCGTTATCTGCATTCAGCCTTGCCTGAGATATTGGACTGTTGAGTCAACTGACTCCGAAGACTAGCGATATTCATTTTTTTGTTAGTCGTTCTTTTCAGCCGCAGTATAGGCTTCGTTTTCCGTTTAAATGTTTTAGTCAATGGCCCTGTTTGGCCTAGCATTTGTTGTTCACATTAAGGTCTGTGAAATATCGACTTGCTTCAGTGTCCCTCACTCTGCACTTGGGCCATGTCCACAGTCTGTATTACCTTACCTACATCTTCTTCTGCTCTTTTGGGAAGCCCATATTGCTTCTGTGCTTTGGGGTCTGCACCTGATATGCATGTGCTGACAGCCATCTCTCCGCAGTCATGCTTGTGCCTTGCAAATGCCCCTGATTCTGTGCAATAATTTGCTGCACCTTCTGACCATTGCTCATCTTCTCTGATTGAATCCAGGTTTCACCCATTGTGCTTATTCTATCCTAGTAATCTCCTGCTGGGATCTGCATGTGGTTTATGTTATTCATACCAGTTGGCATCTGCCATATCGTACAATTAACTGGGTCAAAGCAAAGCCCTGCTTTGGCCATATAATCACTCCCCAGTACATGTTCCTGCTCCCTGGGTAATTCCACCAACACTATTGAATGTTCCAATGCTATGTCTCCTCTCCTTAGTTCCAATGGTACACTGACATGTCCCACTTATGAATGTCCTGTGAATCTAGTTAGATTAATTTTATCTTGTATCTCCTGTTACGTATTCAGGCAGCAATAAATATATGAGTTCGGCAAGGATTTTTATAACAAACAACACTTTTATTAAACACTGAAAACAAACACCCCAAAAGTAAACAAACACTAACGTAACCGGAAATCAGCTGCTGTGCGGCAGCTTAAACAGTTCTTAAAGCGATGTTGCAAAAACAGTTCTTTAAAGTAGTATTGCCAAAAGTTTGAAAATGCTCACAGTCCATTTAAAAGGAGAGACTTCATAAGACGATTTAAATTCTCTTTCACGTCATTTTGCTTCGATCCCCGATGTCGAACTTCCCACGAAGAATTTATGATACGTAACGAAATGGCTTAAAGGCACTGACCTTTCCTTTATCACACTGTCCTCAATCTTCTGCTATCCCGCAGAGACTAACACGAGAACAGTCAACGAATTCCTTCCGAATAAGGATTAAACAAAGGTCGAACCCGTTTCACCGTCGAAAATCGATTCTCCTCGATCTTTAACTCCTGAACTCCGATCTTCACTCTCCACTGATCCTCAACTAGCAGTATTGTAAAGAAACTGCTGGCAATGATCTTTTAAACTTTAGGCATTAGATAAAACTTCATCTTTCAACTAAACTGCGTCATCACATTAAATCATGCAGCGGCATGAAGTCAACATGGCAAATCCAGCCACGAAATGCACCCCCTCACAGGGTGGGGTCTTCCTTTTATACCCTGTAAAAAAAAACCTGTCACATGACCTCTACTGGTGGGAAAATGACATCACTCCACCATCACAAGACCATTACCTCAAGTCCAGTATAGCTTCAACCCCAGTCACGTGACAAGGGCACCACAGTCATGTCACGAGTACGTAACACTCCCAATTTGCATTATTTACATTAGTGATGTTGAACAGTGGTTTGGAACCTCCAGTGTCCCATAAAATGCAGCCTCCAACCCAACCACTTACCAGAGGTCTTCGGTTTCATCCCATCTTGTGTCACACACCTATGTTGGTGAGGCCTGACACCATCGTTGAAGCTCAGGGTACAATTCCCTGGATGGTGGTGTCTCCACCTTGTTATTTTGTGGGCTCGGTCTTTCTGGCCCTTCCAAGTGCAAATTTTTTGCTCTACTCTTCCTCATCTCAAGTTTGGACATTCTCTCTTAATGTATCCCTGTCCTGATCATAGTTATAGCGTTTAATTACTCCACGTTCAGTGCTCCCTGTTCCTTTCCCTCTGCTCTTCCTTGCCCTTGGGAAGCATGACAGGAAGGCCCTCAGTGGAGTCCCTTACCCTCAATTCCACAAGCAGTTGCCTGACTTTTAATAGGCATTGCCTTCCTGTTGGAGGGCTTAGTTGATCCTTTTACCTCCTTTTGCCATGGTTTACTCATTTTGCTCAGTACCCATGCCTCAGTATCTGTGGGTTCAGAAGGATCAAACATTTCCAATGCCTTTTTAGATTCATCACATAGTGACACACCAGGGTTCTCAACCATCTATTTGAGTCCTCAGGTCCTCTGTTGCCCCAATCTTAAGCTGTTCCATACACCACTTATAACACAGTCCATAAACCGGATGCATATGCAGTGGGGTGTTCACCTCTCCCCTGGAATCTTTTGGCTAACACGTCTACCGGGTCCCCTCTGTTAACACCTTTCACAGTCAATATTTTGTTCTTCAGTTCCTCACTTGTACCCCCCACCATGTTGTTGTATATCTGGCAAAGCTGAGGGTATATTTGGAAGTAAAAACATTACAATCAATATCCTTTCTTCAAAATCATTTAGACCATGCATTACTCTCTGATGACTAGTTGCTTGGAAATGCTCTGGAGGATCGCCTCCGAGCACACATGCCCGATAGCCTCAGTAATATCTCTAAGCTGTTGTACCCCGAGCAGTGTTACATTCTGATTTTCATTTCCTCCCACGACTCACCCCCCTCTCTGATAGTAACTAGTGGTGCCAATCGTAAAAGCAGTAGCACTGGTTCCCGTTGGTAGGGTGTCGGTGAGAGTTCCTCGGGAAATAGTGTTTCATAATTATCGTAACCTTATCTAGTAGCTTCATCTGCTAAATCACGCCAATCAATATCTCCATACTCACCTTCCTCCCCCTTTTCAGATACAAAAGCAAATATTTACCCTGCTGTGTTGCAAGTTGGTCCTGCAGATTTATAGTCTGCTTTAAACAATTTGCATGATCCCCAGTGTTTTCTGATTTCTGAATCACACTCACAGCCATCTTGCTATCTCTGCACTGTTTCCTAAATCCTTTCATTTCATCCTTCGCTGCTTTGGCTGCTTCCTCTTGTTTTCTTTTTTCTTTAAGTAATTTCTTACACTTTATGGGGGGGGGAGTGGTTAGGGGGGCTACGGCATAGGACCGAAAGAAACTGCAATTCAGAACCAGCTTCTGCCCCCCGCCATCCGATTCCTAAATGGACATTGAACCGTTGAACATTACCTCACATTTTTAATATATATTGTTCTGTTTTTGAACAATTTTAATCTATTCAATATACATATACTGCAATTTATTTATTTATTATTTTATTTAGTTTTTTTTCTTTTATGTTACGTGTTGCATTGAACTGCTGCTGCTATGTTAACAATTTCCTGACACGTGTTGGTGATAATAAACCTGATTCTGATTCTGATGAACTGAAACTGGTTCATATGCATCAAATCCATACGTCTCTGGCCCTGGAATTCAGCAGCCCGTTCTTTAAAGTTCTTTACCTGTGTTTGGAGCCTTTTGTATTCTCCTTCTAACCTTTCTCACTCGGCTTTAGTTTTTTTGCTGATATTTTACAATTTCCTGTTGTAACCTATTTTGTTCAGCTTCTGCTTTATGCCGACATTCGTTTTCCATTTCTATTGTGTCATTCTGCCTTGGCGTTATGTCGCAATTCTATCAAATCCTCAATTAAACAGCCAACTGCAACTGGTTTTTGTAATTGCTTAAACTTCCTGACCGATTGCTACCCTTGTACGATTTTCCACAGGTCAACCCATGCAGTTTCCCCTTCACAGCCAGAGTGACCAACAAACTCCTCAAATTGCGGCCACTTCCCTTGCACCTATTTCTGTAGGTATCCCATCCAATCAAAGCAATCCTTCGGTCTTGCAGAATTTTATGAATTCTTCATCCTTGGGTTATTAACTGCTAACTACCCAGCCCCAGGTCTCTCTGTGCCACACCCACATGGTCTGACTCGAGTCTCCAGCCAAAGGAAGAGATCTATCCTTGAACACCCACCCAGGGACGGCAATTCTATTACAAGAATCACTGTGTAATAATGATATGTGAGGCAACAGAATCTGTATTTACTGACAAATAACTTTTATTGTCTCAACTAAAAAGCATGTGGGTCCACAAACTGATTACCTGTGTGCACCCCACTAGAATCCCAGTTAATGAAGAGAAAAGGTATTACCAGAAAAATACCTTTCTACGCTTGCCTATGCTGGCCAGCCATTCCCCGGTCCTGATCTCCATGTGTCTGTTCATGTGTTGGTCTCTGGTTGCTGGAGAGTTATCACCCCCCCATGTATTTGGAGCTCTTGACTCTTACAGATTGAACTGGTGGATTTCCATCCCATTAGCTCAAGGTTACCTGACTTACCTGGGTCATCTTCTTACTGGTCATTGTACAGGGCTACAACTAACATTGTTTCATGGTTCTGCCGGCCCTAGCCTTGTGTATTTGTGTCTTTTTACTCTGGCTGGTCCAAACCTGTTAAATGAGGTGACCCAGATATAGTCTAACAAGATTACAGATATCTTCTTGGTAGGGCTAGCATTTGACATAATAAATAGCTACTCCTCAGAGACTGGTCTCAGGTTTAGGCATGACCTGAAGCTCCTTGTGTTCACATTCAATTGCTCTAATTAGATCATCCAGGAGCAAGAATCAGTTCAGAGTTCACAGAATGTTGAGGGGGGGGGGGGACAAAAACAAATGGTATGTCTGCTTCCCTTGTCCTTGATTTGTCAAATCCACCAAGGATTTCTTCTGGCCAACATCACTTTGGGTGGACAAACCAGGGTACGACTTACACAGTAAGTGGTAAGTTACTGCAGAGTGCAGAAGAACAGAAGAATCTGGGAATAAAGATTGATAATTCTATGAAAAGGTGTCATAGGTAGATAGGGTCATACCATTAATCTCTAGCACATTGGTTTTCATAAATCAGAGTAGAGGAGATAGGATGTTACGTTGTTGTACAGGATGTTGCTGATATTGTGTCCTGTTCTGGTCTCCTACCTGCAGGACAGGTATCGGCAAGATTGAAAGAATGCAGAGAAAGTTTACAAGGTTGTTGCCAGAACTTGAGGGCCTGAGTTAAAGGGAAAGGTTGTGAAGGTTAGGATTTTAATTCCCTAGAGCAGCTTTTCCACTGAGGCTGGGTGACACTGGAACTAGAGGTCATGGGTTCAGAGTGAAGATGAAAAGTTTAAGCAGAACATGATGGGGTGCATCTTCTCTTAGAGGGTGGAGAGAATGTGGAATGAACTGCCAGTGGAAGTGGTGGATGTGGGTTTGATTTCAATGTTTGAAAGAAATTTGGATGAGTACATGGATGGGAGAGGTATGGAAAGCTATGGTTCGGGTGCAGGTTGATGGGACAAGACAGAATAATAGCTCAGTATGGATTTGGTGGACATTTTTCTGTGTTGCACTGTTCTAAGACTCTATGACACTATGAAAGCATTAAAATATATCTTGTGGAAACCAGGTAATTTTAACCAGATCCTTTAGCATGTGGATCTCATTTCTTGCCCACAGCATTTATTTATTATTCATTTGCAAGACATGGGCTTCACTGGTAAATTTTGCAATTATTGCCCACCCCACATGTTTTTGAACTGAAAGACTTTCTAAGTCATTTCAGAGGGAAGGTAGGAATGAGTCAACCCCTGTGAATACATGCTTGCGAGACAAGATAAATGCAACAGATTTCCTTCTCCAAAGGACTTTCGTGAACCTGATAGGTATTTCTCTTGTAAACTAATGTTATTATTTATTTCACATGACCACCATTCTCTGTTTTTCGTTTTGAATTCCAATTGATTTCAACACTCTTGGAAAGACAGCTTCTGTGTTAAGTCTTTGATGAGTAGCCATCAACAAGTCATTGGACCTCGATTTTCAGAAGGCATTTGATAAGGTCCCACATAGGAGGTTGGTGGGTAAAATCAGAGCTCATGGCATTGGGGGGAAGATAGAAAACTGGTTGGCAGATAGAAAGCAAAGGGTAACGGTGAATGGGTGTTTCTCTGAATGGCAGGTGGTGGCTAGTGGGGTGCCACAGGGCTCGGTATTGGGACAACAGCTGTTTACGATTTACATCAATGATTTAGATGAAGGCATTGAGAATAACATCAGCAAGTTTGCTGATGATACTAAGCTGGGTGGCAGTGTGACATGTGATGAGGATGTTAGGAGAATTCAGGGTGACCTGGATAGGCTGAGTGAGTGGGCAGATACCTGACAGATGATGTTTAATGTGAATAAGTATGAGGTTATCCACTTTGGGAGTAAGAGCATGAAGGTAGATTATTATCTGAACGGTGTAGAGTTAGGTAAGGGAGAAACACAAAGAGATCTAGGAGTCCTTGTTCATCATTCACTGAAGGTGAATGAGCAAGTGCAGCAGGCAGTGAAGAAGGCTAATGGAATGTTGGCCTTTATTACAAAGGGAATTGAGTACAAGAGCAAGGAAATCCTCTTGCATTTGTATAGAGCTCTGGTGAGACCACACCTGGATTATTGTGTACAGTTTTGGTCTCCAGGGTTAAGGAAGGACATTCTGGCTATAGAGGAAGTGCAGCGTAGATTCGCGAGGTTAATTCCTGGGATGTCCGGACTGTCTTACACAGAAACACACTGGAATTAAGGAGATTGAGATGGGGTCTGATTGCAATTTATAAGATTATTAAGGGATTGGACAAGATTGAGGCAGGAAATATGTTCCAGATGCTGGGAGAGTCCAGTACCAGAGGGCATGGTTTGAGAATAAGGGGTTGGTCATTTAGGACAGAGTTAAGGAAAAACTTCTTCTCCCAGAGAGTTGAGGGGGGTCTGGAATGTACTGCCTCAGAAGGCAGTGGAGGCCAATTCTCTGGATGCTTTCAAGAAGGAGCTAGATAGGTATCTTATGGAGAGGGGAATCAAGGGTTATGGGGACAAGGTAGGAAATGGGTATTGATAGTAGATGATCAGCCATGATCTCAGAATGGCGGTGCAGGCTCGAAGGGCTGAATGGTCTACTTCTGCACCTATTTTCTATTGTCTGTTGTTTATCTACTGAAACTCTTGCTGGAATGATGTATCTATTATCTTCCTGAGAGAAAGTGGGCATAGTTTCTTGGACATATGTAGTTTAGTTGAATTCAGGACTCAGATATGACCTTGTAGTGTAATTACCTCAAGTGTGAACTTTCATGGATTCATTATGACAAAGAAAATGGCCATTGAGTCCAGGCCAGCTCTTTGCAGAATATTCCAATTAGTCCTATTTACTTGCTCTATCAAGTTTGTTTATCTTAAATCCCTAACAAATTTCCTTTTAAAATCATAAATTGGCTTGTTTTGATTACTCTCATGCTCTCCCCGATGCAAAATATACTTCCTCATATATACATTCTGTCTCTTACTCACAGAATTATAAATTGATTGATTAATAGATGGAATGACAGACCTCGGAATATCCTTCCACTGTTTGCCAAACACAGGCGCCAGGATAGCGTAGCAGATATTGCGACACTATTACAGCTCAGGGTGTCAGATTTTGGAGTTCAATTCCGATGTCATCTGTAAAGAGCCTAGATGTCCTGTTCTTGGAATGTGTGGGTTTCCGCCGGGTGTTCCAGTTTCCTCCTACAGTCCAAAGACATACCGGTTTGTAGGTTAATTGGTCATTATGACTTGTCCTGTGATTAGGCTAGAGTTGAACTGGGGGTCGCTGGGGTGGCGCATTCAAAGGGCTGGAAGGGTCTGTCCATTGCTGCATCTCAACATCTTTAACATACCGCAAAATGAGCCTATGCAGTGGTCACACAGGATGCAATCTATTTAATTCTTGAGATAAAGTGTGGAACAGGCCCTTTCAGCCCTTCGATCCATGCTACCCAGCAAGCCCCAATTGAATCCAAGGTGAATCATGGAACAATTTATACTGACCAATTAACCTGCCAACTGGTTTGTCTTTGGACTGTGGGAGGAAACTGGAGCACCTGGATTAAACTCACATGTTCACGGGAAGAACGTACAAACTCCTTACAGGTAGTGGCAAGAAATGAATCTGGGTTGCTAGCATTGTGCAAATAACTATGCTACCATGTCTCTGAGATATATATAGTAAAGGTGCCTAAGACTATGGCACAGTACTGCATTTGTCAACATGGAGTGGAAAGCGAGCCGGTTGGAGCAAAAGATGTTAGGGATGGCGAGGGTGGACCTCAGTGGGAGGGCCGTGGGACAGGTTGCAGAGAAGGAGTGCCAGGTGCAGGGGGTGGCATGGGTGCAAACACACCTAGTCTTGACAAACCTGGCAAGGTTATTTGACTCCAAACAATTAGCTTACTGATAATTTCTGAATGTCTCTCAGGTGCTTCCCTCCCCTTCCCCTCCTCCTTCCTCTTTCCCAACCATGATTCCTCTCTCCATGCCTCCTTCCCTCTGTCAGTCTGCAGCAGAGACCCATATCAGAATCAGGTTTATCATCCCTCATAAGTCATGAAATGTGTTTTTTTTTGTGACAGCAGTACGGTGCAATACATAAAATTACTATAGTATTGCGCAAAAGTCTTAGTCATGTGCCCAAGACTTTTGCTCAGTACTGTAAATGACTTCTCTCAAGACTAAGGAATCAGTCAACAATATATACTGCTGAGACCAACCTACAGTAAGTGAAATGTTCTGGTTGCTAAAAAGAAACATCACAGGTGATCAGAATTAATGCGGTTCATTTTCCACGCCTCTGACTTTGAGCTTCCATCGTGACTCATTTCTATTTCATCTGAGTGATCCACCAGAAATGCTCTATTGTGTGATAGGAGCCCGATGAATTTAAAAATAAGCACTGTTCTGAAATTCACTTGCGGATCCTTTTAAGTGATCTGAAACAAAATAAAAAAAGCAGGCTCTTTTATCATTGTTCTGTGAAAATATTCCTTGTATAATGGAATAAGTTTGCTACAAGGTTATAGTAAAGGTTATAAATGAGCTCACTACAGCTTTCTTGACAGCTGGAGGGCAGGGTCTTGCAATAATCTTAATTAGCTTGCTATGGGCATTTATTACAATGTTGTATTTTTTCTGTAATTATGCCAAAGGGAGTAAGTCACTGATGGAAGGAAATACCATAAAGTTTTAGTCAGTGCAACTAGGTCAAAGCCTTAGTCTAGTCACAACAATCCTTAATGCCAGTATGTTTGGTATCTCCTTATAATTGTATGATATATGGAATAATTCTCCTCCTCAAGTCCTTCTTCAAGAACAATGAGGTCCTTCTGCACCACTGAAGCATTTTTATGAGCTACTTTGTTTCATCTAAGTAAATGCAAAGTCCTTTTCACTCAGGCGGTGTTGCTTATTTTCTTGTTTGATCAATCTTACACCTCCTTCAGCTAAATCCGGTTCTATATTGGTCGTAAACCATGAACCTATTATCAAAACCATACAGCTCTCTGTAGGCTTAATTATTATCTTTACTTCAACATACAGTGCATCTTAACTGGTCACCAGTGACTGTTTAGGGATGCCTGACCTGCTGAGCAACTAAAACACTTTGTGGATTGCTTTACAAGTGTTTTGTGTATCACTTGCACAGTGATCTGACACCTACAAGGTTGTAACATGAATTAATATACAAATCACCATTAATGCACCCTGTGCAGTGTTCTCATGAGAGAATATTGATGAGAGAAGAAAAGGCTGGACGGAATATTCTTTGTGCTCGGGTTTAAAAGGAAAAAAGGGAGAGAGTCCATAACCACTTGACAGGGTAGGATTGATATCACACATGGAGGGTACTTTCTATTAAAAGCTATAGAGAAATCAGGAGATTCATGTTATCTCAAAGTTTGGTTAGAAAATTGAGAAGTTGCTATCACAAGATAAATACAACACAACACACACAAAATGCTGGCAGAACTCAACAAGTCAGACAGCATCTATAGAGGAGAATGGCCAGTCAATGTCTCAGGTTGAGACCGCAATGGAGTGCTTAGCATGTGTTGCTCAAGCTTTCCAGCATCTGCAGAATCCTTTGTGTCTCAGAAATACAACACAAATAAATAGAAGGAAAAGGTAGAGTCCTGTACAGAAGTCTTGGGCATTTTTATATAGCTAAAGACTTTTGTACAGTACTGTATCTGTCAATGTTGGGTGGAGAGCAAGTCTGTAAATCTGGCGGAAGGAAAAGGTGTTGGGAATGGTGAGGGTGGAATATCGTGGGAATGGTGTGGGACGGGTGGCAGAGAAGGAGTGCTGGAGTGGGTGGGTGGCATGGGTACCCAGCCCTGAAACACCAGGCAAGGTCATTTGATTCCAAATAATTGGTTTATTAATCGTTACAGAATGTCCCTCTGGTGTGTTGCGCTTCCTCTTCCCTCTCTTCCCCTTTCACAAGCATGATTCCTTCTCCCTGTCACCTTCCCACTCTCGGTCCACAAAAGAGACCCATATCAAAATCAGGTTTATCAACACTCACATATCGCATGAAATTAGTTTGATTTTGTGGCAGTACTACAGTGCAATACTACAGTGTAATACAGTAGGAGAATGCTCATATGAAGTTCACAATTGATCACTTGAGTCAAATCATAAACACAGGAGAATATTCAGGTGATAGAAATCCAGAGCAGCACACAAAAAAAAATGCAGAGTAACTCAGCAGGTCACACACCACCTTATGGTGAGGGATAAAGAGTCAATGCTTCGTGCTGAGTACTGATAAAGAATCAACTCTTTGTTCCTCTTTGTAAATGGTGCTTGATCTGCTGAGTTCCTCCAACATTTTTTCAGTGGTAATTGGACCAAAATGCCTATTCTTATGCTTCATATTCAATATAATCCTGATGAGGGTTGATAGGTGGCAAGGCAGATTATAAAAAGAATGACAGTGTCCTCTAACCTGATGGCACAAACATTGATTTTTCTGTTAGTCACTCCTTTCCCCCCCACCACTTTTTTTGTCTTTTCCCCATTCTGCTTACCCTGTCACCTCTTCTCTTCTCCTTCCAGCCCTCATGACCTGCTCATCATCTCTGTCTGTTTCCCCACCTCCTTCCCTTTATTCCATGGTTCACTGTCTTCTCCTATCAGATTCCTTCTTCTTCAGATTCCTTACTTCTTCCACCTCTCACCTCTCAGCTTCTCATATCACACCCCCTACCCCAAACCACCCACCTTCCCCCTCATCTGGTCCGACATATCATCTGCTAGCTTCTACTCCACCCCAGCTTCTGGCTTCTGCTCCATTCCTTCCTAGTCCTGATGAAGGGTCTCTGCCTGAAGTGTTGGCTCTTTATTTCCCTCCAGAGATGCTGCTTTGTGTGTGTTGCAAAAGAAAACTGACCACTGGTTTAGGAATTTCCATGACAACAATGTTGCTCTCCAGTATTTAGTTTGGCAGCACACCTTTTCCTTTGTTATTGTTGATGTTTCTCCAGATGGTTGCTATAACTCAAAGCTGAAGACCAACCCAAACAGAGGGCATGTTGCTATAGTATCACGTTTATATCAAACATTAACTTAGCTTGTTGCTTGTTAAGTAAAAGTACCAGCACTAGATTTTCTTGAGATAACCAAGCTAGCCTGCATCACAGCAGGAGTTCCAACTTCATGTGGTTTCTTGCTTGGAAAACATAGAGCAGCACAGCACAGTACAGGCCATTTGGCCAACAATCTTATGCTTACCTTTTAACCTACTGTAAGATTAATCTACCCCTTCCTGCTCTTATCCATTTGTGGCATCTTCCTTCAGTTCCAATGCATGTTCACTTTACAGTTACTTGCAAAAGATGGTCAAGATTGGTAAGTTCTCCTGATGACAGACAATAGTCAACAAAAAAGTGTACCCTCCAGTTTCGGAGATCAAATTTGAGTGGACGTTAGGCTTCTTTCACGTTGGTGGTTAGACTTTTACTTTTCTTTCTCTTCTTCCTTCTTTTATTCTCTGCCCAATTTACCTTTCAAAACACAAGCGTGAATCATATAGCAATGACAATCAATGTAGAAAGGCAATCATATTCCATTGCTTTAAATCATGGTTAATCTTACCTTAATCTGTTGAGATCAGGGGCTTCAGACTTAATATAATACAGATTTAAATGGATTTTCTCTCTCTCTCTCTCTCTCTCTCCTCTCTCTCTCTCTCTCCTCTCTCTCTCTCTCTCTCTCTCTCGCTCTCCTCTCTCTCTCTCTCTCTCTCTCCCTCCTCTCTCTCTCTCTCTCTCTCTCTCTCTCTCTCTCTCTCTCTCTCTCTCTCCCCCGCCCCACCCCCCAAAGGTTTGTACTGAGTCAGCTTTGATGACCTACTGTGTCTTGCTAATGGTCTAAACTCAAATAGATCAGTTCGGATTCATGGAGAAATCTTTCAACAAAGCAATGCAAGGAACGAACATGCAAAATAGGACCACCTGATTGACGTAGGTACTATAAGTCATCATGTTTACATAATTTCAGTTCACCTAGACTGTGGACAATATTAAGCAAAAGTTTTGAACTACGTAATTCCATAAATCACTTAACACAGCACAAGGAACCAATACAGGATGATTTGAATAATCTATGAAGAGGAGAACCACAGGAGATATCAATAAGTTATCTGATTAATAAACAGAAAGAAAATGGGCAATAATTTAATCTTAAATATTTTTACTGCATATTGTAAGAGTGTTCTGATCTGAGCATAGAACTTTGGTTATTCTAAATACAGAACTCTAAGATATCCAACCATACAAGAACATTAACACTCAGTCTTCTTCCTTATTAATTCCCAAGTGGGCAGTTCACCATCCTTGGGTCATCAACCTTGGGCGAGGCAGTTGCAGCTCCTTCCGATGATGGACCATGGCAGACTTGTCTGATGACAGCTTCTCACTCCAGGCTTCCTCCCGCAATGGATCCTTGCTTTGGCCTCCTGACCCGCAGCTGTCATTGTTGCCTTTCCAAGACTGAAACTGTCTGCTTCCCCCAAGACAGAACTTGGCTGACAGCTGATAATTTGAGCGTTCTGGTGAACTTCACTCTTTCTGCACAACTGATGCTCCCGATCTCCCAGATGGCTGTTCCGAACCTCACCTGTTGGCGTCATTCCAGAACTCCTTGACAGATGCCCAGGGCTTTAACTGTTGAACATTTCTAGGCCATGCACCATATGCAATGGCAGACTGTTTCTGCATCAATGCTGCAATCACAGAAACTAAAGCCTGAATAATAGCAGTACCATCTGAAGTGCACTAAAATACTTTTAAAACTCAGTTATTTAAAATAATTGTTCCTAAGGGTCAGTATTATAATTTAAGCTTCCTGCTCTAATATTCTTGTTTATACCTCTCTCCTCTTATACCCATCACCCCTGCTGAGGCATAGGCCACTGGCAGCATCTCATCAGAGTCCTTTATCCTAGGTTTGTCTTTCAAATTGTTCCCAGGCATAGCCCATCTTTTTGGTATCCTTTCTCTGCCGGCAATGAAGTCTTTGGAGCTTCTGTAGCTTTGGAATTTTACAGGAAGGTACTGCTAGCCCCATGCTCAACACTCCTCCTTTCGCAGCTGGGCTTGGGCCAATTCAATGCAGAGTTCCTTGTTTGTTTAAATACTGCTAATAAATTCCGCAGTCTCATATGTTTCCATATGTCTCTTCCAGCTACTCTGTTCGGTTAAGATGCCGTACCTATGTTTTGATAATATTGTCTGCCCTGTCCTGTCTGCTTTTGAAACACAAACCTATTCCTTTGTTATCTCTGGATATGACTATTTAATGCTATCATCAGTGGACTCCAATCTCTTATAAGTAAGAATTTATTTAAAACTCCTCTACACTTGCCTGTTGGCACAATGGTCCTCAATAGGCACTTTTTTCTCAGTGTTGGGGATCAAGACCTAGAAAAATAGATTCAGGGTGAGAGGTGCTGATTTAATCAAAACCTGAGGGCAACTTTTCATCCAGATTCTGGTCAGTATATGGAGTGAGCTGCCTGAGGAAGTGTTTTAGGCAGGTACAGTTAAAATGGACTCAGACAAATATATGGATAGGAAAGATGACAGAAATATGGAATAAATACAGGTAAATAGGACTAGTACAAATGTCAGTCTTGGCTGGCATGAGCCAATTGGTCCGATTGTCTATGCTGCATGACTCTGTGATTATGGCATATTCTAGGATCTGCTCATAAACTTGATTTTAGAATTTTCATTCTTGTTTGCTCTTTGTTCTTGTTTGTTTTTATCTCTGTAATCTCTAGAGTTCAAAAAAAATCCCTTAAGATATCTATTGCCCTTCTATTCATGCACAGCCCCTATTTTCTTCACAGGATCAGATCAAGTTTATTATCTCTGACATATGTCATGAATTTTTTTGTTTAGCAAGCCATAGAAATTACTATAAGTTTCAACAAGAAATACATTAAAAATAAATAGTGAAAAAGGAGAGCAAAATGGTGAAGCAGTGTTCATGGGTTCATTGAAATCTGATGGTAGAGGGGAAAAAGTTGTTCCTAAAATGTTAACTGTGTGTTTCCAGGATCTTGTAACTCTGGCCTGCTGGTACTAATGAGAAGGGAGTATATCCTGGATGACGAGAGTCCTTATTGATGAACGCTGCATTTTTGAGGCATTGCCTTTTGAAGATTTCCTCAATGGTGGTTAGTGCCCATGATGGAGCTGGCTGAGCTTACAACCCTCTACGGCTTTTTCCAATCCTGTTCATTGATGCCTCCAAACCAGACAAGTGTCGGGATAGGAGGTGCGGGTCATGCTGGTTTCACTCACTGTCCCATGTTTATTCATCTCTCGGCGGGGAACTGCTCCAGCTGTTGTGTTACTGAGACCAAGGCTTGGGCCAACTCCAGCAGCTCTGGGGAGCAGATCGAAAGACTCAATCTGGTTCCAAATGCTGCCACTTGCTTCTATTGCTTGCATGTTTGTGCTTTATTTCTTTCTCTGTGCAGTGGTTTTGGTCTTTCTTTTTTTCTAAATTGGGTTCTTTGGTATCTTGCTTTGTGGCCGCCTATAAACAAACAAATCTCAAGGTCTATAATTTATACATTCGTTTGATACTAAATTGTACATTGATGCAACCAGTGAGAATGTTCTCCCCTGTTATCTGTTGAAATTTAGTCAAGTCCTTGGTGACATATCAAATCTCCACAAACTCATAATGAAATTTAGCCACCAGTGTGTCTTCATCATAATTGCATTAATATGTTGGACCCAGGAGAGATCTTCACATTTGACTGCTATTGTTTCAATATCAAGACTTACAGTAAGTGTTCTTATTGAATAGTGGTCCTCTCTGAGGCTCTTCTTGAAGCTTATTGTTTTGCACAAGTCTTTGAGTAATAGATTGACTTATATTGACATTGACTTATATGCCTGAGCAATAAATTAAGTTTGTTAAAAACAGAAAATGCTACAATTACTCAGCAGGTCAGGCAGCTTCTGTGGAATTATGTTTCAGTTTCAGGATCCTTTGTTAGACAAAGGAAAGATAGTGAGTTCTGGCACAGGGTTTCAAAACTGAAGCAGAAACTGTTTCTCTTTCTTCTGGAGAATAATGAATGTTATACCATTATTTTAAAAATTTTTAATAGTTTGTCAATGATTTTGAATATTTTTGAAAATGGTTTTCTTAGCAAATGAGCATAGTACCTCCAAAATATGTGTGTGTGTGTGTGTGTGTGTGTGTGTATTCTAGAATTGCTGTCTGACTCCCTTCTTTTGTAGTCTTTTCTGGTATTACTTCAGATTTCCAGCATTTTGAAAAAATAATTTAAGTGTATGGATAGGAGGGGTTCAAAGAACATGGATCAAATGCAGAGAACTGGGACCAGCTTCGTGAATACCAATGTCATCAGGGCATGTTAGGATGAAAGGCCTGTTTCTGTGCTATGTATCTCTACCTGCTATTTCTGATGTCAATTTGTAAGCCATGTTGGAACTTTTTACAAAGTTAAGGTTTCTACATAAATTCAGGTTGTTGTCATATCTATGATTAAGACACCTTGTGGAAAATTGGGGTTGAACTCCTCTAGTTAGACCGTGCTCCAAAATAATAATCAAGCTTTGGGGCAGGGAAGAACTCTTTCTCAGAGTAATTGTGATAGGACCTAGGAGATCCTATTCTCAATTTGCTAAGAAAACAATCTTCACAAATACTTAATACCATTCAGGATATATTAAAAATAAATGTAATGATAGAAAATTCATTATATTTAAAATACTTAAAACACTAAACTATTTAGTCACATGCCACATGCACATACATTTTAACAAAGGTACTTAAAGCCTTTACATAACTAAAATTAAATTAAATCCTCTCTGCTTCCTACCTGAAACTGATATCCCCAATTTCATTAGAAGCAATGTGGTTAAGCCAAGTCGAATTTGGAATAACCTCATTAGGCAGATTTCCCAGTTTGAGGTCCAGAACTTGTGGAAGTCAGCACTGTGCCAGTGGACCAGATAACCAGAAAGCCAGGCTTGTCCCTACGATTGGGAATAGACCCATTTTCATTTTGTGTTGTTGGCAGATCCAGATAAATCTTGGTGGAAGATCCTCCTCCTAAGCAGAGATAAGTTGGAAGACAGAGTTGGATTACAGTCAAACCAGCCATATTTCTACAGGGTGGAACAGATTCAAGGGGCAAGAATCCCATTTTATTCATGTATTGCATTTTTGCACGTGATAACTCTGTCTTCTGGGAAATGTAACTGATTGTGCCCACTGTAATTACAGGCTGTATCTGGATTGAGGACTAATAGACGTCCCCATTTACAAATAAGCTCCCATAATATTATTTAATTTAAAAGTCTGATATACTGCATATTTGTTCCTGGGAATGCAAGAACTAGTTTTCTTTCTCCCTGCTCTTTTAGAAATTTTTCTTTCTTATCAGTCTTATGTGCCTTGGAACCCGTTTGTTACAATGCTGAGGAAGCATGTTTGCCTTATTTATGATTTTCGTATATTTTCCATCTTATGAACAAAATTGACTTAAGGACATTTGTAGTTGACTTAAGGACATTGGAACCTGTTCGCTACCAAGGGACGGCCTGTGTAAGCTGTATAAGGATGATCAGACTCTGCAGTAGAAATCAGAAATAACAAGGTCCCTGAATGCCATGTATGCATATGTAAAATATAAAGTATTTCATTTGCAGGATTTTCAACAGACAAATCCATCCAAGTTTGAAGCCTTGTTTTGCTAGATTTACTGAACAGTTTTTGCTCATCCATATGCTGAATATGTGAGACTTTAAACCAGACTGCAGTGATAGCAGCTGTAATCTAATAAGCAAAAATTATGCAGATTTATATCATGCTTTAAAAATATAAGGAAGTCTTGGGAGACTTAAATCCTTTCCTCCAACTCATTGGTTATTACATGAAATATGGACTGCTTTAATTATTGGAATGATTTTGTTTAGAGGTTAAAGATATTAGATTTTGTTAAAGCCGATAATGCTTTATTTACATGAGAAGAAGAATTCCAACGATGAAGCAGGCTTACACACTATCACCAATCTTCATGCTCTATTATCTAAATCAATGATACAATTGTTTTGTTAGAGATCAACCTATCCATTACACATCTTTGCACTTACTTCTATGATAGAAGCTATTTGCTTTCATGTCGAGTATGATTGCTTTTGGAGTCATTGTTTTTATGTAGTTTTGGAACATCTTAAAGGCAGTAACATGTCAAGGGGAAGGTGGCATGGTAGAGTAGTGGTTAATGTAACCTAATACAATGCTGTCAATCTGGGTTTAAGTATGTTAAGAGCTTGACTGTTCTCCCAATGACCATGTGGGTTTCCTCGGGGTGCCCTGGCTTCCTCCAACATTCCAAAGTATGGAGTAGGGTTAGAAAGTTGTGGGATGCTGTGTTGGTTCCAGAAGCAAGGCAACAATTACGGGCTGCCCTCAGCATATTCTCAGACAGCGTTGGCCATCAGCACAAATGAGGCGTTTCACTGTCTGTTCAGGTGTTTTCAAGTTCAAGTGAAATGTCATTCAACTGAAAACATGTATACATCTAAATGAAACAATGTTCCTCTGGAAACAAAACACTGTATCACATACCGCACATAAAACAACATTACATAATAAGTTTAACATATAATGAATGAAATATAATCTCTAGATGTACAAATTGACATAAAATGAATATACGACATATAATTAAATATACTGTACAAAAGCACGATGCAACTCGAGCTATCAGAAATAATGCGTACTGTTTGGTAGCAAGGTGTTCAGAAGTCTCAGTGTCTGGAGGACATAGCTGTTACCTAGCCCAACAGTTCTTTCATGTACTTGTGACAAATAATCTTACCTTTAATTATCTTGTTGGTTGAATAGTGGACCAGGGCAGAGAATAATATTAAAATGGGTATCACACTGAACTGCAGACTGAAATCTATCAAATTTATTTGAGACTGTTTATCGGGCAGTATCTGTTGAAAAATAAACAACCCATAGCTCAGGTTTACAACCCTTTTTGAGAAGCAGGAAACAATGATATCATGTATTTTTTTAAAATAGAAAAGAAGGTAGTAGAGGGATGCGTAGAACGAAGGGAGTGGCCATAAAATGTTGTGTCAAGATGGCTTAACAGGGAGTGTTAACAGTGCTTTCAACTCCCAGGCCTGTGCGATGCGTTGTTAGTTGTGGATTGATTTATACAATTGGTGAAAATTATACAAATTGGATTAAAAGAAAAGAAAAAAATGTAGGAACACAGTTTATTCAAGCTGCACCTGTGGAATGAGAAATAAGTTTTACCTTTGAATCATTTCTAATGTTTCATTCTTATCAGCTGGAAGAACCATTTGGCATTCCTTCGTTCGCTTCCATTCAAGAGAGATGACTGGAATTTTCATAATTGTCTCAGCTCATGTGCATTCATCATCACACAAATTATAAGTTGGACAGACAACATTATTTTTAATAAAGTGTGTGATTGATGACATTTATGTAAAGATGAGGGCATCAACAATTACTTGGAATAATGCAGAACAGCTGCAGTGTCTTGCATAATTTAATATTCAGGACTCTACTGAGCTCATATGTATATATGAATGTCCAAAATCCAGTTTCACTCATTGTGAAACACCAATATTCATTCTTCAATTGAATCATTTTGCTGAAAGAAAAATAGATCAGTGGAAATTGCAATCAACTAGATGACACATTGTAAAGTCCTGGCATTCTTATGGCACAGAGTACGGGCACTCATTCCATCAGCTAGTTGAACTTCCAAGACGAGCAATGCCAACAGCCGAATTCTTCATACCTACTCTCATAACGCTGGCAATTATCCTCTCTCAAGTTTTCTTTAAAATCATGAATTGATCCTATTGCCTCCTGTTTCTATAGGCAGTGAACTCACAATAGATCGGGTGAGTCAGTAATGAGAGTCATAGTGTAATACAGTGTGGAAACAAATCCTTTGCCCAACTTATCCATTCTGACGGAAATGTCCACCAAAGCTAGTCCCATTTTCCCGCAGTTGGCCCATATCCATCTCAAGTTTCTTGTTCATATCCTGACTAAATACCTTTAAACTGTTTTAGAAAGTAGAAAATGTTTAAAAGAGCAGAGAGGTAAAGATTATATATGGTGCCACATAAAAATCAGAAGACAATTAATCAGAAAGTTAAATACATGACTGAAGTGATGGTTTAATG
This sequence comes from Hypanus sabinus, assembly GCF_030144855.1. Lineage (NCBI taxonomy): Eukaryota > Metazoa > Chordata > Chondrichthyes > Myliobatiformes > Dasyatidae > Hypanus > Hypanus sabinus. Next base: position 25,158,079 of record NC_082712.1, on the reverse strand, counting down.
GTGAGGATTTAAATTACAATGAAAGTGAAACCAATCTTTTGACAGGTGCGATGGAGAGGTTTCTCTTGAACAGGGCCAATATCAATGTCATCGTATTCATTCTCAGAATTAGGATTAATACCACTGGCATTTAGTATGTCATGAAATTTGTTGTAATGCGGCAGTAGTACATTGCAATCTGTAATAATAAAACATTATATATTACAGTAAATAGTGTATATACTATATATATTTTTTTAAAGTTAAACTAAATAATTAGTGAAAAACAAGAAAACAAGTAGTGAGGTAGTGTTTTCATGGGTTCAATATCTATTCAGAAAACGAATGGCAGAGGGGAAGAAGTTGTTCCTATTACAGCTTCCTTTGTTAATCCTTCTCTTCTTTCTCATCTATATTTTTGTTCCTCCTACTCCCTGGTGTATGAATACAGGTAAGACTGTGACCCATAACAAAGGCAAGGAAAACAGGAGAAGCAAGGACACCATTCCAGATCATTTTGAGCCCACTTCCATGTATCTAAGACTTCTGTTGAATAATCTGCAGATTATTCAATCAAAGACTTAGATACATGGAACAAAAGACTCTTGCACTCACTATGGATAGGGGAACAAGTCAGAGGGTGAAACTTCTGCAGCGATGGTGGGAAATTGCTGCAGTTGATCCGACTGCTGTTTCGTCACTCCAACAACCCAGGGTAAATCCTATCCTTGAATGTTGTTTGTGTGGAGTTCACACACTTTTCCTCTGACCATTTGCTTATTTCCTCTCCTTCCTGGTGTTCTGCCACATTCTAAGGACCTGCTGAAGGGTCTTGGCCCACAAACTTGACTGTTTATTCCCATCCATAGGTGACCTGCTGAGCTCCTCCGGCACATTGTTTGCATTGTTCTGGATTACCAGCATCTGCAGTACCTCTTGTGTCTGTGGGTTGTCAGGTTTATTGGCTTCCACAAATTGCCCCCTGTGTGTAGAAGAGTACTAGAACCTAGGTGGTGGTGATGGGAATATGGGGAAAAAGTTTAAAAACAGGATTACTGGTGGATTCATGTATTAAATGCATGTTTGATGGCTGGTGTGGATGATAGGCTGAAAAGCTTGTTTCTGTGCTACAGGACACTCTGAATCATCTCCCAACACCCCAAACCTTTGTACTGTCCACAAAACATAATGCAAGTATATGAAGGAATACCTGTTTGCCTGTATGAATACATCTCCAAACAATATTCAAACAGATCGACACAATCCAGTATAACTCTTAATTGAAACACAAAAACTACCCTAAACGTTCCCTCCCTCTGTTGCCTGGGAAGATGTGCACCATCTACAAGGTATATTGCAATTGCTTGTTTGAGAGCACCTCCCAAATCCAGGACTTTTACCACCAAGAATAAAGAGGGCAGCTGGAACACAGGAAAAACATAACTTGGAGGTAACGCTCACACAGAACTCATAACTTGCAGGTAGCCCTCACACTCACACAACATCCTGAAGTAGAATCATATCATCATTCTCACATTTTCTCTGACTCTGAATCCTTGAGCTCCTTCCCAAACTACTTTGTGCAGGTACCTTCATCATCACTGAAGTGATTCAAAAATGGGAGCTCTGGGACCAAGTTTCCAAAAAAATAACTTTGCAAGATATCTGACTTTCATTCCAATAGTAATGCTCTGCTATTGTTGAATGAGGTCAGATAGTAAATAGTCTTTATTTCCACAAAAGCTACAATTTGA